>NC_064849.1:92900763-93620763 GCF_024139225.1 Suncus etruscus
ATAAGATTTCCGTTGTAAAGAGGGTGTCATCTCCCGGATTAAGATGGAGAAGAACACAGAATAACTCACTGTGAGGAAGATCAGAAAAAATGACTCCAAGATTAAGACACAGAACTTTTTTCACTTACAACAATATTCTGGTGTCCTTGTGTTATACAGACTCCTATGGCCCTTGGATAACCATAAAAGGATCTGTCCCTCCACCGTTTTTGTTTGTTTGTTTGTTTATGGGCCACACCTGGCAGTGCTCAGGGATTACTCCTGGCTATGCACTCAGAAATCACTCCTGGCAGGCTCAGGGGACCATATGGAATTCTGGAGATTGAACCTCAGTCTAGTTTGGATCTGCTATGTGCAAGGCGAATGCCCTACCTCTTTGTTATCACTCTGGCCCCAGGGATCTACCTTTTTAAGGGCTGAGAAATCAATTAGGAAGGACCCCCTGTAACTGTTGTTGAGGGGCACTTGTCCCTACTTAAGCCTCCTGCTCTATTGTGAGGTGGACTGCTTTTCCTTGCCACCAGTTGCATTTCCCGGTGGCTTTACTGGAAGGTTTCTGCCAGACAACTGGAAAAACTGTTAGTTGGATGCATTATTTTTGTTGCCTTGTTGCTTCTTCTGCCTTTTTCTTTTCTCTGGTCCTTTCTTTGACTGACCCCTCACCTTGCTCCTAACCTCATCTCTCTTTCTCTCTCCATTTTTTGACCTACAGGTTAGTTAGCTATAAGGCCCCTGGCTTCCCTATCTTGCCTGTTTCTCTATTAACCTGGTCTCCAAAAAACCCTTTTCTTGTCAGGGTCATACCTACTTGGTTTTTAGCAGTTGGCTGTGGCAAGACCAGACATGGCAAAATGTTGTCTGGGAAGGGAAGAAAGTGTGTCTGAGCTCTGGGGCTGGGTTCAGAGATGGGTCCATGGAGGACTATGGACTTGCTTTAAGGGTTGGCATCATTGTCATTGTTATTGTTCATCATCTTACTCTTGATTTGAACTTGTGTTCTGTAGATGAATATAATGAGACAATGATAAATGACCAGAAGTCATGCTTGTGTAACACACACACACAAGCTTCCCTTTTCAATCCAATGGTGCCTACAAATAAAGCAGAACTCTGCTGGGTGTGTCATCTAGGGGATTGGGTGGCTCTAAGTTCAGGGTGTACTACCAGAGCCATGCCTTGGTATTGGGTAACTCAATGCTAGAGCTCATGAAAGAAAGTGCCAAAGTCAGGGGAACAAGGCCCCTAGGTAGCAGAAGGCCAGGATCAGGGTGTTCAAAGCAGCCTAGACAAACTCCTGGCCTTTAGGGGAATATTTTCCATTTTCATTATTTTAAAACTAAAAATGGATTACTTGTCTTTTATATATATATATATATATATATATATATATATATATATATATAGAGAGAGAGAGAGAGAGAGAGAGAGAGAGAGAGAGAGACTGAGACATTGCTTAGACCTTTAATTTTGGATTTCGATTTCTTTGGCTCAGCACTTGTACTCCTTTGGATTTTAACTCATGAGTTAAAGAGAATTTAGTTTTTGGTCTTGAGTCCAGGGAGGCAGTTGTGCAACAGAATGTCTCATCAAACTTGCTTGTGGCATTTTTGCATTGTGGGCATTTTAGTACTAAGTCTCCCAATTGTCACTGAAGAAGGTATGCCCATAGATAAGGTCAGATACGTTCTCAATAAGCTCTTGTCTAACCAATGGGTCCACAATGGGTCACACAGTTTTTTCTGGCTCCAATTATCATGGGATGTTTTTGGTCTGACCTAACAATACTGGACTTAATGTGGCAGTACACTCCCATCTCTCTGTCTCTCTCTGGAAATATATTCTCTTTTTTTTTGTCTGACAGACTTAACACCCAGCTCAGCTTATGACTGCCCTCATGACTTATGCATGGAGAGTGGCTTCTTGTCTTTGGTCAATCCTGTGTGCCTTCTTCTCTACTGCCTGTCCAAGCTCAGTAGGAATCACTATGCACAGGTTACTGCCCTGGCCCTTTGCTTAATAGATAATTAATTATCTTTCTGTCTGGATTTGATGCCAGTTCAAGTATCAATACTTCCATTATTCTGTTAGCCTTTTCTGTGTGTGCAGCAAAAACATTTTTATTGAAACTTATTTAGAAAGATGTGAGATGAAAGAGAGACAGAGAGAAGAAAAGAATGAAGTACATATTTAAGAGAAAACACAGGCTTCACCAGAATGGAAAGAAGCAGCAGAGAAACAGAGTGTGAGAGATATACTCAAGGTTGACTGTGGCATGAAGAGCAGGCCAGGCTGAGGGCTTTTTGGTGCATCTCTGCTTTTCTTCTCCCCTTTCCACCTGCTGTATCACTAAGATACTCACGATGACATATCATCTGTCTTCCTACTGGGTTTGCTAGAGGGCATGCCATGTGAGTTCTGAGTGTCTACTCAAGGGTTATCTCTTGTACTTCTAGCCTGATATCTGAACTCTGCACCCCTTTGGACATCATTCCCTGTCTCTGGGGTCCAGGAGAAAATAAGAAACATGAGTCAATTAATGAGGTTCTTCATCACTGCAACCAGTTTTTTATTAGTCAAAGCAAGCCATGTGATTGAGTTGGTGATCCAGGGCCAGAGCTGAAATCCTCATCCTGGCTCAATGCAGGCAGAAGACAAGGAATCGTTTAGCAATAGAGACAGAAAAAGCACAGCCACAGGAAGCCAGCACTGCTCAGAGCAGGTGGAGCTGAGATGTACAGATTGAATTGGAAAATCACAGAAAGGACAGTGCCCTGCAGGCAGCTGTGAACATGTGTGAGCGTGTCAGAATGTCCTTGATTTAGATTGTATTGCTTCCCCTGCAGGTGGAAGGAAGGGCTGGCTGACACTTTTAGCCCAGAGTGCTCCTGAGTGTGCTCTGTGCTCATCTTTCCTGCTTTCTTCCCAGGCACGAGTTCTTCCTCCCAAACTTACTGCCAGAAAGAGCCCTAGACTGGTATTCGTTCTTTTGACCATGACCCCTTGCTATGGTTTTAATGTGTCTTTTTTTTTGTAAATGACATTTTTAACATATTTATTTATTTTTAATTTTATTTTATTGAAATAATTGTCCTTTATAAAGTCCTTTATAGTTGAGTTTCAGACACAATGAATCAAGGCCAATCCCACCACTAGTGTCCACCTCCCTCCACCAATATTTCCTAAGTGCATCCCATACCACCCCTCTTGCCTAACAGGCCCATTTTAAGTTTATATTGTTAAAGTTTGGGTCTCTTGATTACATTGTTGTTGCCTTTGGGCTTGGATATTTAGTTCTGTCCTTTTTTTTTTTTAACACTATCAATACACCTAAGACCACTTGGCCCCTGGTTGCTCTCTTTACACATTTGTTTTTCTCCTCTTCCACTCAGTTTCTTTCCTTCTTCTAGCTCTACTCTGGGGTCAAGGGTGTTTGAGACAACCTCTATTTAGGCCATTGAGTTTCTTTATGCAATTATTTTAGATACCAAATACGTGATTTCAAATGATATTTTTGTGTGGACAAAAATGTACAATGAAAATTTTGCATGATATGACTTGCCCTTTGATAAAAGAGATGAAAACTTGCTTATTTTTGTTTGTTTTGGGGTCACACTCTGGTGAGAGCTTACTCCTACCTCTGAACACTTATGATAAGAAAGGGAGCCATACAGGATGCCAGAAATTATATCTGGGTCAGTCATGTTAGAAGAAAATGCCCTGTCCTCTCTACAGTTGAAGCTGAAAACTGTTGGCTTGGTGCATTTCACAAAATTCTAATAAGATTCATGAGTTGGCATGATTTTCTTCAGCTGTTGTAAACTGATCCCAGAGTAGGCAACTGCAGACTCTAATGGCACTTTGTCACCTCAGTTTCATGGGGCTTGGAAGTCAGGGTGTCGCAGACGCAGAGTGCTCCTGCTGATGCTATCCAGATATTTATCTCCCTCTGGGTTTCAGTAATCTGTGGGTTCTTGTGGTGGCCAGCAGTCTCTTCCTCCATATGGCCCCTCAACACAAGAAGGCACCCCACTTTTTAAACAGTCCTCATCACAGTCCATGAATGTTCACCCTGATGTTCATGTTGACTTGGCCACAGTCTCAAAGAAACTCATTTATAATGGGACCACTTTTACATGTGCCAGAAGTGAACATTTGGAGGGGGCATAAGTAATGTGTGTAAGAGGTCACAGCTGGATATTGAGAAGAATATCCCAGCAAAGTGGCTATACCGACAGAGGCACAGTGACGCCCTTAGAACTATAAGTTTGCAAACAAATATTTGATGAAAGCAATAGAACCCTCATATCACTTTTAACAGACTTTCTTGCCCCCCATTTCTGAGCTAGTAAAAGAAACTCTCCACAAAGGATCTTGCAGGCTATGTTTGTGTGTACATATGTGCATACATGTGTGTTTGAACATGTGTGAATGTTTGTGCACATGTGTGTATGTTGTCTCTGAAATCTAGGTCCCTAAGAGCACACTGGGGTCACATAAGGTCTGGGGGTCTTTTCAGTAGTCCACACATCCCATACTGGAAACTTGAGGGAAAAAAGTTTTGAAAACAGCTTCAACCACCTTAACTTCAAATAGGCTCTTTGACAATTTGCTACCATGCTTGGGCCCTTCAGCTCAAGACACAGTCCAAGAGACAAAGGGAAACTCAGGAAAAAATCTTGCATGTGGCAAATACAACTTATCAGTGAGATTTCAGGGTGGCCAGTATGATGCCCTAATTGTTTCAGCATGGAGTCATCCACTAGACTTAAACACAACCTGGGTCAGCCTTTATCTTCATCAGCTCTTGGGACTCCTGCTGTCAACTTTCTGTTGCCTTCATCAGTGTAAGTGAAATTTAGGACTTGGAAACACAAGATAAAAGCATTTGGGAGACTGCCTCGCAAGGTGAGAAACACCAGCAAAAACCTCTCAGATGTCGGAGAGCTTCATGTCTGGATTTTATGGTGCTAGCTGAGCCATGAAAGCCGTACTCTAAGATGAACCTTTGATGGGTGACTTTCCTGCAGAGGTATATTTTAGATATGCTAGGAAGACTTACTCCATCATAGGCCAGTGCATCAGCTCCATCCTTGATCAGACCACCCAGGTCATTCTTTTGACCACATATTTCAAAAAAGAAAACAAAATGCCCATGACTGAGGCTGCTTCGATAGCCCCATTGAATCAATGGCCAATGTTTCAGGTTGTAATGACCTTTGAGAACACTTTATTAGAGATGATTTTGCACAAAAGGAGGAAATTGGGGTCTGAGTGGTAGAACAGCCCCCTCAAGTCCATTGCTTTATTTATTTATTTATTTATTTTTAGCAATTTCACACATATTTTGTATGCAGCAGAATCCTTTCTGGTGATGAGTAGACAGTTTTGTGGAGTGTCAGAACAAAGTAATAGGGACACACCAGGAAGCCAGGCTTTGTAGTATGTGGGTTCCTGGGCATAAACTTAGGAGTCATCAGCATTGACTTGGCTTCTCTGCTCCACCCACTCTAGTGTTTCCCTTGCGTCATGTTCCCCTATACCCCGATACCCCCACTGAGAATGTCAGTGAGAATGTTCATTCTCACACCTTAAGGTGTTTGTTCCCTTGTCTGTCACCCCTTGTCCTATTTCAGTAGAGAGTGAAGGCTGCCACCAGGCTACTGAGCACAGGAATACCTGGGACAGATGTAGGTGTACAGCATTCAGGGTCCATGGATTTGTGGTTATTCACTAGATATGATTCCCAGAGTTCAGCCTGGGGATAAAAGTTGATCATGGTCTTTGGTTACTTAAAAATGATAGAAATAATAGGGGAAAGTGCAGTTAATACATAGAAGGGACCAGAATGACAATAATATTTGGGAATGATCACTCTGGACAAGAACTGGGAATTGAAAGGAAGTAAAGTGATATACCTGATACCTCTTCAGTAACAGTATTGAAAATCACCACAGTGTGTGTGTGTGAGAGAGAGAGAGAGAAGAGTGAAAGAGATAGGTGTCTGTCATATAGGCAGACTAGGATGGGGTTGGAATGAAAGTGGGATGATGGGAGGGAAACTGAGCAACTGGTGGCAGGAAATGAGCACTGGTGAAGTGATGGGTGTTGGAACATTATATGACCAAAATTCATTGATAAACTTTTTAATCTCATGGTTATTTAATTAAATAAAGGAGAATTGACCATGGCCTTTTGTAGTGTTCTGAAGTAATCAATTTAAGAAATGTTCAAAAAATGACTCTCATCAGCCTGTACAGTGAACATGCTTCCAAGATTCCAACTCATTCATCCATAAAGGGACAAATGAGGGACAAAATGAAATCAAGTCAATGCTGATGACTCCTAAGTTTATGCCCAGGAACCCACATACTACACAGTCTGACTTCCTGATGTGTCCTTATCACTTTGTTCTGACACTCCACAAAAATGTCTACTCATCACCAGAAAGGACTCTACTGCATGTAAAAACATGTGTGAAATTGCTATGAATAAATAAATAAATAAATAAATAAATAAATAAATAAATAAATAAAGCCATGGACTTGAGGGAACAAATGAGCCCAGGGAAAAGACCACACAAAGTATAATCATCAAGGACATGCATACAGAGGGATGAGTTGAGCAGTGGAGATAAGAGGCACACTGAGCAGCAATTCAACACCCACTTGCTTTATTACAGGCAAGAATCAAATGTTACAGTGAGTTATTTAGTGCTCCCTCACATGACAGTTTGGCTTACCCAAAGCCAGTAAAAGGTCAGAAACATCCTGAAATGTCTTCTCACCAGACAGGGCTCTTGTTGGCTAGTTTCAAAGACTTGCTTTTTTCCTGACACTATTTTGACTGCTACCTGTTGGGCTCATGCAAAGTTCCCAATTAAGTTAAATTGCTTACAGTTTTCTACCTCAAATTCATCTGTCATTAAGTGAGCTCAGCATTAAAAGAATTCTTTATAATACATAAAATTTTTCACTGGCTAAAATAAATTTTCCCTCTTTTTGGTGAAATATATTTATTAAAACAATAGCACAAGTTAAACTTGTAACACTTTTTTTTTTTTTTTTTTTTTTGCTTTTTGGGCCACACTCTGACTGACGCTCAAGGGTTACTCCTGACTATGCCCTCAGAAATTGCTCCTCGCTTAGGGGACCATATGGGATGCCCAGAAATTGAACCAAGTCCATTATAGATCTGCAGCTTGCAAGACAAACACCCTACTGCTGTATTATCTCTCTAGCCTCTAGACTAATAACACTAATCGTTCTTTCAATTTTTCTTTCCTAGCCCATATCAGTGTTTCAAGAAGGTCACTGCAGATTTTAGGAGGAAACTTAAATGGGGGGGGCATAGGATTTCTGGATAGGTTTATACTATTGAACAATTCTGGGGGGCTTCTTTAACAAAAGCACCTTCAGCTGCAAGATAGTTTTTTTTAAACCCTTCATTAGAGACCCAAACTATAATAATCTAAACTTAAAATGGACTTATAACACTGGCAGGCCAGGGGTATAAGGATGGTGGTGGTATAGGATGTACTCTGGGAACATTGGTGGAGGGAGATCAATACTTATGGTGGAAATGGTCCTAATTCACTGTCATTGTATATTTAAAATACAACTATGAAGGACTTTGTAAATCATAATGGTTTCAATAAAATAAAAAAAAAACCTTGACTGTCAAAGCAGTAAATCAAAATCTCTCTGCAAAGTCTCTCACAAGGTCTTGTGGCAGCCCCCCCAAAGGATGTGAAAACCTATCTGGGGTCATCTGAAATCACCTAAGGCCTGGTGCTTTTATCAGCTATCCATTATTGACCACACTATGTTCTCCCCACCCCAAATTGTCCATCACTTTTAGATTGAATTTGGAGGAAGACCTACACTTAGAAAAATGCTTCTCTGTAAATGTGCAGAGAGAAACAAGTTGTCAGTGGGTATTATGTTGTTTAATCCAGAGAAAATGGTTTGAAATGCCCACTGGCTCAGAAATAGGACCAAGGCATCCACTGACATTCTAGTTATGGCACCTGTTTCATCTTTTCTTGGAAGATTCCTAGTGGTATAATCCAGTTTTTCTGGGCTTTGCTCAGAATTCAGTTCCTCATTGTGAGAGAGAATGCTGGATTTCTAGAAGTCAAAGAATCTCAGCTCACTGTAACTGATCTGGGAATTTAGGGACCCAGTGTAGTGTTTGTGTGTGCAGTGATAGCACATGAGAGTGCCAACTACAGACATTGGGAAGACTTATGGGACCACAGGAACAGCAGGCGAGTCACCTTCCCACAGGCTTCAGCTCAAGGATGTGAATATAAGACACAGTGACTTGGATCACATGGCACAGGAACCAATATGCCATGGCTCAGGGGCATGCTGCCAAATCATAGCCTTTGAAAAGATGCCCATAGAGCTGGAGAGGTGGTCAAGAGGGGAAGGCACCCTCTCTTACATTCCATCTCTGGGGCCACATAAAGTACTCTGAGAACTGCTAGGAGTCACTTATGAGCACAGAACCAGGACTAGGCCTTTAGCATCTCCAGGTATGGTCTGACCATCCCTTTCCAGACAATACAAAGCAAATTATGAACCCCCCAAATACGTCTTTTTTATTTAAAAATGCCAGTAATATCCATTAAATGAGATAGAGCAAATTGGTCAATGGCTATATCCATCTCTTTTTTCACCCACTACATGGAACAAATTGCACTTTGGAACAATTGCTTTTCCAAACATCACCTTTTTTGGCCAAGAAAGGAAGGCCAGTTTCTCCCTTCTGAGTGGGCTCTTCAATATGGCAGTCTCTCAGCACCATGCAAACATTTTTACATTTGGATGAGAACAAGGATTTGGGCAAAATACTCAGATCATTTTTATACTTCCTGAGCAGCAGGTCTGCAAAGGAGAGAGCAGAACCAGGAAAATGCCACTTGCTTTGGATTGGGAAGGGCTGTTGCTGGCATCATTTTGGCCCCAATGACATCAGTCAGCTTAGAATTATGCCCAGATCATTGCTTTCTTCACAGAATAATGAAAAAGAAGAAGTTTATTTATTTATATTTTACTGGAGTGAGGCATACTATACTGTGCTCAGGATTTACACCAGGCTCTAATCCCAAGAATCACTCATGGTGGGAGACTTGGGGGACCATATATGGTGCCAGGGACTGAATCTGGGCTGGTTTGGCTACATGCAAGGCAAGTGCCATGCTGATGTACTGTGCTTCTGGACACTCTAAATGAGCAATTATTACTTTAGGTGATCAAATCAGTCTTTCAAAAATAAAACTGAAATGTAGACTCTATTTTCTTCCCTGCAAAATTTTCTTTTCTGTTCTTTTCTAAAAACAGTTCCTGATCCATGTATAGTTGTGAGAATTTGCAAATTTATCATCAGCACATAAAAGATGCTCAGTGGATTTTTTTTGGGAGAGGGGTATATGTCCTATTTACTTATAGTAAAATTCCTGTCTGTTAACCACATAAAACATGCCCTCTCTCCACTAATCTAGGATGTAAATTTTTTCAATCATTTAGAATTTAGGAAGTTGACATGTTGGGCTATGAGAGTATAGTGGGTAGGATACGTACCATACAAGACCAGTGTTTGATCCCCTGCATCCCACCTATAAGGTCCTTTGACCTCCACCATGAGTGAGATGGGAGTAAGGCCCAAGTATTGCTGGATTTGGCCCCAAACAAAATGAAAGAACATTGACATTCATGGTGTCAGGATTACAAGAGAAACCCACAGGTGGCAACCACAAGTAGAAAAAAATTGAGGTTGTACACAAGATTCCTAGGAATACTGATTGATGGAAAACTAACCTGATCTTTCCTAGCTTCAGTTAGTGCTGATGGAATGACCCAGGACAACCAAACAATGGAATAACTACAATAGTCAGAAATCATGAATGATTCCTATAATTTTCTAGTTTCATCAATGTGAGTTGTTGGTCATTCATGAATATAAAATAAAATAAAATAAAATAAAATAAAATAAAATAAAAGGTTGTGAGAACACTCCACGTGCTCTATTTATAACCCCCAGGCAGATAGGTCTGAAGAAGCTGGGTAGCGACGAAGGATTAATAAACAAAGATAGTCAGGATAGTCATGGGGTCAATGGTTTTTCCTTTGTGGTGTCGTCTCAGATCCCTATGCCAAAACTGACTTTTTTTTATTATCCCAGAACAAAACCCACCAGAATGGAACAGGGTAGAGTAAACCAGGTGGGTTTTTACATATCAAAGGAAGAAACTTACAGGAAAGAAGAAAATGGGGAACGCTTTTGTTTTGAGTTAATAGCTGGATGTCATTTTACACATGAATAAAGAAAATTTGACAAAAAATTAATTGGCAAACTGATGATAAAAATAGTTTATACTAGAGCAATCACTCAAATATAGATATTAAATATTTTTCTTGGAGCAAATCTTGATTTTTATGTGTCCTCAGTTTATCTATCTATTTATTTATTTATTTTTAATTTTTTTTTTTTTTTAGTTTTTGGGCCACATCTGGCAGTGCTCAGGTTGTTACTACTGAGTCTATGCTCAGAAATCACTCTTGGCAGGTTTTGGGGGCCATAAGGGATGCCAGGTATTGCACATAAGTCTGCCATGTGTAAGATAAATGCCCTCCCTCTGTGCTATCACTTCAACACTATATCCATTTATTTATTGAGGGAATGTTGGTTTATGAGACATTGTGTGGGAGCAGTTGTACTTGGGGAGAGTGCTTGCCTTCAAAGTGGCTGACCTGAGTTCAGTCCTCAGCATCTCATGTGGTCTCCTGAGCACTGTCAGGAGTAATTCCAGAATGCAAAGCTAAAAGTAACTCTAAACATCACCAGCTGTGGTCCCCAAACAAAGACTGTAAACATGTTAGGGCACACATTGCCACACCATATCTATCATGAAGAGTCAGATTTTTCTTTGCCATGGTCTGTGCCTGCCTCTCCTCTTCTTCCTCCTTAGCCACCCCTGTGATCAGTCTAAGAGCTGGGGCTCACTGGATACAGCTCTACACTGATTTTGGTTCTTGGTGTCCCAAATGTGAATGAGGTCAACTGGTATTTATCTTTTTCATTTTGATTTATCCCACACAACATAACAGTTTTCATAAGTGTCAGCAGAGGTCAAGATTTTATCATTGTTTATAGCTTTTTTTTCTCAATTTATTTAACTTCACTGGTAAGAATGCACATTGTGCGCTGGTTCTTTGCTTTTGTTGGAAAATAAAGGTGTTTCCTCAGGCTCTCTGATGAGCATACACAACAGTGTGAGAAGATATGGGGGAGAGACATTTGGAGACATTCCAGTTAGGTGACACAGAAGGTGGGTGGAAGGTGCATGGAAGAAAGGTGTGAGGGAACTAGGCCCATTTACCATAGTACCATGTTCTAGGCCAGTCCTTGCAGGGGACACCCTGTGTGAGATGTGATGTCTGGGAAGTATTGGGGTAGGTCATGAAGGCAGTCCCTGCCTGGCTTGGATCAGAACCATGAATTTTTTAGAGAGTCACTTCCATCCTAAGCCATGGAATTTGTTCCCCTGGATTGGCCACTCAGAGAACACTTAGTGGTTTTGAGTCACTCAACCTTGTTGTCTCTCTTGGAAGTTTCTGGAGTTTAATTTCCAGATCCCAGTCTATGTTTTATCCCTGAAGCTCTTTTCAGCCATGTTTTCTTCACTTCTCTACAGTGATCATCATGCCACATTACAAACACTCATCTGTGACAGAGAGAGAGACACAGTATTGAACCATGACAAACCTTTGACCTTGGATCACAGGACTCAGAGAACCAAGCATGTGGGAGGGTGAAGAAATGAAGACGGGGTCAGAGATGACACAGAGACCATCAGACAGGGGGCCGGGGACACTTTGGTAGCTCAGTGACTTTGTACATCAATACCAGCAACCTGAACACTCTTATCACCATCTTACCTCAACACAATGAAAACAAGTTATGAATAAATAAAAATATATCACACTGTCACTTTGAGGTTATATCTCTCATATTAACTCTGACTCTTGGTTGGATGCTTTTAGTAGATTGTCAATGGCTGTATCTTTAGGGTTGCATAACTGTCCTCAACTTAGCAGACACCTGCAAGGTGCATTTCTGTCTCACGCCTAAACCCACCTGGAGTGTTAGACTCTGTTTCTCTGCTACGGGTCCTGTGTTTGAACTGACAGACTCAAATACCAAGTGATCTTCCTGGAAGGGAGAAGGTTTTCCTGTGATGAGACAGTGGTTTTAGGGCACAGCTGAAGTGGCAAGGGCATGTGAAGGTGGACTTTGTCCAAATGGGGCCACCGACTACTTCTCCCCAACTCTTCCTCTCCCTAGCCAGGGTGGTCCTGAAAAATAATTAAAATAGATCAAAAGAGTTTGCAGCTTTCTGAACACCTGCATTTATTCATCACCACACTCTGCCAGTTTCTGGGTACAAAATCGCTGAACTCTATACCCTCTTCATAAATGCTCAACTTCCTAGAATGAATGCCAGTAAAAAGTCTAACCACCAGAATGATATTTCTTTAACAGAGCTTTATTTTGGGGGGTATAAAGAGCAAATAAATAAGGCCAAAGTACAAAGGATTTTTTCCAAGTCTCAGCAAAGATTTCTAGAGGGGACTTTTCTCTGACTCCTGTAATGGGAGTTAAAGAGGGCTGTAGAGAAATGTAAGCACAATCTTGGGAGAGGAAAGAGTGGCCAGAGTGAGGGATGCTACTGCAGGGGAGGACTAGGGGCTGGCTGGGACTGGGAAGGGCATCCTGAACCAAAAGGGGTGAGGTGGGTCCTGAGACAGGAACAAGTGTAGATGCTGGAGAAGGGGCAGATGAGATAGAGCATGACACCCTAAACCTGAACTTTTCTCTTCACAAATGCTGATTGGAAGGACATTGAGGAGGAGATGACACCTTCACAGTGGGGCCTATTGTGCTCTTGGAACTGTGTTAGCTTAAAAGATTCCTTGCAAAAAAGGTTGACGGCCTCCTTGCTTTTTATTAGAATTGCTGCTCCCCATTTCCAGACTCAGAGCCAAGAATCGAAGGCTCCTGAGGGTACAGAATTGTGGATGGAGGTCTAGGGGCACATCACACACTCCTGCCTGACTCCCTTGCACTTCGTGTGGCTTCGGATCTTTTACTTGTTTAAGTTCCGTTAATGATTTCGCCTGGGAATAATTTCTTTTTTTTGTGTGTGTGTGTGTTGAAATTTTTTCTTTAGTATTTTTTATTTATTTAAACATCTTGATTACAAATATGATTGTGATTAGGTTTCAGTCATGTAAAGAACACCCCCCATTCACCAGTGCAACATTCCCACCACCAATGTCCCAAATCTCCCTCCATCCCACCCCACCCCCACCTGTACTCTAGACAGGCTTTCCAGTTCCCTCATTCATTCACATGATTATGGTAGTTCTCTGTGTAGTTATTTCTTTTCTTTTTTTGGGGGGGGCGGTCACACACGGCGGTGCTCAGGGGTTACTTCTGGCTGTCTGCTCAGAAATAATTCCTGGCAGGCACAGGGGACCATATGGGACACCGGGATTCGAACCAACCACCTTTGGTCCTGCATCGGCTGCTTGCAAGGCAAATGCCACTGTGCTATCTCTCCGGGCCCTGTGTAGTTATTTCTATAATTGCACTCACCAGTCTTTGTGGTGAACTTCATGAAGTGAGCTGGAAGTTCCAGACCTCCTCTCATTATCTCTGAGGATTGTTGCAAAGATGACTTTTATTTTTCTTAAAACCCATAAATGAGTGAGACTATTCTGCATCTCTCTCTCTCTCCCTCTGACTTATTTCACTCAGTATAATAGACTCCATGTACATCCATGTATAGGAAAATTTTATGACTTCATCTCTCCTGATGGCTGCATAATATCCCATTGTGTATATGTACCACAGTTTCTTTAGCTATTCATCTGTTGAAGGGCATCTTGGTTGTTTCCAGAGCCTGGCTATTGTGAATAGTGCTACAATAAATATAGGTGTGAGGAAGGGGTTTTTGTATTGTATTCTTGTGTTCCTAGGGTATCTTCCTAGGAGTGGTATAGCTGGATCGTATGGGAGCTCAAGTTCTAGTTTTTGGAGGAATCTCCATATTGCTTTCCATAGAGGCTGGACTAGACAGCATTCCCACCAGCAGTGGATAAGAGTTCCTTTCTCTCCACATCCCTGCCAGCACCGATTGTTCTCATTCTTTGTGATGTGTGCCAATCTCTGTTCACCTGGGCATAATTTCTACCCCATACTCATTACCAGGGATCTGGCTCCCTCCCATAAGGTCCCCTGCCACCCTTACCCTCACCCCCATATCTCCATTATGTGTGGATCAGTTCCAGTAATGTGGCCTTTGGGTCTTTGTTACTACCATACCTTTTCTTTTAAGTCCCACATATTAGAGGGATTGTTCTATATCTGTCCCTCCCCTCAGCATGACAACCTCTAGTTCTATCCATGTTGCTACAAATTTCATGATTTACTTCTTCCTTAGAGCTGAAATGTATTCCACTTTGTATCTATAGCATGCTTTTTTTTTTTAAAAAAAATTCTTCTTTTTATTGTATCACCATGAAATATGCAGTTCCAAAGATGTTCATTGTTGAGTTTTGGTCATATAATGTTCCAACATTCATTCCTTCACCATTGTACACTTCCTGCCACCAGTGTCTCCAGTTTTTTTCCTGCCTATCTCTCAAGTTGCCTCTATGGCAGACACGTTTATTCTCAACCTCTCTTGTCTGATTTATTTTCCTTAGGCACTGTATTACAATTTTTCCATCCATTTATCTGTAGTTGGATTTTTGAGTTGTTCCCATCTCTTAGCTATTGTACTAAGTACAGAAAATAAATACAGGAGTGCACAGAGCCTTTCAAATTCATGGTTTTGTGTTCAGGGGATAGATGCTGAAAATGGTATTGCTGAGTCATACGGGAGTTTTATTCCTATTTTTTTTTTTTAGAAATCTCTATATTACTTTCCAAAAGCTTGATTGAACCAGACAATACTCTTAACAACAGTGGGTGAAGGCTCCTTCTTCTAAGTAGCACAATGCCTGTGGAGTAGACTTGAGTGATGTCCTGTAGTATATAAAGTGTGTGTATTTTATTCTACTGAGACCTCAAGGGAGAGAGTCTTGGGAGGAGAAGGGTGCAGAGGCAACAAGCTTGATGCCTAATTGCCTCAGTTCACATTGTGCCTTGAATCCCTTTCCTGTGCCAAGTTCCAATGAACTGATGTGATCAACTACAGAGACACAGATGGTAAAATTCCTCTTAGCTTCTAAGTCCCCCAAGGGGCAGTGAGGACAGTGAGGCCTTGCCCTAAGACTCAGCAGTTGTTACAAGGTGATCTGTGCTTCCTAGCCCTGTGATGTGCAGTTTCCAATGCTTCCAGGGAGATCCCTCCCAACCCTTGTGACCCGCTCTATATTATGTTGTTTCTAGCAAAGAGCTAGAGATTTCCATACTTGCTTCCTGGCAGGGAGGACACAAACTCAAATTCAATGTTTTCCCTTTCAATAGCCTAAGACTTACCCACAGGGATAGGGGCTGGTGCAGAGGCTCAGGGATGTCTCAGAGACACTGGACATCAGGGTTCAGTGATCTCCCATTGCATTTGGGTCAAGCCCCATGATGAGGGGTTGACTTAAGCTGATGAGGACTGGTTCACCAACTCTACTTCCAGTCCCCATTTATGTTAAAGCCCATATAGAGTCTTGATGAAGCTTCTTATAGGACTTTTCTTCTTTGTTTTTGTCTTCATTCTCATTCCTTCCTAACTTAGTGCACTATTTTATGATTGGATTTTTTTTTGTTTGTTTTTTAGGCCACATCCAGAACACTCAAAGGTTACTCCTAGCTCTGCACTCAGAAATCGCTCCTGCAGGCTTTGGGGACCATATGGAATACTGGGAATCGAACTAGCATCTGTCCTGGGTCAGCCATGTGCAAGGCAAATGCCCTGCCTCTGTGCTATCACTTCGGCCCCCAGTGCACTATTTTAATTTCATTTTTTTAATTAAAAGATCTGTGTTTGTGGTGCAATGGGACCTTACACCCTGAACATTGACATAATAACCTGGCACAGGCCTCAGAAGAATGGGCATTCTCCATTAACCCCTGAACCAGGGAAGCTATCTATGAAACATCCAAGGTTGTTTATAACATCACCTGGAAGCAATCCTTTACCAGGGAAGACCCTACCGCTGCTCTGACATTGACCTGCTCAAAAGAGACATCCCTTAACACTAAAAGAAGACTTGACAACAACAACGACCTGCTTACAGGACGGGGCTCTCTGCATTGCCCTTTAATTGTGAGGTGAAACTAGAGGATACTCCATACCATCCTGACTTCAAGGTAGGATATGCAGATTCCAGGATCTTTAATACAGAAACATGATACCAACAACAGAGACTGTGTGAAAAATAAAAGTGTATTGGCACTACAGACAATGACTTGGATTGGACAAACTAGTTTGCCTGGAGCCTAGAGTTGGTCTTATGCCAGGAAACTTCAGGGGTAGGGTCTCCTTGTATTTAGGCCAAAGCTTTTCCTTTCCATGTCCCTCATATTTTGGTGGGCCTATGCAAACAATAATTGCCACTCTAACACCATTTTTTCTGTGCTCCTTTGACTCTAATCCTTAAAAAAAAATACATCCCACTTAAACTTTTGAAGTTAACTTAAACTAATATGCATGTGCATGGAAATGTAAAAAAATACTATGTCTTCAATGTTTAAGGAGTTAGATAAGTTTTATGGCTTTAGATTGCTTTGTGTACTGCTAAGAAATATTATAATGTACTACAATCTGGGGACTTGAGGAACAAAGTAATTGTACATGGGTTCTGTTTTATTTTTCTTAATGTTCTTTGGCTGAAAGTTCAAAATTAAGGTATCAGCAAAGGAACTTCTTCTGAGAATTCTGTTTATGGGTGATTGTCCTTCCACTGTAACTTTACCTTGTCCTCTTTCTTCGCATCCTTGTTCTCATAATTAAAAATAAAATTATTTGTGAGGGGGAGGGCTTTGGGGCCATGCCACACCTTACATTACTCAGAGCTTACTCCTGGTTCTGTGCTCAGAGATAACTCCTGGTGGCCTTGAAGGAAGTATATGGAATGCCAGGGATTGATTCCAGGTCAGCCACATGCTAGATCAATGCCCTACTTGCTGCACTATCACTCTGGACCTTATTGAACAACTTAAAAAAATTGGGGGGTAATCCATTTCAGTATTTCCTATTGTTTTGATTCAAAAATGTCAAAGTTCTCTTTTCTCAGTCCTTCTCTGTCTATAAACATATTGGCTTCTTTCTTTGGCCCTTTTTAATTCATCTATAGCAGCTCTAGAATATGGCTTTATGGAGTTGACCTCACCACTGGCCGAGTGAGAGAAATCAAATCAAATCTAACTTCATTTTCTGCTTAACAATCAGAGGACTGTGTTCTTGTAATCAGGCTTCAGAGATAAATAGTCCTATCTTTCATCTAGAGCCTCTACTGTCACCCAATTGCTCTGATGAGTGTCCCATGGCCAAATCCTTCTGAGAGTGATTTTTCCTAAAGGTCATTAATGCAACATTCTCAAGTCATTTTAGAAATCTCATCTATTTCCATTGCGACTCATCTTCATCTGGCTCCCCTCAAGAGCTTCAGGGAAAAGGCGATGGCCTTTGTAAAAAGTGATTCAGTAAGTCTTGACATATTATTTTCAAGAGCCTCCCAGTGACTCACCAACATTTGGATGGATTTTGGGGCCCATAAAGAGCCAGCATGTCCCAGCAAATTATTTCTCACCTTAGCTTCATTTACTTTCTAGATTAATTTGATGGGAGAAGGAGCAGACATCTGATTTCTTCTGGGAAACAGAGAAGGAGCCCACATTTTAATATGTTCTTTCCCTCTGCCAAGAAACACTCCCCAAGTTGCAGTTTGGTGAATATATAGCCATATCCTGGAATTCACTTATGAAGTTGTCCAGATCTGACCCATTAATCCAAGTCCTCAAGTTCCCCTGTTTGCAAAACTCCCGCCGGCCTTTAAATTAATTGATAAGCAGTTGCATCTCTATATTTCACATTATTTCCGCAGGTGCACGGGTTGGCTGTAATTTCCAAGGCAGTTTAGTGACGAGTAGTAATTTTAGCAAAGCGGTTTGCATCAATCATGAAATAAGGGCCTGATTATAGCTTCATTATGAGTAAAAATGGGCATTAATAGAACCACCGGACAGCCAATAGCCAGCCCTTACAACACCTCAAGACAAATGACCTTTCGGCTGTTGGAGGCTGTGTGGAGAATCTGACTGGCTCAGAGAGTCTGGCCCAGAGAGGTCCTAGGGAGTCACAAAGTTTAGCTCAGCAATGTCTATTCAGTTGGGGGGGGGGGCATGCTCTCTGCTGAGAGACTCCCTACCTGTGAATGGGGACCTTGTATCACACCATCACCATTCTCCACTACATGTAGGAGCCCTTGCTATATGTGAATGAGCCTCTGCATTATGCTTTTCTATAACCATAATTAATGCTGCAAAGTCCTGGCCTGAGCACTATGGGAATCAGCACTTCAGTACCAGTAGTGGGATGGGGGAATGACATATAAAATGCTTGGTGCAGAAGAGGGATGCCTGCCTGTGCCCTGCTTGTCGGGACCTCAGTGCATTGTGTCCTACCCAGCAGATGCCAAAGAGTCTGGCTCTGTATGAGAATAAAGGGCAGAGAGGGAGGCCCTAGGGCCTGGCCAGCAGCGAGCTGTGACTGACCTCTGTGCAAAACACTTACTCACAACTTACTTCCAGGGTCCCCACTGATATTATGGAATGAAGTCCCTTAGCAGAGCAGAAACAACCCATTCAGATTCTCTCATCACTGTCCAGGATGCAGGACCCTGTGACCACCTCAAAGGAAGACTCTTTTTGCCCTATTGTGCCTCTGGTGTCTGCCACTCTGTGACAACCCTCTGCTTGCAGGCTCAGCATCCCTTCTGGTTCACATGAATGCTTGAGCTTTTCCTTCATACCCTGCTCAGAGTCCAGAGCCTAGGAAGGAGTCTCAAGTGCCCACTGCTCAGTCATTTAGAAGGGAGGACTTCTCAGATCTGCTTTTCAGGTGTGGGTGTGGGACAGAGTTCAACTCTGAGCACATACTGGTGCTTCCTAGGGCTAGTGCTGCTGGCAGAGCCCAGGCTGTTGGGTATCTCTGTGGCTTCAGGGAGGAAGGGAGGCACATCTCCCTGCAGGCCAATGTGCAGAGACTGAAGGATCAGCTCCCTTGGGCCTGCACTGTCTCTCTGACATCTAGAAAAGGCCCAGAATCCAAGAGGGTAGAAAGTATAGCAGAGATGTTCTCAAGGATCCCAAGTTCCACCCCCTGCCCTGGACTCCAGGAGACCTGGAAGGCTTTGCTCAGGTGGATAGTCTGAAGTCACAGTGCTGCCTTGGGTGGGTCAGGAGCTTGCAGCATCCCCTCTGGGCTCCCTATGATGGCAGTTAGTTTCTGGATCTTTCTAGTCAGAGGCAACTGCTTGCTTGTGTGGACTGTGAAATTTTCCCATTTTCAGTGGCTGCCTGATTACATGCTAAGCTTCACCTTGCATCTCTGCATTGCACCTAAGGACCCCCAAGGACCTACGTTCAGTCTCAGGGCATATTTCCAGGCCTTCTTTTCCAGAAGAGCAGCCCCACTGAGGAGCATATCACTGCAGGGGGAGATGGAAGGAGACGTAGTAGCCAAGGCTGATAGGCAATGCAGAACTCTGAGGGGACAGATGAGCCCTGACTGTGGCCTGTGATAGGAGGCAGCAGGACGCCTGGGATCTGCTTGTTAGAGGGTTCCACTCTGAAGACATCATCAGTCCATGTAAATGCCTGGAAAGTGCTTCTGGCCCTGAGACTTTTTCTCTCCAGTCCTCAAACCCAAAAGTACCAGGCTTGAATGATCCACCATCGCCCAACCTTACGTCCATAACCTCCTAGGAGCACTTCCCATGTTGATGACTTGGGGTCTAAACCCATGTTTACACCAGACACTCTTTTGCTGTCATATTGGCAAAAGCTGGACTGAGTCCACTTAGTGGACTGCCAGGATTCCGTGTCCACCTAGAAAGCAGTTGAGTCAGTCTTCAGTTGGGTTTGAACAGCAGATCAGACTCAGTCATAGACGGAGTATGCTTGCAGTCTGGGTGCCCCGAAGCTCTGGGGGGCAGCCTTGGGCTGGGGGCTGCTGGCTGACACTTCTCCTTTCCTGGGTGACCCTCAACCCAGAGCCTTTAATTATCTCCTAGAAGTAGCTGCTTTGTGTGGGTGACTGTCACTTTCTCTGCCCTCTGCTGCTCTCTGCTGTCATGGCAACACAGTCCTAACAATGTATGTGCCCTGCAAAGGGAGGGGAGTAGGGAGGCCTGGTGCCACCTGGTACTACCAAAGAGCCAGACAGTGAATATTCATGATGGGGAAACCCCACCTGGTTGTCTGTGGTACTGTGATTCACAGTCACACAGTGCTGGGCTGGGCCAGACATGAAGGCAGATCATATGTCTGGAACTGAAACACAGTCACAAAAACACCAGATGTGGACCAGGACAGGACCTTTTCAGGGATGGGAGTTAAATTTGGTGATTGGGCGAATCGTCCCAGGTAGACCAGTTCAAGCTGAAAATTCTAGAATCTTCTTGGAATGGGGTGGGAATATCCTCTCTCTCTCTCTCTCTCTCTCTCTCTCTCTCTCTCTCTCTCTCTCTCTCTCTCTCTCTCTCTCAGCTATCTCTATCATCTCTATCATCTCTTTCTTTCTTTCTTTCTTTCTTTCTTTCTTCTTCTTCTTTTTTCTTTCTTTTTCTTTTCTTTCTTTCTTCTTTCTTTCTTTCTTTCTCTTTCTTTCTTTCTTTCTTTCTTTCTTTCTTTCTTTTTTCTTTCTTTCTTTCTTCTTCTTTCTTTCTTTCTTTCTTTCTTTCTTTCTTTCTTTCTTTCTTTCTTTCTTTCTTTCTTTCTTTCTTTCTTTCTTTCTTTCTTTCTTTCTTTCTTTTCTTCTTTTCTCTCTGTCTCTTCCTGTTCTTTCTTTCTTCTCTTTCTTTCCTCTTCCACCACACTCAGCAATGCTCAGGGGTTACTTCTGGCTTTGAACTCAGAAATCACTCCTGGCAGGCTCATGGAACCATATGGGATGCTAGGGATTGAACCCAGGTTGGCCAAATGTAAGGCAAGGCAAATGCCCCATTCACCATGTTATCTCTCTGGCCCCAGATTCCTTTGTTTACCTGAAAGCACAGTATTCCTTACTCATTTTCAACACCCTCCAACATAGAATTGACTCAACTTCACAATTGAATTTATAAAGTCACCCAGTTGTTTCATTCCTGGAGTACATGGCCCTCTAAATTTTACACTACAGTAGCATCACAGAAAATTTGATGGGACAGTTGCTTTAGAAGACCACTAAGCTCAGTTCACCTAAAAAGTAACACAGACGGGTTAACTAGCACCAATAATCCCAGTAATTCCTCAGACAATAACTTTACAAATAATACCCATGTGAGCTATAATAACAATGGTAGCAAATTGACTTTTATTGATCTGTGATTTGATAATTCATTCCATTTGTCTTTGTGTTGTAACAGGCAATCTGAAGTAAATTTGTATTTGCTAAGCAAGCAGGCTTGGGTGGTGAGTGGGAAACTGGGGACATTAGTGGAGGGAAGGACACATTGGGGGTGAGTTTAGTGTTGGAATATTAAATGCCTGAAAGAACTGAATTATAAAGAACTTTTAAAATCACAGTGTTATAATAAAGCAAACAAAAAACTTGGTGACAGAAGGTCTTTCTGGGAGGATGTTCAATAGAGGATGTTCTCTATCATAGTCATACTAACCTAAGGTTGCTGTCCACCTGTTTGTTTAGTGATAGTCAAAGACTGGGCTTGGGCCATATCTGATGGTGCTGGGGCTACTCCTGGATCTGTATTCAGGAGTGGTGCTTTGGGGACCATAGACAGTGGTGGAGGAATCACTAAGCACTTTAACTTTCTCTCTTCAGCTATATTTGCTTAATCCTATTAGGTGCACTGGAATGGGGTTGAAATCCTGGGGTCTAGTCAACCTGTCACTGATTTGTCAGAGGGGCCTGGCACCCTGGTCTTATGTCTCCCTCCTGAGGACATATTTGAGCACTAGCAGGTTCCACATATTTCTGAAAAGGTCTGCACCCCAAACCCATCCTTTGTGGCCTTGTGTTTCCTAAGTCCCAGGCAGAGACAGAAGTATGGCAGCCAGCAAATGGGGGCTTAGCTAGCACTCTAGTTGGTTTCTGTCTTTCATTTCTCCCTCCTTTGTTTTTTCAGCTGTTCTCTTGAGTCTGACTTGGACCTGCCCAGGACTACCAGAGTATCTGTTGCTTTGAGTGATGCCTCCCAACTGTGCTCTAGCAACTTCCCTCTATCTTCTGAGTCTTGCATGTCCAAGACTGCTCAGGTGTGTCAACCACAACACTGGTCCCACAATGAAGCTGGAACCAGGCACAGCTAGGTCTGAACTGGGAAGTGGAAGAACCTGAAGTGATTCAGCCCTATGAGGAACCAGGGTTCACCTGCTGGATCCTGGGATACTCGTGTCCAAGTGACGATGGAGCAGAGCCACTTGCCTCCCTGGTACTTATGAAAGCATTTCATTAAGTGCTAAATAACGATTGTAATTGCGTTACCTGCAGCCTACTTGATTATTTAATTCAGCTTGTTGAGGAATTAATTACTATTTAATCAGTGCTGTCACTTGGAGGGCAGGCATAATCAGGGAGGTTCTGTGCTGGTAATGACACGCTGCAGTTCTGTTGCTGGGGCTGATAGGGTCGAGCAGCTGGGGGCTGCATTCCTACAGGCGTGAGGGAGCCTCTAAGGACAGATGGACATGAGAGGGGAGCTGATAGGCAACTGGTGGGGAACTCAGCATGTGTGTGTGTGAGAGAGAGAGAGAAGAGAGAGAGAGAGAGAGAGAGAGAGAGAGAGAGAGAGAGAGAGAGAGAGAGAGAGAGAGAGAAACCAGGGCACTGCCTATTCTGTCCCCTTGCCATCTTCACCTGACACACTGTAGTGGCATTATGACAACGAATGTTACAGTTGCAGTTCTTGTCCCAGCTGTGGAAACTGCAAGTCTAAAGTCAAATATGAAACCTCTTGTTGGGCCAGTGTTGTCTGGAGTTGAGGTTGGGTGAAGCAGAAAACTTTGACTCTGTCTAGAAACTGTCTAGAGATTGAGAAGACAGCCCAGAGATCTGGAGAACTCATGTTTCATAGTTACCTCTAGGACTAAAGGCTCAACTTCACAAAGCTTTTAACATCTAACACAGAAGCAGTAGGTCTGGCTGAGCAAGGGATGGATGAGAAGAAACATGAATTCTTCCAGGATTCACCCCTGGTGAATAAGGGCACGAGAATGTTCCTGTATCCTTGTTTTCAGGGATTCTACATGAACATTAGTGGTGCTGATGTCCACCTGGGGTACAAGTCTTACCCCTTGTTGCTTGGGTGCACAGATATTGGGAATGTCATCCTGGCTGGTGGAGTGCAAGGCAAGCAGCCAGTTGGGAGTTGAACTCAACACTCACCCACATTGCGAACGCTAAGGACATTTCTGCCCCCACAAAAGCCTGCAGTTGGATGCTTCTGGCTTCTTTGTTCATCATTTTAATAAACAGGGAATAATCAGGATGTAGGTGAGAAGAAAATCACTTGGGTTTCATTCTCAATGACCAATGAGCCATGAATGGAAGGGGAGAAGTTGCTTGTGCCTCACAAAAGGAGAAGGCCCAGTTTTGAAAAGGCCTTACATTATGGACATTCTGAAAATCCAAACTCTGATGACCATAGACGGGCCATGGGTATTGGCATCATCAAGGGCCAGCAAAGGCAGAGAATGAGATGTTCAGAGTTGGGACTCTGATACATCTGTCTGCCATGAAACATGAACCCCCAGTGGGAAGCTCAATGAAAACACAAACTGAGGGGAACAATGAAGAGTCACTGTAGATCATCATTGTTGTAAGTACATATCTGCTGTGTAGACCGTTGAAAGTGGGGTTATTCAAGTTTGCAGGACTGTCTAGGGAACCTCTATTTTATAGTTAGTTGTGCTGTGACCTCATAAATAGTTTCTGCATAAAGGAAAGTCATGGAACTGATTGGAATAAAATGATTGGATGATCAGATATGTTAGTTGTAATGGAATCATCCCCTTTCTAACAATTTTTATTAATTTTTTTAAATTTAGATATCACAGTTTACAAAACTTTCAACAATAGAATTCAGATGGATAAGTTTTCATTCATAACCTCTCCACTAGTATTAGCATCTTCTACCAATGGCCCCAGGTATGCCCCCTCCCTCACTTCTCCCCATCCCTAGCTAACCTCTTTAACAGGCTTATAATTTAAGTTTAACTTTTATAGACTGGGGTCACAAAATTATGGTTGTGTTGGCCCTAGTGGTTTAGATAGGCACAAAAAGTACACCTCAACCTTTGATACCTGATATTCCTCTATTGTGATTCTATGTACCACAGAAGAGCAAGTACACCTAATAATGCTTTCTATTTTAACATTACTTATTGTGACATTTTCTAGCTCCACCCAAGTTGCAGCCAATTGCCTGCTTTCATCATTCCTCACCACCTTGTAGTGCTCCACAGGTAACCCACCCCACACCTTCATACCTACTCAGCTGTCTTTGGACATTGGGTTCATTCTATATCTTAGATATTGTACAAAGTGCTGAAATGAACCCACGTGTACATTCATTCAAAAGTGTCTTATAATGAATGTTTTGTGTCTTGGGTTGGAGACACCAGTTCAGCTTCATATGACTGTTGCTTGGTCCTTTCTACTCTGGTCGGGGTTTACCAGCTCATGGGAAGTGAATGTGGATGTGCAGAAAGGAGCTAGTCTGTCTTTCTGGGAAAGGCTGAATGAAGAAGGTAGGTGCCCTGCTCTTCCTGGATCATGACTGAACATTCAAGTCTTCTGGGTTCTGCTCTCAGCAGGATATGACAAAAAATTATTGAGTCCTGCAGTCTCTGAGAAGAGTGCACCTCTTTGGATTCCACCTCAGCAGTTTTTCTTTATATGGACTCAATTATTTCTTCTATAAATTGCCATGAGCATCCAGTGTTAACCCAGGTGAGGCCTTCAAAGTGCTTCTGAGACTTTAGGGGCAAAGACTTCAATTGCATTCAAGATTGTTCCTCTCGGTTAACCTTGATATAATCACTGTCATTTGCTGAGGTCTCCTCTGGGCCAGGGACATTTAATATTGATAACCACTCTGGAGAACAGTATTGTTTCCTTCTTAGACATGAGGCAAGGAAGAGTGGAGAGGTTAAGTGGTTTTCCTAGAGCCTGAGAAAGCACCATTGACTGGTGACCCCTCCCCACTCCACCCTGCCCTGCCTGGAAAGTCCAGGCCGACAAGCTTCTGGGCTTTTGCTTGCTCTGACACAGTTTAGGGAAATCCCAGCTCAGCCACCCAGCAGCAGACTGATTCTATTCTATTAGGATTTAGAGTGTTAGATTAACCAGATGCCATCCCACTCTTTTTTTTTGGGGGGGGGCCACACCTGGTGTTGCTCAGGGGTTACTCCTGGCTGTCTGCTCAGAAATAGCTCCTGGCAGGCATGGGGACCATATGGGACACCGGGATTCAAACCAACCACCTTTGGTCCTGGATCGGCTGCTTGCAAGGCAATCGCCTCTGTGCTATCTCTCTGGGCCCGCCATCCCACTCTTAACAAATATTTTAAATTATTCTTTTTCATTTGATTATCCCTGCTTGTATGATCTAATGTCTTTAATGTCTTTCTCCACAGAGATCCATGATTAAGATATCTGAATGCCCTGGGCTCTTGCTATAGTGCTCAGTCATTGAGTATGTTTTTGCAATTTACTTTTAATTATTGCATATTTTATTTTACTGTATCATATACCTTTGTTCTCAGTTTGCCTTCAGGAAAGAAACCTGGATGTTTGAAACATGTAATATATACTTTGAGGTGCAGACTCTTTTTACTGTGATCATTACCATATTACTTTGTATTCTAGACTTGAAAATTATATTATTTTGAGAATATTTTGTGCTCATTTTAGACCTTGTAGTTTTTTTTTTTCCAGCAAAGTTTCCCTCCATCAACATCAAAACCACAAGAACTGGAAAACTTTTACACCTGACATGCTAAATTTATATATAATTTTTAATTGTATTGTATTGAAGCCATTGTGATCTACTAAGTCCCTCATATTTGAATTTCAGATATACAGTGAGTCAGGCCATTCCCACCACCGGTGTTGACATCCTCCACCAATGAACCCAGAGTGCAACCTTTACCACTACCCTTTGCCCCCTGGCCTGCCAGTATAACAGATCCATTTAATTTTAGATTGTTAAAGATTAGGTCTCTTGATTCTCTTGTCATTGCCTTTGGCTGTCCTTATTTTTTTCTGTCCTTATTTAGTTTAGTTCTGCCCTTATTTTTTCTCTACCAATGTATCTAAGACTTGCTCCTTGGCCCCCAGCCTTTTTTTTTCCTTTCTTCTGAGTTTTATAGAAAAATGTGCAAAAAAAAGTGATAAAACAAAGCAATCCATATTCCAAGTTTCTATTAAAAAGACAAGAGCCCTATTTAAAAGATAAGAAATAAAAAAAGAAAACAAAATTTAAAAAGGGGGCATGTGTAGCAGTTTTTTAATAGGTGCAGCAAAAGTTGGGTAAAATAGAAAGGAAAAACCTTTGACCTAATGTTGAATGGTGGGTTGTGCATTCCACAATCCCCAGAGAGGGAGAGGGATCCCTATGCTCTCTGTCCAGGTAGGACAAGAGAAACAGAACTGGCAGCAATTCTGACATAGGAAATAATCCACACACAGTTGGGAAAGAATAGCAGGCCAGAAACTCACACTGCAAGCTGTTCACCCATAAGCCAGTTGCTCCACCAAGTGGAACCACGATTCAAGAAGTCAGCCACTCCTCAAACCTCTTGAGTAATGTTTATTAGATAAAGCCCACCCCAAGGGGATGGAAAAGCCAGATGAGAAAACAATGAGAAGACATGTTTTAACATGTAAACAAAGGAACCAATTGAGAGACATCTAATTAGAAGGCAATATTAGAACCAACCTAAAGGTCTCTACCAACAGCTTAAGACAAGGAGACCTTACCCATGAAGCATCCTGCCATAAACCAACTAGAACCTCCAGACATACTAAGTTGTCTACCCCAAGGTCTTTCTCTGTGGTCCCAGTAAAAGTTCTTCTCTAGTCACAGTTGTCACAGTCAGGTTTCTGAGTTAAAGATTTTGGCTTCTGCCCAGATCCTATGTCTAAGTCGGGGTGTCAAAAGATTCTTCTGATTTCATTTCACCATTAGGTGTGATGCAGGGAATCCTGCCTTGGAAACAAGTAGTTGCTGTTTCTAAGTGTTCAGACGCCATATGAACCCACTGTGGAGAAAGTCAGTGCCAGACAGCATAGGCCTTCCTCAATAGAAGCCTAATTCCTGGTGCTGGTGCAGAAAACCAGGCCTGTTTACGTTATGGATCCAAGGTTCAGGTGAATAACCATTGTCTTATTATCTAAAGCTTAAGACAAGTCACTATGACAAATGTTTAAGGTAAAAGTACCACTGCAAAATAAAATGTATGTTCCTATCTCTATTATACAAGAACTTGTTCCTATAAGTAAGATTTCCCTATTCTAATGTGCCTCTGCAAAAAGAAACAATGCCAAATGATACTACTGGTATATATAGGGGTAAACTTAATGAACTAAACAATCCTTATAACCTGGTTCTAACATGTAATCTGAACCCAAAGAAACTTTTTACTAGAATTTCCTACAAAACATATCCCAAGAAAAGAATGGTAAAAACTACCTCTATATAAGGAAATAGACAATAAAAATTATTCCTTTAAGTCTTTTGAAATAGCTGGGGGTGGGGGGGATAAAATCTAGAGCACAGCTTCAGCCTGCGACATAGTCTTGTGATGTCTGAAAAATGATTCCCAGCAGTCACTATCAGAAAATGTCCTTGAGCTGGGGGTTTCTCAAAAACCAAATCTGGTGGCTAGAAACGTCCACAGCAAAGAGAGGTGGAAGAAGGGGGCCACTGAGAGCAAATCTGCAGCAATGGCTGTGGCAGCTTCTTCTCAGGCTGAGGCAACGTGGGCTGGATATCTTTCTTTTCACTTTGGGATCTGGTTGGTAGCTAGCTAGTTGGAGTGAGGAGTTAAGAACTGAGGGTAAACATTGTTAAATAGGGAGAAATAACAGATGGGGGTGAGAAAGTGAAGGGATAGAAAGAATTTGTAAAGTGGTAAGTGGTGGGGGGAGGACTAAATCAGGGGGAGGACAATATACAACAAAGACAAGGCATTATGTATATTCCAGACAGACATTGATGGCCAACAATAACACTCATGCACACACATAGTCAGACACTGAGGATGATCCCAGGGTTGGAGTTGAAAATTTGACACAGGTGGAATGCATCAGAATGCTTACAAATTATAAAGCCAGCAAGTCAGATGGAAAGGTTTTCCATTCTCTAGGCATATCACTGGTGAGGGTAAACTTTACTGAAGAAAGGCTTCCTGGGTTAGATTGTGTATAGAGCATTCTTAAAATAATCATAATTTTCAAGTCTAGAATGCTAAGTGATGTGGTAATGAGCACCGTAAGAGGAGTTTACACCATGAAGTATCATCTAGTGGGTCTTGAGCATCCAGGTTTCTTACCTGAAAGCAACTGAAATCATGAGCATTATGAATAATGCTTAAATTGAAAATAAAGAAGATGACACCAGCACTGTGGACTGTCCACTGCATGGAGTGAGAGGCTTGGGAGATGAGAGGCTTGGAGGTACCATTGCTTGCTAACTGCTCATGGTTCTCTCTCTTGGCTTGTCCTGCATGGAGGTCTCCTGTTCTTTATTATTGATTTGGCTGCTGATGCTGTCAGAGTCACCTAAGTCATTGGACTACAAGTCATCTTCAGAGAAGAAGGCAGGCACACTGCTATTGCTTATGTGTCAGCTGTCATTTTTTTTTTTTGTCACTTCCATTCACCAAAAGACCATTGCTCATGGACTGGTTTCAGGATCTCGAGAGATCCTCAGTTCTCAGACATTTCCTGATCTGTTATTCCTGTGAGCCATTTCTTTCAGACCCCACAAGACTACGTTGCTGACTGAAGTTGTGATCTGAATTTATACTCTCCTCAGACCATTTCATAAGACTTATAAGGGATATATATACCTCTTTTGTATACTTTTAAGTGTATTTCTTTAACATGTATATATTGTATATTTTATGTTTATTTATATTATATTTTAATTTTAATTTATATTTTATTTATTGTGTATTTTTATTTATGTAGTTACAACGTTCCCCTTCTCTTTTAATTTGTTAGTAGGAATTTATTAGAAGATAATATAAATAGTATCCTTAGAGTTTTGTGTTATTGTTAAACTAAGTTATAGAGATTGTTTGGTTTATTATATTCCCCTTTGGACTGAATAGTATCCTGTGATGCCATTCTTTTTTATAGGGGTGCATTAAAATTGGAAATATTGGATACAAAGTGGAGTTATTATCCATTAGGTATGAGAATTCAGTAATTTATTGTTACATAGGGCCTTCCACCCTGAATATTTTATATAGTGACTTGGCCTAGGCATTAGTTGCTTGAACATCTGATGATCATTCCTGAGCCGTGGGTCTCATCTTTGGGTCCAGCACAGTTTTCTGCACCTAAACCAGGCATTGACCTTCTATCAGTATGGGTCCTAGATCTGCCTTGGGTCCTGGATCTGCCTTGGCTCCTACTTGCCCCAGGGTAGGCTCACATGCTATCCTGACTATGGCTCAGATATCAGCAATGACTTATTTTGAAGGCATATCTCCCTGCTCACCACATAACTATGATATAAAACCTGAATACACCTCAGGACATTCTGACTTAGACTTAGCATATGTGCTAACACCAATATCACCAGTTACTGATGCTTGACAATGAAAACCATGATTGAGGGTAACCCTTTTTAGAACCTTGAAGAAAGATTCTGGGGTTAGACAAATTAATGTGCCTAGAGCCTGTAATTAATTGGTTCTATGGCAAGTTACTTCAGGGTAGGGACACCCTGTTTTTTAGGCCAAGACTTTTTCCTTCTATTTTTCCAATTTTTGCTGTACCTATGCAAAATTATGCCAACCCCTTTATCTTTTAATTAGAGGCATCCATCTTTCTTTTAGAAAGTTCATTTGCCCTTGGAATATGATTTACTTTGCTTTACCTCATATTTCTGCATCTTTCTTTTTTTGGTTTTTCGGGCCACACCCATTTGATGCTCAGGGGTTACTCCTGGCTACATGTTCAGAAATTGCCCCTGACTTGGGGGGACCATATGGGATGCCGGGGGATCAAACCATGGTCCTTTCTTGGCTAGCGCTTGCAAGGCAGACACCTTACCTCTAGCGCCACCTTGCTGGACCCATATTTCTGCATTTTTCTATAAAGTCAATTAGGGGGAGATGTTGGATTAATAAGATGCCACCCCACTCAGTATACACCTTGTTACTCATTGGTAGAAATATCTTTGAATGTAACACCTTAGATTAGTATTTAGATCACTTGTTCTCCACCCCAGGGTGTGGTCTGATTCTTCCTAATAAAAATTCCAGGTTTCAAGAAAACACTTTTTTGCATTTATGACTTTCCTCACTGACCAACCTGCTTCTTAGGATTGGAAGGCTTGTGTGTTGGAAATCTTAAATCCATTTAACCTTCAGTGTAGGTTGATTTTTTTCCTGCATCAGTGTTTGCTTCCAGACCTGTATATCTTCAGTGTCCTGCTTTTGGAGCTTGAAGCTTCATTCTCACTAGAGCAGCTCTCAACACACTCACAAGTGGTGATCCCAACCACAGGACCAAATGGTCACACCAAGACCCCTCTGGTTGCCAGTGGGTTCTCCTGCTGCCTTTTAGAACATTCTACCTTACATGCCAACAATGATTCAGAACAGACTCTTTTGACTTGTTACCTCTCCACTAGCCTGCTGTGATCCTAGCATTTTTATCATGCCCAGCATCAGCTGATACTCATCCTAGAGTCAGAAAAGCCTTTCACCCCATTCTCCCCAGGCTGCCCACTTGACTGTCCACAATGCTGAGAGTGTGGTGTGCTCTCTTTCTGGCTTATCTGTCCTCATAAACACCCTCTTCTGATCCTCAATGAGAATAGCCTCTATCCTAGCATAAGCCACTCTCAGAGATCCAGGCCAGTGGGCTTCTCGATGCTTCTAGATGCAGCCTTGGCTCCCACCATTTTTCTCAGTGCCCACACAATCAGATCCTGACCCTAAATCCCTAGAACTGACAACCCAGCTTTTGGCCCCTGGCTCATATCCATTGCTCTTCAGAGCAGTTAGCTCAGAGTATGGACAAGATGACAGGGTGGCAGGAAGAGAAAACAAGATAATGGGCAAAAGCAAGTTCAAGGTTATTCTGAAACCAGTGAGCTGAGAAACCAGATAGAGACCCATGAATTCAGACCTAAGTTTCATCTGAGTGAATCCCTAATATTCTATGCCTGCCCTCACTGCCCTTACATGATAGTTCACAGTTTTAACCTCGAAAGGAAGTGAAGGCCCAGTTCAATTGATGTGAGCATTAGCAAGTTTTCATGCAATTCCTTGTGCTTAAGTGCATGTTCTCAAAGGACTTCAGCAAAACAAGGCTTATTTCCACTTAATATCCAGGTATAGAAAAGCCAATTGTGGGAATTAAATACTAACCACCCCTACCCCAGTTTTGTACAACTTTATTTCCCCTGTATAAAGATTGTGAAGAAGTATGAATAACTATTTTCTTTTTGAAGAACTTATATGTAGAGGAATAAATGAGATAAATACATGTTTACATATAGGAAATCATATAGAGAGGAAAGAACATATAAATACATATTTATGTATATTCTTAAGGTGTATTCTGGGAGACAGAGAAGGATAGCCATCAATTTTAGATTATTAATAGTGTATGAGACATATTCTGGAGATTCCTTTGAAGGCATGACACATTTGAAGGTTTAATTCATTTATATTTTTGTCTGCTGGTGACTTTTTGTACATATCAGTACATTGCTTTTTTCTTGGATATGGGAGCAAGCTCTTTAACGACAAGATAAAAAGCTGACTCTTCTCTTACCCCCAGTTTATATTCATTGAAATATAGGTATTTGCTCCCCAGCCTTGGATCAGATCTCTTACTCACAGAGGCAGAAGACAGTTGCCTGTACACCACAGTGCGTGTCTTGCAGAGTTGAGTTGCTGCGTGGATGACAGACAAAGAAAATGATCATAATGCAAGTTCTCTAGGCACAGGAAAGGTCTGGACAAGTGCAAAATGTGTGGGGCTAGTTAAGTGCAATTTAATTTCAAGTCAAATACCCATAATGTTTGCAAAGTTCAGGAGAACAGGAGAGGTTTGGTGCACGGGAGACTGCAGAAAGCATAAATTAGTGGGGACGTCTCCAGGCAGGAGGGCTTTTGAATGCAGGATAATCTGTATCTCCACATTTAGCGCTGCCTCATGGAAATAAGGGGTAATTTCGATTCTGCCATCCTTGCAGAAAAGGCTGACATGTTTTGGCATCTTTATTTCAAATGGTGCCTGCTGTGTTCAGTAGGACATTTTTTGCTCTAGATTTGTTAATCTGTCATAATGAGGATGTATAATACAGAGGGAGTTTGGGGTTTTGGAGCTGGGTGCAGCAAGCAATGAAATTGAGTCTACATTTCCCTGGCATTGAGCATGGATTATGATTTCCATCATGGGCTGCAATTCCCTGCAAAATGCTTCCTATTTATTGAAAGTAAATGTGAAATTGTTGCCAGTGTATTTTTCTGCATTTCTCAAATTATTACTTGATGGCAAGAAATGGAATATAGATTGTAGTCATAAAAGCCTTTATAGCCAAGATCAATTTCAGTTGTTCACAGAAAGACGCACATCAAGGGAGAAGAGCAGAGCAGATTAGTATAAAGAACTCTATAGCCCCACACCCAAAGTCTCAGACAACTAATAGACTACTAGCCCATGGCTCACTGGCTGGCCTTGCCCTGGGGTGTTGCCTCCCCCACCGCTGTGTCCTTGTCTTCTTTCTCTGCAGTTGAACTCTATGTGCTGGCAAGCAGAATTGGGTGGGATCTATGCGTGTGATCATGTGCTGAATATGGCTAGCCTGGGATTCAGGGTCTACCTGATTCTGTGGCTTCTTTGACACCTGTGTGATGCTCTAGTGTTCGTAAGGAGGTGAGCTGTGTCTGTAGTCTGACACAAACAAAACACACGCACGATGCCTGGACATAGGTCTGTGAACACATCAAGTCCACAAGTAGGATAGGAAGATTTTTGATCAAGACACCTTAGATGTACAGAGGATTCCTTGGAGAGCTCTGACAAATAGCTGGATGCCAGGAAAAGCCTTAGTTTCTGTTGCATAGTTGTTGAACCATGATAATCACACTCAATGACTTCTGACACCAGGGTTGTTCTCTCTCCAGGTAGGATTGCCATCAGGAATGAAAAGAAGAGTTAACGAAGGTTTTTGTTGTTATTATGTGGTACTGGGGACGGACTTGAGGACTTCATGCAAGTGAGGAGAGTGATTTAGCACTGAATTACAGCTAGCATTTGGAAAGGATCTCTTATGGCTTATCTGTGATGGTGCTGGTGCTAATGATGATGGTAAGGATGATGGTAGTGTAGACTATGGTTGTGATTGAGATAATGATGCTGCTGGTGGTGATGAGAAAATGGTGTTAGCTATGGTGATGGTGTTCCTCATGGTGGTGGTGATGATGGTGATGATCATGATAATGATAGTGCTAATGGTGGTGGTCACAATAAAGATACTGCTGGTGATAGTGATGATGGTGGTGACAATGACAGCAATAGTGGTGATAGTGGCGGTAGTTATGATAATGCCGATGATGAATAGTATAATTAGTTAACTAACACTTAACACTATCTCCTTAGATTTTTCTTGTACTTCCTCATTTTATGAACCAGCATCCATGTTGTTTTTCTAGGTCTAAATGAGACTGTTTTCTGATTCTTGTATCTAAGTGGAGGCCACAGAGCCAACTTTAATTAGTGGGGACGAGGCAAAGTGATATATGAAACATCTAGCTTGAGTCCTTTAAAATTCAGGTATGTTTAGGCCAGAGACATAGAACCAAGGGTAGGGCCCTTGCCTTGCATGTGGCTGCCTGGGTTTGATCCCTTGTTCCCCATAGGGTTATCTAAGTTTGCAAAGAGCCAGAAGTCAGCCTTGAGCCCAGTTGGGTAGAGCAAAAAAAAAAAAAAAAAAAAACCTCAATACAACTATTTTTTTAAATGTGGGTGTGTTTTACTACCTGCCTGATTTCTCAATTTAGCAGGTGGCTGACCTTAAAAATTGGCAGGACTTTAAATGTGTTGAATGATTATAAGATACTGTAGATTGCCTATTTATTTTCCACTAAATTTTTGTAGTTTGTGGTTTGGAGAAATTGGTCCTTCCTTCCAAGTTATAGATTTATGAGTCTATGATAGTGTGTATAATATTCGCTTGCTATTGTTGGTTAATGCCTGCCAGATGGAGAGTGGTATCACCCACTTTAATCAATACACTATTGATTGATTTTTTAAAAAAGTAAAAATCTCATTTCAACTGCAGTGGGTTTCTGTCACATGCAAGACATTACTCCAGCCTATGCATGCTATCAGGAGCTTCTCTCCTCATCCTGGCCTTCTCACTTGGACTTGCCTTCGATGACACCCTAGAGATGCCCACTCAGAACCCTTCCATACTCTCCTTTGAGCTTGCCACACCTCACTCCTGTCTGCCACTCTGCTTCCACTCAGATTCTGTTGATTCCTTGAAAAAGTGGAGTGGCAGAGGAAGCAGAAAAAGAGAGTGTGGAGACCCAAGTCCCTTCTACTCAGCTCCTCTCCATCCTCATGACAAGAAGAATTGATTTCTTTCTTGACTGTGTGGGTTTAACAGTGACCATAGCCAGTGATGCATGTTAGTGTATGATATCTGGGGTTAACTTCAAACAACAACACACCAATAGCTAATTCTTGTAGAGTAGGCATCACTATTCTTTTTTTTTTCTTCTATATTTGAAGTGACATCTAACAATACTCAGGTATTCATTCTGTCTCTGTGCTTAGGGATCACTCCTGTCAAGCTTATGAAACCATAGAGTTCCAGGAATCAAAGTTAGGAGGGTCTTGTGCAAGGCAGTTACTGCCTTGCAGTTGCTGCTCTATCTCTCTGGCCTTTGTTCTTTCATTGCTATTGTGGCAGAGGTGCTGGGGATGGAGCCAAGGCCCTCACATATGCTCCCCACCTTAAGCGACATGAGTCTTTATTTATTAATTCTTTAAGTTTAATCACCAGGAAATGATATTATTCCTGATTGGGCTTCAGGCATCTAATATTTCAACACCAACCCCTTCCCAATGTCCACTTCCACTAATGCCCCTAATCCTCTATGCTTCTATAGTAGGTAGGTTTGACCAGTCCCAGAGGGCAGGACCTCTGGGGATAGCAGAAGTGCCAGATGCCACCAGGGTAGAATGTCCGTGTGAGATAAGCAGCTCAGGATCTGCCCAATTCAGCAAAGTGGAGACACTATGAAATGTGGAGACACTAGCAGTTTCTAGTGGGGAGACTTGGCCAACATGCCCTCACAGAATTCAAACTCTGAGTCTCAGAGTTACTAGGAGTACTGATCTGTTGGGTGCCTCTGAGTTGGGTATCCTGAGATTTGCTCGCTGAGATTTAGGGTGGCCCAAAGTTAATTACTGGAGTCTTCCATGTGAAAAAGGGAAGCACAGCAGACCATAGGAGGGAGCAATGGTTTTGCACAGTGGAGGGACTGAGAGACTCTGGAGCAATTGTTCTATAGGCACACCCTATGAAAACCTTTGTTCTCACTCTTTGTTCCCACATCTGGCTTCCAGTTTTGAGTCAGTTTTGGGCCACACCTGGCTGTGCTCAGGACTTACTCCAGACTCTGTTCAGGGATCACTCCTGGAAGGGTTCAGGAGACCACCTTTGGTGCCAGAGAAAGAATTCAGGCTGGTCTCTACAATGCAAGTCTAGTACTCACTGTACTTTCTCTCCAGTCCCCTCTGGCCCCTAGAACTGAATGTGAGCGAGGATATATTTCACACCCCAGCCTGTGATAATTGGTCCTGACAGCCCTAGGAAGATAATGTATTGTTTCTGCAATGCAAGGCGCGTTTTCTCTCTCGGATTAGCAGGACAAGTCTGGTTTGATCGGACCTTGACAGGGAAAAACTGTGAGAAGCTAGGTCGATACTCATTTCTTGCAAAGACAGTGATGCCCTATGTGTCCCTGGGGGGGGGGGGGGGGTGTCGAATGCTCCTCTCTGTGACTCACTGCCCTGGTAGGTTTAATGATGAGATAATGTGACTCGCTTTTCATCCAGCCCTGCTTGGGTGAATTGTTTCCAGGAAGCCACGCGGAGGTGGAGAGAAAAGGAGGGTGAAAAAAAGTAGATGCTGGTCGCAAATGTCTCGAATGATACAAACGTCAGATCTTGACAGAGGCAATCACCTACAATGCTAATTGGGAATAGTTAGACTTGTAGATGATGTCAAGAGGAATGAGTCATCATTGTTCTGCACACATGCAAATCATTTATAAGAAAGGATGCATCTTAATTATTTATGACTTAAAAGTTATTAAGCTACTCTTAAGTATTTGTCCACACTTGACTCCATAAATATGGGAAGTGGGGGTTAGGAGTTTGGAATATTCTGAGCTAAAGATTGGAGGAGCTTGGGGTAGTGGAGAAAGGACCAAAGAGCTATAAGACAGGTCGGGGAGCAGGGGTGTAAGGCAGGGGAGCCCTCACGTGTGAAAGCAAGGATGGTAAGTAGCTCATCTTATCCCTGGAGTCCTCTGGGTGAATGCCAGCCCCTACCACCTCTAGGTAGGTACTGGCATTGTAATTTGATCCTGCTCCTTCAAAGAGAGGGGTGATGGGGAAGAGAAGGAATTGTGCATTCTCACCCCAGAGCTCAGGCTTTTGTGTTCTCCCCAGATAAGATGCTGGCTGGCAATCAAATGACCACATTAGCCTTGGGGGGGGGGCTGATATATGAGCTGTGAACATGCTTGTGCTAGTGAAAGGCAGCCAGAGCTTTGCTCTCCAGAGGAAGATAAATCAATATTGCAGTGTCTCCTCAGCCACTGCCTTTCCTTCTCACAGACATTTCCGAGTTCCTTGGCTTGGCTGCTTTAGGCTTCCTTCCTCTCTCTCCCTGGGCAGGGACTCATCTTGTGAAATAACTTTAAGTGGGCCCCAACTCTCTGTCCACAACCAAAGGAGATGCCAAGGTGTAGGCTGTTTCTGTGAGTTTCCCTTAGAAGGTACTCTCTCCACTGCTGCAGAGACTATCTTGACAGTTGTCAACAGATGGGACCTCGGGTCTTCATCCACAGCTGTCAACAAAATAAGTGCACAAGATTTCAAATATGGGAGTGATTGAACAGTCATCCCCCTAAGCTGGGGAGCTCAGCACTGGCATGAGGAGCAAGGCAGCCATGAATGGGGAAGGGGTACAGATCCCTGAGCTATCTGACAGGGCATGCATCAGATAGCACCTTAGGGTGCTCCATGCTTGCACCCATGTGTAGGCTATGTGAATGTATGTACATACTTAGCTCCTGCTTTCCTCTAAGGTTCCACTTTAATGCTAGGACCTGGAGGTGCTATTCAAGCTCATCAAACCCTGAAAACAAAACTGAATTGAATGAACTGAGAGAGGCATGCAGAATAGTCCTCAGAATATTACAAATTTTGCCTCAAGTCTGATAATTTGTCCCAATAGTCACTTTACCATCAAAAAAACAATAATCAGTGCCAATGTGGTGTCTGCATGTTGCTTTACAGTGGCTAGAATTGGACAGAGTCTTGGGTTAGAATTTGAGAGTATGCATTTTTTGATTCGTAAATGGAATATCATTTCCAATATGAAGACAATGGCTAGTGGACAACCTATTTTATTTACTAATTTTTTTTGTTTTGGGGTCTTACATGGCAGCACTCAGAGTTTATTCCTGGCTCTGTGCTTAGAAATCGCTCCTGGCAGGCAATGGTGGACCATATGGTATGCCAGGATTCAAACCACTGTCAATCCTGGATCTGCTATGTGCAAGGCAAATGCTCTACTATTGTGCTATCTCTCTTGCCCCTTATTTATTAAACTTTAATATGTATTTTGGGGGTCTCCCAATTCATGCTCAGTAGGTTTTGGGGGTCCTAGCAGCAATTCTTCTAGCCAAACAGGCAATTGGTTCAGCTGCAGGTAAGAAGCTGTTCAGGGTTTTGGTGCTAGGGTTTTTGGTGCTAGGGTTTTGGTGCTAGGATGTTCAGGGTTTCCCGGCAGTGCTGGGCACCTCCAGCGCCATGCCTTAGAAGCATGTGTGAGTACCAGGAATTGAATTTGGCTTCCTCAGGCACTCAGAGTAGGGTTTATCCCTAGAAGATCTCTTCCATCCTATTTTAATGCCATATATGTGTCCCCTTTTGTTTTCTTTGTTTTGGGGCCACACCCAGTGGTGCTCAGGGTATACTCCTGACTCTGCACTCAGGAATTACTCCTGGCAGGCTCAGGGATTATATGGGTACTGGGTCTAAAACCAGGTTGGCTGCATGCAAGGTAAAACCCCTCCCTGCTGTGCTATGGTTCTGTGCTCATATCTGTGCCCTTAAAATAAATCCCTTACTCATTCTCATGTACCAGGTCCCTCCATGTAGAGTCCCAAGGATAGAAAGTGAGTTTGACATCAGCTGCACATTTCAAGTGATGAGGATCTTGGAGTTGGGGGCCCATGGACTCAGGGTTGGCTTGCACAGGGAGTTCACAGGAGTGAGTGTGTTATGGGAAGAAATATAAGCTGATCTCTGCTTGAGGTCAGAATCCCCTTGCAGTGGATGTGACCCATGGCTTGGTGGTGACAGTGTGTACAGTGGATTAAGACATTGAAGCTATAGAGGCCAGAGTTATGCCCTGGGACTATTGAACCAAAGTCCCCCCAAATTCTATTTGAGAAGAAGTAGAGGCACAGTACAGGGGAAAGTAATTCCCTAGATGCTGCTGTTGAGGACCTATGTTTACTCTCTGTTCTTCTTTCTCCTCTCACACAATCAGATGTCCACTTAAAATACTACCTCTAAAAATAAGCACATCTTTTTGATGTCATCTAATGTTTAAATGTGTGGATTTCTGGAGTACAGCTATAAGGAATGATGTAATCATGTAATCATGTAATTCTCTGCAACATGGATGAAATTGGAAGATCTTATGTTAAATGAAGTAAGCCATAATAAGAAGGATAAATACAGGATGAATCACTTCTCTGTGGTGTTTAGAATAATCACATGAAGAAATGCCATGACTTAAACTGGAGTTGTCGAGAACACTCTACACCCCAGAGTCTAGAGAGGAGAAAGAAAGAAATTGAGTGGAGGAGGAGAAAAACACATAAGAAATGACAGAAAATAGGGGCCAAGGGGTCTCAGGTATATTGGTTGTTTTAAGAAAGGACGGAAATAAATGTCCAAGCCACAGAGTCATCAACAATGAAGTCATGAGATTCAAACTTTAACAACCAAACTTAAAAAGGTGCCTATTATACTGGCAGAATGGGGTCGAGGGTCAGATCATGGAATGAACTCTGGGGACAATGGTGAAAGGAGCTTGACAGTAGTGGTGGGATTGGTGCCAAAAGATTATATATCTAAAACCCAACTATGAATAACTTTTTAAATCACAATGCTTTAAATAAAACATAATAAAAATTGTCATGTGGCTTTGAGCAAAAATGTCTAGTGATGAGAAGGAGGAGAAAGGGAAAGCACAGGCCTCTGACCAACCCATGGTGAGCATAAAGCTGTCAAACTTCTCTTTCCATCTTGTTTTACAAAATTGTAAGCCACTGATTATATAATAAAACTATTTAACTTTTCAGCAGGAATCTAAGCACATGTGTTAGTGCTGGAAAATATTATTCAAAAATATCAGTCCAATTTTATCTCTTAAGTAGCAAATTCGGCAAATGAATTCAAAAGTGAATACCTTTGTGCTGGCTGGAGTCATTATTTAACTAACCTTTAGCTTCAGGATGGAATTTTCAAAGAATGGATCACTCACTGACTTGATCAATTCAATCTTTTTATGAAAATGCTGAGATTCAGAGAAAAGATCACATTTTTTGATTTTTTTTTTCTGCTGTGAAGAAGAGTTGATCTGGGGCCACAGACCAGAAGTCATGTCTTTCAGTGAATTTGCAAATGCCTCTCAGGTGGGAAGGAAAGTTTTAGAAGGAAAATGCAGCTTCCACCAGGACAACAAAGCAAAGGCCTATAACATCAACCATTCAGCAAGGCTGGGATTGAGACAGAGCTGAGACACCTCTAAGCACACAGACACGGTGTCGAAGGAGCTTTATTAGAGGACAAATATGGGTCATCAGGTGACCAAGTCACTTCTGACAGAAAGAGAAAAGATGTCAGACACACCCAAGCCATGCCAGGTGGATGATGAGAGAGACTCAGTGGATACCTGGAAGCACTTGCTCCAACTCCTGACATATCAGTCTTGGGAATTATCTTGTGAAGTCCAAGGCACACTGAGCTGCACTGATCTCATTACCTCCTGGTCGTAAAGGGACATGGGTGTGAAAACCAACACAACAGCATCAACCTACTCAGGCAGGAGCCAGAAGTCAAGGTCAGCCCAAGCTCTTTCTTTCCAAGAAACTGCTGCAAAAGCTGTGACTGGGACCAAAGGACAGAACTATTCAGGAACCCCTCAGGCCTACTCCCTTGCCTGCTCAGTTAACCCTAGGACTATGGGCAGTGCCTACTGGTTCAGGCACTTGGAGTCTCAGACTACATCAGACAGAATCCTGCATGGGGCTTCCAGGCCAGAGAAGGAAGCAGCAGAGGGCATGGGAGCCTTGGGATGCCAAGATGCTTAATGCTTGTGTCAAGATATATTTACTTAAGGGGGGGAAAAAATAGGTTCCCCTGCTGGGGAGGTTGTTCATTCTGCATTTTCTGCGTGGTGGATTTGGGTCACCCGATTGGTTCAGGATGTTGACAGAGAAACCTAGACTCCGCAGATGACAGAGCCTTTGTGTTAATTGGGGGGTGGGGGAGGGAGCAGTTGAGGCTGCCCCTCCCTTGAGCATCCAGTAAGTCAGGCAGGCCTGGGCTACTCATTCTTGTCTTGAAACGTTGTGGAGCAGAGACAGTTCTGTGTTCTGCCAAGACTGGAGAAGTCTCGCTTCTCTTAGAGTCCATGGAGGCTCTTTAGATGTAATTAAGGCTCAAAGTGGCTTCCAACAGATTGAACCAGAAACTTCCCCACTGCAACTAATCCCTCTGGGCCTGGCAAGACAAGAGGACAGGCTCGATTCTTCCCCTCTCATTTTTCCTTCCTTCCTTCCTTCCTTCCTTCCTTCCTTCCTTCCTTCCTTCCTTCCTTCCTTCCTTCCTTCCTTCCTTCCTTCCTTCCTTCCTTCCTTCCTTCCTTCCTTCCTTCCTTCCTTCCCTCCTTCCTTCACTCCTTCACTCCTTCCTTCCTTTACTCCTTCACTCTTTCCTTCCTTCACTCCTTCCTTCCTTCTTCCTTCCTGCCTTCTTCCTTCCTCTCTTCCCTCCCTCTCTCCCTCCCTCCCTCCTCCCTCCCTCCTTCCTCCCTCCTCCTTCCTTCCTTCCTTCCTTCCTTCCTTCCTTCCTTCCTTCCTTCCTTCCTTCCTTCCTTCCTTCCTTCCTCCTTCCTTCCTTCCTTCCTTCCTTCCTTCCTTCCTTCCTTCCTTCCTTCCTCTTTCCTTCACCCTCCCTCCCTTCCTGCTCTCTCTCCTTCTTTCCTTCCTCCAATCTCACTTTCTCCACCTGCATGTCACCAAGAGGCACCATTCTGACCCATGCTATTCTCACTCTTTCTGCAGTTCTTCTTTATGTGAGGTGATTTCCACATCTAAATATGCCCCGGAAGGCACCTCTGCACAGTACAGCAGCACCCACAGCTGGAGGCAATGCATACTGTGGCTGAAGAAATAAAAAAGTTGTTCTCTTTTGAATGCTTTGAACAAAGAGCTCAGTGGTGTGCCCTGCAAGGATGGCAATCCCCCAAATGGAACTTGGGGTTAGGACTCGATCTCTAACATAGAGTGAATTGGACAGGGGTGCATTGAATGGAATAAAATGAAAAGGGAAGCGGGCTTCCTGGGAGCCGGGAGTCTAGCAGTATGGGGTTCGGCAGGCCCCCGCCATGCCGGAGGCCTTCTTAACCAGGCCTGGGGGGGTGCGGGACTTGGGTAACCCCAGCACCCCTCTACCGCCTTGTTCCAGATCTCCAGGGCTTCCCCAGGCCACGTGCCTGGGCAAGCCGGTGAGTTGGGCCCCTTGGTGGAGCTTGTAGGCTTTCCCCCATTATCTATTCAGCTCCTTAGGGAGGGTCTGGGTGGGGCTCTGAACTTCTGGCCTCCCAGCTTCTTGAAGTCACTGGTAATCTCTTTCCAGTCTATATTTTCAAAATATATAAGAAACATTAATAGTACTCACTATCATTGAATTATGTTTTTATGTATGCAGAATGTCCATTTTGTACTCTGCCCTTTTGCATACCCCTTCAAAAGATCATATTTTTCTTTAACTTTCTTAACTCCTATCATCATTACTCCTCATTTACCCTTTCTAACTTAAGTACTGTAGAGTCCTAAGTCACAGACCAAAGTGGTGCCCTGGAGTTAACACCCACCCAACTATTTTAAAAGGCATAAAAAGGACACTTATGTCTCTTCAACATTTTATGGGTGTTTTCTTTAATGGCTATAACTTTTGCTGAATATTTTCTTATACAGTGATGATCCCCCCATGTTTTTTATCTTCTCTTTGTGAACTGCTCAATATGAAATTTGGTGTGAAAGAATCCCTCAGTTTAATGCTTATGTTTGAACCAAGTCATGGGTATTGTTGGAAATGTTCTTACGTCCCCATATACTCTAATAGCGCCACGTGGCTTTATTTCTTGTTTGCTTAGGCACACTAAAATGGGAAAATACTATACATACCAATAAGTTCTTATCTAATAGAGATGGGAACACACAAATCTTGTAGTGCAATGGGACCTTACACCCTGAACATTGACATAAAGACCTGGCACAGGCCTCAGAAGAATGGGCATTCTCCATTCACCCCTGATCTAGAGAAGACATCTACAAAACATCCAGGGTTGTATATAACATCACCTGGAGGCATTCCTCTACCAGGGAAGACCCTACAGCTGCTCTGACATCGATCTACTCAAAAGAGACTTCCCTTAACACTGAGAAGACTTAACAAGAACAATGACCTGCTTACTGGACAGGGCTTGCTGTATTGCCCCTTAATTGTGAGGTTTGTCTATAACATCACCTGGAAGCAATCCTCTACTATGAAAGACCCTACCACTGCTCAGACATTGACCTGCTCAAAAGAGACTTCCCTTAACACTGAGAAGACCTAACAACAACGACCTGCTTACAGGACAGGGCTTCCTGCATTGCCCTTTAATGGTGAGGTGAAACGAGAAGACGCTCCACATCATGACTTCAATGTAGGATATGCAGATTCCAGGATCTTTAATATAGAAACATGATACCAACAACAGAGACTGTGGGAAAAGTGTGTTGGCACTACGGACAATGTCTTGGATTGGACCATAACTTGCCTGAAGCCTTGAGTTGGTCTTATGCCAGGAAACTTCAGGGCTGGGATCTCTTTGTATTTAGGCCAAGGTTATTCCTTTCCATGCCTCTCATATTTTGGTGGGCCTATGCAAACAACAATTGCCACTCTAACACCGTTTTTACTGTGCTCCTTTGACTCTAATCCTTAAAAAAACCCACTTAAAATTTGAGGTTAACTTAAGCTAATATGCATGTACAGACAAATGTAAAAAATACTATGCCTCTAATGTTTAAGGAGTTACGTAAGTTTATGGCTTTAGATTGCCTTGTGTGCTGTTAAGAAATATTATAATGTGTTACAATTTGGGAACTTGAGGGACAAAGTAATTGTACAGGGATTCTGTTTTATTTATCTTTACGTTCTTTGGCTGAAAGTTCAAAGTTAAGACATCAACAAGGGGACTTCTTCTGAGAATTATGTTATGGGTGATTGTCCTTCCACTGTAACTTTACCTTGTCCTCTTTCTTTGCATCTTTTGTTCTCATAATTCAAAATAAAAAAATTAAAAAAAAAGAAAAGGGAAGCGGGCCCCAAGACTTCTGGAACATTCACACCTAACTAACTCAGGGGCTACTCCAGGAAGTTTTGTATTCCTGAGTTTGCTTCTGCCTTTTCCAGCTTTTCTGATGACCAAGTACATATCTGGGAGCCTTCTTAAGTTTGTTGGGAGCCATTAAGGAGGGGTCACAGACTGTGGGTGCTATTGGGCAGTCTCTGCTGGCAGCTGGGCAGGGTTCTCTTTCCAAAACAAGAGTAACATGGAGGTCTCAGAGGTTTAGGCATGAAAAGCAAAAAGTATATTTAAAACTGACTCATTGTCAATGGTCTGAAGTTTAAGGAACTCAGTAACTAAGAAGTCCCTGAGTATGTCTGTGTCCCTGTGTCCAGTGGCCAGTCCCTGGCCTGGGTGGCCTCATTGAAAGCTTATAATAAAGCTAGGAGATGGAGCACTTCTTACCAGAGTTAGTAGATAAGGAAACTGGGACCAGAGATGACAGAGACAGAGATGATGCTTGGCAGATGGAGGTTGAGGGGGGCTTCCTGAGCCCTGGTTGCCATTACTCAGCACAGATGTCCCCTCCTGTGCCAAAGGCAGGCAAAGCTCACCCCAAAGGGTGCTCCTGCCAAGAGTCTAAAGTAAGGCTCCCCCAAAGGCAAGTGCGAATGGGGGGGGGGGAAATCCTGCCTTTAATTTCAGCAATACCACCCTGCCTCTTCCTGGCCCTGGTATTCCTCCAGATCTTGGCTCCTTTGTCCTTTCCCTTCCCACATATCCCCCCACAAGGAGACCAGGCAGATTTCCAGGACAAACCCATGAACTGGGGAGGAGGTTTCCAAGAACCTCAAACAGTGTCTTTATTTTTAAAATAAATAATAAATAAACAGTGCTTTTTTTTTTATAAAACATGATTTTGGGGCTCCTTAAGTACTTTTTTTCTCCTCTGCAAATAGTTTCTTCTTCATTAAATTAGAATTTCCTGCAAAGCAAAATGATTTGAAGAGACATTGCCAAGAAGGCATCATTTCCAATGTCATCTCTCAGAAAACTGTCTGCTCTTTGGGCCTATTGGTCCTTTCCACACCACACTGGTCTTAAAACAAGGGGACAAAAAGTGTGGGTCCAGGAGTCTCCTATGAAAAGAAAAAGGATGGACAGGCAGAGCTCAAGGTTGGGGTCTGGCCCACCATACCTGCACCTCTTGGTCACTGGGTGGATGACAGTGGGTCTCAGTGATACAGGAATGGGCCTGAGATGGGTGCAGGTGATCAGGAAACTGAGAAACTTGTGGATTTGGTGACCAGTCTGTGGAACCCAGAGTCTAAGACATTCCCCAGGCTCCCAGGAGGCTCCCTGTACCCCCACAGCATTGCCCCCTGGGATGAGAAACTGTTCTCTGTGCTCTGATATCAGAAGAGTAGTGCTGAGTTCTTGTTTGCCCACAGCCTCACTACTGAGATGCTGACTCTGGACTCCCAAGTCCCTCCTGCTTGAGCCATTAGAACCTGGACTATGTTGTTACTGCTCCAGGACCACTGTCAGATCCACTGAGCCTAGGCACATCTAGGGTAGGTTTCTGTGTCTCATAGTGTGCTGAATAAAGTGATACTACCTCTCAATAAAGCCAATATTCATAGTGACCACACAGGGTGCTTCCTCTGCCCCAAGTGGGGTCCTGAGCACAGACCAAGTGAAGTGAGGGGAGCCAGGGGATCCAGACTCAGGCAGGCACTGACCAGCTCAAGGGGTGCCTCTCCACCTTTCTGATGAATCACAGATCAGATCTGCCTCTACTCAATTGAGCATAAATGAGTGGTCAGATGCTGAGTTGTGTTTGCAAGCTGGGCTCTAGCACTGGTGGGGGTGGGGAGAGTGTCTCATTCTCCATGGTCCCCTGTCTGGCCATGGAGTCTGGCCATGGCTGCAGACTCACCTCAGGGCCAGGGACTAATTGCCTCCAAATTTCTTTTTTTCATCAAGGATATTTCAACTGCCTCATTTTCTTCAGACTGGTGGTGGTGTCCACTAACCAACTCTTTTGAGTTTACACTTCCCCATATTGGCCTGGTTTCCTGAGCTGCACCCACTAGCTGCTAATCCAGGTCACCGGCACATTCCTGCTTGCTATTTCATCATGCTAAGCTCATCACCGCTGAAACCAGTCACCATGCCAGTGGGCAGTGCCAGAACTGAGGGGGATGGTGAAGAGGACAGTGTGGGTCCACCGTTCACTTAGATGTGCATATGACTTCTGCCCACAAGCCTGGTCTTGAGTCAGAGTCTGCTCTAATCACCCTTTAACTTTTCTGCTCCAACCATGACCTCATATCTAAATCAGGCTCTGTTCTGTGGTCCTGGGGAAGATGGATGAGTTGTGATTACTGTAAGTGAAAGAAAGAGCTTCATGTTTACAACCTCTCTCTCATCCCAACACCAAAAAATAAATGACCTCTGAGCATATGCCAGGAGAAAGCTTGGGTCAGAGATGTCTGATTCCTCTGGGACACTCACCTATATGGCACACAGGACCAGAGTTGACCCTTCTGTCTGCCTGAGTTGTCCTCCCTGCTTTGAAGCCACCTGCAAATTAGCTCAGGATAGTATGAAAGACATTAGGCTGATGCCATGGACTTGTGTAGTGGAATATATGTATGTGTGTATGTGTAGTTGTATATGTGTGCATGTGTAATTTATATGTTGGAAATTAAAGTAATTTTTCTCCTTTTGGTATGTCTGATGTCAACTTAAGGACCAGGTGTACAGAAACACCTAGAAGGTAGGAAGGAAACATTTCTCCGTCCTACAATTTCAATGTAAGTGCTTTGTGGTGACACCATAAACTAGAGTTAAAAAGTTGTTTATAGTTGAGTTTCATAGACTATTCCAATACACATCTCTCTACCAGTATTAATTTTTCATCACCAAAGTCTCCAATTTCCTACCTCTATCTATGTATGGATGCATATTTATGTATAGATATATCTAAGTATCTATCTATGGTAGATACATTTCTTATCTCCCTCCCCCATTTTTTATTCCTTTTAGGTACTGTGGTTTACAGTACTGTTACCAAGAAGGTATCCTGCACATCACTTTTCTTCCTTTCAGCACACAGTTCTTATCCAGAGCAGTCATTTCCAACTCTCATTGTCACAGTGGAAGAAAATACTTTTCAACTCTTACACCAGAAAAGCAGTGACCAACTCTAGGACATCAATCATCAAATGACATTCCAGAAGCTTTCAGGGTAGAGTACATCCACCGTCCCCAAAGAGCACTCTGTAGGGTTTATACTTCTTCCATTCTACTGGCAATTTACAAAATCCCTGATTCATCTAATTTTAGTTTTCCTTATGTGGCTGAAAGCTGGGAACTTGGTCAAATTAAATTAACCATGTCTGGCCCATATTTCTATATTATTGGCATTTATTCTGCCATCCAAAATTGAGAGGCTGTAAAGTGGCTATGAATTCAGTCAAATCCTGATTTATTTCTATTTCTGAGTGTTCCTCTCCCCCTCTTCCCAATTTGAGCTTTTAAAATAATTGTTTGTTCTCATACCTTATACAATCTTATGTCATTTGTCTTGTGTTTTTTTTCCCTCTGAGCACACAAGAAAATAAATGTTTTCCTTTACCTTAAAATTGATGTTGTCCTTATCAAATTTTGCCTTTCTTGAAACCCAGTTTACTACAGCTATGCATTCAGTTTTCAAATCAGTAACTGGGAAACTCTTCGAGATAATAGAGTTGCAACCAAGTAAATCTAGGACCTTATTATCTGGAATCCTGAGTGGCATGAAACTCTCTCCTCTTCTGCCTCATAACAGTGACCCTTACCCCCCAAGAGAGCATGTGACCAGAGCAGTGGGTGTGGGGCTGCAGCTCAGGCTTCTATTCCTTAAATGGGTTTCATAAATTGTCACCAAGAGCCAATGAAAAATCTCAAGCTACCAGCACTGAGAATTGAAAGATTTATTCCTCCAACCCAGCAAAGCTCATGCTTTAAAGACTGGGCCTTGAACAAAGGCAAGAGCTTCATTTTATAGAATGTCTTATGGTAGATGAGGCATATGTAGGCAGCTGACTGGAGAAAACAGAGGCAGAAATTCTCAAATATGTCATCTGCAAAGGAAGGGTCAGACCATCTCAAAGACACCAACCTATGTAGAATCCATCTCCAAGCTACCAAGGCTATAAGCAAGCATAGGACCTTCTCCAGGACATCCCAAATACTCTGCATGGTTATGTCATGTTGCCCCGACACAGCTGCCTCCTTTGCAGTCCCTGCTCTCTGGTGTTCTAATAGCTGCATCAGTTATACCTACCCTGTGCCATATCTTGGTACCTCTGTCTCCACTTGCATGTCAAAGATGGTGATATTTTTTTCCAACTTCCCAGTGCTCACTGTTTCAGGAGATTCTAGTATGATAGCAAATCTCGAACTCAAAGAAATGAGGGAGATTGGGAACCCAGGTGGAGAAAATACATAAATCAAGGATATTGTTGGGATGCTCACTGGTTGCTGTGACTCTGAGCATGATTTGAAGTCTACAAAACCATGCTTGAGGACTCTCGGGGTACTCTAATTGTAGGCAGAGGGGAGGGAGAAGACAGATTTGGGGATAAGAATTCAGCATAAGAGTATGGGTGTCTAGAGCTTAAGAGATAGTACAGCAGGTAGGATGTTCCCTTGCATATGGCTGGCTTGGGTTCAATTTCTAGTATCTCACATGGTTTCCTGAGCACTGCCAGGAGTAATTTCTGAGTGCCGAGCAAGGAGTGACCATTGGACATACTATATATGAGAAAGAAAGAAAAAAAGAATGAAAAGAGAGAAAGAAAAAATAAAAGAAAGGAAGATAAAAATAAAAAAGAGAAAAAAGAAAAGAAGGAAAGAAAGAAAACAAATAATAGAGAAAGAAAGAAAATAGAGAAAAAGAAAGAAAGAAAATAGAAAGGGGAAAGAAAGAAGAAAGGAAGTAAAAGAGAAAGACAGAAAGAAAGAAGGAAAAAAGAAAGAGAAAAATAAAAAATGAAGGAACAAAGGAATGAAGGAAGAAAGAATTATGAATGGATGGTGTTTCATAGGAGAGGATAATCCAGGGAAGACTGAACAAGGTCCACTTAAAGGAGTCTCCATTTATTCTGTACCCTTCTTTCTGGATTGATAGCAGAAGTTCTGGAAAGCTTTGTGAATCAATATAATTAGTATATGGATACATTAATGGGTATGATATTAGCATGTCCTCCTCACCATGGGACAGAATGGAGAGAGACTTACCTCACCAATGGTGATATTGGAGACTCTGAAAGTCTGTATCAAAGAGCCTCTCCAGCCTCAGTCCAGCCATCAGTCAGCAAATCTCTTGGAGTGACTGAGGGTCTGACTCAGTATGAGTCCACACTAATGGATATGCTGTAACTCTGTGGTTTTAGGTGATAGCATTTTCTTGGACACCAGAGGCTGGATTCTAACAAGCAGTTCCTATCAGAAGTTCCTGACTTTTACCACCATATCACTCACGTCAACATACTCAGGGCTGCATGCTTGACAGGGTGAGTACCTGCTGTCTAATTATTTGCTCAAGAGTTTGGAGAAAATGATGGCTGGTGTTGAATCTGGCCACTTTGTGAGACTGGACAGGAGATGAGTCATTGTCACTGGCCATTCACCTGGACCAGGGTGCAAGACAGTGATGTCTCCACTGGTGGCTGCTTTAGTGTTGTGGAAGGACCTCATTACTCTGGGCCTCTGCAGACCTTGGGTCAGGGGCTCCCTGTCCCCTTTCTGTCACAGCCATATACACAAGGGTGAGCATATCTGTTCACCTGTCACCTGTCTGAGCTCAGACAAGGAGCCAAGAGAGTTTTGTCTGGGGCTTCCCCTTACTCTTTCTGCCACCTACCTCATTTCTAGGATCTATTTAACTGGTTACCTCAGATGGTGGATTTCAAGGGCTCCATTAAGGGGACCCAGTTTTCTGGTGCCCCTTTCCCTTTTCTGTCTGCCTCTCCATAACACCAAGACACCATGGCGCTGCACAGGCATTCTTGAGATGAAAACTGTTTGTGAGGTCAACCTTAGCTCTAACATGTGAAAGAAGTCAGACCACGGGGGCTGGAGAGATAGCACAGCGGTAGGCATTTGCCTTGCAAGTCGCCGACCCAGGACCAACGGTGATTTGAATCCTGACATCCCATTTGGTCCCCCGTGCCTGCCAGAAGCAATTTCTGATTAAAGAGCCAGGAGTAACCCCTGAGCGCCGCCTCCGGATGTGACCAAAAAAAATAAAATAAAATAAAATAAAATAAAATAAAAAAAAACCTCAAAAACCAAAAACAAATAAAATAGTCAATTCATGGCTTTCAGCTGACCTCAGACAAAGGAGGCCCAGTCCCCACTCCTTCGAACTTGCTAGAGTCTGTTGCAACATGAATGATCCAACCACAGGCTTAGTTGTGTTTCCCTTGTGTTGACTGGCTCCAACTCCCAAACAACTTTATCAGGTGCTTCTCTCAAATTCACCTCCTCTCTAGCCTCACTCCACTCTCCTCCCCAGGCCCAGGATGGGTTAGAGTCTTTTCTCAAATCTCCTTTCTGATTGACTCACAACTTAACCTGTACTCTCAAAGGCAGACTCCATATTTTGTGGGTCAGTGAGCCCTAGATTCACAGCACCCACCACTCCTTCTAATTTCTGGTTGCTAAGATGAAGCATTTCCTCTTGCTGGAAGAATAATTATTTTACACTTTCAGTAGAACACAAAGTCCCCACTTTTCTGTACCTTCAGAACTACTGCTGTTTACACAACATTCTGGCAATGTTTGCCGAAGTTTGGCGGGAAGACTCAAGAAGCTGATTCCAGTGGGACAGAATGCATCCACAGACCCCTTCAAAACAATGCATTAGCATATAAGAAAGATGAGGAGTAGGAGAAGAAGTCTATAGAGAGATTCTATTTGAAGAGAATATTAAGTTTTGCATTCCAGAAATACAGTATAAATTCCAAAATAACTTTCAGACAAAGGTCTAGAGTTGTGTCATTAGGACTAACTGTAAGTGGAACAGAGAGGAAAATGAACTGCAAGACCAGGAGAAAGAATCAGTTCCTGAATGCTGTGATTTTCTAGAAGACCAGGAACTGTAAGCTGGGGGGAGTGAGGTTGTCCCTAGAGAGAGATCACAGAAGGGAGGGACCTTCCATGAACAGAGCTGGGTGGGCTGTGACCTGGCCCTGTGTGAGCTGGAAAAGCTGTTCCTTAACCCCCTGCCCTGGGCAGACCTACATCCAGATGCTCTGATTTGCTTTCAGCAGGCAGAATCCACTGCTGTCCCAGTCAGGATGTGAACTCTGGGCCTCATGGAACAGGAACCCAGCACAGCAAGGAGCCAGGGTGCCAGCTTCCATCATCCTGGTTTGGAACCCGCAAGGGTCACAGTGTGAATTGCCCTCAGGAATGAAGCTGGTGGGTCCCCCTAAGTACCCCTCCTGGTGGCTGCTAGGCAGATGGTAAGGGGTTTTCTTTTGGAGTAAAAAGTCTCTGTGGGAGAAAGGGTTGAGGGGGGCTCAGTAACTGTGTCTCAGCCCTGCCTTCTGCCTTCCCTGCTCATATTTAGGACTTGCTGACTGTCTGAGCCCTGCTGGCCCTGTCAGAAGCATACGGTGACCCCCAAGCAGAGATAATGGGGTGTGCTAATGGGAGGCAGCTGTCAAGGCTCATTAATCATGTGGGCACCCAGTGGGGCCTGGTGTGGACTCCTGCACCTGCCAGCCACCCCTCCTAGCTCCCCACCTTGTGGCCCCCTCCCCTATAACTTCTAGAAGCATCTATCTCTGTCCGGCTTTTGCAAGGAGGCAGATCCTTTTTGAGTCCGGGAGCAAAGAGAAGGCTTCATCCCAGCTGTGGATACAGGGGTGGTGGGCACCCCACAGTCTGGCCTTGTCACCATGCCTGGTGCTGTTTTCTCCCCTGTCATCTGGGAGACCTTTTTGTATGCCAGAATGAGGTGTGGGTACCCACCTTCCCACCTTCAAGCCTGTGTGGATTTGGACCCGAAGTCCCCCAGCTCTTATAAAAGGGAACCTTGGGAACCTGGCTGCTTTGGTTCTGAGTCCCCTGGCTTCCCAGTCTTCTTTCAAATATGCAGGAACACTCACAGAGCAAACTCCAAGGCATGCTGTGGTGAGACTCCTCCACTGCCACTGCCATCTAGCCGTCTGCTCCCCAGGCCCACTTCTGACTCCCAAGACAAGCCACTTGGATTTGTTTTCCAGTGATGGCAGTGGAGCCTCTGTGTGATTCTCAGCCCTTACAGAGCCAGAGTAGAAGGTGGGTCTGCCCAGGAGACTCGGCCTACTCCCAATGCAGAGGCCTTCAGGGGCTGCGCCTTGGGGAAGTGGGTACATAGCAGGGAGGAGGCACCTCCCTGCAGGGGGCCTAGGTGAGGAGAATGTGGCTTCCCTGATGGGCTGGGACACTCAGCAAAAACCTGAGCCACCCACCAAGAGACTGCCTAGTATCATAGAGCTGTCGGTACTTGCACACTTAACTCAGATATCATACACCATACACACACACACACACACGCAGCTGTTCACCCATATAGCCATGGACGCTCACCCATGTATCCACAACCCGTTCACACACTCACCCATGCATGCATCCATATAGTCTCCGACCCATGAACCATTCACCCACACACATTCACATACATTCACTCATTCATCCACTGACATGTGAAGCATCCACCAATGGACCCACTCACACTTCTACACACTCACGCATGTGTTCACATTCATAGTCACTCACACACTCATGCATGCATTCACACAGTCATCACATCCACACTCATGTATGTATTCACAGACTCACAATCACTTATACATTCACATACCCAGACATATATACAAGCTCACACTCATACATCCACACACACATGCATGTATATATTCACACACATACATTCTCTCATTGACCTACTTCCTCACACATTCAAACATGCATTCTGTCATGATAGGGTGACCATGGCAGGAAAGCTGCTCATTTCTTTGTGCCCATCTTTAGTGGATGAAATCCTCAAAGATGATGAGTGACACCCTGGAATTCCTTCTAACTGGGTCCCATTAGCAGGGCGATGACACATGGAAATGGAGCCCAGCAGGTTAATGCACTTGTTTCCCTTAAGAACGTCACAATATCTGGAGGTTTGGGAAGTATTAGAGAAAGAGAATTTGGGTGAAGGGGCAGAAGACCAGAGGCTATGCAGTGCCTCTCTTTGGAGGAAGCTTTGAGCATTGACTGAAGAACAGCATTGTGGGGTTCAGGGAACTCTCAGTACCCACAAAGACTCACCAGGTCAGATCCTTAATACAATTTAGCTGCTTCCAGCAAATCAGTGTTGCCCAATTTCCACCCAGAAGCAGGATTCCTGTCAGCTTCAAAAATTGTATTATTCATAATCGCAGATCCAAAGACAGAGATTCTTGTATTTTAACTAATCCTCAATATTTTTTTAAATAACAGTTATAACCAGTGAAGGGACAATTCTGCCTTGCTCATGCTCTGTGTGCAGAAAGAAATCATTGCTGAGTCTGTCCTTGAACTCTTGCAGTTAATTAAAGGGATGTGGGGCCCATCACACTCTCTGGCGGGTGCTGTTAATTACGAAGGTATTCAACGTGCCACTGCAAATGGTATTCTGCTAGCGCTTAATTAAAATAAATACAAAAATTTAAATGAACAGAACCAGTGCTGGCATTGGTCTGTGGTACAGGGCCAACTGTTCTGTGTGAGTGCAGGGAGGCAGAGGATCAATCTCGACTCTTGGCTCTTAATGGATGGGCGTGGGGCCAGACGAGGAAACCCAGCCTGCTGCCCAGCTTCCCGTGCCCTTTCTCCTCCTGTTTCCCCGCTCCAGCAGCTGTAAGGAGACCACTGAGATTTGAGGCAGGAGGAGGCAGGGAGCTTGTGTCTTGATCCTTCTTCCCTCTAATGATTTGCAAAGATGAATGTGTTGTCTCTATACACCCTTCCTTCAAGGGGCTCTGAGACACTTTGGAGATATGAACTCATTAATTTTGCCCACTCCTTTGTGATGCAGAGAGCTGGAGAGGAAGAATATCCCATATAGAGGGAGCAGGCAGGGTGTGGCAAAGAGCTCATATTCTCATGCTGCTGCAAGCAGCCTTGAATCGAGTTTTGTGGAGCAGATCCAGGGATTGGTACCTTTGGAATATCAGTGCCAGCTGCTAACCCTCTTGGATGGCATATTGGATGAATGGAAATGCTCTTGACTGGGTTCTAAGTGTTTAAGAGCTACCAAATGTACCCCTGAAGTAGGTGGAGCAAGCCTGCGCTGATGTCACCCAATCGATTGCCATGTAAAGATTTGGCAGAGTACATGAAGATTAGGCACATTACACTCCTTCGTGTGACATCATGACGGTATTTTTTTCTCAGTGCCTGATTATCAGAATAAGACAGAAGATAGATAGAGATAATACATAGGTAGATGATAAATGATATATAGATGATTGATAGATGAAAGATAAATGCTAGATAGATCATAGATGGGTATGTAGGTAGATAGATAGGAAGGTAGATAGATATATGAGAAATTGATATATATATAAATGCTATATGATATATTGATACATGACAGTTAGATGATAGGTAGGCAGATAGATATAGATAGATATGAAGGTAAACAGATGAATAGACAGAAAGATGGGTAGATAGATCATCGATGATTGATAGCTAGATAATAGATAGATGATAGATATATAGTAGATGGATATATGATAGATTGATAAATAAATATGAGTAGGTAGATATAGATAGATAGGAAGGTAGATAGATGGATAGATAGGTGGATGGATGGATGATAGATACATAGGTAGATAGGTGGTAGGTAGATAGAGGATAGATAGGTAGATAGAAATAGATAAATAGATGGATGGATAGATGAATGGATGGATGGATGGATAGACAGGATATACAGAGAAATGATGGGTCTATATGATACACTGAAACATGAAGGACACATACATAGAGCAGATGATGAAAAGATATAAATGATTGAAATAATATATAATAGAGAAATGATAAAGAGACAGATCCATCAGTAGTCAGATATATGGATGAGAGATGATGGAGAATGAATAGACAAGTGACAGATGATTGACCCACAGTGATAGACAGAGGTGATCACTTGAAGGACAGATTTTAAATTTTGGATATGCTGTGAATTGAGCCAGGACAAAAGATATGCAATGTTTTTATTTCACTACTGAATAATATTCCCAACTCACGGTGATATTTTTCTTTATTTCATTTTTTTCTTAAATTTGAGAGTAATCTGGAACATATTTGACTATACTTAGGGTTTACTCCTGGATCTTGTTCAAAGGTTACTCCTGCTGGTACTTAGGAGACTATATATGATGCTGGAGAAAGTACACAGATCAGTCACATGCAAGATAAGAGCATTAACCCCTGTCCTATCTCCCATTCACCTCCTATAATGGCTCTTGTAAAGCTCCATTCATCATAATCCAACTCAGGGAGAAGGGGTCTGAAGCAGGGTCACTGTGAGAATAAATCAAAACACTCATATTGGAGAAAAAGCATGGAGACTTGATTGACCACTGGGAGGAGATAGGTCAAGTGAGTGACAAAAATACCTGTCACATGCTAATCAAGTCTAGGTGGGCCTTTTACATGTAAAAAAGGGTGGGCATGAAAGAAAAAGGAAGCTGGGGAAAGTCTTTGCTTTGGGTAAAAGAGAGTGTAATCCAACAGTTCTCAAGAAAAAAAAAATCAAAATCAAGTCTTGAATAAAATAGATGGAGACCCAGCATGGCTTTTGTGTTGCTGCTTTCTGTTCCTTGGAGAGTGCAGGGCTACCAGCCTTCAGAAAAGACTAGTCAGCAAGTGAAACAGGGAACACCAAAACAGAGGTCCCAAAGGTTGAGGGAGGAGATAGGAGGAGGGAAGAGAGGATCAGGTAAAAAAGGAGAAGGGAGGAAAGGAGGAAGGTGAGCAATTGGCCTGTTGGATGACTTCGGGAAGTGATGTGTTAGCATCTACAGTGTATGCCCTCAAACTCAGGAACCCTAAAGCTCCAGAATGTGGTGCTCCAGTGCATGGGGCCATTAGTCATGGTAACCGCTGAGACTGTGTCTTCTTTTTCCTCCAGTTTAACAGTTCTCTCTCCCACTTCAAACCTTCTGAACCCCAAGTTCCAATCCCAGATGACTTGTACTTTGGGAATTCGGTCAGCATAGTGTGAGATATGACAAACTTTAGTGCCAGGAAGTGACACCACTTCCTGGACTGCAGCTCTCTCTGCAATGGGGGGGGGGGGGTCCAGGCCACCTATCCTGGTATTCATGGACCCCAGCAACTCCTGGCGAGAAAGCAAGGTTCACTGAACTATCTGCTCTCACTGCAAATACCCCTGCAGACAACCTAGCCTGTGGTATTAAAGAAGAAAATACATCTCTCTAGCCGTCTCCAGTCTCTTCTCTTATGGGGACACTATCTTATGTGCAAATTTGAAGGGGAAGAAGAAAAGAGGCATCTGTGGGGCCCATGTTGACATGGAAAATTCTCAATGACTCCGTTCTGTCACTGGTAATAATGGCACGTTCATAAACTCAGGTCATTGTCTGCTAACAATGGGGGAAACCCTGGTCTTTGCTTCCTTCTACTCCAAGTATATATTATGAGAGCCTTAGATTGACCAGAAGACTTGATGCTGGAAAATGGGGCTTGCACCCAATACTTAGGCTTAGCTGCAACTGTTGGACTATAGCCAGCACTCTCAAGTGTCCAGCGGGAGTCTGCATGATGTGGGTTGATTCAAAGAAACACACTACCTGACTGATGGTGTGAATAAAGGGAGCAGCTGTGTGGCAAATCCAAAGTGATGAAGGAGGAGCAAAGATTTCATGCCTCCCCTTTGAGCTTTGCTTCTCCTTTGGCACTGATGCTGTCTCTCCTGCTGCACTTTGGAAGATAATTATTGACTTGCTTTGGTCTGAGAAGCTGGAGCAGGTGGCAGGAGGAGGGTGTGGATGGTCCTTGCTCACAGGCTGGAACACAGGGTGGTGGTGGTGGTGGTGGTGATGGTGATGGTGGTGGTGGTAGTGGTGGTGGTGATGGTGGTGGTGGTGGTGGTGGTGGTGGTGGTGGTGTGTGTGTGTGTGTGTGTGTGTGTGTGTGTGTGTGTGTGTCCTACTTGCAGAGCCAGAAGCTGCTCTTCAATGACCAACTCTAGGCCTGCCTGACCAGCCCCTTTCTCTTGGCTAGGACCCCTGGCAGATTAGGGTGCTGGGCTGTGAGTCCAGACATTTTTGTTTGAGTAGGAGAAGGAATATCCAATCAATCCTGACCCAGGAGGAGGAGAGAGGCACATGTGTCCCTCATGCTTTCATTTCCCCAGCCATAAGCTGAGTCGAGGCTTTCTGGGACAGGAGTTTGGGTTTTCAACCTGGTGAACTTAGAATTGGAGTAACCAGGGACCATCACAGCTGCTCACCATGGACTTGTTCCTGGAAACATGAGAGAAGACACAGGATAGACCCTCACTGAAGTGTCCTTCCTTTCCTTCCTTTCCTTTCCTTCCCTTCTTTTCCTTTTCTTTCTTCCCTTCCCTTTCCTTCCCTTTCCTTCCTCCCTCCCTCTCTCTCTCCTTCTCTTCCTCCCTCCCTCCCTCCCTCCCTCTCATCCTTCCTTCCTCCCTCCCTACCTCTCTTTCTTCCTCCTTCCCTCCCTCCCTCCATTCCTCTCTTCCTTCCTTCCTCCCTTCCTCCCTCTCTTCCTTCCTTACTTCCTCCCTTCTCCCTTCCTCTATTCCTCCCTCCCTCTCTCCCTTTCTTTCTCCCTCCCTCCCTCTCTCCCTTCTTTCCTCTCTCCCTCCCTCCCACTCTCCCTCCATCCCTTCCTCCCTCCCTCCTTCCTTCCCCCTCCCTCCCTCCCTTCTACCTTCCTTTCTCCCTCCCTCCTTCCCTCTCTTCCCTTCCTTCCTTCTTCCTTTCTCCCTTCTCCCTTCCTTCCTTCCTCCCTCCCTCCTTCCCTCTCTTCCCTTCCTTCTTCCTTCCTCCCTCCCTCCCTTCTACCTTCCTCCCTCCCTCCCTTCCTCCCTTCCTCCCTCCCTCCCTCCCTTCCTTCTTCCATAGGGAGAGTGAAGGGTACTTGAGCCAGAGGGATGGCGAAGCAGAGGCAGACTGTGTAGCATGATCACTTACCATCACTCATTAGAGCAAATAAACCAGGTCATTAATTCAATTTCTTGAGTCACTGGCATTAAAAAGCAGAATCATGTATATTTGCCAAAATGATTTGCCATCTCGGGAAAAACAGTCCTTCAGCAGTTAAATACCAAGAAACTCTATTAATTTGGATAGCTTTTACTTACCATGGCATTTCATTACAATGCTGATGATGAGTCAGAAAAAGAGACAGATGGAGATGTGAACAGCAGAGAGAGAGAGAGATCAAAGGAGATGGTAGGACAATGTCATGTGTGGCATGAGAATGGGGATGTCTATGTGATTCTGTGAATGTGTGTATGGGAGTGTACATGTGAATGCCTGTGGGAGTACATGTTATGTGGATGTGAGTGTGTGACTTGTATGAACATGTGCATGTATGTGAGTTTGTGTAAGATCGTCTGTAAATGAGTGTGCGACTCTGACCACGAATTCGAGTGTGTAAGTGTGAATATGTGTACGTGAGTGTGTGGGGATGTGTTATGAGTGTGTGACTCTAAGTATAGGAGAATGAGTGTGTGAGTTGTGTAGAGTGCATGAGTGTCTGAGAGTGTGTGACAGTGTGTGTGAGTACATGCATATAGTTGGAGTGTGCGTGTAAGCCAATGAACGTGTGTGGGTGTATCTGAGTGTAAAAAGCATGAGTGCAAACGAGTGTGTGCCTGAGTCCTTGTATGAGTGTGTGAGTATAAGTGCAAGCATGTGTGAATATGAGTACTTGAGTGTATGAGCATGTAAGCATGTGTGAGTGTATCTGTGAATGTGTATGTGAGTGTAAGTGGGAATGTGTGAGTTTGTGTAACTGTGAGTATATATGAATGTGTATGAATATATGTGATTGTATGAGCATATGTATGTATGTGAGTGTGTGCTGCATAATCACTGAGACTCAGCCTTTGTTGGGGAGCCCGTGCTGAAACCGCTACCTGGAGAGTGAACCTGGGATAACCTCCCTTTTCTTCCCTAGGTCAGTCCTGACCTTCAACCATGGTGCAAACCTTCTTTGCTTTTGCTCTGTTTCATGTGGCTCTTGGGCCACACCCAGCAGTGTTTACTCCTGGCTCTGAATTCAGGGATCTCTCCTACTGGGCTGGGAGAACCACCAGGATCCCTGGGATCAAGTCCTGACCAGTCACATGCAAGGCGAGAGCCCTCCCCACTGTCCTATGTCTCAGAGCCCAAATGCCTCCTTCCTCCAGAGTCCCAGCCACTGGTCCATAGTGCCCTGGGGTGGTTCCACAGAAACTGCTGCCTGCATCAAATCTACCAATGTCTCTTGGACCAGAGGGCAGTGGCATCCTGTTCCTCACTTTGAGCTCTGGTCCCAGCCCTGTGGTCCCTCCCATGTGCTGTTCCTGGCATGGCCCTTATGAAAGATACCCCCAGATCTACTCCAAGAGCAGAGAGGACAGAACCAGGAGGACCCATAACCAGATGACACTGTGGGGAAAGATGCTATAAGGGGGCAGAAGAAGCTTGTGTTATTACTGCTGAGCATTTGGTAGGAGATTCTGGGGCTATGGACTCACCTTGAGGGTTTCTGCTTTTTAGTTAAAGGATGATGCTAGCTGCCTCTCTATGTCTCCATCTCTACTGTGCAGCCTGTGGTTTGCATTTTAGATGTGACTCCAAGCAACTCAGTCTTTACTTTTACATAAACCATCACCCCACCCTGGGAACCATGAACTCATCTTCCAAGGACCATGGGCACTTGGGCATGGGACTCTGGCTCACAAGATGATGGCACTTTCATGATTAAGCTTGTGAGACAGTTGCTCTCTGTCTGGGGTGATTCAGTCTTTCCAGCCTCGGAGTCGAAGTAAGGCAGGGCTCATGTTAGCTCCCCACTGAAGCTCAGTGCTACCTGCCTGGGCTTGACCAGACTTTCTTCATCTTTAAGGCAGTGCTCTGGCTGCTTTACTGCAGGGGATCTTTCACTTGCAGCCAAACAGGAGGAGGCACAAACCACCAAGCCCACTTCATAACTGTGTTCTTGGGGGTCTAGGATGGTAGTGGCTGCTATAACCTATCTGAGGATGCTCTGAGCAGGTTGGGAGGAACAGACTCTGTGTCATTCCTGGGAGTTCAGAGAAGGGACTTGGGAATTGGGGGGAGCCTATTTCTGTTTCTCCTAGATTGAGGTGAACTTCAGTAAAGAGCACCAGAGCATGTGGCTGAGGGTAGGGACACATGCCCTCAAGTTGGGCCCTGCTGGGCCCATTACTATGTGATAGCACATGATGAAGGTCCTGGCAGGAGCAGCTGGAATAGGGCCAGGGTCCTCCCTGCTGGCATCTGCTCTGGCAGTGTTGAGTAAATGAGCTCTGAGCAGATCTTCTGCTTCAGGCCTGGGGTGTCCAGGCTCTAGTGAGGGAAGAGAGACAGTCATTGGCTGCTGTGATGTGGGGACAGGGCAGGTGGATCTCACACACTGTGCTTTGGAGAGAAGCAGGGGAGGGTCCCCAGAAAAAAAAATCATTTAATCTGGGATTTGAAGGTGCAATTTGAAGGTTGTGGCGATAGCTGCTTTGCTGCAGTTAGGCTCCAGTCAGCACCCCAGGCCCAGTCCTTGGGAGGGAAGATCAGATGGGAAACAATTAACAGCAAGAATAAGCTCCTGAGTGCTAAAAGAGGGGAGCCCCTGGAGGAGGCAGAGAGATCCTAGGTAGGCCTGAGTTTATAGTACAATGGAGATGGCATTCGCCTTACATGCAGCTGATCTGGGTTGATCCTCGGCATCCTATAGGGTTCCCTCAGCACAACCAAAAGTAATTTCTGAGCTAAGAACCAGGAGTAGCCCCTGAGTTCCACTGGGTGTGGCCCAAATAAGACAAAACAAAGAAATAAACAAAGATGGAAGCTCTGAAACAATAGAGACAAGAGCCTGGAGGTCCAGTTCATGGTAGGAAGCTTGTCACAGAGTGGGGAGTGCAGTTAGGGCAGAGAAAGGATCACTAGGACAATGAAAGTTGGAAATGATCCCTCTGGACAAGAACATGGTGCTGAAAGGAGATAAAGTGATATACGTTGTACCCTTTCAGTAACAGTATGGCAAACCATATTGCCTAAGAGTGAAAAAGAGGGAGAGAAAAAGAGAGAAGAGAAAGAAAGAAGCAGAAAAAGGAAAGGCAGGAGGGAAAATGGGGACATGGTTGGCTGGAAATGTGCAGTGGTAAAAGGTATTGGACACTGTCTGAAAGTCAATCGTGAACTACTTTGGAACTGTGTATCTCACAGTGATTCTATTAAAGAGTTTATTAATTAAAAATAAATAATTTTTTACAAAGATGGAATCATCTTTGCATCTTTGCATCCTGGGGTAATTTTGGGAGCATATGGAGAGGGCAAACCAGAAGAACATGTTCCAGAAGGAAAGGGCTTGGGTGATTGGAACCTCCCACTGTGCCCTTGTTCCCTGCATGCAGGACAAAAGGGAGTGTTGGAGGGAGCGAGGAGGTTGTGAACAAAAAGACTGTGCACCCAGGAGCAGGCTGGGATGGGCTGTGGTGGGGTTGGAGGGTACCCCTGCAGGGTTCTTTATTTTTATTATTTATTTGGTTGGTTTTTGGGCCACATCCAGCAGGGCTCAAATCTTATTCCTAGCTCGCTGCTCAGGGGTCACTTTTGGCAATGCTCAGGGGACTGTTTGAGGTGTGGAACTTGGGAATATATGGTGTCTGCATCCAGTCTAGAGCAGACATTTCTGCTTCCAGTTGATCTGGAATCTTCTAGAGGCTTCAAACTCAGTGACAGACTGCTGGTTCTGAGGCACAGTTCTAAGGGAACGTTTCTGCCCTGGTGCAGGCACCTTTTTTCCTGGCGCAAGTTTCCTGTTTGGAAGCCACAGACCAGAGGGAAGCTCCGTGGAGGACGGGCGCAGAGTAAATAAGGTCACTGCTTGTTTTCGCCCTTAATCTTCGGAGAAATCATCGTGTCCTGCTTAAGGTTTTCCTGGGCATTCGTGCCTGATGTCGCTGGGCCTGCTCTGTGATTAATCTCTCGGCAGCCGCGGGCTCGGGCATGCTCACTGAACGGAGGAGACGGGAGCAATCAATAGATTAATCATGGGTCCTTGTGCAATTAGATGAGAGGATCAGGCTCCTGGCCAACGCAGCACGGTTTTGCTGGGGATGCTCTTGTTTTCATGGGGAGGGAATTGTGCTGTCTGGGGCAGGGGTGAATCGGGTAGAGCTGTGACTCAAAGAACCCAAGAAGCCAAGTTTGTGAGTCCAAGCTCAGAGAGAAGACAAGTATCCCCCTGCCACTACATCTTAGAGACATTTTAAACCTGGATAGGAAGGACACAATCGTCAGCTCTTTGCATGAGGTAATGAACGTGTCCTAGAATTTAACCCTAAAAGCCCTTGTTTGAATGAGTTTCAGTCTATCACATCCCACACGACTGTCCTCCTGACTAAAGGACCATTTCTCTCTGCATCACATGGTTTATTTGTTTGGTTTTGGTCTTAGGGTCACACCTGACAATGCTCAGGGCTATCTCATGGCTCTGCACTCAGGAATTTCTCCTGGTGGTGCTTGGGGAACCATATATGATTCCAGAGATAGAAGAAGGGTCATCTGCATGCAAGGCCGTCACCCTTTCCCACTATATTGTGACTCCCGCCCTCACCTACAGTTTGTCTGCATTTCCTCTCAGTGCAATCATTGGCTCTGTAGCTTTACAGGCACCTTTCACTTAGCATGAAGTCCTGGGGGTTGTTCCTCTGCGCCATATTCTTTTGGATGGCCACATGGCCCTTTCTTTCTGCATTTGTGGTTATGGGGGTTCTTGCCATTGTATCTATTATGGATTGCAATGACTTGGACTCCACTAAGCTTTCAATTATTTTGGATACACACATCTCTAGGACTGACAGATGGGTACAGTCATGCAAGGTATAACTGGAGAAGCACTGTCCAGGAAGAACACCGACTCACAGGTCAGTTCTCAGGCCAGCACCGAGTCTCTGAGGTCAGCTTGCTGCTGTTTCCATTTCAGAATTTATCACCCATCCCAGATGGATGCAAAGCATGATCTCTCTGTGGTTGTGCTTTGCATTATTAAAGATGCCAAACAGCTCACATACTTGTCTGCCTAAATGTCTCCTTTGGAGAAATGTCTATTCAAAAATGTGTCATGTTTGCCTTAGCTATTTGTGTTTCTTATAAAAGATGGTTTTGTTTAGTTTGATTTTGAGGCCACAGTGGATGTTCAGGGCTAACTCCTTGCTCTGTGCTCAGGGATCACTTCTGGTGGGACTTGGGCCCCTGTGGAATCCCAAGGATCAAACCAAGTCAGGAGAATACAAGGTAAGCACCCTTTCTGCTGTCTTATCTCCTCAGGCCATCACACAGAGTTTTATATATTCTTGAAATGATTATAAGAAGCTTGAAGTCAGAAAAAGGTTTTGCAAGTATTTCCTCTCATGTCTAGTCAAACTTTTCCACTTAGTTGATAATATCTTTTGCCACATAGGTGGCTTAAACTGTGATCAAACATTTGATCAGCTTTAATTAAAAATTGCAGACCAGTGTTTCTGAACTTGTTTGATTATTATATCTCAGGGGTAATATTTTAAAAGATTTTATTTTATTATTATTTTTGAAATAAGAAACCAGATTTGATTCAGATATATTCAAGAAGAGAATAAGAAAGAGAGCAAGAATGATAGAAAAAAAATAGAGAGTAGCATGCTCAACAGAGTGCAGGTTTCTATCTTAGAGTTAAGTATATATCTCAAGATGGAACATGTAGCCAACACATGTATGCAGCCACCATGTGCATGGTCCAGCAACACATATGTGCCTTGAAATTATTTTTTTCCTGCTTTTGTTTTGGGGTCACACCTGGCAGCATTCAGGTTGGCTCTAAGTTTACAAATTACTCTTGGCAGACTTGAGAAAATATATGGGATGCTGGGGATTGAACCCAGTTAGCCATGTGTAAGATAAACACCCTCCCCACTGTGCTGTTGCTCTGAGCTCCATTGAAACTATTTTAATGAGGTAAATAAATAACAGATTTTGGCCAGGTAACACTGACAGTAACCTGCAAACCATATAGAAAGTCAGTTCCCTCAAACGTTCTTTTTTTTTTTTTTTTTTTTGCTTCCACTGCTCGGGGGAGTGAGAGAAATGTCTGGGCACAGTCCTGTGGTCACTGCTCACAGACACACTTGCTCATCCTCTCAGCTGTCCTGAGCTCACCTGCATGTATGCTCATGTCCCTCTCTGCTCACCTGCGCAGGTCCTTACCTGCTTACCTACTATCTTCCTGGCAAAGAAGACATGAGTTAGCCATTTTTCCAGAAGATTCTTAAAGGTTGAGTTGGGCCTTTTAGGTTCTGCTCCTTACCTCACATAGTAGGAAGGTACCCAGAAAAGCACTGGTTTATGGGAATAAAATGAGGCTACTTGGGTCCTGCTTAGGGCAGACCAGAAGGCAGCAAATATGATTATTCTGACTCTTATGAATTGTTTTGAGCTTTGGGCAGGAGGCGTCTTTAGGGAGACAGATTTGCAGCTCCCTAGGAGACAAGTGGGTTTTAGCCTGCACAGTGAAGCAACAAGCTGAGATTAGGCTGGATTAGAGTTAATGACCATAATGACTGTCAGGGGAACTTTTATGCTGGCTTCTTTGGCTGCTTTTCTTCCCCTTGCCACTCCTCATGTAAATAGTTGTCAGTGCAAGACCAGCTTCCTTTTTCTCCCAAGGAGAGAAAAGTTGAGGTGGGGTCTAGCTAGAGCTCACATTCACAGTTGCTTCCCTCTCCTCCTGGTCTTACTGTGAAGATATGCTTACCTGTATAACTTGTATAAGTCTATCTACACTTATGTCTATGTATTTAATTTTATGTTTTTATTTAGTTTTAAATTATTTTAAATATCATGGTTACCTGGTTGTTTATAATAGTTTTTTCACAATTATGAAGTTATTGGTGATTGAGTTTCAAGTCATACAATGCCCAACACCCTTTACTTGCCACTAATGTCCCCATTATATACAATTTTTTTAAAAATGTGTTTATCCTTCATCAAATGCTGAAAGATTGATCCGGTGTATATCATACTTACTTCTTCTTAGGTTCTTTAGTAATTTTTTGCTTTTGTAAAATTTAAATTTATAAAAAATTGTTTGGTTATTTTTGTTTGGGGGTTATACCTATATTGCTCAGGACTTTCTCCTGGATCTGTGCTTAAGGATCTCTCCTGGAAATACTTGAAGGAGCTTATATGGGTCCTGGGACTGGCACCACATATGGTGAACACAAGGCAAGTTCCTTGTCCACTTATCAGTAATGATCTGACCCTCCTTAGCAATTAACACCTACGTCCCCAAACCTCAATTTGGGTTCTGTCTAGATTTGAGGAAGTTAGTTTCCTTAGGTAATTTCTGAAACCTTTAGCTGTCTAGGAGAACAGATCTGCATATTTTTGGATGATTTTAATATTGTACACCCCTAAATTATTTATGAAGTTATCAAATATGGTGGCATACTCTCTACTGAGTAACTACCATTCATTTTGTTAAGTATTGGAAAGGCTACAAAGCAGCTTGACCTAAAATCAAGATGAAAACTGCTACTATCATGGAACCAGTTCTGTAAGGAAGGATCACACAGATAGGTGTGACGGGGACTCCTTAGCTTGGGTGGCTCAAGAGCAGGTCTCAAAAAAAAAAAAAAAAAAAAAGAGAGGTTTAGGGAGAGGTGTAGGAGGGAAAGTACAGGAAGGAGAAGGGCAGGGATAGAACTGATGATGAAGACCACACAGAACAAAGGAGGAATGGGGTTCCCTCAGCCATGCACACAACGTTTCAGACTGGATATGTTTTTCTCCAGAAGAAGAGTTGCCTGGTGGGCCCGGAGAGATAGCACAGCGGCGTTTGCCTTGCAAGCAGCTGATCCAGGACCAAAGGTGGTTGGTTCGAACCCCGGTGTCCCATATGGTCCCCCGTGCCTGCCAGGAGCTATTTCTGAGCAGACAGCCAGGAGTAACCTCTGAGCATCGCCGGGTGTGGCCCCAAAACCAAAAGAAGAGTTGCCTGGAATCAATTTTGAACTGCAAAACGATACACTGTCAGGAGAGATAATTTGGGAAGGGGTGAACTAGACCCAAAAATGGTGAGAATGTCCTATGGGAGTGAAACGACATGGAATGATGGTGGAGATAGAGACTAAGAAAGAAAGGAAGACAAAATGAAAACATTCATACAAAGAAAGTATCCCTAGACTAGCTGATGTGAGCACCCCAGTACTAGAATTCAGGCCACCCCGGGGCACCTCCAGTTCAATATATTTCACCAAACTTATTGGTTTCCACTCCACTGCTCCTCATCTCATTTTTGGAGATGAAAACTACCTGTCAAGTCAGCAAGTACGAGACTTGGGAAACATCTGGGCTCCATTTTTCCTTAACACATCTTTGAACATCACCATCCCAATGTAAAGAGATGTTTTTTCAGCCCAAATTTTGAGGGAATCTTCTAAACATCTACCTATGTGATCCCTCATTTATTTTTACATTTATGATATGTCTGGTATGTGGTGTCTGAGATCAAGGCCTCTGACTTGACAGGTGCCTTTCCAGGTCAACACAAGGGTGACAAGGATACACTTTGGTGTCTCTCCCTTCAGTTTTTTCAAGAGACTGTGTTGGTACAGATGGAACCAGGGGAAGGGAGAAGTGCCCCTATTTTGCTACACTCGGAGTTTAGTTTCCTCATAAAATTGAGCCTCCTGTCATGGTGATCTGACTTCACCACAATCTTCAGACACAGTAATTATATTTCCAATGTCTTATGTCCTTTTGAAAGTGACTTACTTGGAATTCAAGTTCCTTTAAATTCACAAATAAATCTTAGAACCAGCTTGGCAAATCATCCAACATTCATCAGCTGTGTCAGTCAAGAGCTGTTTGTAAATAAATGTATAAAGAATTAGAATCTTTCAATCTACTGATTGATTTTATATCAGAGTTTTCCAAAGTAATATACTTTTATATTGTAAAAGGCTTGCATTTTAGTTTTTTTTGGTTCTTCTCTTTTTGCTATTATAATTGGTGATTTTCAAGTTTATTTTGCCTTATTTTCAGTATTTGTAAATACAGTTTGCTTTCCATTTCATATCTTGATTTTAGTAAACTAAGAATTGCTGTTTTCTATTAATTTTAATGAATTATGTTATAATGAAGTACTTGTAATTTGAGAAATTGCTAATTATATTCATTTTATCTAAAACATTCATATTCTCTCTACAAATATGTCATCTCCCTTACCAGTTTTTTCTCACTTTCCATTTTAAAAATCCTTCCTTTATTATGATGGGAAATTCTTTCTGTGCAGTATTAGAAAGAATTCATAATTGAAGTTATTTGTCTTTGTTTCCTGATTTCAGAACAAATGAGTTTATCTTTTTAACCAAAGGGCCGGAGAGATAACATGGAGGTAAGGTGTGTGCCTTTCATGCAGAAGGTCATTGGTTCGAATCCTAGCATCCCATATGATCCCCCGAGCTGGCCAGGAGCGATTTCTGAGAGTGAGAGTGGAGCCAGGAGTAACCCCTGAGCACTGCCGGGTATGACCCAAAAACCAAAAACCAAAAAAAAAAAAATAAATCTTTTTAACTATGATAGAAAGTATATTCAATTTTTTGTCAATACCCTCTTTCTCGATTGAGGGGGATCTAGTTTATTAGTTTATTAGGCAATTTGCCAATTTTTTCCAATTTGTCCATTTTTATTACAAAAGTTTTGTTAAATGCTCATTCTGCATCTAAGGCCTTCTCTGTTTATTTTACTAATATGCCAAATAATGGTGAGTTTTACATTATCAAACAAGCCTTGCATTTGAAACCAAATCTAATTATCCTTGATATTATACTTTGGACTGGATTCAACCTGTATATGTATGTATCCAGCAAACAGAAGGATATTTTTATATATGTGTGTATATATATTGATGAGAGTGTGGCCTGAATTTCTTTTTTGTTTTAAAGGAAGGCAGACTGCCATATGCAGCACCTCATTTGAATGTGTCTGGAGTTTTGGAAGCTCGACTACCCTAAGTTGTCCTACAAACGGACCTTGAGAGCTTGTTTGGAGGTCCTAGCAGGGGAGCATAGCTACTTATATACCTTCGACCAAAGAACTGTCCGTCTCTATTCGGGGAAGGCCGTCCTCTTTGACTTCACACTCAGCTTCGGGAGGCACAAACATGGATAGGTGAGGGAGGAAGGAGACACCCGCCTATCCAACCAGATCAGCCGAGTCTACCCTGGCGATCAATGGGGTGACAGATGTTGCAGTCAGATAACTCTCACATCCTGGCTTGTATTTTTTGAACCTACTGTCCTCATTCTGTTTTGTTATTTTATGTTAATATGGTTCTCATCTCAGACATTGATATGAGTTGTTAACTGTTCTCCAAATGAAGGTAGACATTTTAATGACTTTTATTTTAATGTTAGAGAAAATGTTGTGAGTCAAGGCCTTATGAGTATTTTTAGGTTTTGCGTGTGTGATCAAATGAGTGTGAGTATTTGTGTGAGTGTGTATCTGAATGTGTGTACATTTGTGGGGGTGTGTGTATGTGCAAGAGAGAAAGAGAGAGCAAGTATGTGAGAATGAGAGAGAGAGATAAGTTGAGGGAGAGGGGAAGAGAAAGAGATGGGAGAGAAAGACATCTCCACTTTTTTAGTTCCTTATCTAGAAAAGTGTTTATATTTAGTGTAGTTGCTGGTGTATTTGGGTTTAAATGTAGCATTTTACTTTGCAATTTGGATTTTTCCCTTTCTGTGACTTCCTGTAGATGCACAGAGTATTTTAAAATCAATTTTCCTCTTCAGCAGTCCCAAGTCATGTCCTTTGTCTCTGTTCCTTGAATACTTAGCCTAGAAATTACAGCATGCCTACTTAACCTTATGCTTCTAAAATAGCTCATTATTTTTCTCCTCTTTGGGAACAGAGAAAGGAACTTGTAACAGTTGCACTTTCATCCTCTCCTGCTTCATGTCCTTCTTGCTCTGATTGTCTTCTGTGAACTGGGGCCCAAGGTCCGTGCTTGAGCCCCCAGTTTACCTGTGTAGGGCTCTGCGTTTTTTCCAAGCACTCAACCAAAATTTGTTTTCATTTTCATCCTTCAAGCTAGTCTATATTCTAACCCTAGAAGAGGATTGTTCTTAGGTATTTCCTGCCCTCATAATTTAACCTCAACCTGTCATTCTGGTGTCTATGCTTGGACCCATCTTGTCCTTGGATTTGGCTATCGAGGGGTTTTCCAGCAGAACATCTAGGTGTACCCTGTCAGAGTTGGTGAGTAGAGAAGTCTTTGATGGCAGATTTCAGCCCCCAAGTGAGTTGAGTTTGCTGGTTAACTGAAGCGAATAGGAATTTAACGTTCTTTTTTTGTTTGTTTTTGGGCCACACCCAGTGACTCACAAAGGTCCTGTGCTGTGTGCTCAGGAATCACTCCTGGCTTAGGGGACCATGTGGGATGCAGGGGATCAAACTGAGGTCTGTCCTGGATCAGCCACGTGCAAGGCAAACACCCCACTACTGCGCTATCACTCCAGCCCCGAATTTAATATTCTTGTTCACCTCCTTGTCCTGCTGTCCTACACTCCAAAATCCCAGCAATATCTCCAGTACCCCAGTCCACAGAGTCCCACCTGGAAATTGATGTCTTGGAAGGACCATGTCCTCCACCCCACAAGCAAGTAGAGCAGCTCTGGAGCCTCCAAAGTGCAGGTTGGGCAGGAGCACAACTGGGTCGCCATTATGCTTCTGCTTTTACATAATTATTAGTTGGGCTGATGACTCAAACTCTGCTCAGTAAAATAAAGAAACTGCTTCAATGTGTGTGTGTGTGTGTGTGTGTGTGTGTATTTGCCCTGACCTTGGAAGCATAATTTTTGCCTAAGAAACAGCAGATTCTTAGGCAGTGGTTCTGAGCTCACTTCATGGCTCTGTTGGGAACTGCAAACCTCTTTGGAAGAGCCTTGCTAGTGGGCAGATCTATCCATCAATTGGAGACTTCACAATCCACACATACCTGGTGATGCAATTGAGCTAAAGATGGTTGAAAATAAAGAGGATTTTCCATCTAGCTGCATGTAATCCTTCTGTCTAAAGGAGGAGAGGATAGAATTAAGTAAAATACTTGTACTTCTGCCTCTGCCTTGATTGGTTCTATTTAAAAGATGCATCTCTGAGTTGAAACAAGGATTCGGATGGCTTGGAGTCACAGGTTTCTCTTTAATGGGGAGGACTGCTTGCTCCTCATGCCTGTGTGCTGAATCACAGGGTGGTTCTGAGGAATACTGCAGGTAAGGTGGAAAGCCATGGAGCAATTGTTGCTTGCCTGAAAGAAATGATGCAGGGACAAAGTCCTCAGATCTGGCTTTGGTTGCAATGGGAAAGGGGAATTGTTGCTTTCCTCTGATTAGACCTATTTCTATCAATGGGGAGTTGGAAATTGAGCCTTGAAAGGGACAAATTGGGGGCATGGTATAGGGCACTGGTATTCCCAATCCCACATATGCACAAAGCACACCTCTGCATACATTTACAGTGCACATGCATATGTGTATGTGCATGTTTCATAGCTCTGTATATTAATGTTATGTGGCATTTATGTGTATCTGTGTTGTGTATGTATATGTATGTGCACACACCTATTTTGTATTTGCCCTTCACATTCACACATACATGCAAACACATTCATGTGGTATTGATGCACTGTATACAAAATATACATAAATTGCACATGCATGTCTTTGTGCATATATTGTGTGGTGTTTCTGTATGGACATATGTTGTGTGTAGATTGTGTGTGTGAAATTCTGCAGGATTTTAAGTTCTGTGGTTGACAGAGGGAGGTAAGACCGTATGGAGTTTGGTTGATTAGGCTGTCTAGGCTTCCTGTCAGCCAGTAATTGGGTGACCTCGAGAATCCTGCCTTTTTACTGCTGCTCTTTCTTTCCTCATCTTGTGGAGTGGCAGCTTTGGAAGATCCCCCACCCTCTGCTTTATGCTTCCAGTGAGCATCTTCTGGTTTTACTCTCAAGACATAGGTGATGGATATATATGTCCACAATATTTATTTATATTTATATTTATTATGGATATTATGGATACTTTTCCAGGCCAAATTTTTACTGCTGTCTTTGCCAACCATCCTGGTCTCAGCCCCAGAATAATAAACTGAGCTTTGCCTCTAAGTTTGGGATTCCCACAGGCTTTCAGACAAGCATGGATAGATGTCTGCTCGGGTAACCCATGAAGTCCATCTCTGGTAGCCAGAGACCTTCAGCCCACAATTCCAGAGTATAACTTATGGTGATGAATGAGACCAATAATACTCATCTCTTCTCTCCCCACCCAGTCATTTCAGACTTCCTCTTGGAGACTCACCTTGTGTTCTAGTTGTCAATTCCCACTCTGCTGCACTTAAGCATCTGACTGTCACCACAATTTCCATTTTCTGTGGTTTGAACCTGCACTGTGATGTCATTTCCTATGGTCAAACATGGTCCTGAGGTTGGGAGGCAGCCAATTGGCCAGACACATCAACATCAATGTGGGGAGAATTATGACAATTCCAATCCAGGGACCACCCTACAAATATCTGGACATAGTGTTGAGGACATAGCACTATTCTCTTCTCCTTAAGAACTCAAAGATTTCCTCCTGATGAAAGGGTTTCCTCTGAGTCACCACCTTCATCCTAAATGAATCCTCAGGAGGTATAGTTCATGAATTTGCCTATTTACTATCTTTTTATTACATTGAATATATTTTTACTAAGTTATTCATTTAGTATAAAATCTATTACATAAAAATTCATATTGTTATTCCACCCAACCTGTTTGTATGAGGAAAATTATCCAATAACTTCCCTGAAAATTGTATGTGGCCATTATTTCTATTAAGTTCAATTCTGAGGTCTAATTTTTATAAGAAAGTTTTGATATCATTTCTAAGTTGTTTACTGAGAAATTATAGCACATGTTTTAGCCTTTGTCATGTTTCTATAAGAAGTGATATTAATAGTAATCATGATGGAAATAATAACTGTAATTAGATAAAATAATTTTATTTTTGTCTAGTACAAAAGAAAATTATTAACAATTGTTTTCAGTTATGTATGTCTTCATTGATTGTGTTTGGTAACTTTGTTTTTAATTAAGCTCTACATATTCCATTCACTCCTAAAAAAGTAAAAGAAAATGCACAAAATCAGGGTATAGAAAAATACAAACATCTATAGATAAGTCAAGAAAATAGGTAAGGATTTTATACTAAAACTTGTTGACACATAAAAAATCCTACACCATAATTGATAAGGTGGGATTTGTGCCAGGGATCCAAGGATAGGTTCATTATATTCAAATCAATTAACAATACACCACACCAATAAAAGGAAAGATCAAAATTATACAATCCTATCAGTCCAAAGAAAGCTTTTGACGAGATCTAATACTCATCCATGATAAAAATAAAAACCTTCAATAAGAGTAGAAGGAACTTTCCTCAACTGCCTTGAGATATCTATGTATAAAATGTCCATAGCCAATATTATTATTGGTGATAAAAAGCTGAAAATATTTCAACTGAGGTCAGGCAAAAGGCAAGGTTGTCTACTGTCTCCACTCTTAGTTATCATAATATTAGAAATTGTAACAACAGCAATTAGGCAAGAAAAGGAAATAAAAGGAATACATATTGGAAAAGAGAAAGTCAAATGTTCTCTATTTGCAGATGAAATGATAATATACATTGAATATCCTAAATAATCCAAAAAATATCTCCTAGAAATAATAGTTTAATAAAGCAAAGTGGCCAGTTACAAAGTCAATACACCCCCCCATGTCTCATATATACTTTTCACACACCATCACATAAGCTTGTGTAAACATCCTGATGCCTCCTATGTACACCCTGCACACATACATGCAAACTCCCATGTCTTCTTAACTCCTCACAATGCTCATATAAACACTCCTATGTTTCCTACTGGTTGGGGAAGCTCCTCAGAGCAGACCGAAGCATCTTTTCACAGTGGCATTGCCACTTAGATGTCATTACTAGGCACAGAGCTCTCTGCTTAGGATGCAAATGGAAGAACAATTTAGGGCAGACTGCTGCCCCTAGGCATGAGTGACCCTCAGTGAAGCCTTTTCTTGATACCCCGGTTTGAGTTTGCACTGGGCATCAGCAGAAGAAGCAATTGTATTTCCTTTGATGTGCAGTTTCCAGAAGTCAAGATGGGTTGAAGATTCCACTGCTTTTGGTCACTACGGAGCAAGTTCTTGGTTTTGAACAGCTATGGGTCAGAACTGTGTTTTTATTCCATGAACTGTGAAGTTTGAATGAAAATCTTCACTGAACCTTGGATGGCAGGGCTGCCTGATCACCTGTGAGGTCAAAGGATTTAACTGACAGATCGATGCATCTGTGTGTGAGTGCAAGGATGACTGTGTGTGTTAGTAGGAAGGTAAGTGTGTGTGCAGGGAAGTTAGTGAGGTGTGTTTGCATGCACAGAACTGTGCATGCTGAGGTGTGGAATAGGAATGTTAAGTGTGATGGCTGTTGTGTAGTGTTCTGTGAGCTACACTGAGCATATGCGTCCACTATGTTGTATGGTGAGGCCCTGGCTAGTTGTCTGCCCCCTGATTATTCACGTTATTTATACACCCACAAAACAAATGAATGATCTCCCTAAATCTGAAAGGAATCTGATATTTTTCTGAAAAGGAAAAAACATGGAGAATGAGGGAAGCAATCAAGTTAAATAGAACTTTACACAGTTAAAAGAGAATATAAAAGCTTGTCCTTTCTACAGTGTAAATGGAACTGGAGTGATTATGTTAAAAGTCAGGGAGAGGACAACACATTCACCCTCTTGTCTAGGATATAAAAGAACCAAAGAAGGTGTTGGGCAAGACTCAATGAGGACAACCCCTTCTCCAGATCCAGAACTTAGGTTAGCAGGGGTAGGGGAGAGAGCCAGAATGGAAATGACAAGGATGATGCCCAAGGCTCCATAATTGTGGAGGCAGTGGAGGACAGGACTTGGCTTCACAGAAACTTGACATTGTGACATGCCATATATCTCACAAGAAAGGAAGTCCTAAAGATCCTTACACTAATCTCATAGTTTGATCCCTGCTAGTGTGGCTTAGGGGTGCTAGCACGCTGCTCATCTACCTTCAGATATTATCCTCTCTTGGCCTCTTTTTCTTGTCCAAACCCATCCCTGCAGTCCACTAAGGATCTAAAATTTCTATGAATGAGTGCAGTACACCAGACCTTCTTCACATACATCTCAATTCTTCATATGCACCCCAGTTCTTAGTACAACCCCTGAATCCTTCATGAGGTTCCTAACTGAAGCCACACAAGCATTCAGAAGGATTAAAATTGCAGTCAATCTTTACTATATTCAATCCCCAAATCAAGAGAACCAGTCCTCAGGGTATAGACACTGTCTTTCTGTGGTGCTTATTTTCCAAGCAGAAGCTCTCCAATTAACGGGAAAGCAGTGAGGTGCTAATTGCGTTGAAAATACTTTACGGAAAGAGTGTCTATAATTCAAGTCTTAGGGACAGACTGACTTGAGTTTCCAGCAAGATGTCTATTTTTTGGTTTGTTTTTGCTCTACACGATGCACTATTAATGTTAAATGTTTTCTAATGATCTCAAAGGAGTTAGTTAATGAGAAAGTTCTGTTTGTGCTTGAGTAGATGGTTATGGCATAAATCTTCCAGTCATTTTGCTTGACACTCTGGCTTGCTTTTATAAAAATGATGTGAGCAGCCCCCCCCCCCAGCCTCCTGTTTTTAATTAATGAAGATGGCTGTAAATGAAATAGTGGGGATCTCACTTTCCCCTGCAAATATCCAAGGCCAGCTATCTGAAGAAGGGCAGGAGTGGAGCTGTGAGGTCCTTGGGTAATTCAAGGACTTGTCTTTAAAATTAAAAGGCAAATAAAATCTAAACACTCTGGGCTACATTCTAAGTCACTGAAACATCATCTTCAGCAAAAGGGCCTCCAAGGATCTGGAAGTTGCAGTCAATAGGTTTTATCAAGGCTGGCCTGTCTGGTCTCTTCTTAAGTACCTCTTAATGTAGAATTTCAGAAGTCCATTAAAAAAGACCACAATATTTTGGTTTTTTTTGGGGGGGGGGGCTCACACCTGGCAGTGCTCAGAGGTTATTTTTGCTCAGAAATATTATGCTCAGAAATAGCTCCTGACAGGCTCAAGGGGCCATATGGGATGCCGGAATTCAAACTACCGACCTTCTGCATGAAAGGCAAATGCCCTACCTCCATGCTATCTCTCCGGCCCCCAAAAGGCCACTTTTATGCTAACTGAGGCACAAAGTATAGTAACCTAGGGGAGCACAGACTTGAGTAGAAAATGCAAAATTGGTAGATATACTATAGAATTATTTGACTATAAGAAAGAAACAAAAATAATGCCATGTTCCAATACAGTAAAACAAAATATAACAAAACAAAACTTGAAAATCTCATGCTGAGTGAATTGAGCCAGAGGAGAGTGACATAAAATGATCTTTCTCATTTGTGATAGAAAAGTTCATAGTTACAGGAAAAACATGGCCCCAATCAACTGAATCTAAGAATTGGTGTATGGCATAGCAGATTGGTTGGTTTGTTCTGTGAAATTTCACACTATGCAGCTGTAACTCCACAAACATATCACAGTTTGTAGTGAGGTATAAAGAATTAGGTGGGGACATTGGGGCAGGGATATGCACATGGAGGTTGCCCTGGTACAGTGGTGGTGGGACCCTAGTGTGACAGTGGAGGGTCTGATGTTAGACTGTTTTGTGTATAAAATGCCACAATAACAAAACTGTAAAACTGTAAATTTTAGAGGCTAAATAAAAAATCACACCTCAAGGAGCTCCCAAAAGAACCAATAGAAATGATCCTCCAAAAGAGTCAAAGGAGAAAATAAAATACATAAATAAACATTAAATAAAAATAGAACATGCCAAATTGTCCTGAAGGAGGGCCTGAGTGAATAGGGAAGCTATGGAAAGAAGAGAACAAACTAGTGAATGTGAAACAGGAGAAGAATTGGTTAGTGCTAAGAGTTTAAACTATGCTGGTTCAACCTGATTAGGTTTTTATCTCTAAAAACGATAAAAAGGGAAATGACCGATTCTTTGCTCAAGTAAAAGTTCAGTTCTAATAGTTTAGATGACTTTCCAAAGAGTCCTCTGCTTGATGGCTTCTTAAAGTGCTTGTTTCTCAGACCATGTCTGAGGTGTCTGACCCAGATCAAGGTAGCCAGGCAGGGAAAATATCTGTCATGATCCTCAACTTCCTTTAAAACAGCTGTGAAGGGTCAACCTTTCACAACCCAATAAACAGTCATCAAGATCAAAATAAATATTTGTATGTGAATGTTACATTTTCCTTTTCAAGTTTTCCCCCTATGGAACTTGCTGCTTTGCTATGATTCAAACCAAGGTATTTGCTAGAACAAATGTGATAGACCAAATTTCTGACAAGGCCAACTGACTCCCACGGGAAGCATAACAGTGTTTTATGATAACATGACCTCATACAACATACAACATTGTGATACATGGCCTCTGTAATCACATACAACAGGCTGGTTAGTTTGTTCTGTGAAATTTCACACCATACAGCTTACAGCAGCATCATGTTCTACCAAACTCAGCATATTGGCTGATTCCATCTCCCCTCTAAGAAATAAATGCTCAGAAATGGTGCTCAGAGCCTGGGGGACAACAATGTGTGATCAATAAGAATCCAGTCCAAAGATCTATGTTAGAAACAAGAAAATGGGTCTAGACACAGAAAATTGTCTGGCTCTCCCCTTCCTCCTAAGCCCAAGGGTAAGACCTCAGTTTCTCCCCCAGCCTATTCTGGATTTTGTCCAGCTTAGCACATAAGATGAAGTAAAGTCCAAGAGACCAAGTAACAAAGGGGACTTTATCATTCATTTGGTGCAAACCACACTTCTGAAAATGCACTTGCTTCTTGTCTTTCCCTGTAAAAAATGTGTTTCTCAGGACTAGGCAGACGGAATGGCTGCTTTAAGAATATAATTTCTTTCCTTTTTTATTTTTATTTAAACACCCTGGTTGCAAGGTTGTTCATAATACAGTTGGATTTATTTTTCTTCACAGTTAAAAAGTTGTTTCAGATTGATTTTCAGTCAAACAATGTCTAACACCCTTCACTAGTGCAGATTTCCCACCATCAATGTCCCCAGTTTTCCTCCCACCCTCTCTCCAGACCTTTTCTCCATCTTCCAACCTGCAGGCCAGTTGCCAAGAAATTGCTACTGAGCCATACCTGTGGTTCTATCAATCCATTGTCTAGCTGTTTAGGCCTCCAGCTGCCGAGGCACCCATCTGTGGGTTACAGAGAGGTTCCTGAGACCTAAGGGAATGGGTTACCTTCCAGGCATGCCAGCGCAAAGTGCACGGAAGGAGGAATCCAAGAGAGAATCCCCCCTTCTCCTTCTGCAAGGCACCCCCACTTCCCAGGTGTTTCCAGACCTTTCCTGACAAGGACAGACAGCCTCATGGATAGCTTACAGAGAGACATTTGGCTCAGGATTTCTGAAAGTGGGACCGAACCTCTATAAATTAATGTAATCGCTTCATTGCAGGGTGTGTTTAGGGTGCTAATGTGCAAAGAAACTCATTTTACATCTTAATGAGTTTGTGAAGAGGAGAAATTGCCCGAGTCTGGAAGTGTCAGTGCTAATGTACTCGCTTCTCAGGCAAATCATGAAGTCATCCAAAGTGGGGGAAAAGTTTATTCTTGCTTGTTAAATTTGGGAAATTGAAAAGGAACAAGGGCAGAACTAATGTGTGGAAGGCATTTGGGTTCCAAAGGGGGCATGGTCTCCACAGCTGACACCTTCTCTTAGTGCCTCAAAAGAGAGCAACGGTCATTGCTTCTCTTCCCTGGCAGGACTTGCACCATCAAGTCATGCTCACTTTTGTTTGCCAAGAATCCTTTGCCCTGGGGCTCTAAGAAGTGGATTATTGATAGGCTGAAGTTGTTGGAGAGGAGGATCCTGCAGAGCACCTCAGAATCCAGGCCTCACCTCTGCCCCTACCTCTCTCCTTGTGTGGATAGACAAGAACAGGTCAGCATCCATTCATGGCCCTGCACCTGAGTCAATCACTCCTCAGTATGGGGCTGGTGGGTCTCTGTGCTGCTCCATGGTTCCCAGGTTTCTCAATATTTTCAAGAATAAAAGACTAAAGTGATAGTATAGTGGGGAGGCCATTTGCCTTGCATGCAGCTAACCTGGATTTGATTCCCAACATCTCCTGAAACCACCAGGAGTGACCCTTGTGTGCAGAGCCAGGAATTAAGTCCTAAGCACCACTAGTGTGGCCAAAAAACCAATTTTTTTTTCAAGAATGAAAATACTGAGTAATAAAAATGCTTAGGGTCTGAAGTAGATGGTAGAAAAGTTTATTGGGAAGAAGAGGAGAAAGGACTCCTTAGGGCTTGTGCCACCACTCTGGCCCTGCAGTCACTGTTTTGACTGACCTATTTCATATGTTTATTTTTTTTTAATTTTTCAAATAAAATAAACTATTTAATTGAATCACCATGAGATACGCAGTTACAAAGTTGTTCATGATGGAGTTTCAGGCAATGTCCAATCAACTCCTTCACAAGACTCATTTCCCACCACAAAAGTTCCCAGGATCTCTCCTGACCTCCCCCTTCTACCTCTTTTCTACTCTATCTCTCTTTCTCTCATCTTTTTCCCTTTTAGACACTGGTTTGCAATGTTGTTCCTGATCCTGAAGGGATACCCTGCCTATCATTTGCTCTCCTTTCTGTTTCCAGTTCTTGTCCAGTGTGACCATTTCCATCTCTCATTTTTATAGTGGTCTCTTCTCTGCCCTCACTGTACTCCCTGTTCTTTGTGGCAAGCTTCCTATTATGGTACATCTACAATGAAATACTACACAGCTTTTAGGAAAAATTAAATCATGAAATGTGCTTATACATCTTACATTTTGAAACATTCTGTAATTCCCCCCAAGATTTCTGGCCCTGATCTTAGGCTCACTGGGAGACCAAGATAATGGACAGTGCCTAAGACCAAGGACCAAACACAAAGGCAGATTAGTCAGATCTCCCTGTGGGATCTTGGCTTTCTTCATAATTTTCTTATCAACTGCTAAGGATGCAGGGGCTGGAGAGATAGCACCGCAGTAGGGCATTTGCCTTGCATGCAGCTGACTCAGGACGAACCTTGATTAGATCCCCTGGCATCCCATAGGGTCCCCCAAGCCAGGAGTGAATTCTGAACGCATAGCCAGGAGTAACCCCTGAGCATCACCGGATGTGGCCAAAACACACACACACACACACACACACACACACACACACACACACACACACACACACACACAGAGCAAAGCAAAGCAAAACAAAACAAAACAAAAAACATAAAAAACAGTGAATGCTCAAAGCAGCTGGCCAGGGGAACCTGAGGCTTTCTCTTTTTTTTTTTTTTTTTTGGTTTTTGGTTTTTGGGCCACTCCCGGTAACGCTCAGGGGTTACTCCTGGCTATGCGCTCAGAAGTCGCTCCTGGCTTGGGGGACCATATGGGACACCGGGGGATCGAACAGCGGTCCATCCTAGGCTAGCGCAGGCAAGGCAGGCACCTTACCTCTTGCGCCACCGCCCGGCCCCGAGGCTTTCTCTTTAATCATGTATCTTTCATTCTCTTGACTGACTGACAGCTGAGATGCACCTGGATGGATCCCTGAGTTCTTTGTGATGCTTTCATACTCTGAGTCCTTGGAAAAAATGACCATTGACATGGTGAGAAGTTAGAGATGGGGTTAGAACAGATGCCCAAGTTTTGCCAGCGGTGAAGAGACCTAGAAGGTTGGACCCTTCCTGACTTCGGGGTGTTATTAACCTTGGGGGTGCCGCATGAAGGCGCTGAAGTCAGGGGGCCTGAACTAGAGAAAATATATCTCCTGTGGAGACACTTCTTAGGACTCCAGTTTCCTCCTTTCTCTATTCTCACAGAGGCCGACATTGAGGAGAGCAGCAATGTAGGATTGGGGGGCCAGTGAGCTCTCAGTCTCTTCATCAAAGAAGCAAGTTGCTCTTCTCTAACTTAGTGATATGCTAAAAGGGAGCGATAACTCTAGCCCAAGATCCCTGACTGTAGTGGTGATCTTTCAATACAGCCACTGTGGGGAGAGATATAAGGGACTTCTATGTTCCTCCTTCCTTGAGAAGAATCCAGACTGCTAAGGGATTCTGCTTTGAAATAAAATTGGGTATTTCTTGACCACAAAGAAAATCACAAAAACCAGCCTGCAGAGTCTTGTGCTTACTCATAAAAAGCATCTGTATATTCTGCCATAATCTGGTTATTCTTTTTAAAAATAGATAAACACTGGTCTGCCCAAGGATGTGCAAATGGCTTACAGAGTGTCAGACGTCTCTGCAAATCTAGCTCATTCGAAGCACCCTCACGGTGCAGATGGGGAAATCAAGGCAGTACAGAGACTTTGTCTCTCCTCTACTTCATCCATGTCTCATTGTGCAAAGTCTCACTCCAATGCACAAATATTGGTTCAAGGCAAGATGCCGGCTGAGTCCCTGTGCTCTAGGGAAAGCACTTTCTTTGCACCAAATCACAGTAAGGTTGCTTTACTCTTGGCAACCTTGTAAAATTGAACTCATTTCTTTTGACAGTGGAACCTCCAGGCTATCATTAACAAAGCTAATTATCACCCCCCATCAATCTTACTTAATCAAGTTGGTGATCAAAGAGAAGGACAGAGTTAGACTCTACATTGTGAAATATAAACTGAACTGAAAGCCTTGATCAATTTAGAGCTATAAAATGCAGCAACTGGGACCCCCAGGCTACACTTGAGGACTCATCCCAGCTCTGAGTTTGCTCAGTTTTACCAATACTGGTAACACTTTTTCACACAGAAGGACAGACATCATAGGCCTCTGGGATTGTCATGATGGGTAGTTGAGAAATCTGGGACTTCATACAAGTCAGACTGTTGTTGACTTAAAAAAATTGTTCTTAGTCATTTCCATTATTTTAAATGGGAGTAGGCATGTCAGTGTAAGTAACCATCCTATAACTTAATGTATCCATGCTTCACTCTTTACTTCATACATCCAATTCCAAACATGCTTATAGTTTGATAAGGAAGCTAAAATATATTTGTGGATTCTTCTTTTATTTTCACAAAATTATGGTTAAACCTAAAAGGGTCTGCCTTGACCTCTGGGTGGGTACCTGGTTGTCTATATCCTTAATGTGGATAGTTAGGTGACAAATGCAAAAACATGAAAACCCTCTCCTTACTATGTTCAGGATCCATTCCAAACAGCAGCTGCCCATAGAAACTTTTTTGGTAGAACTTGGATCTGTACAAAGAAGAAAACACAAGGTAAATTCAGAGGGAAGAAAATAGGTCAGAGAACACAGAATTCTATTGACTTCCCTCAGAAACACTTGTTTGCTTCTTGAATAATTAAGAGCTTGCTGAATGCATGATACATGCATACATATATGAAATGGGTCCCATTTCAATGAGCAATGGAAGTCCCTAGACAGGGCTTTCTGTCCCCACTGAGCACAGGTTGCAAAATTTTTTACTCCAAACAAACTTGTACATTGATTTCTTCTCCACACTATTAAGGAAGCTAAGTTGTATTTGTGGATTCTTTAATTCCCACAAAATGGTCAAACCTGGAAGGCTCCTCCTTGCCCTCTGAGTGCATCCCTTGTTGTCCATGTCCTTAATGTAAACAGGCAAGTAACAAATGCAAAAAGCACGAGACTGCTCTCCTGAACTCTCCATGCAGAACTATGTGAAGTTCTTGAAGATAAAGTGCAGAGGGACATAAGGAAACTGGCATGACACACAGGTAGTGAGTGAAGGTGCCCACATACTTCCCTATCACTAACATGGAATAATTCTACTTGACCTGCTCTGCCCTCAGCATGGCATGTATCTAGCATCATGGCACACATGGCACGCATCAGGGCCCTCTGGGGCATAGGCCAATTGTGCTTTGAGCCTGGGGAGAGGATCTCCCATGCTCACAGGTGGATGCTAAAGTCTAGAATCCATATTTGAGGTCTCAGGGGGCCCCGGGCTCATTACCTTATTGGGGGCAGCAGGTAAGAATCTGGGTAGGTGCTATCATTTTCTCCTCTGCTGTTTGTCATTTGTGTGTAGGGCTCACAGGGGTTAAAAATCAGGCAGTCCCTACCCCCACCATGAGAAGGGATGATTATGAATGAAGATACCAAGTAAGGGTTGGAGCTGGGAAAGGAAAACAGGATGTTTGTCCAGACCCTAAGTCATAAAGACTCACTGCAGAAGAATAGCAGGTGTCAACCAGATCATGAGTCACGAGTCACAAGCATTCTTGTGACCCTGGCAAGACCCCAACTGACCTGTTTGTAGGGCTGATAGAGAATTCACAGCCTACTCAAGGACAAACGGCACATCCCTTTCCAACCCCTGTACCCTTTCCCCAGATGTGAGCTATAGATTCCTACTATAGGCTGCAGGTGGGCATGACTTGAGTAGCTTCTGTAGAGACTGTCAGACCTCACCCAGGAGCACCCCCACCCCAATAAGGACTCCATTTGGTCAAATCTGTCTCTTATATCTTCCCCAGCTTCAACTCTGGATTTTTGTGGAATCCTGGGACATTGGGCAGGCCCAGCTGCTGCCTGGACTTCCTTTACTTTTGGGAATTGGGCAAGGAAGAGGTTCTTGGAAACTAGCAGGTCTGGGGTATGAGGAGAGTCGGTAAGGAGATAAATTTTGACCCAATGTTCGGGGAGGGACTGTTGAGTCTGTGGCAGGATTGAGGAGAGGGGCGCTTGCTCTTGGCAAGGAGTGCTTTGCTGGGGCTGGTGGTCTCTGATATTTCCCTCCTGGATCTGGCCACTGAGGTCTTCTACCCAGAAAAGAAGAATACAGGGAAGGGAAGTAAAGGGCTATTGCTGTCACCTGCAGGCATGTGTGAGGAGATGTTGCACTCTGGGGCTCCTCAGGACAAGAGAGTAAACACCAGTTTCCCTGCAAGCTCCCAGACTGGCACCTGTGCCCTGGCTTCATAAGATTGGATTGGGCTCAGCAGGGTAGAAAGACCCAGCCACACTCTCCCTCCACAGGGAGAATGTCTGATAGCTGCAAGAGCCCATTCTTGAGATCACTCAGCAGCCGGGCATGTAATGACCCAGTGAAGCTGCTGGAGACAGTGGTATGGGAGCCTTCAGGTGAGCACTGCGGAGTTCATGCCTTCTCTTCCCTGAGCTGCCTGCCTTTCCTGCAGAGGGCTTGGCCTCCTGCAAGAAGGTCAAAGGCTCCAGATACAAAAGGTGACTCATCTACATCACTGAGTGACACACACCAGGGAACAGGCCCTGAGTGGCATCAAGGCCATCATGAAGCATCCTGGTGTATTTGGATTGGAGTCATATCCACTCTGTCAGCTTCTGGAAAACTTTGTGCTCTGACACCTGGACATGGTCAGCTATGTATGAGGGTAGATCTAATACCAGGGATAGATCCATACATCAGGATATATATATACCTATGTATGGAGTAGATCTATAGGTTGGGGATAGATGTATGTGTCAGGTTGTTAATGTATTTAAGGAAATTAGCAATGTACCATTAAAGGAACTACTTAGTCAATAAACCTTTTTTAAAATTAATATAAACATCTTGATTACAAATATGATTGTAGTTGGGTTTCAGTCATGTAAAGAACACCCCCTTCACCAGTGCAACATTCCCATCACCGATGTCCCAAATCTTCCTCCTCTCCACCCCACACCAGCCTGTACTTTATATAGGCTTTCTACTTCTCTCATTCATTCATATTGTTAGGATAGTTCTCAATGTAGTTATTTCTCTAACAGCACTCATCACTCTTGTAGTAGCTTCATGGCGTGAGCTGGGCCTTCCAGCCACCTCTCTTTTGTCTCTGAGAATTATTGCAAAAATGTCTTTCATTTTTATTAAAACTCATAGATGAGTGAGACTATTCTGCTTCTATCTCTCTCCATCTGACTTATTTCACTCAGCATGATAGATTCCATGTACATCCATGTATAAGAAAATTCCATGACTTCATCTCTCCTGATGGCCGCATAGTATACCATTGTGTATATGTAACACAGTTTCTTTAGCCATTCATCTGTTGAAGGGCATCTTGGTTGTTTCTAGAGTCTGGCTATTGTAAATAGCACTGCAATGAATATCGGTGTGAGGAAGGGAGTTTTGTATTGTATTTTTGTGTTACTAAGGTATATCCCTCAAAGTGATATAGCTAGATTGTATGGGAGATCAATTTACAGTTTTTGGAGGAATCTCCATATCACTTTCCATAAAGGTTGGAATAGACAGCATTCGCGCCAACAGTGAATAAGAGTTCCTTTCTCTTTACATCCCTGCCAGCAATGCTTATTGGCATTCTTTGTAATGTGGACCAAACTCTGTGGAGTGAGATGGTACCTCATAGCTGTTTTGATATGTATCTCCCTGATGACTAGTGATGTAGAGCATTTTTATGTGACTTTTGGCCATTTATATTTCTTTTTTGTCAAAGTGTCTGTTCATTTTTTCTCCCTCCCCATTTTTGATGGGATTAGATGTTTTTTTTTCCCCTTATTCTGTCAGTGCCTTGTATATTTTGGATCTTAGCCCTTTATCTGATGGGTATTGGATGAATAGTTTCTCCCACTCAGTGGGTGGCTCTTATATCCTGGGCATTGTTTCCTTTGAGGTGCAGAAGCTTCTCAGCTTAATATATTCCCATCTGTTTATCTCTGCTTCCACTTGTTTGGAGTGCAGTTTCCTCCTTAAAGATGCCTTTAGTCTCAATGTCATGGAGTGCTTTACCTACGTGTTGTACTATATACCTTATGGTTTCAGTTCTGTTATCAAGGTCTTTAATCCATTTAGATTTTACCTTCCTACAGGGTGTTATCTGGGGGTCTGAGCTCGCTTTTTTGCAAGTTGCTAACGAGTTGTGCCAACACCATTTAAGATTTTTTGTTCCTTTATAAAAACTAGGTGATTGTATGTGTGGGGAACATTCTCTGAGTACTCAAGCCTATTCCACTGATCTGAGGGTCTGTTTTTATTCCAATACCATGCTGTTTTGATAACAATTGCTTTGTAATACAGTTTAAAATTGGGTAAAGTAATGCCTCCCATACTCCTTTTCCTAAGGATTGCTTTAGCTATTCGAGGGTGTTTATTGTTCCAAATGAATTTCAGAAGTCTTTGATCCACTTCTTTGAAAAATGTCATGGTATCTTTAGAGGGATCGCATTGAATCTGTACATGAGCAGGGTATGTGTTTCAATTATCACGTGTCCTCTCTTATTTCTTGGAGCATAACTTTATAGTTTTCTTTGTATAGGTTCTTCACATCTTTGGTCAAGTTGACCCAAGATATTTGAATTTGTGTGGCACTAATGTGAATGGAGTTGTTTTCTTAATATCCATTTTTCCCTATCATTATTGGTGTATAAAAAGGCCATTGGTTTTTGTGTGTTAATTTTGTAGCCTGCCACATTACTATATGAATCTATTGTTTCTAGAAGCTTTTTGGTAGTCTTTATGGTTTTTTAAGTATAGTACCATGTCAGCTGCAAACAGTGAGAACTTGACTTCTTCCTTTTCTATCTGGATTCCCTTGATATCTTTTCTTGCCTAATCACTATAGCAAGTACTTCCAGTACTATGTTGAATAGCAGTTGTGAGAGTGTCTTGTACCAGAATTTAGAGAAAAGGCTTTTTAGTTTTTCACCATTGGGAATAATGTTTGTCATTGGCTTGTGGTAGATGGCCTTAATTTTATTGAGAAAGTTTCCTTTCATTCCTGTCTTGCTGAGAGTTTTTATCAAGAATGGGTGTTGGACCTTATCAAATGCTTTCTCTGCATCTATTGATATGATCATGTGATTTTTATTTTTCTTGTTGTTGATGTTGTGTATTATGTTGATAGATTTGCGGATGTAAAACCATCCTTGCATTCCTGGGATGAAACCTACTTGGTCGTAATGAATGATCTTCCTGATGAAGCATTGGATTCTATTTGCCAGGATTTTGTTGGGAATCTGCATCTGTGTTCATCAGGGATATTGGTCTGTAATTTTTGGGGGCAGCATCTCTGTCTTTCTTTGGTATCAAGGTGATGTTGGCTTCATAAAAGATATTTGGAAGTGTTCCCAGTATTTCAATTTCATTAAAGAGCCTGGCCAGGATTGGTAGGTTTGAAAGAATTTATTAGTGAATCCATCTGGGCCTGGGCTGTTATAATTTCCTCAATGGTGATTGGGGTGTTTAGATATGCTACATCCTCCTTATTCAACTGTGGAATGTTAAAAGAGTCCAAGAATATATCTATTTTTTCCAGTTTCTCATATTTGGTGGCATAAAGTTTCTCAAAACAATCCCAGATTACCTTTTGAATCTCTGCAATATCTGTAGTGATCTCCCCATTTTCATTTTTAATACAGGTTATCAAGTTTCTCTCCCTCTCTTTCTTTTTTTAAAATTTTTTTATATATTTTATTTAAATACCTTGATTACATACATGATTGTGTTTGGGTTTCAGTCATGTAAAGAACACTACCCATCACCAGTGCAACGTTCCCATCACCAATGTCCCAAATCACCCTCTCTTTCTTTGTGAGTTTTGCGAAAGGTCTAGCAATCTTGTTAATTCTTTTTTCAAAGAACCAACTTCTGCTTTTGTTGATCTCTAGGATTGTTTTTTGCTTTTCCACTTCATTGAAATCTGCTCTAAGCTTTGTTATTTTTTTCTGTCTACATATTGTTTGTACCTTTTGTTGATCATTTTCTAATTTTATAAGCTACATCATTAGGCTATTAAGACATGACCCTTCTTCCTTCCCATGTGTGCTTGCAAAGCTATAAATTTTTCTTGCAGTACCTCTTTTGCTGTGTCCCATAGATTCTGATAGTTTGTGTCTTCATTGTCATTTGTTTCCAGGAAAGTTTTGATTTTCTCTTTGATTTCATCTTGGACCCACTGGTGGTTCAGTAGCAGGCTGTTTAATTTTCAGTTGTTAAAAGTTCTTCTGTGTCCCTTTGTAGTTCACATCTAAATTCAGAGCCTTGTGGTCAGTGAAGATAACCTGCAAAATTTCTATCCTCTTGATTTTATGGGCATGTGGTCTATCCTGGAGAATGGCCCATGTACATTGGAGAATAATATGTATCAATGTTTCAATGTTTCTGCGGATGGAGTGTCCTATATATCTACTAGGCCTCTTTCTTCCATTTCTCTTTTCAGGGCTAGTATATTTTTGTTAGGTTTCAGTGTGATTGACCTATCATGTGTAAACAGGGGTGTGTTGAGGTCTCCCACAATTATTGTGTTATTATTCATATTCTTTTAGAAATTTGTCAATAATTGTATTAGATATTTTGCTGGTCTCTCATTGGGTGCGTATATATTTAGTAGTGTGATTTCTTTCTGTTGCACATATTCCTTCATTAGTACCAAGTGTCCATCTTTGTCCCTTACAACTATTCTGAGTCTAAAGTTTGTGTCACCTGATATTAAAATGGCCACCCCAGCCTTTGATCTTCAGTCTATGTTTATTCTGACTATTCAGGTGTGTTGCTTTAGGGCAGCAGAATGTTGGATTCATCTTTTTGATCCATCTAGCCACTCTCTGTCTCTTAATTGGTATATTTAGTCCATTGACATTAAGAATGATGGTTGTCATGAGATTTAATGTCATCTTTGTATATAAGTTTGGTGTTTCTGTTGGTCTGTCTTGTCTTAAAATAGACTTTTCACTTTTTCCTTTAAGGCAGGTTTTGAATCTGTAAAGTTTCTAAGCTGTTGCTTATCCATGAAGCTATACATCCTTCCTTCAAACCTGAACATGAGTCAGGCTGGATGCAGTATTCTAGGTGAAGCATCCATTTCATTCAGTCTTGTCACAATATCCCACCACTGTCTTCTGGCCTTGAGAGTTTCTTGTGACATGTCTGCTATAAATCTCATGAATGCTCCTTTGAATATAATTTCTCCTTTTGATCTTGTTGCTTTCAGTGTTCTATCTCTATCTGTAGGATTTGTCACATGACTAGGATGTATCTTGAGGTATTTTTCTTTGGGTCCCTTTTAGATGGTACTCTTCGACATGCAGTCTTTAGCTCTGGGAGTTTCTCTGTGATGACGTCTTTGTTGATTCTTCCTGGGGATCCCCTTCCTGGGCCTTTGAAACTCCAATGATTCTTATGTTGTTTCTGTTGAGTTTATGAAAGACTTCTATTTTCATCAGTTTACATTCTTTGAGTACTTTTTCTATTGTAGGATCGTTTGCCTTAAGGTTCTTTTTCAATCTCTTCTGCTGTATGGAGTTGTTCTGCATTTTATATTCCAGTTCACAGATTCTGTCCTCAGCTGCTGTTACACTGATGGAGAGGCTTTCCATTGAAAATTTCAATTCAGCTATCATGTTTTTCAGATGTGTTATGTTAGTTTGAAGTTTTCTGATCTCTATCTTTATGTTCTGTTCAGCTAGAAATATGTTTTCTCTGATTTCCATGAGGATCCTACATATTTCTATTCTAAACTCCTTATAGAAAAAATTAATCAGATGGTTGGAATTTTTTTGGTCATCAGAGCTATCATCTTCATTCTCTGTGTATGGTGTTTGCCTGCAAGGCTTTCCTATTTTCACGCTTGTAGTTTGATTTTTTTCTGCGAGTTATAGTGGTTTTCATTAGTTAGAAAGATAGCACAACCATGGAGCAAAAGGGAGCAGACGTGCTCTTCTAAAGCCTCTAGGAGAGAGTTTTGGCTGGGCCTTGTTCGGCCCTCTTAGAAAAGGTTCAGGAGACAGAAGAGTAGAGGAACACTCACAGGCAACAGGCCCCCTCAGTCTCTCCCAGTTGATAATCTCAGAGCAGGGGCAGATTCCTCCCTCTTGCCTTCACAGACAAAGAATCTGTCTTTCTGCCAGGGTAACGCTGGTAGCCGGTTTTCACTCAGTTCGTCTTGGCCTTTCGGCTTGGGCACTTCTAGAAGAGAGTTTTTGCTGGGCCCTTCTTGGCACTCTCAGGAGAGGTTCAGGAGACAGAGGAGTAGAGAAACACACATAGATGACAGGCCACCTCAGTCTCTCCCAGTTGGTAATCTCACAGTAGGGGTTTATTCCTCAGTGTGGCCTTTACAAAAAAAAGATCTGCCTTTCTGCCTGGGAACCATGGGTAGCCTGTTTTCACTCACTCAGTCCTTCTTAGCCTTTCAGCTTGGGTGTCTCTAGGAGAGAGTTTTTGCTGTAACCCATGAAGGCCCTCTCAGGACAGGTTCAGGAGACAAAAGAGTTGAGAAGCACGCATAGATGACAGGCCCTCCCAGTCTCTGCCAGTCAGTAATCTTACAGCAGGGGCAGATTCCTTGTACCTGACTTCACAGAAAAAGGATCTGCCTTTCATGAGGGGCACCATTGATAGCCATTTTTTAATCATTTAGTCTTTCTTGGCCTTTTGGCTTGGGCACCTCTAGGGGAAAGTTTTTGCCTTTCAGAAGAAGTTCCAGAGACAGAAGAGTAGAGAAACACTCACAGAGGACAGATCATCTCAGTCTCTCCCAGTTGGTAATCTCACAGTAGGAGCAGATTCCTCCCGCCTGCCTCTACAGACAGAAAATCTCCTTATCTGGCCTTTTGCTGGGGTACTGCTGGTAGCTGGTTTTCTTTCACTCAGTCAGTCCTTCTTAAACTTTCGGCTTGGGCACCTCTAGGAGAGAGTTTTTGCTGGGCCATTCTCGGCCCTCTCAGGAGAGGTTCAGAAAACAAAACATGCACAGGTGACAGACCCTCTCAGTCTCTCACAGTTGGCAATCTCCCAGCAGGAGCAGATTCCTCCTGCCTGTCTTCACAGACAAAGGATCTGTCTTTAGGCTGGTGCACTGCTTGTGGCCGGTTTTCACTCACTCACTCACTCACTCACTCACTCACTCACTCACTCCTTCTTGGTCTTTTGGCTTGGGTACCTCTAGGAGAGAGTATTTGCTGGGTCCTTCTGGCCCTCTCAGGAGAGGTTCAGGAGACAGAAGAGTAGAGAAACACTCACAGGCAACAGGCCCTCTCAGACTCCCCCCAGTTGGTAAATTCACAGCATGGGCATATTACTCCTGCCTGCCTTCACAGACAAAAGATCTGCCTTTCTGCTGGGGCATTTCCACTCACTCAGTTTTTCTTGGCCTTTCGGTTTGGGCACCTCTAGGAGAGAGTTTTTGCTGGGCCCTTCTTGGCCCTCTGAAGAGAGGTTCAGGAGACAAAAGAGTAGGGAAACTCTTACAGGCAATAGGCCCACACAGTTTCTTCCAGCTGGTAATCTCACAGCAGGGGCAGATTCCGCCTCCTGCCTTCGTAGAGAAAGTATCTTCCTTTCTGCCCTGGCACTGCTGGTAGCCAGTTTTCACTCACTCAGTCCTTCTTGGCCTTTTGACTTAGGCACCTCTAGGAGTTTCTGCTGGATCCTTCTCGGCCCTCTCAGGAGAGGTTCAGGAGACAGAAAATTAGAGTATCATGCACAAGCGACAGGCCCCCCTCAATCTTTCCCATTTGATAATCTCACAGCAGGGGGATATTCCTCCTGTATGCCTGTCAATGAACCCTTAAGTGGTGATAGCAACCCCTTGTATTGGAGTGATAACATTCCCTTGTGATGGCACTTATACCTGGTACTGCCGCCCTGGTCATGTGCCTTGAACATGACCCCTACAGAGGATATTTGCCACCAAGTATTAAAAGAAAAATCTAGCAGTTTGGGGGGACTTAGAGTTGACACTGGAACAGTACCATCTCATTCATGGCAGGATGTGTAGGTGGTGGAGATAAAACATCAGCGAGTTTCTACCTGCTCTGTATCTATCTCTCATTCTCTATTCTCTCTGGAACTTTGATCTACAGGCTTCTCCTGGTACTCTCTGGTTGGCAAATTTCTACTTATATCTCTCAGAAAATCCAGGGGAGTGACAGACTTCCGATTGCAGCCTGGGCATAAAAGGATGCTTAGTCTCTGTCTCTCTCTCTGTCTCTCTCTCTCTGTCTCTCTGCCTCTCTCTCTGTCTCTCTCTCTGTCTCTCTCTCTCTCGCTCTCTCTCTGCTACATCTGGTCTGTTTATCTTTGTGAGACCTGGTATATAATGTTTAGGTCTTATACAAGGTTTATTAAATTTGTCCTTATGTACTTCATTCTTTGACACCTTCGGTAGTGATATTATCTATTAACATTTTTATTCCAACTTTTATGCCTGGTTTGGAGAATTCAACTGAATTTTGGGGCTGGCATTCTTATCCTGTAGGTGTTGGAAGGAGATTCATTTAAGACTTTTTAAATACAAGCTCATTTTGATGCTTCTGGGAGACGGTTTTTTTTTTTTTTTTTGGTTCCTTCGCTTGTTTTGCTGTCTTTCATTTAATAAATATTCACTTTGGGAAGGACCCCCATGGTGCACTTAAGAAGAAACTTGTATTCTGTGCTCTTAGGAAAAGAAATATAGTTAATTACATTTCACATAAGAGTCTCAGTAACTGATCCTTCTGGTCAAAGCACCACCATTTTGGGAGAGGAAAAAACACCAAAATTTTTTTCTTTTTTTTTTCTTTTTTTTGGTTTTTGGGCCACACTGGCAGTGCTCAGGGGTTACTCCTGGCTGTCTGCTCAGAAATAGCTCCTGGCAGGCACGGGGGACCCTATGGGACACTGGGATTTGAACCAACTACCTTTGGTCCTGGATCGGCTGCTTGCAAGGCAAACACCTCTGTGCTATCTCTCCGGGCCCTTTTTTCTATTTCTTTTTCTTTTTTTAATTATCTTTATTTAAACACCATGATTACAAATACAAATATGATTGTAGTTGTATGATTACAGTCATGTAAAGAACACCCCCCTTCACCAGTGCAAGATTTCCACCACCAATTTCCCAGATTTCCCTCCTCCCCACCCCACCCACACCTATATTCAAGACAGGCTTTCTATTTCCCTCATTCATTCACATTGTTATGATAGTTTTCAGTGTAGTTATTTTTCTAACTGCACTGTGCGGTGAGCTTCATGTCATGAGCTGCACCTACCAACCCTCATCTCTCATCTCTGAGATACTGTTAAAAATATCTTTCATTTTTCTTAAAACCCATAGATGAGTGAAACCATTCTGTGTCTTTCTCTCTCCCTCTGACTTATTTCACTCAGCATAATAGATTCCATGTACATCCATGTATAGGAAAATTTCATGACTTCATCTATCCTGATGGCTGCATAGTATTCCATTGTGTATATGTAACACAGTTTCTTTAGCCACTCATCTGTTGAAGGGCATCTTGGTTGTTTCCAGAGTTTGGCTATTGTAAATAGCGCTGCAATGAATATAGGTGTGAGGAAGGGATTTTTGTATTGTATTTTTGTGTTCCTCGGGTATATTCCTAGGAGTGGTATAGCTGGATCATATGGGAGCTCAATTTCCAGTTTGTGGAGGAATCTCCATATCACTTTTAATAAAGGTTGGATTAGACGTCATTCCCACCAGTAGTGAAAGAGTTCCTTTCTCTCCACATCTGCGCCAGCACTGCTTATTTTCCTTCTTTGTGATGTGTGCCAATCTCAGTGGTGTGAGGTATAACCTCATAGTAGTTTTGATTTACATTTCCCTGACAATTAGTGATGTTGAGCATTTTTTCATGTGCCTTTTGGCCACTTGCATTTCTTCTTTCACAAAGTGTTCATTTCTTCTCCCATTTTTTGATGGAGTTAGATGTTTTTTCTTGTATAGTTCTGTCAGTACCTTGTATATTTTAGATATTAGTTCTTTATCTGATGTGTATTGGGTGAATAATTTTTTCCACTCAGTGGGTGGCTTTTATATTTTGGGCACTATTTCCTTTGAGATGCAGAAGCTTCTCAGCTTAATATAGTCCCATCTGTTTATCTCTTTTTCCACTACTTTGGAGAGTGCTGTTTCCTCCTTAAAGATGCCTTTAGTCTCGATCTCCTTCCTTCCTGGGAGCCGGGAGTTTCTGCCAGCATGGGGCTTGGCAGCCCTCCGCCATGCCAAAGGCCTCTTTAACCAGGCCTAGGAAGGGGTGCCAGACATGGGTCACCCCAGCACCCCTCTACCTCCTTCCTCCAGGATCCAAGGCTTTTCCTGGCCACATGGCTGGGCAAGCCAGCGAGGTGGGTCCCTTGGAGGAGCTTATTGGTTTCCCTAGGCTTTTCCCATTTCCCTCACGGCTTCAAAAGGAGGGTCTGGGGTGGGGGCTCTGACCTTCCATCCTTCTAGCTCTGGAAGAATCTCCTTTCTTCCTGGGAGCCAGGAGGCTCTGCCAGCATGGGGCTTGGCAGCCCTCTGTCATGCTGAAGGCTTCTTTAACCAGGCCTAGGAAAGGGTGTGGGACATGGGTCACCCCAGCACCCCTCCACCTCCTTCCTCCAGAACTCCAGGGCTTTTCCTGGCCACATTTCTGGGCAAGCCAGTGAGGTGGGAATAGCAGCACAATAGGTTCTGGCTTTAGGACTTGCCTGGGAAGTTTTCTTATTAAACCTGTCCATTGTGAAACCATGCGGGGGCTTGGTTAATGACAAATATTTGGATATTATTGTGTTTCATCTGCTTGTCATAATCTGAAAGCCATCTGGGAGCTCATTTTATTCTTTTACTCCCTCACACCCATCTCTTGTTACCCCACATTTAACCATTTTTCTGTACTAATGATATTTGTTTTGGCCAAGGTGGATTACATATCTTTCACAGTAATTTTTTGGGTGGAATCTAAAGCTTCAGCAGGCAACACATCATGGCAAGGTTCCACGCTGTAGGCTTTTTGGCCAAGATAAGGCCTGCCCCCCACAGCCTTCTCTCTCCTTCCTCCCTGTCCCCAGGGTGATTCCTGGACACCTGCTCAGGGTCCCAGCAAGTGGATTCCAGCGAGGTTCCATTTAAAAGAGACCCCAGGCTTCCTTGTCCCTGCAAAGGGCTGGAAGGGGACTGGTGAACTTTCAACTTCCAGCAATTAGGAAGCAAACGCCTCTCGGGGAGTCGGAAGCTTCAGCAGGCAACAAGGGGAGGACATGATTCCATGTGCTCTTTGCTTGTCCAAATCACAGACCAAAGTGGTGTCTCAGAAACAACACCCTTCCTCTTGACTTTTTCTAAAACATAAAAGGGACATGTGTATCTCCTTTGTATATCTCAGATGTATTCCCTTAACATCTATAACTTTCCGAACATCCTCATATAGTGACAATTTTGCCCACTGGCTTTGTTATTTGATTGTTTGATTTTTCCCCTTTGAGATCTGTTTTATAAGCAATACTGGTAGAAGAGAATCTCTGTATAGATTTCATGTTTAAACCAAGTTATGGGGAATGTTGGATTTTATTCATCGGCCCCCAGAAGCACCAACAATATCTTGTGGCATTGCTTCTCTTTTGCATAGGCACATTAAAATGGAAAAATAATACATATGCAAACAAGTTCTTATCTAATAGAGATGGGAACACAAATTTGGTAATGTAATTAGGCCTTTTACCCTGAACACTGGCATAATGATTTGGCTTAGGCCTCAGAAGAATGGGCATCACCCACACACACCTGAACAATGGATACCATCTATGGAAACAACTATAATTGTCTATGACATTACCACCACCCAAAACTCTACCAGGGAAAATCTACCACTGCTCTGGCATTGACTTACTCCAAAGAGTGCTTCCAAAACCCAGATGACTCAGCAACAGTTTGCATGCAGGGCAGATCGCTCCACATTTAATGGTATGCTGAAACTAGAGGATGCTCCACATCAGCCTGACATCGATGAAAGAGATGCACAGAATCCAGAGTTTTTAAATATAAGAATCTAATACCAACAGTAGCTAAAGTGTGAAAAAGTTTCACCAGGACCACGGAGAATAACTCAGGTTGGACAGACTGGTATGCCTGGAACCCAGAGTCAGTCTTACGCCAATAAACTTCTGGGGTGAGGCCTTTTTGTAATCAGGTCAAGGATTTTTTTCCATTTTCCCCATTTTTCTGGACCTATGCAAACAACGGTGATTGCCACTATCACACCTTTACTGTATTTTTTTACTCTTATCCTTTAAGGAAAAAAAATACAATTTACTGAACTTAAAAACAAAAGTAGAATGCCTGTCTCGAATATAGGCAGGGTATGGGAAGGGGAAGGGGATAAAGTTACACTGGTGAAGGGGGGCGTTCTGTTTATGACTGTAATCCAACTATGATCATGTTACTTAAATAAAAATATATTTAAAAAAAGAATGTAAAAAAAGTAATAAAATAAAATAAATTCTAAAAAAAAGATGCCTTTAGTCTCAATGTCATAGAGTGTTTTATCTACATGTTGTTTTATATACCTTATAGTTTCAGATCTGATATCAAGGTCTTTAATCCATTTGGATTTTACCTTCGTAAATGGTGTTATCTGGGGGTCTGAGTTCGCTTTTTTGCAAGTGGCTAAACAGTTGTGCCAACACCACTTGTTGAAGAGGCTTTCCTTGCTCCATTTAGGATTTGTTGCTCCTTAATAAAAAAAATTAGGTGATTGTACATCTGGGGAACATTCTCTGAGTACTCAAGTCTATTCCACTGATTTGAGAGTCTGTCTTTTGGAAGTTTTTTTTTTTTTTTTTGCACTCAGCTGTACTCAGAACTTATTCTGGCTTTGTGCTCCAGGATCACTGTCAAAGGCACTTGTGGAACCCATCGGGGTGCCAGGAATTCAACTGGGGTTGGCCACCTGCTAAGCAAGTGCCTTATCTTTTTTATTAACTCTCTGGCCCCTTAAAGACTTGTCCAAGTTCCTCTTCCTTGGACTCTTTATCCTGGGAGACCTTCAGTCACAGCCTCACCACTGTCCTCCTTTCACGCCTGCAAATTCAGTTTCTCCCAGCCCTTACCTGCTGAGCAAGGATGACACTGATGTGCTCTGGGGAAGCATTACCCACTGTCCATATGTGCAGCTCTGTCACCTTGTTCCATAGAGGGAACCTCCATCCTGCAGTAGCTGACAGCTGGCCTCCTCCCTTCAGCTGCCTTTCCACCTGCTCCCAGACCTCAGCCCTTTAGTAACACTCCTGCCATCACCCCATGACCTTTACTCACCTCATTGTGAGCTCATAGTCCCCCTCAGCAATGTGGGGGCTCTCCTCCTCATCTTCTTGTTTTAGCTGAGACCCTGGTCAGACTTAGTGCTCAGTTGGCTCTGGATTTCTGTATCATGTATGAAAAAAAAAGGAATGTGTAAGGCCAAGCAATATCACGGCAAGGAGGGCATTTGCCTCCTATGCAGCAGCTGACCTGGATTCAATCTACTGCATCCTGTAAGGTCCCCTGAGGACTACCAGGAATGATCTTTTGAGCTCAGAGTCAGGAGTAACCCCTAAGCACTGCTGGGTGTGGTGAAAGAAAAGAAAAGGTGATAAAAATTAATCATACTAACCACTGAACTAACACCTGACTAGAGACGGGACCAGCCAGGGCTGTCTCCAGAGTCCAGGTAGACTTTTCACCATGCAAGCATGGCCAAACTGTCAGCAGTGCTTCAGGTGGAAAAGACTTAGTACCTTTCACACCATGATGTCTTGCTCTCCAGAACTCTTGGGTCTATTCTGGCACCAGTTAAAAGTTTATCCTTTAACTGCTGGGTCCTGGCATCCTTAGGGATAGTGACAAAGTCCTTTCTTTAAATTCTTGTATGATTATGTTTCAAGAACATTGCCATGGGAGGAGGGTAGGGCTTTCTCCATCTGCCTTCCTCCTTGCTTCACTAATATTGCAGGGTTGAGTTTTTCTGGTGTAGACAAGGATGCCTCCTCATGTACTAAGACATGTCTCTAATCTACCTAGATAATAACCAAACACAGAAGCTCCTAGAAGTTTATAGAATTCCCAGTCAAATTTTCCCCCCTCTTTCTAAACTGCACACCACCCCTGCACAGTTTTGTTAACCAACAATACAGGTTTTCATGGACTGAGAGGGACCAGACTTTATTTTCAATGATTGATGAGATACAGCAATTCTGGTACATTCCTACTGAAAAGCTTGCTGGAATGAGTTCATCAATAGAAAGTTCCACCTGAATGAATTGCTGAATTTGTTGCCCTAATATGTTCCATTTATTTATCCATCGTCTGTGGCTGGCAGGTAGTTGTATGATCTCAGAAAGCTTTGGCAGATACTGAGGTATAGAGTGGAGAATGGTGCTATGAGGTGTCTAAAGGGGGCAGTTCTGATTCTGGCAGCAGGTAGAGCTCTGTGATGCCGGCAGAGATAGAGAAAGGTATATATGTGCACTCACATGTATTTGTGCTTGCTGCATTTGTGTTCTTGCATGCACACATATTTATTCTTGGGTACATGAGTGCTTGTGTCTATGTGCCTGTGTGTTCTAGAGGGGCAGCCACACCCATTCTTTGATTTTCTATGAAGATTGAAGTTTGGCCCCCCACTCCCTGCTACCACTCTCTCTGTACCCAATAGTCTGTGCCAGACTCCTGTCCACATGATTCTCAAACCTGATATAGGCCCCTTGGCACATACTAGTTAGATGTAAGTGGGCCAGCAACGTGTCTTCTAAACATATTGTGAAATTGTCTCTGGATCCACAAGGATCTGAAACCCCTCCCATTCCAAAGAAAATAAGTTTGCAGATGTGGGTGCAATGAGAGGTGCCTTTGTGAGGGTTACAGAAGTACCCACGTGACCAGTATCTCAGTGACTTGTTTCCCCGACATTATCTGTAAGATGACACTCAGCTAATAACCTAAAACAAAGCTATTCCCCCAATTTCCTCTTTCCTTTTTACCTAGCACTTTGTTATGTAAAAGTTCACCTGGATCTTGCTCTGCCCTCCCCCACCTGGTTGAATTTGTACTGAGAATAAAGAAAGAGCCATTTGGTTTTGGCAGGCTCAGGTAGAGATATCACAAGTTGAAAAGTAAATTGATTTTATGACTTTCTTCCACCTATCTTGGTTTATTAATTTCTTGCGGCTACCCTACCTGCATCAGACCCACCTTCCTGGGGTTGAAGACATGTTATGTGGGGTGATTTCACAACATGGATATTTATTTTACAATTATCCTCCTGTGCCTAATCTCCTGTAGCTGTGGTACTTGTTATTCTTTTTTTTTTAATTTTTATTTTGATCATAATGGCTTACATATCTTTCACAGTAGTATTTTAGGTACAGAGTAACATTGAATCAGGGGAATACCCATCACCAAATTTGTACTCCCCACATCCCAGTTCCCTTTCTGCAACCCATATACCCCACCATTACCCCCCCGGGCTGCTAGTGTAGGTGGTCCCCTCTTTGTCTAGCTTACTATTAGTGATCATATATCTGTTTGGTTCTGGTACCCTCCCTTGTTTCCCCCTCTATTTAAGAGGCGGAGCTAGATAAATCGAGTTATGTGGTTTTGTTTGAAAGAAAGAAAATCAATAGATTGGGGTACAAAATAAGAAAAAATAAAATTAAAAAAAAAAGAAGTCAAATATGCTGCAAATAGGAGGAGTCCTTCTAGAGAGGCTTTCAACCTCAGTTTGAGAGAGGATGTGAAAAAGGTAATTGAAACACTACAACAATACAGAAAGAAATATCAAATTAAATGTCCAGTGAGCACTACAGCAATAAAGACAAGCACCACACAATAGTCTCGGTTCTGAAATCAAATCATGCCGGAGTGCAAAAAGAAAGAGAAAGATAAGATAAAATAAAATAAAATAAAATAATATTAGAGACATCAAATTCAATCTCTACACCAAAATAAAGACGTCAAAAAATTGATCAATCTATAAATAAATATGTGGACAAATGATTGTTTTTTTTGCTTTTTTTTCTTTTCTTTCCCCCCCTGCATAGGCACAGTAACTATCGGGGATATTATAGAGGGAATTCCTTTGGCCTATGAGATACAGGGTTTCTCCACCCCTGAAGTATACTGTCATGGGATTAACTGTAGACTCCTTGCATGATCATTTACTCTCCCCTGGTGCTTTCATAGTGTATGGAAGACTTCTGCTTTGTCTTGGATGGTAAAATCACACCTCTGTATCTAGAGATTTTGATGACTGTGCAGTTCAAGGAATGGAGCTTATGATGAAGACTTTCTTTGTGGTTCTAGCAGTTCTGCTTCTTCAGTGTCGTTTTAATCCATCTTCTGTAGTTGGTGGTCTTGGTCATTATGTTGCGCCTAGGATGGAGCCTGGGATAAAGTCTTTCGTTATGTTTCCAGAAGACCCGCTCAGTTGCGATTGTCTCAGTCAGACCTTTGGAATTGGAGGTCTTGTTTGTTGAACAGATCATAGGCCAAAAGCTAGGCTAGAGCTTTTTGTTGCTGTTGTTGTTGTTGTTGGTCCCTGGATGCGTACTGTCCAGTCCTGGTTGTAACAACCAGTCATCTGTATATAGCAATCTTGGCTTTTGCACAGATCAAAGGGTGACATGTTTTCTGATTTTGTCTTATCGTTGGCTGATGAGGAAGGACAACTTGCTCTTAGATCAAGTTGTTCCCATTTCCTCGTTGTCAGGTTATTAATTTAGAACTGGCGCATGTTGGCGTCAGAATGCCCTGGAGAGGATTTGGCTCCTGGAACTGTTATGGAGAACTCTGTCCTTTCTATGTCTGGGATCCAGGAGTCAAGGCTGGATGGTCGGTGTCTAGATCCCTAGTCTAAGTTGTTTCCACATGACATACGTTCAGGGTGGGAGATGTCCCTGTGGTGTAAACAAGTATGACTTCTTATCCCTAGTAGATAAGAGCTTGTTTTTACACATAAAATTTCCCCTTTGTTTAATATGTCTTTGCAGGAAGAAGTGGTGCTACATTATATTGCTGGTGGATTATGGGGTGGAGAGAGAAGAAAATAGACACCGACAAAAACTAAGAATATATATGCTTACACATCTAAAGAAAAAAAAAGTTTCTTTAAAAAAAGATTAAATAAAAGATGTAATTAAAGGAATAAAGTGGGGCTGGGAGAGATAGCAGGGAGACAAGGCATCTGTCCTTCCTGCAGAAGGACAGTGGCTCAGATCCCGGCATCCCATGTGGTCCCCCGTGCCCACCACGGGCGATCTCCGAGCATAGAGCCAGGAGCACCCTCTGAGTGCTGCCAGGAGTGACCCAAAAGAGGCAAAAAACAAATCAAATCAAAAAACAAAACAGGCAAAAAAAAAAAAAACCCCAAAAAACAACAAGAAAAAAAAGAAAAAGGGAGAAAGTGATACAGGAGATTACTTTACATTTGGGGAGAAACAGGATAAGAGGTAGTGTTATATAGGTCTATACTTATGATGAAAGTATAGGCCTCCCCTTTGTCTTCTGAGATTTCCTTGTGAGGTGTGGGGTCCAGGCAGGGAGGTCTTGGGTAGAGTTCTTGCAGTGGGAGTCCTTTGGAGCTAGTTCCGATATCAAGCCACAGTCCACATTAGGGAGTGGTAATTAGGAGGGACACACTGCATGGGTCAGTCGGGGTGTTTGTTGTGTTTTCTTGCTGGGAACGAGGTGAGAATTTGAGTGGGTGTCCCTTCACTTGGGTAATGGGTACTGGCTCATTGGGGTAGAAGGTTGGTCTTGATGCCTAATGGATTAAGAATTGAGGGTGAAGAGTTATAATGTGGTGGGAATATCGGGGGTGGGATTGAGGGGTGAAGGGATAGTCGGATTTCTGGAGGAGGGAGAGGGAATAGTGTATGGTAATAGTGTATGGTTATATAGGGTATAGGTATGGGTTGTTTGTGGTTTAGGTTTGGCCCTTAAGGAGGATTCCTATCTCTGTGTGCTCCTGCCCACGTATAAACATATAGAAGTTAGCTTAGGCGTATATTAATGTAGAGAGGAGAGGAGGGCAAGAGGTGTGCTGAGTACAGAAAGATAGGTAAGTATAGTACTTGTAAGGAAAGGAAACGGATAGATCAACTTTTGGATATGTATAGGTTTCGTGTCTTGAGTTCTGACCATTGTGTTAGCGAAGTCTATCTATATAGGTGTTTCCTCTTTGCAGTATTGTCCACAGCACCCTATATGCCAGCTTTCCTTTCCTATAGAAAAGGTAACCGTGTGGTTTTTATTTGACATAGATTGAATTGGTGATAGTGAGGAGAAGTTGGAAGAAGAGGGAGAAAAGAAGGGAGACTAGGAAAAACAAAACAAAACAAACCAACAATCAAACAACAACAACAACAACAAAAATACAAAGTAATGAGAAGGGAGGGTATAAGAGCAAGTGCATGCTAGTTTGGTGAACATGTTCGATGCTTAGGTCCTGTGGTAAAAATCTTTAGGTCACGGTTGTTGCTTCGGTGATCAGGCTGGTCATGTGCTTCAGGTCCTAAAAGAAGGCATAATCTAGAGATAAAGGGTATGTTAAAGAGTTTTATCTGGATATTTTCATGATTCAAGCAGAGTATGGTGCCTCGTGTGACAGAGCACTGAGGTACCACCGTAGGATGTTCACCCTTTGTATGCAGGAACCCCTTCTGCCGAACCCAGAAACCTCAGGGAGGCTATCTGGTACTTGTTATTCTGCTATGTGGATCCATGGGTATAGTCAGTGAGGTGCCTCTATCCACCGACCTCCTGCTCTACGTACCCAAGTAGAGCCAGGAGATCTGCCTCTCAGGTCTTAGGGTCAGTGGAAGTTTCTTCCCCTCTGCTCTCAGCTGTTGCTGCTCTGGAGATGGGGTGCTCCTAATGGCTTCCTGGGATGCTCACTGCAGAGCAAAGAGAAGCATGTTCTGTGCATGTGTCCATATCTACCCAAGGGATCTCCAAAGAATGGAGTTAAGGACACAGTTCTGGAAATAAAGACAGCATTGTGAGAGGTATTGAGTCTTTCCCACCTGAAGCACTGCTGATAGTTGGGCCATGCCTGCATGGTGAAAAGTCTACCTGGACTCTGTTGACAGCACTGGCTGGATCTGAGCATGTGGGTCCTGTCTCTTGTCAGGTGTTAGTTCAGTGGTTAGTATGGTTCATTTTTATCACTTTTTCTTTTCTTTCGCCACACCCAGCAGTGCTTAGGGGTTACTTCTGGCTCTGAGCTCAGGAGAACATTCTTGGTAGTGCTCAGGGAACCTTACAGGATGCAGTAGATTGAATCCAGGTCAGCTGCATAGGAGGCAAATGCCCTCTCTGCTGGCTTCACATGTTCCTTTTCCTTTCATACATGAAAGTATTTCATGCAAAAATCCATAGCCAACCGAGCACCAAGTCTGACCTGGGTCTCAGCTAGAACAAGGAGGAAGAGAGCCCCCACCTTGCTGAGGGGGCCTATGAGCTCACAATGAAGTGAGTAAAGGCCATGGGGTGATGGCAGGAGTGTCAGTGAAGGGTTGAGGTCTAGGGGCAGGTGGAAGGGCAGCTGAAGGGAGGCCAGCTGTCAGCTGCTGCAGACTGGGGGTCTCTCTATGGAGTGAGGTGACAGGGCTGCACATATGGACAGTGTGTAATGCTCCCCCAGAGCGCATCAGTGTCATCCTTGCTCAGCAGGTAAGGACTGGAAGAAATTAAATTTGCAGGCGTGAAAGGAGGACAGTGGTGATGCTGTGACTGAAAGTCCTCCAAAATAAAGCAATTGTTCTTCAGCAGGAATCAGCACCTAAAACCTACACAAGACAAGAAGACACCAGAGGGGGGCATTCTCTGGCCCTTTTATTCTTTCCACCAACACAGTCAGCTTCTCCCCCTAGAAGTCACAGTCTGGCTTTGGTCTGAACTGTTCCTAATGAACTTATTTAAAAAATAATACCTCTGAGACAGGAACGTGTGTATACAAAATTGTTCATAATATAATTGTTTTGCATATTCAATGTTTTGACATTGAATATCAATCCCATCATCAGTGGGATCTTTTCTCTACTATTGTCTCTAGTTTCCATCCCTTTTTTTGCCCACCCAACCCTGCCCCTTTTGGCAGGCACAAAGTAATTTATTTTATATTACTTGTTACAACAAATGGTCAATGGAATTATTAAAAAATAGTTAAATAGAAAATTTGTGAAAATTGTTCTATCCCACAATGGTGTTATTAAAGCCATTGTCTGAGGACTTACTAAGCTGTTGCTAGCTGAGACTTCTGTTATTGTTTTCACTTATTAAGCTTAGCTCTTATCTAAGTTGTTATGCTCCTATTGAACTGTCAGTTTTGTGGGATGTGGAGATGTTGTGCGGCTGCATATAAGACCACACACTCCAGGAGCTTCAGGATCTATAGAACTGCATGATTCTTAACCCAAACCCATTTAGGCCCCAGAGTTTTTAGCCGCAAGAGTCATATACCTGTGTCCTTCCTTCCTTTTTTTCTCTCTCCTCTTCTTTTTTTATTTCTTTTCTCTTTCTTCTTTTTTTTACTTTCTTTTTCTTTTTTTCTCCCCCAGCTTGGTGTTTCTTTCCAGATTAATGAAATTGTGAAACTGAACTGTTTACAATGTAGAGGTTGTGTACAAGAAACTCTTAACTTTTTCACCTCCAGAGTTTTGTGTGCAAATTTTTCATACAATTCTTAAGAACCCTCTAGTACAGGAACATTTGCTTTTTGTGCTAACACAGCTCAGTGTATGAGACTGCTATGTGATGTTCAGGATGGGCCTGTCCCCATTCTCTGGATGGGACCTGTCAAGCTATCCATCGTACCGCATGCCAGCCATCATGAAGTGAGCAGGGAGAAAATGTAAAAAGTGGGAAAGTCTCTCTTAACAAAAGTGAGACGATCCATCAGCAGACTCTGACAGCTGCTTCATGGCTTCTTCTGTTTGTCAACAGGCTATTGTGCCTTGGCAGTCAGCATGGCCCTGGCTGAGTTTTAGGAATATGTTATAGCAAATCAATGAAGCTTCATGGCAGAAAGTGTTTTCATTGAACTTGGAAGGAGGATGGAATAGAGGGTGGTGAGTGTCTCTCCAGGCACCAGGTGATGTGGCAGATATCTCCCTGCTGGGAGTCAGAAAGCTTATGCAAATTAGGGTCATTAATCTGATCCAGCATCCCTGCAGGAGGAGACTGTCCTTCTTGGAGCAGCATCTGTGTCTGGGAGGAGACTTTCCACCATGAATGCGAACCCATTTGCTCCCCCAAATTAGCCTCCTGCCTCTGCTCCAGAAGCTTTTTAATGGGCTGTAGACAATAATGCCATTACAGCTGGCTGGCTTCACAGAATGGCCCATCCCCTGGGCCGGCCGGGTGGGCATTAACTGAAGAGGTGCAAGGCCTCCTTCAGCCCTTTCACAGGGACCCTCCTGCTTTCACATGGGCCCATTTATGAATGTCTATCAAGGCTGCCTGGGGCCATTCACCACTTACACATGTGATAATAGTCCCTCATTTTAGGGGGGCTTAAGCCTCAGATGTTTCCTTTCCATCTGTTCTTAACGAAAATCTCTCTCATCAAATTGAAAGGCTCTCCAAATGATTTCTAACATTTCCCCCTAATTGCCACCCTTTAAAAACATGTCTATCCATTTTAAAGACCTTTCTGTCTTGGTTATCTTCAGGAAATAGCTGTTTCAGACTTTTCAGAAACAATGAGATTAGTGCTAATCATTGAAGTGTCAGTAGCTATGAGCTAGAAATAAGAACCCTTAAACTTCCTTCCTTCCTTCCTTCCTTCCTTCCTTCCTTCCTTCCTTCCTTCCTTCCTTCCTTCCTTCCTTCCTTCCTTCCTTCCTTCCTTCCTTCCTTCCCTTTTTCTTCCTCCTTCCTTACCTCCTTTTTCTCCTCTTCCTTATTTCCTTCCTTCCCTCCTTTCTTTCCTTTTCCTCTTTTCTTCTTTTTTTCTTCACACCCTACTTTCCCTTCTTCCTTTTTTCTTCCCACCCCTTTTTTCCTTCCTTTTTTCTCTCTCCTTTTCTTTATTTTTCTTTCTTTCTTTTTTTACTTTTTTCTCTTCCTTCCTTCTTTCTTTCTTTCTTTCTCTTTTTCTCTCTTTCTTTCTTCTTTCTTTCTTTCTCTCTCTTTCTTTCTCTCTCTTTCTTTCTCTTTCTTTCTTTCTTTCTGTCTGTCTGTCTGTCTTTCTTTCTTTCTGTCTGTCTGTCTTTCTTTCTTTCTTTCTGTCTGTCTGTCTGTCTGTCTGTCTTTCTTTCTTTCTTTCTTTCTTTCTTTCTTTCTTTCTTTCTTTCTTTCTTTCTTTCTTTCTTTCTTTCTTTCTTTCTTTCTTTCTTTCTTTCTTTCTTTCTTTCTTTCTTTCTTTCTTTCTTTCTTTCTTCTCCAACTTTTGCTCCAAATATTTACTTACATTAGCAGCTTTCCTAAGTACTAAAAATATAGCAACAAGTAAAACAAGCTTCCTTGTAGAATGTTGCATTTTAAGTAAGAAAAAGTGTTAAGACATATAATCTCTATAATGTATAACGTTCTTTATATTATAGAGAACATAAATTTGCAGGTAGGTAGAGTGGAGCAAGTCTACATATATGTAGATTCATGTTTTCTTTTGCAATACTGAGATTTATTTTTCCTGAACTTAGGGGATGAACTCCATATATATGTATTTCTCAGGATTCTACAATTCTGATGCCAGTGATAATGGTGAGGACCATGATGATGAATGAAAAGTGACAGCACTTATGAGGGATACTTAGTTTACTGCACATCAAAATTCACATAGTTATTGCCATAAAGGGCCAGCTCTAAGCAGAGTTCACTTGAGGTTTTCATATGCTTTCCATGGTCTGGCATCCTAGAGATACTTATCTTGGGTCTTACATCCAGGTTACTGAACACTCTTCTGTTTCTCCATCTCTATTCTTACAACCTGGCCCATCATGGTTTATTGAGCCTATTCATATCATTCAGTTCCTAGAATGATTTTCTCAGGGGCTGCATTCTTAATTCTGCTTCAGTGATGGTGATGATGATGGTGATGATTTAGATGTTAGTGTTGATATGAGGGTAATATTGATATCAATTGTGTTTAAGAGATGACAAGATTAAGGATGATGACAAGAATAAAATATTGAGAATTTAGTTTTATATCATTAAACACACACTTGAAAAGAAGGTTTATTTTTGAATCAAAGAAATAGAGAGATAGTCTGGTGGATAGAATGCTGGTCTTGCTTGCAGCCAAGAAGAGTTCAATCCTTGTTACCACTATGGTCTCCTGAGCATGGCCAGAATTTATCCATGAGAACAGTGGCAGGAGTAAGCCTGAGAATCTCTGTGTGTGTGGCCCCCAAAACAAAGCATAACCAAAAAAAAAAAAAGACAAAAATAACTAACCAAAAAATGAATTTGCTTCGCACCATTGTGGTTCCATGCTGACCCCCAATTTTATGGCCTCTCCACACATGAGTGCCTCTAAGGGAAACTATCAGCCCACAGCTGAGCACTATTATTGGTCACCTCTTCTCTAGAGTTCAGCCCCTACCTGTAAGTCCTACTAGGCTGTGACCTGTTGGCTGAAATATTTATTTCCAATGGACATTGTCAACTAACACCATATGTTAAAATACTGATAATTCAATCTGGTATCTCCCATGAATAGTAAGTTACTATTGAAACAGTAGAAATATGCACCACACTATCAATATTATAACCCAGTGTAGAGGAAGACTTGAAGCCAAAACTGCACTGTGACATTTCTTGTGACCACACATCTAAATATTTAGATTTATTCTGGATTGATTCTGCTCCTGCACAAGGAACTCTGGTGCTTCAGTCCCTTGCAGGGGTCTCAAACTCGTGGCCCATGGGCCGCAAATGGCCTCCCGTACAACATTTTGTGGCCCTGCCCTAGAGGAATCTTTTTTCTGTTTTGTTTTAGTTGTTTGGGTCACACCCCCCATTGTTCAAGGCTTATTACTGACTTTGCACTCAAGGACCACCCCGACTTTGCCTCCTGTGGCCCGCAGGTAAATTGAGTTTGAGACCCCTGCAAGGTGCTCCAAGGACAAGGGCCTTGGGGATCTACACTTGCCAAGGCAAAGGAGTGTGCCCCCATCCATGGTGATATGGTTCTGAGTTCTTTGACTTAACATAATGCTGAAGATTACCCATGGTGTAGCATGTATCAACATTGAATCAGTTTAAGGCTGGATAATATTTTGTTGTATGGATGGCTCACATTTCATTCATCTATTACCCTATTACTATATATTTATGTTGTTTCTTCACTGTAAGCATCATAAACAGAACTGCTCTAAACAGAGTCTTACTTGTTTGGATTATAAGCTCCTTGGGTTTTATCACTAGGAGTGCAATTTAGAATTTTTGTCCACCAACATAATTTTTCTCCACCCATGTTTATTTTGCTTCAAAAAAGCAAAGGCAGTTTTTCTTCCAGAGCATTGTCAGCTGAAAGGGGGGTGGTTCCATTTGTACTAATTCTCTTTCCATGTCACATTTCCTTTTAAGAAGATCCTAGCATGGCTTATAAAGATAGCAGGGATCAATATACATAGTCATCGATCAAATCTCTTCAGGGACCATTTAAAGAGGCTCTTTGATGCATAGACATAAACCTGTCACCCATGAGACCCTTTAAAAAGAAAGCCTTCTTTTCTACTGTAAAAAAATGAATAATCAAAACATGATAAGGAATAGAACACTTTAAGATTCAAATAAGGACAAGGACTTTTGCTTTGTAATTTAGTTTACTTTTTTCCCCCCTAACTCTATTCTGTAAAAATCAGGTGTGGGGATTCCCAAGTGTCTGTTCAGTGTTATTTTAAAGAGTAATGGTTGGGAACTAGTACAAACATTGATCAATTACTAGATGTTTCTGGAAGGACGCTTAGATTTAAGAATGTGCATGGAGAACATACAATGGTCAAGTGTACTAAGCCTATCAATTAGAAAGGCTCAACTTTCTTTCTCTAAGGATGCTCTCCCAGGTGATTCCCAGGAAAGAACTGGTCGCAGACAGATGACAAGTGACACTTCATTTTATTCCAACAATACTTATATAGGACAAGATGAACTGGGATACATTCAGGATGGCAGAGCTCAGGACACCAGAGATAGGCAGTTAGGGACATGAGGTTCCAGGAGGAAGACAAACATGAACATTGGGGATGGGAATGTTTGAAAGCAACATAATGGTTTAGAAAAGTGACCTTATCTCTCTTGGCTAGAGCTTTCTGGGAGGAAGGAGGGACAGGCAGGAGCAAGACTGTGAGTGGCCTGATTATGGAGAGTGGCACCCCTCTTTATACTGTCCTTCCTCATCTCTGCAGTGGTATCTCTTAAGACTTCTGTTCCAAGAAGGATTCCCAGAACAGTGGATCTATGGAGGTGGGAGCAGAACAATTTTTCTATGGTGGAGCATAGAACTGCTGGTGAACTCCCAGCAGTTCAGGAACAGCATCCCAGGGAAATTCAACAGTTGAGTTTATGGTAGTTGACCATACCTTGACTCAGCCTAAGTCCCATCCTCATGAGCTCTGCTTTGATCTGTCTAAGGCTGTACTGGAACTTTTGTCTTTTATCTCCTTCCAAGTGACTGCAATGCTTAGCTGGCCACTAGCACCATTATCCCAGGTTACCTGCAAAGCTCTTTTATAATAAAACATGGAATATTGAAGCTGGAGAGATAGCACAACAATGCGGCCTATTCCTTATATGCAGCTGACTCAGGGCCAACCCTGAGTTCAATCCCTGGCATTCCATATGGTCCCTCGAGCCTGTCAGGAGCGATTTCTGAGTGCAGAGCCAGGAGTAGCCCCTGAGTGCTGCTGGGTGTGCCTCCTTCCCCCCAAAAAAAGAAAAGAAAAAGATACATGGAAGATGACTGGCGGATTTATTGAATGCTAAGTTTAAGGAAATAAAGTCCAATTTATAAAAAACCTTTTTGGAATCTTCCCTAACCACCACCTCAAACATTCTCCCTGGGCTTGTCTTTTGGACGAATATCTCAAAGTGGGCCCAGCATGAATAATCCTCAGAAACTGGGAGCTACATGAAACTCAATGTCTGGAAGGAAACTCCAAATATGATGGTTTTACCATGATGTGGAATATTTTCTGCAGTGATGTTGGGAACTATAGGCTGTGTGCAAATGGATGGTCAGGGATGCTAGGCCAGGTTCTCCTTCCCTAGATATGCAAGAATGCTGAAGAAGAGTAGGCAAAGGCAGTCATCAGTGTTTCCAAACACAGATACGGATACTCCTTGCTTAATGACCAAGTTCTGTTTCAAAGACTTGGTCATTAAGTGAATTGGTTGTTAAGTGAGGAACTGCATGTAGTACAGTATATGCATAGTACTTGACAATACAGTATTCTGAATAAGTAAAATAATGAGAAAGATCAAACTGAAAACTTCCACTTCTTTAATTTACATAGGTTGTGTAATTTACACACAGTACTGCAATGCATTGCAGAACATAGTAAAGTAGTACATTAAAGCACCAAAACCCACAGTACTGTACTATAGAGTGTACAAGATGGAAAAAGTATATTTAAAATAAAATAAAATAATGGTGAAGAGATGGTAATAAGTGCGAGCGGTCGCTAAATAAGTAGGTTGTTAAGCGAGGAATATCTGTATAGGGCTGGAAAAATTATAGAGCAGGTAAAGCACTTACCCTATGCATGGTCAAAACAAGTTCAATCCCTATCACCGAATACAGTACTCTGAGTAACACCAGAAGTGATACTGAGCACAGAACTCAGGAATAAGTCCTGAGAACTGCCAGGTGTGCTCCAAAGACAACAAAAAGTCAGCTATAAGAAATAGCTCCCCTATAACAGTCCTAGAAAGAAGCCTGGATCAGGGGTTTGGGTGGAAGTGTTTCCTCTTGTCACTCAATACTTGAAAGACTGGGCCTGTGTTTAAGAAAACTGACAGAGAATAATAAATGGACTATAAATAATAAAAGGACTTATCCAAGTTCTCCCTTCAGATGTTACAATCAGCACCATCCAAGTTTTACAGAATAATGGTATAGATAGGATTTGAGGTAAGAGGGGAAGGATTTGGGAAGTTACTAAAGCTGAACAAGTATGGAAACACTTGCATTTGACTTTTCATTAGAGTAGAAGGTTGCCACTAATTCACAAATCCAGGCAATTTTCTCCTCATCATAAAGAAGGGGCTATAGACATAAGCTTTTCATGTATTTTAGTACTTTGTGTAATTCTCTCAGCTACCTTTGTTTCAAAAAGCAAACAAAATCTATTTGTTGGGCCAGAAAGATAGTCTGGGAATTAAAGCATTTTTCTTCCACACAGCCAGCCCTAGTTTGATTTTTGGCCACACACACACCACCAGGAGTGATCCCTGAGCAAAGAATCAAGGCTAAATAAACAATGATCACTGCATGGTGTGACTTAAAAACTGAAGAGAAAAAAAAATCAAGTTGGCTGAAAGAGGAGACATCAGTGTGGATGCAGATCATTAACTGGACACAGGTGCATTGGCTTTGATGGAGAAATATTTGCAGAAGTGATCTTGATAGAAAGTGATGTCTCTGGTGATCGTGCAGCTGTTTCAGAAGCCCCGGCATGTGGATGATCTATAGGAAATATTTATTGATACACACAGTCATCCAACACATGCACGAATCAACAACAACTTCTATGAAATCATTAGGTAATATTTATTTCTATATAGCATTTTACTGGGAGTCTTCCCAAAGGCAACAGGAGACCAGGATTGTAGAGTTAAATTAAGCCTGTTTGAAATGTTAATTCTTTAGAATCTGACATTTCATGCATGGAGCTGAAAAGCCAGGGAGGCTGTCATAAATATATGGGAGCTATCAAATGTATAAGTACTGATGGGACATCTCAGTAGCCATGTGATTTTTTTTCTGTCTTTTAGGCCACACTCAACAGAGCTCAGGGGTTATTTCCTAAATCTACACTCAGGAATCACTCCTTGTAGGTTCAGGGGACCATATAGAATAGGTATGAAACCTGGGTTGGCTGCATGCAAGGCAAGCTCCCTCCCTGCTGTACTACAGCTCTGACCCCAGCCATGTGACATTAATGGGAGTATTTGGGGAAAGTCTTTTTTTTTTTTTTTTTTGGTTTTTGGGTCACACCCGGCAGTGCTCAGGGGTTACTCCTGGCTCCATGCCAGAAACCACTCCTGGCAGGCTCAGGGGACCATATGGGATGCTGGGATTTGAACCAATGATCTTTAGCATGAAAGGAAAACACCTTACCTCCATGCTATCTCTCTGGCCCCACTTGGGGAAAGTTTTAAAGGGAATCACCAACTTGCTGTCATGTTCTAAACAATGCTAATTCTAGACTTATTCCACTCGGTGGAGGGAAAGAAGAGAGAAGAAAAGGGAATTAATATAGAAGGAATAATAGGACAGTGAGTGAATCATACCCATCATTGACCAAGCATCTACACATAGCAAGCTGGGCAGTATTCACTGGGATATTCCTATGGATACTCAGCCCCGTAAACTTTGTAAGTCACAAACCAACATTGGCAGGAGCAGGGAGGGAAATAATCTTGACCTCAAAGTCTGTTTTCTCTAGAGCACCACTTAGCCAACATTGGCCAACCTCATTCTCTGATCTATGACTCCATTTCTAAGAATGAGACTTAGGCCATTTTCTTCCTTACCATGGAGTATTAACCACTTATATCAAGATTTCATGAAGGAGATGTTATTTGTATGACTAAAATCAAACTACAAACATGTTTGTAATCATGGTGCTTAAATAAAGATATTTAGAAAAAAGAATAAAAAAGATTTCATGAATATTAGTTCCTTGTGTGATTCTACCAAATACCTTTGTTTAAAAAAATCAAGATTGAGGTTTTTTGTTTTTGAGCCAGAATGATAGTACAGGAAATCTGATTGTGCATTTTAGAGAATTGTCCCCATTTCTTTTTAATCTATGTTATGAATATGGTAATAATTCTCTGTACCATCTGTGGCAGCCCTTTACATCTCAATTTAACTATTTTACTCTCTATTTTCTATTTCCTCTCAGTACAATCAATAACTCATGTCCATTTTCTTCCTCTCCTCTCTCCAGACTGTTTCTCAATCCTCCCCTGCCCACTTTACATCTATTCACCACATTAACTTTGTCAACTACATCTTCTCTTTCTTGTTCCTAAAATGCCATTTCTCCTACTACCAATGTACAGAAATAATTTTGCTTTCACTGTTACATATGAACGTCTCATATGAATGTCATTCTAGCCTTTGTATTTGACTCCTTTCACTCTTTCACAGGTGAACATCAATAATGTCATCTGACTTCCACCCTCTCCTCTGAAGGGGTTTCTCTCCCACTTTCTCTCTCCCCACACACAGGGATGCTAATTTTTCCTTTCTGAATTGTCTCACCAGCTCCAGTGTAAAATCACCCCACATGTCACATCTACTCCAACCCCAGTTGATTGAGTCTGAATCAGGGTTGCACATGAAATAATGCAGACCAGGCTGAGGATGAAACTCGTGTGGTCTGGAAATCTACCTCGTATCTCTCTCAGCTGCCTGCCAGAATACAGAGACTATCCCCAGGTGGGTCAGTAAGGACATAGTAAGGGTAGATAGCTCAGACTATTCTGAGCCTTTCCTACCCAGGTTTACATATAAAACAATCTGTGTTTTGGGTGAAACCAAGTTGTAAACAAACAAATGCAAAGAAATCAGGGATGATCTTTGTTTTGGATAAAATAAGGTGTAACCTAACACTTCAGTAACTGTGATATTCAGGTTTCTTCTGTTCTTTTGCCAAATTTGCCTCCTTCCTTGGAGCTGCATGTGTTTTCCATAGACATTCATATCTTGCATTTCTTTTATCCCAATCTTTGCCAGCAGTCCAATGGACCTTATATAGCCTCAACAATCATCTCTAGACAAATAAGGACTAAATATGACCTTCTATAAAAGTCTTATTTTTCTAGGTCAGGCAAGAACTTCAACTGCCTGCTTATGCCTCTGGGATTAGAGTCTGAAACAATCTCCTCAAATGTGCTCCTGGCCTCCAGGCCCCCTTTGTCTCCAGATATTTGCGGCCTTGACCCCTGGCCCCAACCCTCTATCTCTGATCTTGATATTTTCCCAATTTTATGCAGATTTATCTAATTTTCACTCTTCTTGCCTCCTGCCTAAAGCTGTGATGCTCTCCTGCCTGCTGGATATCCCCACCTTCTGTTGGGGTGTCAAGGTCAATCCCTTCATGCAGATGAAAAGTATTGACTTCCCAGCTTGACCTGTCCAAACTCATCACTTCCCTGGGTGTTTCTTCATAATGCTTTTCCCAAAGCGTTGTTCTTAGAGAAGCTAACAGTTAGGATCTAAACAATAAACCTGTTTCATGAACAATTAAACTTGAGAAATACTAGGTTCAACAAAATCCAATAAACCTTTAATAGCCTATTATATAATCATTTGCAATGTGAATCTTTAAGAATCAAAAATGCCCCCATATTATTAAACATTTTGGTTGCATGTTGGCATTGCTCTCATTTATTCCCCCCTCTACTAGACAGTATCCTCAGCTAACCCCAACATTTTATTTCTATTACTTCTCATGTGATTTCTTTTCAACTTCCTGTCATATGTCCAAGTTCGAAAAATCAGTAATTTTAACCCCTAGTCCAACAGACATCACAGGTCTGAAAGTATAAAAGGGCTGAAAACTGTTATTGGCACCTTCAAACTGAGTCTCCATATCCTGTTCACAAGGTCTTCATTGACATTTTGATAAGTTAGGTGCTCAGTGATCAGAAATGTAAGACTCCCTCCAAACATAGAAAACACAAAGAAGATAAATTATGAATTGATGTTGAAAGACCCCCAACTAACCCATTACCCCTCATAGGTTCTAAATACTCTGTTCCTGCTTTTGTGATGCCCAAGAGCTGGAAATGGTCACAAAATTGACAGAAAACAATTTGAATGCTCTTGAAAAGTGTAGAAAGTTCAGGGGTCAAAGTTGTAGTCACACTCTGTGCACACACGGATCTGGTCACTTGTGTCTGTTTTCCATGGCTGCCTCACTTGGTATTGGCCCAGTAGCAGGATTACAGGAATGGGTATAGGTCAGATTCATAGTACAAGAGCCAAGATTATGTCCATTTGGTCCTTTATGGAAAGTTCCTGTAGAAACCAACTAGTACAGGCATTACATATGGTTAGATCCCAATACATATGGTCCTCAAGCACCACTAGCCATGACCTCTGAGCACAGAGTTAGGAACCCTGAGCACTGTTTGGAGTGGTCCAGCCACTTGTTCCTCATGCCTGCTCAAGCAACAAAGCCAAGGGACCATGAAGGAGAGAGGGGAGCACCTCTCATGTTTACTTGGGGCTTCTACAGGAATAACAGATCCATGTTTTCCCTCTCCATTGCTATGGCCACTTTCTCTGGAAGATTGTCTCACATTCCCAGATACTAGAAGAAGCTATGGAGTTTACTCATTATTTCCTGTGTGCAGAAAACAAATGTTTCACCCCAACATTCCAGAGAAATCAGAGCTCTTTTGGACCACGCTGGCTTTAGGAAACCTCCCCAATTCCCACAGATGTATCTCATCCATGTGAAACAGCCTGGCTTTGACCCCTGACCCTACTTGGAAACTTGGGAATTCTGGAAGAGGACAAATAAATGGGGCAACCTTCAATGCCCACAAAATCTTCTCTTTCAACCCTCTCCCTCCTTTGAAGTTCTAGTCCTTCTTTACCTTCAGCCATTATGTTGATCACTTTTTTTTTTTTTTTGAGTTGTACTTTTGTGCATAGTGTCTGAGCTGCTTGTGAAACTGGAACCTCTTCTGAGAAATGACCATATTCTATTCCCCTATGTCATCGTAGCTCTCTGAACTAATGGAAATATTCTACTAGGTATGAGCCCTGAATGGGATGGAAAGACTCTCTCATATATCTCTGGAATGTTTCATGAACTCAGGGAAATCAGAACTTGAGCTACGATTCCTTTAGCTAGTCAAAGGAAATTAAACCAAATAAGATCATATTCAAGGCAATTAGCTGAAGCTGACAGTCTCTGATTCCACCAGCAAGAGTAGGTTCCAAGTTCAAGTTCACCTAAGTCGAAAGACTAAAGGTAACTGCCACCTCCCCCAAAGTCCTTCTACCACTATCTCAGCACACAACTCCCCATTTGAGCTTCAAAAAGTTCCTAATGGCTTCATTCTCAGATTTTCAGAATTCTACAGCTGACCACTTGGCTTTTTCACAGAGAAATAGAGGCTTTTCTCTAAAAAACAAGAAGCAAATACAGGACTAATGGGGACAGAGACTGGAGTGTGCAAAACTGATGAGAAGAGCAATCTTGAAACAAGACAAATCAGTTAATTTAGACAGTTATGTAAGACTGACAAAAGAAGTAAAAATGAAAAATTATCAAGATGGTTCTAAAATATATATAATTATTACTTTTGTCCTAATTGGAATGCCTGAGAAAAAGCCTAGAGTTTTCCTCAGTCCTCCCCACATGGTATCTCTGTTCACACTTCTCCTCAGGGATGTTTTCTCCAGGATTGTGAGTGAATTAGTTACTCACTTACATGTGAGTCATTTCATTTAATGGTGTTTTATAACTTATATCCCTTTGGTCTCCGTTTTTAGACATTGTCTTCATGTTCTATATGTTTAATGCTGTACCACCTCTAGTGAGGGCTGGGATGGAGGTGGGAGGAGAAATCCACAGGCTCCTGAGAATACTATTGGGTCTAGTACACCCAAGAACTCCTCTCATCCTGGGAGATGCCAGCCACAGATTCTTTACAGTGATCACGCAGCCCCTGGAGAAGGTGGAGCACCTGAACACATCTCAGGAGTAGACTACCAGAGTGCGGGAACCCAGGGATCAAGCTGAAGGCCCCCAAGACAGACCTCCCTGCTCTAGAGCCTCCAAAGGTCCCTCAGTCCAACCTGAGACAAAGATGGTGTTTCTTAGAACACAGTTCTGGCATCTTCTCTGAAGCCTCACTCTCTTGTTCTCTCATCAACTCTCCCCAACTTGGCCTCTAAGTGGCAAGTACCACTCTGAGGGGGTTTGCTAACAAAATTACTCTAGACCTTCTTAAACTTGGTTCATTTGCTTCACCACTGGGCAGAGTTATTCATCTTCCAAGCAGTTATTCCGGGAGTTCAGATTCCTGGGATATGGGGGGCGGGATGGTATCCTTTCCCCCCCATGCCTAAGATTTCTTTTGAGATGTTAATCCCACCTGGATTGTCAGACCTACCCATCCTTTCAATGGGTCTGTTGTTTTGAATAAAGAACTTGGGGGAAGGAAAAAAGAAAAGACACATGAAGGAGCAGAAGCAGGAAAAAAGCATAGAGAGAAGCAGAAAGGGAGACAGACAGAGCTCCTGAGAGAAAGACACGAGTTAGGCAGACATGGCGCAGAGGCTTATGGTGGAGAAAATCTATGAGGTCATAAAGTGAGTTGACTCTGATGAAACTTTAACTGACTGCCTGTGAATTATTTCTCCACCGTTATCCTATATCTTCAGACCCATTAGCCAAAGGGGCTAGAAGTACTATGCCAAAGAGAGGTCTCACCCAACAAGTGGACTTGATGCTTTATATTTTGTAATTTCATCAACAATAGGGCACCTTCTGTTCTCCTGGAATCCCAACTTTCACCCTTTTTCTCTTCCAAAGAGCAATTTATCAGAAGAGTTCAGAAACCTGCAAAGCACATACCCCATCTTGACTTCTCAGCCATTTTAGTTGCTTGTTGATGATCTATTTGTAAGAGTTTATGTAGCAAAGATAAAGTGTGCAAGGTATTAGAAACATCTTCTGTTTTTTACACACCAGTTGTATGATACATTGCAAGAAATTGTAAGAGTTTTACAGCATATAAAATGCCAGCTTTTCTCCTTGAGAAGAAAGTTGCTTTATTTTTATATTCTCACTATATTTACCGTTTTCTCCAGACATTTGAGAACTGTATCTACATATTAACTTCCAGAAAACATCAACTACTAGAGGTATCTGTTTAAGCTACCTTTGACCATATCAGGGGTCACTTCAGGAACTGCATGAAAATAACCTATGCTCAAAGGTAACAGGATATATTCTAAATGAATTCTAAAATGAAATGAATTCAAGAACACTTAATCTCATGAAATCATCATGGGGCTATTAATTTATAAAGCAACAATTCTTCTGAACTCAACATCTGGAGCGAGACTGTTTTGCAATGCAAATGTGTGTGCATCTTCCATTTTCAACAATGAATTAAACACAGGCCTCCCCTGCTCTTTTTATGTGCAGCTGGGGATGAGGGGTCTCTGTGATATGAGATAAGGTCCTCATTCTCATCTGCGCTGCTTATCTACAAGTCAGACTGTTTTGATGGTGTAAGGGGGAACTTGTCCAGGTAAGGCTGAGGAACAAAAATGTTTCTTGCGTACATGAATTCCCAGAGCTTTTAGTGCTCACTGGGTTTGCTCTATAGCAGATGCTCAATAAAAAGTGTCTAATGCATATTCAAAATAAAGAACTGTGAGTACTTAGAGTAAAGCCTATTGTATTTTTTCTGTGACTACACACAAAAATATATCAGAGTTGTAAAAACTGTACTTTTGATAACAAAGGTTGGTTTCTTAGAAGATAATTTATTCTCTGACACAACTAGTTTCTGGGACTGGGTATCTTTGGGAGAGGGGTTGGGCTACATCCTGAAAGTGCTCAAGGCTACTTCCTGTGCTTAGGGATCACTCTTCATAAAGTTTGGTGAACCATATGGGTGCTAGGGATCTCACTGGGTTCTGCCTCATGTAAGACAAGTCACTTAACCCTTCAATTATCTTTGTGGTCCCTGATGAAGACCTCTGGATTTTTAACATCTACTTGTGTCAATCAGGCCTCAAGCTCCAAAGCCAAGACACTGGAGAGACCTGGGTCTGGAAGCAAAGATCCATGCAGGAAATAATACGCACACACTAAAGAGGGTGAAATGGGTTCAGGAATCCCAGCAAAGGCTCCCAAGAAGCAGACAGCTTAGTGGGGGAAGTCTGGAAATGCAAGAGAATGATTTCCTGAGACCAGGGATATTTATTGGGAAGAATCAGACCATACCCAGGGGTGGAGAACAAGTGGTCTAAACACCAATCCAAGGTGCTACATTCAAAGATGTTTCCAACCAATGAATGACAATGAATAACGAAGTGGTGTGGCATCCACTTAATCCCACACACTTGTCTACACTGCCCTGTGATCTCTTCCTTTACTGCTCATTGCCTGTGTCAATGTTCCTATTTTCCCCTCATCACAGGACTCTAGCCCTGTTCAATAAGGCCTGCACCACAAGCTTCCCTTTTAACTAATCACACCCACAGCAGTTCTCTTTCCAAACAAGGCTGCATTCTGAGATTCTGAGAGCTAGAATAAAAAAATCTGAATTATGAGAAGGGCACAGTTTAATATTTCAGAAGAACAGCCAGATCAGTTGATCAGGTATATAAAAGTCTGTTTTCTGTATTCAATGCCTCTGGGCACAAAGATTCACAAAAGCTAAACATTATGCAGAATTGAGGGGTTTGTGAAAGTCCTGGCACCGTTGTTGCATCATAAAAGGATCAAATTGTGATCTTGTAGGTGAGCTGGGCATCACTATTTCTTAAAGCTTCTCTGTTGCAGTCATGGTCACTAATTGGGAGGAATCCTGTCCATCATGCATCTCCCTAGCTGCATCCTATGGGATGTGGCTGCTTGAGGAAGTAATCAGAGCTCTTTAGGTTGGTCCTCCCAAAGACTGCTCCCCCACCAGATGCTAACCAGACCCAAGAGAGAATACTCTTGGGTGTGATGAGTCCCGCTGACCATTCAGCTTGCTCTGGTATACTGGCTTAGAGTAAACCAGGTGATGGAAAAGCAGGGTGACTGGGAGGTTTGTAGAACAAGGCATAGGGGATGGGCAGAGATGGTCCCCGAGAAGGAGCAGGCACAAAGAGAGGAAGCCAAGCAGCTCCCATAAGAAAGGGGCGGGACCAACCTTCTCCTCACAGACTTTCGGCACCAACGAGGGCCAAAGGCAGCTCAGCCTGTGCTTAGGAAGGCAGGAAGTATTAAGACTCTTGAGAGAGAAGCAGACTAAGGAAATAATCTATTTGTCAGAAAGGACACCTTTCAGTTAGTGTGAGTCCCACAGAACTTTCAACTCCTGGTACTGGAAAAACACCATATTCTTATGCAATAATCTGGCTTTGAGGTTTATTAGTTTTTGGACCATATCTGGCTGTGTTCAGGTCTTACACCTAACTCTGCTCAGGGATCACTCCTGGTAGGGCTGGGAGTTCATATGGCATGCCGGGGATTGTTCATATGAGCTGCATATAGACAATGTGCAAGGCAAATGCCTGACCCACTGTACTATCTTTGGGGATCTTGCTCCTGCACCTTCTCTACACAGTGGAGCACATGCATCTCTCTTCCTAGACTCAGTTTGCAGAATTGGTCTTGAATAATTACCTGACTTTGGTGACTACAGAGTCATTTGATTACTGGCTTTCAACACAAGATTTTATTTTATTTATTTAATTATTTTATTTATGTTTAGGAGTTAGGTCAGATCTGGTAATGCTCAAGATTTGTTCTATGCTCAGGGATTACCCCTACTGGGCTCAAGAGATGGAATCCCAGTTGGCTGCACTGAGGCTGTTCTACTATTGCTCCAGTCCTGACACATGATTTCAGAGCAGAGTTCTGCCTTCCCTGAGCTGGACACACTTGCGACAACAGTAGAGGAGGCCAGCTCTCTCTAGCCAACCTTCAGTGCTGGGCTCCTGGCATGCACGACTCATCCCTTCTGGGATTCCCTCGTTTCCCAAGGGGGCCCTGATGTGGTTTGGGAGTAGCTGAAGTCAGGTAGGTTCAGCGACTGATTGAATCCAGACAAGCTTTGCATGGCTTCCCCTTCCTGCAGGCTAGAGCCCAAGGCGCCTTCAGTGAGCCAGGCACCAACAGGGCTCTCTGCTGACAGAGTGAGCGCCCAGCTGGGCCGCTTTGCCAAAGTGTTTCACAGATAACATGCATGTAGCGTGTTTCACAGATAAAATGCATGCAGCAGATGCAGTTCTAGTACATGATGCACTTTTTCAAAAGTGCACTCGCCTTATACTTGCATATGGTTGGATTAATTGAAGTTTTTAATTAGTGTAATTGCCTCACATAAATTCTAAAATATTATATAAAATATTTCTTATTTATAATGCATTTTTTGATACACCTAGTGGCACTCAGGGACTCTGCTCTGCTCTCAGGAATCACTCCTGGCATGCTCAGGAGACCATATGTGATGCTGGAGATTGAACCTGGGTCAGCCATGTGCAAAGCAAATACCTACCCACTGAGCTATCGCTCTGGCCCTGTTATGCCTCTTACATCATGTATGTGACTTACACATGTGTACATTTATTGTCATGGCATGTTTTATGCATTAGTTTCATGACATATAAAACCTTCATTGCATATAATTTACATTTAATTGCACAATTTTTAAATACTGTACATGTCTCATGTATTGTTTATTTTATTTATAACAATTCACCTATAATAAGTACATCATATAATATTACATAAATCTTACTCATAATATACACATACATATATATTATATATACATAAAGCCATATACATTATAACATACATAAAAGAACAAAGCCTTACACATAGCATATGCCTCACATAGAGTATAGATCATATATAACATGCATTGAATATGATATAAACACATTAATGTGTATTACATATAATAAACACATATCATTCAAAATGTAGATATCTCACAATGATGTATAATTGCACATAACATGCTTTGATATAGAACATATGCCTTCCTTATAAGATACATGCTGCATATATGAAGTACACAATTATAGATGATGCCTTACCTTTAATGTACATTATTTCAATAATATATCTTATGTAAGTACTTATCTCAAGATAATATATAATTTCATATATACTGAATATCTCTGACAACTTAAATATCACAATGCAATGCACATGTCTTACAGAAAATATGTGTATAACACATATATGGTATATGCATGCCTTACATATGATGCACACATCTCACATCTAATGTACATATCTCACATGTAACACACTACATTTGAACATCTTATAAATACATACCTGCCATTCATCCTAGGCCAGAATGGACTTAGAGGTATCAGAAGCCAGGTTGCTGTTTCTGTGCTGTTTCTGCAGAAAAAAGCTTCCAAAGGCCTTAGTGTGCAGAAAGTAAGGTGTGGGTGAGCTCACAGGACTTAGGAGACCCACTGAGAGAGAAAAGCCACTTTAAGTTTCCCACTCAATGAGGGTGTCAGTATATTCAATAGTGATTGTTAGCCCAAGGCATGGCTCAAACATTTAGTGTAAGTGCTTGGCTTTCTTCATCCTCATCTATGCAGGATATCCTGCTGTGGGGAACACTGCAGAGCTGAGGGAACACACACTCTGGAATGGGCAGTTAATGCTCCTCAGCAGTGACAAAGAAGCCAGGAGGTCTCAAGCCTCACTTGGGGATGGTGCATTTGAAGATTGCATGGAAAAGCCGAGAAGAAAGGGACTTGGTTTAGGCACTGACCCAGAATCTAGAGGAAAATCTGTCTCCTTAGAACACAGACTCACCAGGAACCAAATAGCTGGGCTTCCTCAGCAGGCTTTTCTGGCCATCTGGAAGCTTCAGAGCAAGAAAGCCCTTTACACTTTGCTAAGTGCATCAAGAAAACGGGAGTGTTCATAACTATCTGTGCCATAACTATTGGGGAGTAAACACACACACACACACACACACATCATGAGGGGCTGGAGTCAGAACTCACAGAAAATGAGTCTGTGACAACACAGTACTACTGCGGATCTCTGGGAGGCAAGAGAGAGGGAGGGAGAGAAAGAGGGTAGAAAAGAAACAATAGGATATGGGCAGGGATGCTGGCAATGTGCCCTGGGCCTTCTGCACACTCACATCTGGGAGCACTCTCTGGGAGCACAGTGCTCCTGAGGGGTCTAGGGGAGGCAAAGGGGTCGAGACCAACCCCTGGGAGAACATAAAACAAACTTAGGTGAAGGACTCTGGTTCTTCTGTCTCACTGTGCCATTTAATAAGCATACATACACACGTGTTCTATGAGCACACACATTTGCACTTGTGTGTAACCACACACTGCATGCGATTGGGCAAAGTACACATGTGTGCCTTGTGTGTAGGTGGGGTGTGAGTTATAATAATGAATTAATAATGGTATCTTCATTAAAAAATCATAATTCTGGGGGCTGAAGTGATAACACAGCAGGGAGAGCATTTGCCTGGCACACAGCTGATGTGGGTTCAATTCCCAGCATTCCATATGATCCTTCAAGCCTACCAGGAGTGATTTTTTGAGTGCAGAAACAGGAATAATCCCTGTGCACCACTGGGTGTGACCAAAAACTTAAACAAAAAAATTATGATTCACAGTTTTTCTTTGCAGTTCAGTTTCACACACTAGGAAAAATTATGTAGTGATATGAACACTGTCACCTGAGTCTCTGCACCCCAAAGCAGCACAGTAGAAAGCTGGGCAGACTCTTCTACCCAGCTGATTGTAATCTACAAGGACATTTCTGAGGCACTGGACACTGGAGGGTGGGCAGGAGGCCTGGAGCTCAAGCTACTACATATGAGTGAGGGGACAGGAAGGGTTGGTTCTCTGGGTCCTTGGTCCTTCCTGGCATGACCCGATCCTCAAACTACTTCCCTGAGATGCTCCTCCTTCACTGTAATACATCACCAACCAGCCTTTCAAGGGACTTCAGTTCAGTGTCTGACAGCTGGGGATTAGTGTAACTCCACCCTGGATTTAGGTGTACCTACCTGAAACCCGCCTGTTGGTGTGAGACCCTGGATTTGGTGTAGATAGCTAAGACCCACCCTTTTCTGGGAGGGGTCTTGGGAACCAGATATTACGTGTAACCTTACCTGCAAGACCCCTCCCATTCCGGGAAATGGTCTTGGAAGGTTATATAAAGCCTTTGACCCAGGGGATTAGGGTCTTTGCCCCTTTTTTGGCCTTTGGCGGGCTCTCGCCTTTTGGTCTTTGGCGAGCATGGAGGTGAAAGGAAAGATGGCTGAAAGGAGTTAAGAGGCAGGGCTAGCTAAGAATGGCTGAATGCTTGAAAGGTTATGAGATAGGCCACACACATGTGGTGGATAGGGCATGAATAAAGTTGATGCTTCCTGATGCCTGCCTGTGAGTAAGTTCAATACCCGTCGCTTTCCTGGACCTGCCGGTTGATGGGGATGAAGCCACGTGGCCGGGGCCTAAGGACAAAGGCCTCCATCCTTCACCATCCACTTCCATCCACCACCATCGTTAATTATTTAATACAACAGATTCGTTTCTGGGTTTGTGATAGCATGAAGAAGATAGTACCAGGACACTGTCAACCCAATTTACAAAACAGCAACATAGGAACAATGAGGGCCAGGTCTTAAATGCAATGTTGGTAGGAGAGAGGAATCACTGTGTATCAGCACCATAAGCTTTTTTTTTTTTTTTTTTTTGGGTCTCACCCGGCAGTTGCTCAGGGGTTACTCCTGGCTCCATGCTCAGAAGTTGCTCCTAGCAAGCACGGGGGACCATATGGGACGCCGGGATTCGAACCGATGACCTTCTGCATGAGAGGCAAACGCCTTACCTCCATGCTATCTCTCCGGCCCCATATAGCAAGGTTCCCAAAACTGATTTTAAAAAGAGAGAGAACAGAATTTCTGCCATACCCACTGTGTGGACCGGAATAACTCATTTCAGATCAGTTTTCCTTACTGGGGGATACAAGGTGTTGACAATGGGACTGTCTCTGGGCTGAATATTCTTGCTGCATGAAAACTCAGGGTTACGTACTCATGGACAGTCAGAGCAGTTATTTCAGAGTGTTCTGCTCCTAATAAACACAAAATTACAAACTAAACATTATCATTGAGAAGAATAAAGAGCTAAAATATCTTAAAATTTCATCAGGCAAAATCTCTTCTGAATCCACATTTTCTTCTAAGTCAGGCAAAGTAAACATAAAGGTCACTTCCACGAGACCAATTGAGTCCTTTCCTGCAGGAGACCAGCTCAGTTCCCCTCCTCCTTCCATACAAGTTCCTCACTTCTATGATCTAGTTTTTTTCCTGTGTCTTCCAATCCAGCTCAGTTCCTCTGAGTCCCCATTAAGCCTGATCTCTGGGTTCCCTGTGCCTGGGCTCTCACACCAACCCTATATTTTTCTGGGGCCACACCAAAGGAGCACATCATACACCTCCAGCTCCAACCTTTCCCTGTCACCTGTTCAACAAAAACATACACATATCAGTTGCATACAACAGGCAGATAAGGAACTAGCCTGTGGATAAGCCATTTCAATTCAACTATAATGGGCTCCCTCAGTCACACAATGGCCCCCCTCCATTTCCTGACAAGAGAGAGGCTCTGAATTTCTAATGAAGCAGGGGAGAAGGAAAGGGTCCCCTGAAACAGATGTTACAAAGACAGGCTTGTCATTAAGGCAGCAAAAACAATCCAAGAATGGGAGCACTTGAGAGCAGCCCTGATTTCAATAATTTATGGAAATGGCTCTCCCGACACTTAACGGCCAGCCTCCTTCCATTAAGGACCACCCTTCTCCCTCTCCCTTTGTGTCCTCAAATTAGAAATCACCACATTATCCAGAGTTTTTGTTTTAATTCCATTGAATTTATTGAAATGTAATCTGTGGGTTTCTAGACATGGGTGTGATGGACGTCCCAGACCAACACGTGCTGAGAAGCCTCGCCTGAGCATTTGGTACAGGGGGGCCGGGTGGGGGTGCAGCTGCCTCTGGTGAAGGTGCCCTGGAACCTTTCACCAAGGACTCTCCATGCTGCTTCTTCCTGGTGGGGGTCCCTGAAGAATCAGCAAGTCTGGGGCATTTTCAGTTCTTTTCAGATCTCCCACGCCTGGATTAGTCCCCTTTTCCTCAAGCCCTTGTTCCTAAAGAAACGGGCTGGGATGACTGCAGTGACCTTGGTGCTGACCTGGGACTGGAAGGAGACTTAGGGGCTGGCATTGCATTCTGGGAGATGGCACGATTACCCTCATTTCTGCCCATTAATGGTTCCCTTGCCCTGTTCCTGAGGCTTTCCATGTGCCCTCAATACGCTCAGAACACCCATTGCAGGGTTGTTTCAAAAAAGCTCAAAGGGAGGCAGGACTAGGGCAGTGCGAAGGTACCTGCTTTGCACTTGGTAGATCTGGATTGGATCCTTGCCCCCACCCCCAATTTGGGCCCTAAGCATCCTCAGTATAGAGCCAGGAGTAATTTTAAGCATCACTGGGTGTGGTCGCCTAAGATAGGGCAGGAGTGAAGTCTGGGCTAGGGGTAGAGAGGAAAGCAAAAGGTCCCATGAAAATGGGACCCAAGCTGTAGTGATAGTACAGTAGTAGGGCATTTGACTTGCATGCAAACGACCCAGTATGAATCCGGGTTCAATCCCCAGCATCCCATATGGTCCCCTAAATCTGCCAGGAATGACTTCTGAACGCAGAGCCAGGAGTTATCCCTGAGCATCACTGGGTATGGCCAAAAACCAGAAAAAAAAAAAAAAAAAGAAAAGAAAATGGGGCCCAGAGCAGCAGGCAAGGCTGGGGTGCAATGCCTCATGGCTCGTAGTATGGCTTATTTCCACCTGGATGTTAGAGTTGGAAGTGACAAGGCCAGAACTTTCACAGGATCACCAGGTCAGGAGCATGTGAGGTTGAAGAGGAAGGAAAGGGAGGGGCTGGGATGGGATCTGGTGAGGCCCTGGGTTGGGGACGCAGAGCCAGCAGAATCTACTATGGAACATTCAGGAGGAAGATGGTCTTGCCAGAGCCTGGCACAGTTAACAGTGACAGCAGCGGGAGGCCTTTGTCTGGGTGCCAGTTCCCACCTCCTGTGTACCAACACCTCTAGGCCTTCAGCCAGGACTCCCTGGGCACAGCAGGGGTGTGTGGAATATGTGAACTAGAGCTCGAGAGAGCTGTCCAGATGCAAAGGGAGCATTGCAGTTCCTTATGGAGATATGAGTGGGAAAGAGAAGAACATGCACAGATGTTGTGCATACACACAGACACATATGCACACACAAACACCAGCACACATAAGCATATATACACATACAAACTCCAAAACATGTACATATATGCAAATAAGCATGCATCATTACTTGCATGCATATATACTGACATAGACTGTCTACATATATACATACTCACACACATACACAAATATAGATGATCACACATATATGCAAGCAACACTCATACATATATATCCATGCATGCTCTCACACACATTCATATACACATGCTCACAAGCAAACCTGTGCATTCACATACATGTATGTGCTCACACACAAAACACACCATCACACAGATAAACATATATATAACAGACACATACAAATGTGCAGAATCATACATATTGGAAACATACACACAAGATCAACACACATATGAATGTATGGCATTACACACAAATACAAACAGCCACACACTTGCACATATATACAAACTTTCCCACAATACATCCAACTACATGTGTGTATGTACTTCACACATATGTAACTACACACTTGCACACATATGCATACAGACTCACACATGAATCTACACACACATACATATCATACATTCTTACACCCTCAGCTGACTAGGCGGGAAGGAAGAAGCAAAGTGAAGACAAGTCAAAGAGGAAGTCGAACAGAAAGTCAAAGAGGAAGTCAAAGAAGTCTAACAGGAAGACAGACATACCTCTTCTCAGGGAGAGTCCTTTGGAAACAATTCACCTGCACAGCAGAAAAACACTATTATGAAACAATTTTGTAGAGCCACCGACTATTCGAATGTTGACTGTTACGCTTGGTCATATTTATTTGCTTATGCTCTTAGATCATGTACTATGGTCTTTTCTGGAGGTAATTAACGGTACATTTCCAAAGCTTACCTCTCACTCTTTCCCAGAGAGAGACCTTCTAGCAAATCCCCAAGAGGTGGTCAGCATTGGGTCACTTGTAGCCTGAATTTTATGCATGGACTATCTAGATAAAATGGAACAAATGCAAAATGCAGACCTATACCTGACATTTTATCCTCTGATTCTCCTTATCATGCTGCTTATGCCCATAATTTCTTCTTCATTACCCAGTCTTGGGGATTCTCCATGTTCTTTAGTGTCACATATGACTGGTCTCCACTCCTGACCATCCCTGCTTCTTTCTTGACTTTCAAGAGCACTGGCATATGGAGGTTTTCAGGCCTATTCAGTCCTTTGCCCCTCAGTGTGGGTCTTCTGTACATTTGCTGCTCAGTAGATGGGGCATGGTCTGTGATGTGCAGAAAAGGTGTCAAACAAATGCTGTTCTATCTCTCTGCAACATACCAAAAGGCACAGGTTGTGTTTGTATTTGTGTCTTCTCTGGTTTAGTCATCTTTGGCTTTCTCCTTGGAGGGATCTTCTAGGTTTTACCACCACAAAGAATGTTTATTCCTCTTGTGATTCAGTAATGTGTGGAGAAAGGTTTGGAGCCATGGATATAATCTCCTCTTTGATAACTGATCTGTTCTGGTATGAGCAAACAATGACTTGGGGGCTGAGTACAGGAAACAGAAACAGAAAGACGTGAAATCCGCATCAGACACCATGTAATTTAACACTGAAAATGCAATAGTTAGGATGGGCTCTGAACCAATATGAAAGACCTCACTTATTAATCACTAATAAATCATGCATCTTTATTCCCAACACTTACAGAAATGAAGAATCCTAAATAATAGCGTTGTGAAGTTCCTTTCTCAACACCATTCAGTCATGTGGTTATCTTGGAAAACAAAGAAGATAAATTCTACACACGAATCAAACTGTATAAATGTCTAAATAGTGAGAATATGTACAGTCTTTAGAGTGTTTTTATTTCTATGTACAAATTGTTTCCAAAAACCTGTATGCACTTAACTGTAAAAGATTTTTGAAAGTTGAGTTCTGAAAATGATCATTCACAATGAGCTGATAAATGTTAGATGTAATTGACAGAAATTAACCACAAGCATTGACTGCAGAGTTTGAAAGTCATGCCCTTCCATAACTCATGGATTTAAAAGAATATAAAATGGAGATTAAAAATGATGCAGAAAGCAATAAATACTAGCATTTGCCACTACTGCACCAGAGCAAAGCAGCCACTCTCCATAAAGATCATCCCCTTATTCAAGAAAAGACGCCATAAAAAACATTCTGTTCATCTCAGTAGGACTGAAGATAAGGTTAAAAAAAAAGCAAAGCAAAAAAAAAAAAAAAAGAGAGAGAGAGAGAGACAGAAAACTTATAATCAAGACAAAACAAAAGGCTTAATAATAAATAAGGCATTAGAAGCAATGAAAACAACAATTCTGGAATAGCACATGCAAGTCTGTGTGTGTGTGTTTTTTTTTTCTCCAAAAATCAATGAAGCAGATAAACCTTGCTCCAGACCATCGAGCATATTCCTGCGACTGTCAGCACAAACTGTCAAGGGGATTATCTATCACACAAATAGGCTGAGCGGGGAGGCTGGTGGCTAAGCTGGTGTCATCGGGCCACCTTGATCTGCTCTCAGGGCAGAGACCTAAGTAGGTGGAGTAACTTTGAACTCTCCTGACACCCTTAGCTGGACTCACTGCCAGTTGAATAAGATCACATTTGAGGCTTCCAAAGCAATGCTGGCTGATCTGTGTATAATAGAATACTTCCACTTTCTTCATCTGCTTCTAATTTTCATAGATTTAATCCCAGCTCTGTTCTTACCATACCTCCCTGGATCATACACACACGTGTGCGCACGCACACACATACATACACACCCACCCACACACACACCACCACCACCACCACCACCACCACCACCACCACCTCCACCACCACCACCACCACCACCACCACCACCACCACCACCACCACCACCACCACCACCATCACCACCACCACCACCAGCATATCCATTATCACACACCTGGTAGAACACAGGGAGTTTTTAATCTTCCAGGGAGTGAGTCCCTGGGTATGATTTCTGGCTTTAGAATAAGCTTTATGTGGTCTTCTTGTGGCATCATAGTTCAGAGAACATTTTAGTATGAATGACTAAATTGATGCCATCATGTGTTCACTTCACAAAGATAGAAGTGTTTACCTTTTTTTCAGAATTTCAGTGCAGGAAATGAAAATTATACAGAAACAAACACAACATTATTATTTTTTTATTTTAACAATTTTTTTACGTGTTCATGCTGTTTATTATGAGGAAAATACAAGTCAAACCAACAAGAAACCATAGCACACCAGTGACAATAGCATAAATAAAAATGATTACAAACAAAACAACCTATGTTGGTGGGAATATGGTAACAAAAGTAACCCTTTTCACAATTAGTGACAATATTATCTGGTTCAGATTCCATGGGGAAACTGTATGGAAATTCTTTTTTTTTTTTTACAAGTACAACAATTTTAACCAATGGGAGCATAAACACATTTTGATGGCGGGAAGGATAAAGAGGAACCTGGCAGTGTTTTGTTTAAACACTTTGATTACATACATGATTGTGTTTGGGTTTCAGTCATGTAAAGAACACCACCCATCACCAGTGCAACATTCCCATCACCAGTGTCCAAATCTCCCTCCTCCCCACCCACCCCTGCCTGTACTCTAGACAGGCTTTCTATTTCCCTCATACATTCTCATTGTTAGGATAGTTCACAATGTAGTTATTTCTTTAACTAAACTCATCCCTGTTTGTGGTGAGCTACATGAGGTGAGCTGTAACTTCCAGCTCTCCTCTCTTTTGCCTCTGAAAATTATTATTGCAAGAATGTCTTTCATTTTTCTTAAAACCCATAGATGAGTGAAATCTTTCTGCATCTTTCTCTCTCTCTCTGACTTATTTCACTCAGCATAATAGATTCCATGTACATCCATGTATAGGAAAATTTTATGACTTCATCTCTCCTGACAGCTGCTTAATATTCCATTGCAAACACAACATTATTATGTAGGTCAAGAAACTCCAAAAAACCCCACAAAACAACACCTGCATATTTCAATGGAGTGAAGCATGTATATCTCTTTGAATGTGTGTCTTTCAATGGTGAGCCACAATGCACTGTAGGATACCTTATGATATGTCAAGAAAGCCACAGGTGAGACATTACATATGTGGGGCCACAGCTTATAATGAGGGGGTCAAGTGCTAAGGCTAGGGCAGGAAGGAAAGATCACCTTATCTGAAATGAGAAGCTTTGCATTTGATATCTCAGGTTGAAACACAAAGGCCTACCCTGCAGAAGGCGCGTGTAGACACAGCACAGTCATGAGCAAGGCAGAGGAAGTAAATCAGATGTGACCCAGCAGCTTTCAGAAGAGACACTGTAATGGGGAGGCAATTTGGGAGGCTGCATGGTCTTAGCCTGGACTCAAAACCAGCACACTTGAGTTTGGATCTTAGCCAGTTGCCATTCTTTTTTTTTTTTTTTTTTTTTTTTTAGGTTTTTGAGCCACAACCAGTGACGCTCAGGGGTTACTCCTGACTATGCATTCAAAAATCGCCCCTTGCTTGGGGGACCATATGGGACACTGGGGAATTAAACTGCAGTTCATCCTAGGCTAGAGAGGTCAAGGCAGACGCCTTACCGCTTGTGCCATTGCTCCAGCCTCAGCCAGTTGCCGTTCTTTGGTCAACCTCTGAGACTCAGTTTTTCTTGGCAGTAAAGGGCACAAGTTGATTTTATTTCTATGAGGACTAATGGGTTAGATATCAGTCAAGGTGCACTATGGTTATTTAAAAATATTCTTATTTTTAAGACATGCCATTGACAACTCTTGTTATTTCATTAGGAAATACTTAGAGATGATCACTTTGATTCAAATAATTTTGCTTCATTTTTTGCTTCCTCTTTGGCTTTTGGGCCACTCATAACTGTTGTCAGGGTTTATTTATTCCTGGTTTCCTGATCTTGGCAGGCCTTTTGAGATCAGATGAAGTGCTGGGATAGAGCCAAGATTGGCTGCATGCAAGGCAAGCAACTTAGTCACTCCTCTTTCTCTCTTCAGCCCTGTTGCTTCTATTTTGCAATCGAAGAAAAAAAATACAGAAAATACTACTTTGAATACATCAGCATTTTTCTTATAAAGATTATTATAAAATGTGGATTTGAGGAACCAAATTTCTAGGGATCATGGTGCAAAAAGGCGAGTGAATCATGCATGCAATAAAAAATGAAAGTGGGGGTGACAAAATGGAACCTCTGAATTGAAAAATAATTCATGGCAATTGGAAAAGATAAAGAAAGTGTAATAAGCAATGGGAAAACAGGTGCCAAAAAAGGTTCCTCTATCTTTGGTTATACCCTTAATTAGATCCTGCCTGGGGCACCTTCATCCTGTTCTGGAACAAAACCCAGCAGCTGCCTTGGATAAGAGCAGAATTATTCCTGACATTCGTGGGACCTTTGGACGCAAGCAAGACCCAGCAGAATGAGCTCAGCAGAGCTACAGACCCCTAAGGAGAAGAGAAGCTAAAGGGAGGGAGGTGTGGATCACAAGGTCTTGTTTCAGCTAGAGCTTCAGTCTCAGAATGCAGGTAAACAGCTGTAGAGTAAACATCAGCCCCAATTTTTTTTCCATTTATGGGCCACACCCAGTGACTCTCAGTGGTTACTCCTGGCTATGCACTCAGAAATCGTTCCTGCCTTGGGGGACCATATGGGACGCAAAGGATTGAATCCAGGTCCTTCCTGGGTCAGCTGCATGTAAGGCAAATGCCCTACCACTGCACTATCACTCAGGCCCCATCTCCCCAATTGTCTGACCACTCAGCTGCATAAGTACAGGACAGAGACCAATGGATCCAGGGCTAGAACGATGCAAGAGGAAACAGCAATGATGTTATGAGAATTGATGTCATTGGCTATTTGTTGGTAAATCAATGGCGTATGAAAACAAAAATATGTTGAGAATCTTCAGTAGGGTAACAGAAACTGCTTTAATGTATCCTGATATCAAGCAGAAGTGAGCAGACCTTCATGAAAATGGGACATTTAGCCATAGTAAGAGAAAAATTATTCATAAAAGCTAATGTACTCAGACATGGGATCTCCTAGCCAGAAATTGGTGAGTATATAATGACATTTTCTAAGATTCAAAAAGTGTTCAAATAATTAAAGAAAATGTTCTAGTATATATTAATACAGAATCACAGATAGAAAAAATTATTTAGGATTGGAGTGATGCTCAAGTAGCCAACGTAGACCAGTGTGCAGACGGCTGGAGCTGGACCTCACACCTCAGGTTCTCCAGAGCACCACCAGGACCACCCTGGGAACTCGGAGCTGGATACGGCCAGGCAAGGACTTTAAAGCCAAACATTAAGTAAAACAAACAAAAATCTTTCAACAGAAATTCTAAAACTAATAAGCACAATCATTGAAATTAAAAAAATTTCAGAAAGTTCAAATGGTACATTCAAAAGTACAGAAAAGAAAACAGTGAAATAACAGATGGTTGACTGGAAAGCACATAGTGCAAAGGCACAGGGAAAATTCAAATCCAAAAGCATATTTTCAACATATAAACCAGAAACATTTAATCAAATCAAGTTAAGAGTTTCAGTTAGCAAAGGAAATAAAAGAGATAAAGAATGAATGTTTCTGAAGCCAGTAGATGAAAATCTTCAAATTGGGTAAAAAAAAAAAAAAGACATAAAATTAAGATTTTTATTTTTTAGGTACATCTGGTTGTGTTCAGGGCTTATTTCTTTCTATCCACTCTTTTCTACTTTTGGGTTTTGGGCTACATCCTATGGCAATCTGGAGTTACTCCTGGCTCTGCACTCAGAAATCACTCTTGGCAGCCTCGAAGGACTCTATGGGATGTCAAGGATAGAAACCAAGTTACCTTGCATACAGCAAGGTAAAGAAAGAGCCAACCCATTGTACTGTCTAAAACTTGGGCACAAGAGCATGTTTCTTGTTCTGCAATCTGGGAACACTCCTGTTGGGTTTGAAAACATTATTGAAATCAGATATAAAACCTAGATTGACTTACTATACTGTTTCTCCAGTCCCTATATCTAAGATTTTCTCTGAATACAAATGATAATGAACATATAAAACAAAACCTAGAATCCTAACAGTCAAATTTGGTGGGAGGTTCTCAGTAATGTTCAGGATGTCCTGGGCCCCACAGGTGATTTTAGACTACAGTTTAGCACCACAGTTTGGCAGTTTAGCACAAGGGTGCAATGTTGTTGTTCATACTCCAAGTTCCAGAAATGCCTGGACCATAGCAGTACAGAGGTCCCCAGAGTGAATACTTGAGGAGCATATAATGGTGAGAATCAAACCCAGGTCAAGAGCATGCCCAGCATGTACCCTCACTGCTCTACCATCTCCCAGAGCTGCACCAGTCTAATTTAAAAAAAGGTCCATCATAAAGATCTCAAGGATAATATCCACCAAACTTCTGCCATCCAGAGGTCACTGGCTTCACTTTAGGAGACTCAATTCAAGAAGTTGGGTTGACATGTGTCAAATTCTGGAAGAGAAAATTCCTAATTTGCCTGCAAGAATTCAAAAAGCAAAATGATATCTTATTAAGTGGTGGAACAAATAACAGCCAGGGTAATAATAACAAAGAAAAATTATTTCTAACAAAATGCTCTGGAAGAAACATGAAAGAACCACTTAGAGAGGAAGAAAATGTCACCAGGGAGAGCTTGGGTATGAAAAACAGAGAAAAATTTGGGGGAAAGAGTAAATAAGTAAAGCTGGAGGAAATGTCATTTTGTTTTATGATGCCTTTAAAAAAACATATGGCCGTTTAAAATAAATATACTTTTGTAAATATATAATAAATACACAAATATGTATGACAAGACATAGAGATGTCAGGGAACAGAAATGTCCAAGTTCCTATATTTCATCAGAAGTCAGTGAATATTACCTTGAAGATGACTTTGATAAAGGTATATATTATAATAAGTGGAACCAACACAAAAACACGTGCAAGAATATAGCTATCATGTAAAATAGATAATTACAGAGACTGAAGGGATAGTACAGCAAGCAGGGAGCTTTCCTTGTACATCATAAAGACTCTTCACTCTCCAAAAGAATATTCAATTTGTGGTAAAACACAGCCTTTTTTAAATAGTGAAAACTTGACAAAACAAAGACCTGGTACATGTCATGATACATGGAATAGTCTAAAAGGTATTAGAGGAGAAACTTCTGCTTAAAATTTGGTACCAACTGAACAGACATGCAGTAATGAGGGGTAACAGTGTTTTAGATGCTAAAGAATTTCATCCACTAGTAACAAAAGTGGTAAAAATGAGAAAAGACACTTTAGAAATAAAAGCCAGACTAGGCTGCAAGAAAGGAACATTAATAAATCTAAATGATTTTTATCATTGTAATTTAGTAAAAGTAATGGTCACTATTTTAATTATTTATGACAAAGAAATGGTTGGAAAATTTTACAATAGTAATAAAAATGTGGAGGACCCAGACCAAGTGCCAAACAGAGGTATAAATTAAATGCATTCATGGACATAGCTTTGAAATTTCATTTTTGTTAGTTTGGGGGCCATACCCAGTGATGTGCAGGGTTTAGTCCTGGCTCTACACTCAGGTAGGCTCAGGGAACCTTATGGGATGCCAAGGATCAAACCCTAATCAGCTGCATACAATGGCATAGTACATACTATCACTTCAGCCATGTTTTGAAATTTCTTTATGTCAAACACCAGGAGTCAAATCTTACTAGAAAATAGAGATATAAGGGGAATGAGAGAGGAGAAGATAGATAGAAGATGAGAGAGGGAAGGGAGACAGATGGGAGAGAGAAATGGAGGGGGAGGGTAGAGGGAACAAGGGAAAGTGGGAGGGAGAGTGGTAAGGGAGAGAGAAGGATGGGCAAGGGAGGCAAGGAGAGATATTAGGTATAAAGAAACCAGGATTTCTTAATCATCACCATCTTTATTAACCCTCCAAGAGCTTTCTTGCCTTTTTCCAAGTACCCTGGATGCATAAGTACCAGATTAGAAATCGGAACAGCCAAGATACAGAGAATGTCCCCTGGTAGAACAGATAAGCCATGGTTGTCAATAATTGAAGGAAAATGGCCATGAGGAAATTGAATTCCTGAGGAAGGACTTGGGATTTGGAAGCTCATGGTGAGTCAGTTGTGAACTGGGGGTACACACGGGAGCTGACATACATACATGTCAGCTTCTATGAATACATCACTCACACAAAATTCTAGACCTTCTAACTATGGGGAGAAGAATTCAGAACCCCACATAAAATCCTTGTGGCCCATAAGGCTCTAGGATTGGTCCCAATCAAGGCCACCAGGTGACAGGACATCACAACCTGCCTCTTTCATGTCTTTGCTCAGGTGAGTGCCTAGGAACAAGTCCTGCCACTTTGCATACTGCTGCTGCCGCCATCTACTTTCTCAGATCTCAGACAGAGCTCTCAGAAAGTCACTAGGATGGAATCAAATCATGCCAAGTCCTGGTCCCACCCCACAGTATCTGTAGAAATGACTCTGCATCTGGAATCCCTTATGGCCACACCACTAGTTCATAAAAGATTGACAGCTTATAGTGTACAATTCAGGTGCATGGTCAGAGTCAGTAGGAACATTCCAGATGCCTAATAAGCAAGTCAAATGTCAGCATTGGTGATCAGAAGTCTCTGTACCACTCAGACATGCTCATATGTAAAGGTTACACTCAGTGTTACCAACTAACTCCCTGTCAGCTTTGAACACCAAGCCCTGATATTGGATATTTATCTCAAGCCAATAGACAAAGCTCAGGTCATAATTCCCAGTAAATGGGCTTTGAAATTCAAACTGTGGACAGTGTTCACAGGCTGACACTCAGGGATGGGCAAGAATGGGCAAAAACTTGGCAGAGCTCCTTTCCTCCTTCAGGCCCACCAATCTGATCCCAGAGTTCCTTAGAACGTATGAGATATGAGATAATGGAGGACATTCCAGAATATATATTGTCCTCAGTATTCTGCCTTACCTGAGCCCCTGACATGGACTGTTCCCAATGGCCAACCCTGCCTGGACACAGCTCACCTGGAGGAGAACATAGCCCCTTCAAAGGATCAAGGCCATAAAATCCTCAGTCCAGGAATGGGGAGCATAAGATGCACACAGCACTGGGTCCAGCTTCCAAACATTGGCCCATGTCCCCCTCTGTAACTGCCTTTGTTCCTGCCCTTTACTGGGAGAGAATTCCGGCCAGCAGCTTTCTCTCAACCGGGACAGAAGGCAGAAATCAGCTACAAATAATTCGCGAGTGTTAAGCTCTTTTGTGAATACCTAAAAAATTAAGCTGCAGAAGTTAGTAAAACGCTCATGGTGACGTATGCCAGTCAAGAGGCTTTAATGAGGGAGAGCAGGGTTTATATGCCCTGCTCCTGTGGGAGGGGTAGTAACATAGGATTGAAATATAAACCAATCAGATTTGTACAAGTACAACAATTTTAACCAATGGGAGCATAAACACATTTTGATGGCGGGAAGGATAAAGAGGAACCTGGCAGGATGGGGGGAGGGGAAGAAAATCCTTAAACAAATAGCTAATTGATATTTACGCAAATACAATTTTTGTTTAGCCTATTTTCCAATTAAATCTTTCTTTTGTGCAAGCAATAAGGATCATAATTTAAACTTTACAAAAACCTATCTATAATTTTTTTTTCTGATTCAACAATCTCCTTTTATTTTTTTTATTTTTTTTTTTTATTTTTTTTTTATTTAAACACCTTGATTACATACATGATTGTGTTTGGGTTTCAGTCATAAAAGGAACACCACCCATCACCAGTGCAACATTCCCATCACCCAAGTCCCAAATCTCCCTCCTCCCCCCCCCAACCCCCGCCTGTACCCTAAACAGGCTCTACATTTCCCTCATACATTCTCAATATTAGGACAGTTCAAAATGTAGTTATTTCTCTAACTAAACTCATCACTCTTTGTGGTGAGCTTCCTGAGGTGAGCTGGAACTTCCAGCTCTTTTCTCTTTTGTGTCTGAAAATTATTATTACAAGGGTGTCTTTCATTTTTCTTAAAACCCATAGATAAGTGAGACCATTCTGCGTTTTTCTCTCTCTCTCTGACTTATTTCACTCAGCATAATAGATTCCATGTATATCCATGTATAGGAAAATTTCATGACTTCATCTCTCCTGACAGCTGCATAATATTCCATTGTGTATATGTACCACAGTTTCTTTAGCCATTCGTCTGTTGAAGGGCATCTTGCTTGTTTCCAGAGTCTTGCTATGGTAAATAGAGCTGCAATGAATATAGGTGTAAGGAAGGGGTTTTTGTATTGTATTTTTGTGTTCCTAGGGTATATTCCTAGGAGTGGTATAGCTGGATCGTATGGGAGCTCGATTTCCAGTTTTTGGAGGAATCTCCATATCGCTTTCCATAAAGGTTGAACTAGACAGCATTCCCACCAGCAGTGGATAAGAGTTCCTTTCTCTCCACATCCCCGCCAACACTGTTGATTCTCATTCTTTGTGATGTGTGCCATTCTCTGGAGTGTGAGGTGGTATCTCATCGTTGTTTTGATTTGCATCTCCCTGATGATTAGTGATGTGGAACATTTTTTCATGTGTCTTTTGGCCATTTGTATTTCTTCTTTGTCAAAGTGTCTGTTCATTTCTTCTCCCCATTTTTTGATGGGGTTAGATGTTTTTTTCTTGTAAAGTTCTGTCAGTGCCTTGTATATTTTGGAGATTAGCCCCTTATCTGATGGGTATTGGGTGAATAGTTTCTCCCACTCAGTGGGTGGCTCTTGTATCCTGGGCACTATTTCCTTTGAGGTGCAGAAGCTTCTCAGCTTAATATATTCCCATCTGTTAATCTCTGCTTTCACTTGCTTGGAGAGTGCAGTTTCCTCCTTGAAGATGCCTGTAATGTCCTGGAGTGTTTTGCCTATGTGCTGTTCTATATATCTTATGGTTTTGGGGCTGATATCGAGGTCTTTAATCCATTTGGATTTTACCTTTGTACATGATGTTAGCTGGGGGTCTAAGTTTAATTTTTTGCAAGTGGCTATCCAATTGTGCCAACACCACTTGTTGAAGAGGCTTTCCCTGCTCCATTTAGGATTTCCTGCTCCTTTATCAAAAATTAGATGGTTGTATCTCTGGGGAACATTTTCTGAGTATTCAAGCCTATTCCACTGATCTGAGGACCTATCCTTATTCCAATACCATGCTGTTTTGATAACTGTTGCTTTGTAGTACAGTTTAAAGTTGGGAAAAGTAATTCCTCCCATATTCTTTTTCCCAATGATTGCTTTAGCTATTCGAGGGTGTTTATTGTTCCAAATGAATTTCAAAAGTGTCTGATCCACTTCTTTGAAGAATGTCATGGGTATCTTTAGAGGGATGGCATTAAATCTGTATAATGCCTTGGGGAGTATTGACATTTTGATGATGTTAATCCTGCCAATCCATGAGCAGGGTATGCGTTTCCATTTCCGTGTGTCCTCTCTTATTTCTTGGAGCAGAGTTTTATAGTTTTCTTTGTATAGGTCCTTCACATATTTAGTCAAGTTGATTCCAAGATATTTGAGTTTGTGTGGCACTATTGTGAATGGGGTTGTTTTCTTAATGTCCATTTCATCCTTATTACTATTGGTATATAGAAAGGCCATTGATTTTTGTGTGTTAATTTTGTAGCCTGCCACCTTGCTATATGAGTCTATTGTTTCTAGAAGCTTTTTGATAGAGTCTTTAGGGTTTTCTAAGTAGAGTATCATGTCATCTGCAAACAGTGAGAGCTTGACTTCTTCCTTTCCTATCTGGATTCCCTTGATATCCTTTTCTTGCCTAATCGCTATAGCAAGTACTTCCAGTGCTATGTTGAATAGGAGTGGTGAGAGAGGACAGCCTTGTCTTGTGCCAGAATTTAGAGGGAAGGCTTTCAGTTTTTCTCCATTGAGGATAATATTTGCCACTGGCTTGTGGTAGATGGCCTTCACTATATTGAGAAAGGTTCCCTCCATTCCCATCTTGCTGAGAGTTTTGATCAAGAATGGGTGTTGGACCTTATCAAATGCTTTCTCTGCATCTATTGATATGATCATGTGGTTTTTATTTTTCTTGTTATTGATGTTGTGTATTATGTTGATAGATTTACGGATGTTAAACCAGCCTTGCATTCCTGGGATGAAACCTACTTGATCGTAGTGGATGATCTTCTTAACGAGGCATTGAATCCTATTTGCCAGGATTTTGTTGAGGATCTTTGCATCTGCATTCATCAGTGATATTGGTCTGTAATTTTCTTTTTTGGTAGCATCTCTGTCTGGTTTAGGTATCAAGGTGATGTTGGCTTCATAAAAGCTATTTGGAAGTGTTTCTGTTTGTTCAATTTCATGAAAGAGTCTTGCCAAGATTGGCAGTAGTTCCTCTTGGAAAGTTTGATAGAATTCATTAGTGAATCCATCTGGACCTGGGCTTTTGTTTTTCGGCAGACATTTGATTACTGTTTTAATTTCATCAATGGTGATGGGGGTGTTTAGATATGCTACATCCTCTTCCTTCAACCGTGGAAGATTATAAGAGTCCAAGAATTTATCCATTTCTTCCAGGTTCTCATTTTTAGTGGCGTAGAGTTTTTCAAAGTAGTTTCTGATTACCCTTTGAATCTCTGTCATATCAGTAGTGATCTCTCCTTTTTCATTCCTGATACGAGTTATCAAGTTTCTCTCTCTCTCTTTCTTTGTTAGGTTTGCCAGTGGTCTATCAATCTTGTTTATTTTTTCAAAGAACCAACTTCTGCTTTCGTTGATCTTTCGGATTGTTTTTTGAGTTTCCACTTCGTTGATTTCTGCTCTCAGCTTTGTTATTTCCTTCTGTCTTCCTATTCTTGGGTCCTTTTGTTGAGCATTTTCTAGTTCTATTAGCTGTGTCATTAAGCTACTCAGGTAAGCTCCTTCTTCCTTCCTGATGTGTGCTTGCAAAGCTATAAATTTTCCTCTCAGTACTGCTTTTGCTGTGTCCCATAAGTTCTGAGAGTTTGTGTCTTTATTGTCATTTGTTTCCAGGAACCTTTTTATTTCCTCCTTGATTTCATCTCGGACCCACTGGTTATTGAGCATGAGGCTGTTTAACTTCCAGGTGTTAAAGTGTTTCTTCTGAGTCCCTTTGGAGTTCACAAATAATTTCAGAGCCTTGTGGTCAGCGAAGGTAGTCTGCAAAATTTCTATCCTCTTGATCTTATGGAGGTATGTTTTATGTGCCAGCATGTAGTCTATCCTGGAGAATGTCCCATGTACATTGGAGAAGAATGTGTATCCAGGTTTCTGGGGATGGAGTGTCCTATATATATCCACTAGGCCTCTTTCTTCCATTTCTCTCCTCGGGTCTAGTATATTCTTTTTGAGTTTCAGTCTGGTTGACCTGTCCAGTGTTGACAAAGCCGTGTTAAGGTCCCCCACAATTATTGTGTTGTTGTTGATATTATTTTTCAGATTTGTCAACAGTTGTATTAAATATTTTGCTGGCCCCTCATTCGGTGCATATATGTTTAGGAGAGTGAATTCTTCCTGCTCTACGTACCCCTTGATTAATATAAAATGTCCATCTTTGTCCCTTACAACCTTCCTGAGTATAAAGTTTGCATTATCTGATATTAGTATGGCCACTCCAGCTTTTTTATGGGTGTTGTTTGCTTGGATAACTTTTCTCCAGCCTTTTCTTTTGAGTCTATGTTTGTTCTGACTATTCAGGTGCGTTTCTTGTAGGCAGCAGAAGGTTGGATTGAGTTTTTTGATCCATTTAGCCACTCTGTGTCTCTTAACTGGTGCATTTAGTCCATTGACGTTGAGAGAAAGAATTGTCCTGGGATTTAACGCCATCTTTATTTCAAAATTTGGTGTGTCTTTTGGGTAGTCTTGTCTTAGATTAGGTCTTTCAGTTTTTCTCTTAAGACTGGTTTTGTGTCTGTGAAGTTTCTGAGCTGTTTTTTGTCTGTGAAACCATGTATTCTTCCGTCAAACCGGAAAGTGAGTTTTGCTGGGTATAGTATTCTGGGTGAAGCATTCATTTCATTCAGTCTTGTCACAATATCCCACCACTGCTTTCTGGCATTGAGCGTTTCTGGTGACAGGTCTGCTGTAAATCTCAGGGAAGCTTGCTTGAACATGATTTCCCCTTTTGATCTTGCTGTTTTCAGAATTCTGTCTCTATCTGTGGGATTTGTCATTGTGACTAGGATGTGTCTTGGGGTGGTTTTTCTGGGGTCTCTTTTGGTTGGTACTCTTCGGGCATGCAGGATTTGATCACCTATATTCTTTAGCTCTGGAAGTTTCTCTTTAATGATGTTCTTGACCATTGATTCTTCCTGGAAATTTTCTTCCTGGGTCTCTGGGACTCCAATGATTCTTAAGTTGTTTCTGTTGATCTTATCATAGACTTCTATTTTCGTCTGTTCCCATTCTTTGACTAATTTTTCCATTGTCTGCTCATTTGCTTTAAGTTTTTTGTCCAATCTCTCCTGCTGTATGGAATTGTTATGTATCTCATCTTCCACAGCACCAAGTCTATTCTCAGCTTCTGATACCCTGTCCCAGAGCTTATCCATTTTGTCATTCACTTCGTTTACTGACTTTTTCAGTCCTGTTAGTTGACATGTTATTTCAGTTTGGAGTTTTGTCATTTCTGCCTTCATATTTTCTTGGTTCTTATTAGTGTTCTGTTCAACTCGATCCATGGTTTCTTGGAGTCTGTTGAGCACCTTCCATATTGCTAGTCTAAAGTCCTTATCTGAGAGGTTGATTAGTTGTTCAGTCATTATCTGGTCCTCAGAATTGTCATCTTCATTCTCTATGTCTGATGCTGGCCTGCGTTGTTTCCCCATTGTCACACTTGTATTGTGGGTTTTTTCTACGTGTTGTAGTGGTATTCATTGTCTATATGATGTAGGCAGCACACTCCTCTGGCTCCTCCCTTTCTGGATGGGCTGACTTGCCTCTAAGGGAGGGGAGTCCTCCGTGGATGAAGCCTCACACTGGGACAAATCTTAGGCCCGAGCATGCAACAGAGAAGACAGTCCAGAGAGAAATGTTTGCTTCTGTGATATAGCGCCGTTCTTAGTGTGATTTTTCCTTCTTGTTGCAATGGAGTTCTTTCCTCTGAGCCTCTTTTTGCCCCACTCGCAAGAGTTTCACGCAAGAGGACAGTAGACAGACATAGACAGGTCACACTCACAGTCTTTCACAGCTGAGCCCAACTGGGCCGGTGTACTTTCGCGGATTTTCCCCGCCTGGTGTCACACACAGGGAGCCAGCTTTTGCAAAGGTTAGCCGGTTTTTATGCTCTGAAGTCCCTCCCTGAAAATGGCGTCTGGGCGAGCGAGGTTTCTGGAGGCTCTTTTTGCCCCACTCGCAAGAGTTTCACGCAAGAGGACAGTAGACAGACATAGACAGGTCACACTCACAGTCTTTCACAGCTGAGCCCCACTGGGCCGGTTTACTTTCGCGGATTTTCCCCGCCTGGTGTCACACACAGGGAGCCGAAACCTATCTATAATTACGTGTTTGAGAGCAGTTACAAAAACAGGTTCCATGGAAAGGTTAAGGAATCTGGTTAAGCCAGATTCTGTGTGCTGGGCTAAATTTATTTGCAGAGTTTTCAGTTGGCTCGGGGCTAAGCAAACTTTTATGGCTTGAATCAGGCGGTGGAAAATTCATTCAGAGTTGCTTTGATATGTGGGATGCTCCGTCTCCCACACCCCTCACTACAAGAAATCAAGGCAGAGGCTTGTGTCTGACTGGATGATGTCACTGAAGTAGAAAGTTAGAGTATGTTCTACACAGGATGAAGATATGCAGAAGGAGGTAGCTCGTGGGCAAAGTCAGCATCTTCTGTTGCTTGTATTGAGTTTCCATAATGCCATGGGGTTCTAACTCCTCATGTCAAGCACAAGGAAATTCAGTCATAGGAGAAGAGTTTCACTTGCACAAGGACAGAAACATCTTTCTGTTCTGGTTTGAATTTTGCTTTTGGGCCAAACCTGGCTATGCTCAGGGCTTACTTGTGGCTCTACATTAATTTATAATTTTGAGTTATTCAAAAAACTAATCAGATTCTGACAAAGAAGAAGAAAGACATTACTGACAAAATAACTATGCCTACAAGTTTTCAGGCCTAAAGATAACAATTCTGTTAAGCATATCCAAGGCATGTGATTGGCTGCCAACAATTTATATAGGTTAAATACTAAAATAAATCAAAGCTATTTGTTGTACATCAACAAGTATGATTTACAGTTCTTTAACAACATTTGAGAATTGAAACTCTCCATTATTTTTTATGAATATCTGTCTGACCACAGTTGAGCCTTACATATCTGGATGCAGGGCCATAAGCGAGTGAAGAATGACTCTCCAGCCTCTCAGTTGGTGGTGAGTCAGTCTGGCCTGTCTCTTTATAGCAGTTACATCCTTTATTTTCACATTGTTTCTGACACTCATCTGTCCTCTCATTTAGCAGAGTCCCCAATTCTATTTGTATGGAAGGGGACAAATAATCTTTGTCTTCCATTCATCTTTGGGCCTCTTAAGCAGCACTGATAGAGACCCCTGAGTCACTTCCAGCTTTCAGAATTTGGGGACTTTCAGAGTTAGCCCCAGCCACATTCAGGTGAGCATAAAGTACCAGGAAGTTTGCATATGTAAGCAAGCATCCCAATCCTCAAATCCTCTCCTGGCTCTATTTCTTTTAATTGACACATCAAAAGGCAAAACTTGGCTTTATCCTGTATACATGAGAGAGCTGGACATGGCAGGAGAGAGAATTGGCAAGTATTCAGGGCTATTAGTTGAAAAGATGCCAGGAGTAGACAGACGCTCAGGGCCACTACCTCTGTGTAGATGCAGAATCAGTGCTTCTCCTCAGGGCCGATTGCAGTTCTGGGTTACTACAGATGAGATGACACACACTAAGCAGCACCTGAGTTACCTGGGATGCAAAAACAATATGCAAAGAGGCTAGAAATCTTCATTCAGATCCACTTTATGCAAATAAAGTTCACAGTGAGCAACACCATAATTAGCAATGAGTTGACCAAGTACTGATAGACCAAATATAAATCAGGGGTGTCTTGGGGGTGACCATAATTCTGGTCCATACAGTTCACATGTTTAGACACAGGATTCTGTCTGGAGCTTGTCCCTTCACAGCCTCTTCATTTAGGGGGCTGACCCCCACTTGGGGTGACTCCAGTTTTGCTTTTATTTTTCATGTCATTTTGCAGCTAGGAAGTCTATACACAGCTGATGTCTCTAAGTGGTCCATGTAGCGTGAGTCTCACTGATCTAACATATAATCAAGAGAAGGTACTTGGCCTGGAAAATCCAGTATACCAGCTCCTTAATCCAGACTTTCAATTTCTGGGGAAACCATCCTTCTGACCCTCTGATGGGTTGCTCTGGGGTCATTTTGCAGCTGGAAATGAGAAGTAAACTTCTCTCATTTGCCCTTTGGAGATGGAAAATGATTTTGGGGGATTTTCAAGGTTAAGGCAGCACATCTGAGCCAGATATTCCTGTTAGTTCAACAGAAAATTGGGTTTCAGGACATTCTGCCAACTTGAAGACTAACTAACTGTGACACAGGTTAAGACCTAAGGAAAGTTTAAAAGCAAGGCATGCAGGAAATAAAGAGCACTAAAGACAGCTGCCAATGGGACCTCATGGAGGTCAATACTGCAAGAAAAGATAATTTTTCATAACTAATAGGGCTGCAGGGGAGAGAAGCTGTGCTTTTCTTGAAGGCAAGAAGAGAAAGGAAAGGGCTGGAGAGATGAGCCAGTGGATAGGCTCCCAGATCCACCAGGGCCAATTTCCCACCACAGGGAGGGAAGTGGTTTCTAAGCACAACTGGATATTGCTCCAAAACAACAGAAAAGGGGGGAGAGAGATGGAAAAATAGAGGGAAGATTGTCAAAGATAAATACAGAGAGAAAGATAAACAGAGGGAGAAGGACAGAGAAAGGAATAAAAAGAAATAGAGGGGCTGGAGATAATACAATGAGTAGAGCATCTTATATGCACTTGACCCAGGTTCAGTCCCCAGAATCACATGTGCTCCACAAAGCACCTCCAGGAGTGAACCCTGAGCCCAGAGACAGGAGTGAGTTATAAACAACACCGATTTGCCCCCCCCAAATGGTAGAAAGAATGAAATAATGAAAGAGAGGGAAAGAGGGAGTGAAGAAGGGAAGAAAGAAGGAAAGGAGGAAAGAGGGAGGAAAAAAGGAAGAAAAGAAGGAAGGAGGGAAGAAAGGATTGATTCCTGAGTCTAGCAGCACACCTTTGAGGAAAGTAGAGGAAACATAAGTTCAATAATGCGGCCACTTTCCAAGTTCTCACAGGGGCACCTCAGTTTCCCATGGAGGAAGCACTAGACATCCCAACTCTCTGATTCACTGGCCTTCTTGAGGTTCTTCTGAGTTAAGGAAGTGAGAAAACAGAGAAAAGAGGTTAATGCACCAGAAGGAAAAGAACCAGCATGGAACCAGAAGTCAGATTCCTGGCCTGTCACTGACTGGTTTTACAGTCCCATTTCCAGCTCCTGGTTCCCTGGTGCACCAGACCATGTGCCCATCAGACACTGAAGTGTTTGTGAGGGCAGCAAGTCTCTTGGCAGTCTGGGAAAGATGTGTAAACTCTCAGGACCTCAGTGTCTCCTGAAAAATGAAAATTAAATTACTGAATTCTCCAGGTAGCCAGAGTTGGAATCAACTCTGTAAATGTGTAAAAATCATAATTATGATAGCTAATGAGAAGCTGTCTTATGCCAAGGTCTGTGCTGAATGCCCTGGTGAGTCTATCTTGCAGACTTTCTTCAGGGTTCTGGGATGATGGCGGAATCAGATGCTAAAACCCTCCTGCCTGTCTAATCAGAGATGCTTTGCATACACAGTCACACATACCCACACAAGTCCAAGTTGACACAGGTCACACACACTGGCACATGGAGACACACAGGCATTGAACACATACATATGAACACATACATATAAGTGCATACATACATGGATGTATAAATGCATACATAGATGCAGAGACACAAACATATATATATACAGACATCATATACACACAAATACACAAGTACAGATATATAGATAGATAGATAGATAGATAGATAGATAGATAGATAGATAGATATCTATATATATATATACTAGCTACACAGACAGGCACACATAAATGCATGAACTCAGAACTCAGCTATTAACAGCTTTGTTAATCATGGTGTCTAGTTATACAAAGGGACAGAAAAAAGTCTGCTGAGAAGAAGCTCTGGAAGCTTCTAGAAGTGGGGATCACACAAGACACCAGGATGTACTGAATCGAGAACTGGGCTTCAGGCCTTGTCTTTTTGTTTCACCCCTGCTTTGTGGATTGTATGTGGAAAAAACAGCTGCTTTTTCCCTAGTCTCTGTCTTCATCAAGGCCAACTCCCAGTCCATCTGATTGGCTAGATGACTGAGGTGAAGAGGTGGGGAGAGAACTTTGAGAAGCCCGAGAACATGGAAGAGACATGACTGATTCATTAGCATCAGAGGGCAGAGGATAACAAAGGACTGTGTTCTGACTCCGAATCCCATGGTAGTGCAGGAATGAAGTGGGTGTGGAAGGGAGTAGAGAAGAGTAGAGCAACTTTTTATGGGTGGCAGGCTCTGAAACTTAGAGGGAAGGGGAAAGGAGGGGAGCCCTCTCTGCAGAGAGTTGTGAAGTAGAAATTTGATTATATTATAAACTGAAGCTCAGCCTGTGAAAATGGAAAAATTTAATTCATGAAGCTGCACACTTGAAACAGACTTCAAAGTAAAGGTACAGATGAAGTTTTTTACTCTTTCCTTGCTTTTAACACCATGGTTTACATAGTTGCTCATTTACAATTTTCTCTGAGTTTAGTATTCCAACATCAATCCCACCACCAGGCACATTCCCTCCACCGTTGGTCCACCCATCAAGCCTGATCCCTTGGCAGGCATGAAGCAATTTACTTTATAATGCTTGTTTACATCTAAGTGGTAATGGAATCATTGTGGGGAGGGGGAACCTTTAGCAAAAGAAAATTTGTAAAAATTGTTGTCTTACACTGGGACCATTGAGTCAATGTCTGAAGGTTTTCTAAGCTGTTTGTTGCTAGTTGATCCTTCTGGTTTGGGTTTGGATTTTTTTTTTTTAGTTTTTGGGCCACACCTGGCAGTGCTCAGGGGTTACTCCTGGCTGTCTGCTCAGAAATAGCTCCTGGCAGGCACGGGGGACCATATGGGACGCCGGGATTCGAACCAACCACCTTTGGTCCTGGATCGGCTGCTTGCAAGGCAAACAACGCTGTGTTATCTCTCCGGGCCCTGGGTTTTGGATTGTTAACCTTAGGTGGTTTCTATGTTACTTTGACATCTAATTTGGTACCTTCCTGCTAAGGTGTCAGTGTTGAAAAATTTGGAGATGACTTAATGGCCACATATGTGATTGTACACTCCTGGGATTTCAGGTTCTGTGGCTGCCATGGCAGTGACTATGGGACATATCTGTGGCTGCCAGGGCTTCTGGAAGTAAAGAAGGGCAGAGTAGGGAGACTAGATGCATTCACTCCGAGAAAACTTTGGAATTCTCAGCCTAAATATAGGCATACCTGGATTATTGGTTGGTCAGACATCTCTGCAGAAATCAGTACTAAAGTGGTTAAGTTGGGCCATTGGTGGTGATTGTGTCTTGTAGGTACAGCTGCCAAGCCTTCAGTATGATGGAGGTTTAGCTCACCCCTTCTCCCCAAGAGTGCCCTATTTTTCAACTGTAAAACATATAAACTCATGATTTATTGTGGCTTGGTTTACATCTCTCTTTTTTTTTTTTTTGTTCTTTGTTTTTTGGTTTTCGGATCACACCTGGCAACACTCAGGGGTTATTCCTGGCTCTATGCTCAGAAATTGCTCCTGGCAGGCTTGGGGGATCATATGGGATGCCGGGATGCGAACCACCATTCTTCTGCATGCAAGGCAAACACCTTTCCTCCAAGTTATCTCTCCAGCCCTGGTTTAATAAAATGAATTTGTGTTAGTTAGTGGACATAACAGTGGATGTCAGATGATGAGTTTAACGTCTTAATGGCCATCTACATTTAAGCAGAGAAGTAGTTTCATGGAAGTCAGGGCGGAGGTTGGGCTTCCCCCCCCACCCTTAGTAGTTTCTGGGATGGCAGAGATGGACAGAGAGAAGAAAGCAGGTTTCCTTCTCATTTCCATCTCTCCCCTCCCCAATTCACATAACTCCAATGTTCCTATTGGAACACCCTATTTTTACCCCAAACAAAGGCATTTCCTAGCTTCCTCCTTCCTCTTTACCAATCCCTTTGACATGTAAAAGTCAACCTAAACTAGATTAGCTTAATAGGTACTTTTGCCTTTCACTCAACCCTCCCCCTCAGAGTTGGGTTTGAGCTGGTTAATAAGAAAAGGTTTTGATTTGGTGGGCCCAGAGACCATAAGGCTAGAAGCCACCCAATTCCATGTTTCTCTCCTTCATGAATATCTTAGTTTATTAATTTGTGTGGTAACCTTGCTTCAGACCCACTCACCCAGGGTTGGAATTATGGCTTATGGGGTATTTTTACAGACCCTATTAGCAAAAACCTCGATTCCATCTGAAACTGGAATCCATCTACCAATGTGGCAGCCCAGATTCTATTGTCACTCTGTACATGTAGACCCAAGCATATGTAAATATAGATTTTTTTTTATATAAAAAACACATTTTCTGCAAACTGAAAAGACAAGGGATCCCTTGGGCTTGTGTCTGCCAAGTCACTGACATCAAAAGCAAAGGATCTTTCTTGTCTAAATACAAACACTGGCTATATTTTCCTCCTGCAGGTAGCAAAGTTGTTGAAATCAACAAGCCCGGGGAAGATTAAAAGGCCCTGACTGCCGTGTGTTCTCCCCTTTGTGGGTGGGAGTTGTGTGGCCACAGAATTCTGTTGGTTGTCAGAGGTGAAGAGAACCTCCTCACAGTCGGGAAGATTCCTTCCATCTTTTTTTCTACTTGTGGTACAGGCTGCATGGTGCAGTCATGTCTTTAGACTGTAAATGATGTATGAAATTAAATAAAATATCCCACACCAGTGCACTCAGCCAGACTTTTGTCAGGGCTATTTTTGCTCCCCAGACTTCAGGGGTGTCTGGAAAAGCACACTCTATGAGATACAACCACCAGGAAAATGAAATGATGCTTTTAAAAAATCAATGCTGCACTTCCTCCTTCCAATTCTCTTCCTATATCACAGGAAGAGTGTTTAGAGAAATGTTTCTACAGATACCAAGGGGTTCCAATGAATCAGCATAGTTTTTCTTTAAGCTTTGTCTCAAGCCATCTTCATTTCAGGCCAACTTTTATCTTCTTTTGGGGGGCACACCTGTTCGTGCTTGGGGGTTAGTCCTGGGTCTGTGATCAGAAATTATATGTGGCAATCTTGAGGGACCATATAGGATGCCAAGGATTGAACCTGGGTTGATCAGCATGCATGACAATTGCCCTCCCCTCTGTACCATTGTTCCAGCCCCTTCCCTTCCCTTCTTGAAGTGGAGGGTGATTGTGCTTTCTTTTGCTAGACTCCCACTTAACCATGATCTAGACCTGGAGTCCATGAACATCTGTGAACTGGAGTCACCTAACATAATGTTCAATTGATATTATGTTCACATGCTGAGTCTGTATTTGTGTCTTGTCCTGCCTGTAGGACAGGTTATTTTCGTGGGTATAGAGGGGTCCCAGCCTGAAAAGAGAAGGGGGGGAAAGAAGAGACAGAGACCAAGTAAAGTGCCTTATCAAGGTCTTGCTTTATTGATTGGTACAGGCTCTTTTTAAGCACACTTTTTACAGGGGGTGGAGAGAAGGCAGGATAAACAGCCTGCATTACAGAGGTCATCTTACAGGTAATCTTTGCATGCCATCTTTACATAGGGGCACAGTAATACCTCAGGGTTAGTGATGTTTCAAGGACCTAACAAGCTTCCTGGAATATATGTCTGATAGGAAACTGTGATATTTCTTAGGGTTTTGGGGCTAGTCAATGTCTTAGGTTATGTACTCTTGCCACACAAGACTGGTATGTCCTGCTGAATTCCATATTGGTCTCTGACAGTGTGTGTGGAAGCTTAACCACCCATGGCACCATCATGAGTCAGCACCTTCAGATGATGGGACTTTGAGAGAATCTATTCAGCAACAGTAGAGGGTAGAAATCCAATTTTAAATTAACTTTGTGCAGCCAGGAATGAGCTCCCATGTTGGGCATACACCCTGCATATAATATGTATATATATGTACATATATACATATATAATATATATTAAATTCTCAGCTGAAAAAAATAAGAACCTGAAGTTAGGTTCCATTAACTTAAAAAATAGTATTACAGGGGCCGGAGAGATAGCATGGAGGTAAGGCATTTGCCTTTCATGCAGAAGGTCATTGGTTCAAATCCCGGCATCCCAATTGGTCCCCCGAGCCCACCAGGAACGATTTCTGAGCATAGAGCCAGGAGTAACCCCTGAGCGCTGCTGGGCGTGACCCAAAAACCAAAAAAAAAAAAAAAAAAAAAAAGGTATTACAATAGCCTTCTTAAAAAAAATTTTAGTGTTTTGTACAACTTCAGAGCTGCATGTGAGATTAAATTGTTGATTTGCTCAACAACTGTCTTTTAAATTAGTGTCTGTCTTCTCTCAGGAGATAAGTCCAATGATAGTAGGAATGGGGAATTAGTTTGCAAATTATGCCTAATTAACAGACTAGATGTGTAAAGTGTAAAGAAACAAGATGATCTCTGAGCTGGTGGTTTCCAGGGAAGGTTTCAGTAAAATGGTCCTGAAAGATGAAAGAGAACACAGGCGAGCAGGGTGAGTGCAAGTAGAGAGATGGTCGAGGATAACTAGCCATTCTGCTAAATGGCGGCTTTGCTTTATCTTGCATTTCTTTGGAGGAAGGATCTGGGAGCTTATCTAGCAAATGCACCAAAACCAACTTCCAGAGTATTTTATCTCACCAGCAGTGAGAAAGTTCTAGCTCTATCACATCCTCTCCGATACCCATTGGGTCAGCTAAGCAGAACTTTGGAGTGGTGGAGGGTAGTAGCCACAGGGACCTCAAGTCCCCACTACCCCCAAGCTATATGCTCTGAGTCTCTAGGGACCTCAGTTGTAATCAATTCTCTTAGTGCAGTGAATTGATCAATAGAGGATTCAGTCCCCTTGGGTTTCTTTAATTGGTTGACTTGATTATTACACTCATTGGAATGGTTTTGCTTCTTCTAAAGTTGTAAGGCTGAAGTTCTAACCTCCAAAGTGATGGTATTAGGAGGTAGGGGTAATAGAGTGTTTTCTTAGGTCATTGAAATGGAGAGTTTGTGATGCGGTCCCTAGAACATTCTATCTTTCTCTCTTATGAGGCCACAGTGAGAAGTTCCATCTGGAAGACAGCTTTCTTCTACTAATATGAATTGGGCCAAAGATCTCAGACTTCCAAGATCCTCAACTGCGAGAAATGACTGTTTCTAACATCCCATGTCTGAGGTTGTGCCTCAGGAGCCAGATTGAAAAAGCACCCAGTTTGAGTGGTTTTCTAAAATTTTGGGGGTAAGTTCTCCCAGTCTGGAGAGACTTAATGGTATTCTTGAGTGACCACTATTATTTAGAAGGAAGTCCAACTTGCCAATAGTTTCCTCTAAGGATTTCTCTTTTGATGTTGCATTTAAGAAATATTGGCCAAGACACATGAAAAAATGTTCCACATCACTAATCATCAGGGAGATGCAAATCAAAACAACGATGAGATACCACCTCACACCCCAGAGAATGGCACACATCACAAAGAATGAGAATCAACAGTGTTGGCGGGGATGTGGAGAGAAAGGAACTCTTATCCACTGCTGGTGGGAATGCTGTCTAGTTCAACCTTTATGGAAAGCGATATGGAGATTCCTCCAAAAACTGGAAATCGAGCTCCCATACGATCCAGCTATACCACTCCTAGGAATATACCCTAGGAACACAAAAATACAATACAAAAACCCCTTCCTTACACCTATATTCATTGCAGCTCTATTTACCATAGCAAGACTCTGGAAACAACCAAGATGCCCTTCAACAGACGAATGGCTAAAGAAACTGTGGTACATATACACAATGGAATATTATGCAGCTGTCAGGAGAGATGAAGTCATGAAATTTTCCTATACATGGATGTACATGGAATCTATTATGCTGAGTGAAATAAGTCAGAGAGAGAGAAAAACGCAGAATGGTCTCACTCATCTATGGGTTTTAAGAAATATGAAAGACACCCTTGTAATAATAATTTTCAGACACAAAAGAGAAAAGAGCTGGAAGTTCCAGCTCACCTCAGGAAGCTCACCACAAAGAGTGATGAGTTTAGTTAGAGAAATAACTACATTTTGAACTGTCCTAATATTGAGAATGTATGAGGGAAATGTAGAGCCTGTTTAGGGTACAGGCGGGGTTGGGTGGGGAGGAGGGAGATTTGGGACTTGGGTGATGGGAATGTTGCACTGGTGATGGGTGGTGTTCCTTTTATGACTGAAACCCAAACACAATCATGTATGTAATCAAGGTGTTTAAATAAAAAAAAAAATTAAAAAAAAAAAAAGAAATATTGGCCAAATCAAGATCACAAAGCTTTCTCTTTTTCCTCCAGAATTATTTCAGCTTTAGGCTTTACACTAAACTTCTGAGTCCACTTCTACTTATGGTGAAAGATACCATTTGAAAAGTATTTTACTTTTTAATCTAACTATCCACATTTTCTAGCCCAAAGGTTTGAACTATTGTTGAAACAAACATCCACATGTCTACTTCTAAATTGTTCTATTGATAACACTACCCATATTTATAGCAACACTACATTCCTCTGGTAAGGCATATCCTCAGGTAGTGTTAATACTCTATTTAATCTTTTGGTTTGTGTGTTTTGGCTTTGGACCACACCCAGCTTCACCCAATGGTTATTCCTGGCTCTGCACTCAGAAACTATTTCTGGCAGACTTGGGGGAGACAATATGGGATGCCAGGGATTAAACCTTGATCAGGCGCATGCAAGGCAAACTTCCTACTCACTGTGCTATCGCTCCGGCCTCTACTTGATTTCTTTTTTTGGTGAAGGTCTCCCCCTTCTAAACAGAGTTTAGCAGACCTGGAGGACACCACTGTGACACCCAGCTAACTAGGCTGGTGGTTGGTTCAATGGCAGAGCCCTGTATTACTTTGGACCACCAGAGCCACACTTAGTGATGTTCAAGGGTCTCCAGAGAAACACCCAGAGATATTTGGAGTTACATGGTAACAAGGAGCAAACACAGGTCAGGTGCATGCATTATTCTTCATTATATGTTTGTTCACTTCCAGGGCTAGAGTGATAGCAGAGCAGGAAGGGCATTTGCTTTGCACATGACTGACCTGGGTTCAAACCCCAGTATCCCATATAAATCCCTTAGTCTGCCAGGAGTGATTCCTGAGTGCAGAGCCAGAAGTAACCCCTGAGCACAACCATATATATCCGCAAAAAGTAAGGTTTGTCCATTTTTAATTATTTGAATTTCCACATGAGTATATAGAACCCATTTGTCAATTGGACTGAAAAAGCACCAACTACAAAACTCAGCTTGGATTTTGATTAGAAATGCTTTGATTCTGCTTCAGGAAAAGTGAAGTCTAATAACATTGAATGTTGCAACCTTTGTGGGCCAGAGTGATAGCATAATGAGGAGGTCATTTGCCTTTCAGATGGCCAACTTGGGCTTGATCCCTAACATACCACATTGTCCTCTGAGCCTGCCAGCAGTGATTTTGAGCTCAGAGCCAGGAGTAACCCCTGAGCACCACTGAGAGTGGCCCCAAAACCAACACAAAACAAGAACATTCCAACTACTCTTTTTCACTCAGATGCTCTTCAATAACATCTTTAATTTCTTTAAATAATGATTTCATTCTCTCAGCAAGGTTTGGCTAGTTCAATATACAGGTGTTAGATCTATCGACAGATTCCACCTCAACATTTCAAGGCTATTGCCAAAAGCAAGGTTTCTTTAAAATCAATGTCCTTTTATTTGTTGCAAATATATGAACTGGTTCATCTTAGTATATTGGCTTTTACAGTGCAGATTCATTAAATTGCTTATTGCTTCTATGGTATTTTTCTCTTTTTGAATATCGTTTATATCTCCTATGTAGATGATTATGCTACTGAAAAAAAGCAATTTCACTTTTTTATTCCCATAAAAGCATTTGCTATGCCTAATGGTACTAATTGGAACCCCAGTGTGAAGCCGAACACAGATGTATTTTACTCTTTCTCTCTGTGAAAGTCTTTCTAGCCTTTCACCCTCCAGTTGCTATCAACTGCTATTGTTTAGAGGTGACCTTTATTGGTTTGTGGGAGCTTCCTGTTATTTCCATTGCACTGAGAGTAGTATCAAAAAGATGGATGGATTTAGTTAACTATTTTATGTGTCTCTTTAGATGATCAAACAACTCTTTTAAAATTTTGCTAATTGGTGAATTACATTGATTTTTTAAAATGTCAATTCAAACTCCAACTCTTGAGCTAATCCAACTTAATACGAATGCCTGTTTAATATGCAATTTGGATTTTTACTGACTAATATTCTGTTTAGGATTTTTACATCTAGGTTTCTGAATGATGTTAACCTGAAGTTGGTTTTCTTGTTACCTCTTTGTCTGCTTTTGGGGTCAGGAACTAGGGGTTCAGTTTCTAGATGAACATATGTGAAAAAAGAGTTCTTTTCATGTTCTCGTTTTGGTGGTAGAATTTGACATTGAAATTGTTCAGACAATTTTTGTGGGGAAGCTTCTGATTTAAATGAAACATTTAATGGGTGCTGAGTATTTGGATGATCTACTTCTTGGATGAGCTTTGATGATATGTTTCAAGAGGTCAGTTCTTTTCATGAAAATTGTCAAATGTATTGGTGTAAAGCACTCTATTATATTCTCTCATTATTTAAAATCCATAGAGCAGCAGAGAAAGTCTCTTTTGTCTAGTATGGGTTTGTCAGTTTTAATGATATTCTAAAAAGTACCACCCATTGATTTAATTGATCTTCTCTTTGATCAATTTTTTTCTTGATGTTTCCTCTTATCATTTTTTATTTTTTTTAATTTCAGTTACTCTTCTATTTCTAACTTTCAAGGCATAAAATAAAACTTTAGAATTTTAGTTTTTCTAGTAGTGACACAGAACTTACATATATAGTTCAAGCACATCATCCTCTACATTTTGCTATAGCAGCAACCGCAAACTTTAAGTAGATTTTCATCTAGTTCAAACTGTGATTCAAGTTTTTTTCTTTCTTTCTTTCTTTTTCTTTCTTTCTTTCTTTCTTTCTTTCTTTCTCTTTCTTTCTTTTTCTTCTTTCTTTCTTTCTTTCTCTTTCTTTCTTTCTTTCTTTCTTTCTTTCTTTCTTTCTTTCTTTCTTCTTTTCTTTCTTTCTTTCTTTCTTTCTTTCTTTCTTTTTCTTTCTTTCTCTTTCTTTCTTTCTTTCTTTCTTCTTTCTTTTCTTCTTTCTTTCTTTCTTTCTTTCTTTCTTCTCCTTCCTTCCTTTTTTCTTTCTTTCTTTTGCTCTCTTCTTTCTCTTTTCTTTATTCTTTTTGTTTCTTTTTATCTCCCTCCCTCCCTCCCTCCCTCCCTTCCTTCCTTCCTTCCTTCCTTCCTTCCTTCCTTCCTTCCTTCCTTCCTTCCTTCCTTCCTTCCTTCCTTCCTTCCTTCCTTCCTTCCTTCCTTCCTTCCTTCCTTCCTTCCTTCCTTCCTTCCTTCCTTCCTTCCTTCCTTCCCAGTAGTGCTCAGGGCACATACTACTGGCTCTGTGCTCAGGTATCTCTCCTGCTGGGATCTGGGACCATGCACAGTGCCAGGGACTGAACTGAGATTATTGTGTGCAAGGTAGGTGCCCCATCATCATACTCTCTGCCAGCACTAATTTCTTTTCTTTGACACATGGATCTTATTCACTAATCAACTAGGAGGCATCTGGTTTTGATTTTGAATTTAATTCCTTTTGCCAGAGAATATAGTTTGTGGTCATTTAATTATCTTGCATTGCTTTTATTTTTATTTAATTGGGGTTGGGCTTAGTATGCTCAGAGTTGATTCCCAATTCTGCACTCCAGGGATCCCATGGGGTTTCTGGGATAAAACCCAGGATTCCTCTTGCAAGGCAAATGCTCTCCCCATTGTACTATTGCCCTAACCCCTATCTGGCATTTACTCTTATTTTATGAGACTGAATGTGATCTCTCTAGGTAACATATTGTAGCTCTGGAAAGATGTGACCCAGCAGTTAAGCACATGTCTGGAATGTGAGAGCCCTGGCTTAGGCCACTTTTTATGTGACACCCTCAAGCAGCACTGGGGGTGTTTTCTATAAAAATGTGTGGGTGATCTAAAGATATGTATATATTTTGCTATGTCTAAGATTTTTTTTCTGTGAATTGTTTAAATATTTTATATTCCTACTAATTTTCTGCCAATTTCTCTTATTATTTTTTAAGGGAGAGATGACCATATTTGAAAGCTCATGGAATCACCTTTTTCTCATCTCTTCTCTATGGTATGGTGTTGTCTCCCAGATCTTTCCTTTGGGTGGACAACAATGCAGACATTCTCCTAGGTAGGGATCCTGGCTCATTTGCAATCCTGGCCATGTCTGGAGCTATCTTGGAAATGCAAGAAAAAAAAAAAAAAAAAAAAACCCACAATTTCCAAACAATAGGATCCTTTGAAGTCCTGCTTTGAAAATGTATCAGGTAGGACTGGAATGCTATCACATTCAAGTAAGATTTATTTCCTCTGATAAGTAGAATAAGGCAACAATCTTTCTATATACATGCATGCAAGTCTTGGCAGTAAAGCAAGTAACTTGGTGAGATATGTGGTTCATGGCCCCTCTCCCAGAGGGTCTCTACATCAATCCAACTGGAAGACATAGCAAGGCCCTATCAGAGATCTGTCATTAAGTTTGAGGGATAGTTGCATATTTTCCATTAAAATTCAGCACAGGAAGCTCTTAATCTCCTTCTCATGGCCCAAGGATTCATATTGTTTGACTTTCCAGCCGCATGTGACTTTGCAAATGTCACTGTGAATCTAAACAGCCTGAGGCCTCTGTCTTACTGCTGCTCCTAATATGGGATCAGATTCCCAAGGTATCTTTGGTAGAAACCAACATCATGACAACAAAACATTCACAGGGATCCTGGCACCTCTTCCTGATCCCAAATATTGTTGCTGTACCATTAGATATCTCCTTGCAATATACAAAAAAAAAATAAAAATGAAGTCTTGTTTCTAATGTGATTGGCTACAGGGAGCTCCAGATTTTCAGCTTCTCTCTAGAGTAGAAAAACCTACTCATCCTCTACTTCACTCGGAGAAAAACTGCTGTACATCTCCACACCTTTCATAATATTACTTCTGATTTTCAAAGATCAAAAAGACTAACCACAGAACTCTTCATTCAGGATCATAGATGAAATAAAACTCACCACAGAAACATGACTTAATAACTAAGATATATATCCTTTATCTATTTAAATTTGAGGACATTAAATGCAAATTATTAATTGCTTCAAGATGACCCTTCTTCTATACAAAGATTTATTAGAAGCTGTATGGAATGAATCAGAACTCCAAGGGTTGTGTTAAAGTGCTCTTAATAAATTTATATCCTCTTAATACAACAGTTGCAGGGATGCCCAGTTACATCTTCATATTCCAGAATCTTGAATGCTGGAGTTTCTGTCCTCACACCCATTTCTCACTAGGTTTTTGGCATCTTTTACCTTCAAGTTGATTTAATGAAACCTCCATCTTAGAAAATGACCTTTAATAAATATAGTTTCTCATTTTCATCTTCTTATATTCTAATAGAGTGTTCTTCCCTTATGCTATTAAACATGAATGGATGGGTCTTGGATAAAACCAAAGGTATTTAAATGATGAGTTCAATTACAAAGGTACCATTTTTAAAAATTATGTGATTAATGTAATATGATTTAATTTCTTTTTTTGTTTGTTTGTTTTTTTGGGCCACACCCCGCAGTGCTCAGATGTTATCAGTTCTCAGTGATCCTGGCTATCTGCTCAGAAATAGCTCCTGGCAGGCACGGGGAACTATATGGGACACCGGGATTTGAACCAACCACCTTTGGTCCTGGATTGGCTGCTTGCAAGGCAATCACCGCTGTGCTATCTCTCTGGGCCCATGATTTAATTTCTAATAAATAATACATATTTTGTGTTAGCATCCAGTTTGATAAATTCTGACCATTAAACATCATATTTCCCTCAGAGAAATCTAAAGTATTCTTATCTTCCTAGACTTCTGCTATTCTCTTTTCCCAATTTCTCTGTCAAATCCAAATTAATCCTATCATCATTGTTCTGTTTTAATAACTTTCATTTTAATTCTTTTTGTATTTAATTAAATGAGTCATGTGGAAAAACTCTTTTTTGAGATTTATCAATATTGTTGAAATATATGAGTTTTAGGGACCAGAAAGATAGCATAGAGGTGTGGGCATTTACCTTGCATGCAGAAGGACAGTGGTTCGAATCCTGGCATCCCCCAAGCCTGCCACGAGTAATTTCTGAGCATAGAGCCAGGAGTAGTTCCTGAGTACTGCTGGGTGTAACCCCCCCAAAAAAAGAAATATACAAGTTTGGTCATTTTTTATTTTGAATCCCCATTTTAAAAATACTGTTTTTCTGTCTATGAGCATACCGTATTTTTCCAGTGTAGGTGGTTATTACATTTATTATACCAGTATTTTGTTCTCATTTTATTTACCTCTTATGGCTGTCCATGGGGGATGCTGATCAAAATCTATACTGTGAATGGCCCAGCACCGTATATGGTCTTCTGAACTGGCCACTAGGCCAGGAGTGAATCCTGAACACAATTGGGTGTAACCTAAAAACCAAAAACAAAATATAAACAAAAACAAAAATTAGTCAGATTTTAATTAGCAGTCATCTAAGTAAAAAGATGGTTATTTGATGTCATGACTTAAAAGCAACTCTATAATCTCTTTGATGCTTTTCCTTTAAAGATCTGGGAGCTTTGCATAGCAGCAAAATCTGATAAGAATCCATTGGAAAATAGACTTAAAATCTGAGAAATAGAGTTATTATATGACCTAGAAGATGCATACTTCTACAGACATATTTATAACTAGACATTCAAGAGAAAGAAAAACATATCTGTATTAAGACTTAAATGTGAATGTTCACGGTAGCATTATTTATAGGAAAAGAAGTGTTCTCAAGTTAGGTCTCCAGCAACTAATAAACAGGTAGCTAAGAAGTACTATATTCAGGCCTGGAGAGATAGCACAGCGGTGTTTGCCTTGCAAGCAGCCAATCCAGGACCAAAGGTGATTGGTTCGAATCCCGGTGTCCCATATGGTCCCCCGTGCCTGCCAGAAGCTATTTCTGAGCAGACAGCCAGGAGTAACCCCTGAGCACCGCCGGGTGAGGCCCAAAAACCAAAAACCAAAAAAAAAAAAAAAAAAAAAGAAGTACTATATTTAAGCAATGGCCTTTGTCTAAAGACTAATTTTTTTACAATGAGAATTAATGAAATATTAGTATATGTTACAATATGAATAAATCTCGAAGACCTGATAGCAAATGCAAGAAACCATTCTCCAAAGTCACAAATTAGTAAGATCCCATATAGGTGAAATGTCTGAAGAGATTAAACTTACAGAGATGATTGAGATAGAAGATTCCTAGCAGCCTGGAGGGGGTCAGAAGAGAGCAATACAAATGAGCATCACTTTTTGAAGGAAGGGTGACAATGTTGTTACAAAATTGTAGGTGAGTGATTCATTATCTTGGTAGAGTACACTGAAATTGTGAATTGTGTACTTTATCATTATTATCATTATTATTATCATTATTATTTGGTTTTTAGGTCACATCTGGCGGGTGCTCAGGAGTTACTCCTGGCTCTATGCTCAGAAAATTGCTCCTTGGCAGGCTCTGGTGGACCATATGATAGGGATGCCAGGATTTGAACCACTGTCCTTTCTGCAAGCGAGGCAAACGCTCTTCCCTCCATGCTATCTCTCTGACCCAGAATTGTGTACTTTAAATAAAATTAAAAAAAAAAAAAAGATGGAAAGCGGGCCATTCAAGGGAACTGGCACTCCCAGAACTGGCCAGGAGGGTGCGTGCAGGAGGTCACCGACTAGGGCGGGTGGAAAGTGTCCATTCTAGGGGACCTTTGAGCTCCCGGAACAGGCCAGAGTGGGTACAGGCGGTCGTTCGACTAGGGCGTGTGGAAAGCAGCCATTCAAGAGAACAGGGGATAGGCCACGAGAGTGAACCTGCACTGTCTGGCTTGACGGAGTGGTGATGGTCAGGCTGGACTGAGGACGAGGGAAAGTCCAAAACTCTAGCGACATCACCCACATACTCACGTAGAGACACATCCTGAGAAGAGACCTAGCCCCACACCACAAGGTGGCAAAAGCGGGCTGAAACCTGTAGGCAACTGCCCTCCAGCAAGCCAACAAAGCCAATAAATGCAAAGAAAGATGGGTAAACCAAGGAAAACATTAACAACAGGAAAGATGGAGAGAAATCAGAACAAGTTCCCAAGTCCACCAAAACACGCAAACCCAAGAGAGGAAGACTTAAATGCGAGTCCTGAGAATAAAATTTCAATGTCATGCTAGAAGAGAATAAAAGGAACAATGACCAGAGATTACAATAAATCAATAGATGAAACAAATGAACCAATTTAAAACAAGAATTCTACAAAATATGAAAAGGACTCCATACAAACAGAATTAGAAGAAATTCATAAAACCATAGAAAGCCAGAAGAGCAGAATCGCACAGCTCGAGAATCACATAGAACAACTCAAAGTTAAACTGCAATCAAAAGACAACAAAGAAGCCAACAAAGAAATAGAAGGAAAAGCACTGGAAGTAAAAGTCCAGTAATTTAATGAACAAAAGACAAAAGAACCAATCTAAGAATTGTAGGTATACCAGAAGGGGAAGAAACAGGGAAAGGGGAAGAAAAATTAGTCAGGGGAGATAATAGTGGGAAAATTTTCCCACCCTCTTGGAAAGACACATCTGAGGAAAATCCAGAGGTTAAAAGAGTCCCCAACAAAATAGACCCTAACAAACCAACTCCAAGACACATAGTAATTCAAATGGTAAGAAAACAAAGAGAAAAGTGACCTTACTTAAGCATATGGAAGAAAATAAAAACCCTCACATACAAAGGAAGGAACATTAGAATCAAACCAGATCTCCCATATGAAAATACTATCAAGCAAGAAGACAGTGGAATGACATATTTAAATAACTGAATGAAAGACATTTTCAACCTAGAGTCCACTATCCAGCAAAACTCTCATTCATATGGGGAGGGAGAGACTAAAATCATTCTCAACACAAAAATGAACTTGCACTATTTGCGCAAAACAAAACCGACCCTAAATGACCTACTCAGAGGATGAAGTTTACACAATCCAAACCCCCGATTGTAACAAACACCCTAAACAACACAAGCTGCACAACAGCCCTCTCTGTCAATAATTCATCCTTAAATGTTAATGGACTAAACTCTCCCATTAAAAGACACATAATAGAGAACTGGATTAGAAAAATAAACCAAGATTTTTGTTGCCTACAAGAAACACACCTACAAGTACAAGATAGGCACAGGGCTTAGAATAAAAGGATGGAAATCAATTATCCAGGCCAATGGAAATAAAAATAAAGCAGAGACGGCCATTCTTATATCAGACCAAAAATTGCATTCATCCTCAAAAGATGAGATCAGAGACAAGGAGGATCACAACTTACTGATCAGAGGGAAACACTAGACAAGAAGTGCTAACGCTGGTTAACATCTACACACCTAATGCAGAGCCAGCAAAATATGTATGGCAACTGCTTGCAAAACTGGAGATGTGAGTAGTAGTGGGAGACCTTAATACTCCACTATCACCACTGGGACAGATCCACCAGACAGAAAACTAACAAAGAAATAGTAGCCCTAAATGAAAAATTAGAAGAACTAGGTCTCATAGACTTATATAGGGCCCTCCACCCCCAGAAAGCGGAATACACATTCTTCTCAAGTCCACATGGAACCTTCTCCAGAATAGACCATGCCTTAGGATACAAATCTAACCTGCATAAAATCACAATAGGTAAGGATCATTAGAAGCACCCTGTCAGATCACTATGCAACAGAAGTCAAAATTGACCTGTAAAAAGAAACAATGGAGAAAATCCAATACCTGGAGATTAAACAACATGCTGCTCAAAAACAGCTGGATCAAAGAGCAAATCAAAGAAGGAAATAAAAAGATTCCTTGAGACAAACGACGATGAAGAAACAACTTGTCAAAACTTGTGGGATACAGCAAAAGCAGTAATCAGGGGGAAACTCATAGCAATACAATCCTATGTCAGGAGAAGAGGAAAAACGACAAAAATTAGCAGCTTAAAGGCATCTTAAGGAGCTGGAACAACAGCAACAAAAGAATCCCAAACACAACCAGAAGAACACGAAATAATAAAAACCAGAGCAGAAATAAACAACATAGAAACTAAGAAAACCAATACAGAAAATCAATGAGACCAGGAGTTGGTTTTTTGAAAGAATAAAACAAGACAGAAAAACCACTGGCAAGACTCACCAATAAAAAGAGGGGAAAACACCCAAATAAGAAGTATCACAAATGGAAAGGGTAGAGATTACAACAGAACCCAAGAAATCCAACACATCATGAGGACATATTATGAACAATTATACTCAGTTAGGCTAGAGAACCCAGAAGAAAGTGATAGACCTCTTGGAAAAAATACCAGCTTCCAACACTAGAAAAGGAGAATTTAGAAAGCCTAAACAGGCCAATCATGTCGGAGGAAACTGAAACAGTAATTAAGAAACTCCCCAAGAACAAAAAGTCCAGTTCCCAAGATGGTTTTACAGATGAATTCTATCAAACATTCCAAGAAGAATTACTTCCACTGATCTCACAGGCCTCTTCCAAACCATTGAAAAGACAGGAATCCTCCCCAATTTCTTTTATGAGGCCAATATCACTCTGATTCCCAAAGAGGGCAAAGATACCACCAAGAAAGAAAACTACAGACCAATCTCACTAATGAACATAGACGCAAAAATACTCAACAAAATCTTAGCGAACCGAATCCAGCACTACATCAAAAAGATTATACACCATGACCAAGTGGGTTTCATCCCAGGGATGCAAAGCTGGTTCAACATATGCAAATCAATCAACATCATACACCACATCAATAATAACAAAGACAAAAACCACATGATCATATCAATCGATGCAGAGAAGGCATTTGACAAAATTCAACACCCATTTCATGTTGAAAAATTCTAAGCAAAATAGGTCTGGAAGGAACCTTTCTCAAGATAGTTACAGCTATCTATGAAAAACCTACAGCTAACATTTTCCTTAATGGTGAAAAACTGAAAGCATTCCCACTAAGGTCAGCAACTAGGCAAGGATGTCCACTCTCTCCACTCTCTCCATTCTTATTCAACATAGTCTTAGAAGTCCTAGCAATAGCAATCAGACAAGAGAAGGGAATCAAAGAAATTCAAATAGGAAAAGAAAAATTAAAACTATCTCTTTTTGCAGATGTCATGATGATATACATGGAAAACCCTAAAGAATCCACAGTAAAACTCCTAGAAACAATAAACCAATACAGCAAAGTGGCTGGTTACAAAGTCAATACACAAAAGACAGTAGCATTTCTCTACACAAATAATGAAGTAGAAGAGAGAGAGAGAGAGATTAAGAATACAACTCCATTTAAAATAGTATCAAAAAACATCAAGTACCTAGGAATCAACCTTACCAGGGAAGTAAAGGACTTATACCTGGAAAACTTCAAAACACTTCAGAAAGAAATTGAAGAGGATCTTGGGAAGTGAAAGAACATCCCATGCTCTTGGGTAGGTAGAATCAACATAGTCAAAATGACCATCCTACCCAAACTCCTATATAGATTTAACGCAATCCCCCATCCAAATTCCGACATCATTCTTTAAAGACTTTATATAGAACAATCAATCATAAAATTTATCTGGAACCACAAAAGACCCAGGATAGCCAAACACATACAAAAAAAAAAAAAAAAACAGGAAGCTGGGCGGCATTTCCTTACCTAACCTGAAGCTATACTATAAAGCCATTAGTGATCAAAACATCATGGTACTGGTACAAAGACAGACCCTCAGACCAGTGGGTTAGAACAGAATTTCCAGACATAAGCCTCCAGATATACAGTCAACCGATATTTGACAAAAGAGCCAAGAACTTGAAATAGAACAAAGAAAGTCTTTTCAACAAACGGTGTTGGTACAACTGGAAAACCACATGCAAGAAATTCAAAATTGACCCATACCTCATTCCTTATACAAAAATCAACTCAAAATGGATCAAAGACCTCGAAATTAGACCCGAATCTATAAAGTTTATAGAGAAGAAAATAGGTAGAATACTCAAAGACCTACATATCAAAAAGGTCTTTGAGGATGGAGCACCAATGGCAAGAACTTTAGCGTGAAACATAAACAAATGGGACTACATGAAACTAAAAAGCTTCTGCATGGCAAAAAAAAAAACCCTACTTAACACAAGAAGACAGTTAACTGACTGGGAAAAAATATTTTCACCCATCATATCAGATAAAGGGCTGATATCCAGAATATACAAAACACTCAGAAAGCTGAGCCCCCCCAAAACCAAATAAAGCCATAAAAAATGGGAAGATGAAATGAATAGACACTTCTCTGAGGAAGACCGAAAGATGGCCAACAAACACATGAAAACAAGCTCACCTTCACTCAACATTAGGGAAATCCAAATAAAGACAACAATGAGGTACCACCTTACACCAGTGAGGATGGCTCACATCAAAAATAATAAGAACAATCTATGTTGGCGGGGATGTGGCATGAAAGGCACTCTCATCCACTGCTGGTAGGAATGCCCCCTAGTTCAACACCTATGGAGAACAGTCTGGAGAGTGCTCAAAGAACTCAGAATTGAGCTACTATTTGACCCAGCAATTGCTCTCCTAGGTATCTACCCCCAAGTTGGAAGTACATTCATTCCAAAGTATGTGTGCACCCCACTATTTATTGCAGCACTCAGTATAATAGCCAACCTCAATGTCCAACAATAGATGAATGGATCATTAAGATGTGGTATCTATACACAATGGAATACTACATAGCAGTCAGAAATGATACAATCACAGACTTTGCAGCAACGTGGATGGACCTAGAACATATTATGTTAAATGAAGTAAGTCAGAAGATGAAAGATAAACACGGAATGATAGCACTATTCTGAAGCACCTAGAACATACACCTTTTATACAACTAATACTCAACAATCAAATAACAGGGTTTAACAGGGTAGAAACCCCAAACACTGTAACAGTCAACATATACCGGAGAGCAGTGTCCAAAACACATGAAAGAGGAACAACACAAACTCTTGACTACACACTATACCACAAAACAAAACAAAACAAAACAAAAAACAGCAACAGCAGAAACAGCAGCATAGAAAGACCAGGTAAGTAATCAGCCTTCTACTACAAAGGCCCATAATAAGCCTTTAGGGATCAGGATTACAGGTAAAGGATACCATGGGAAACCACTGACTCCAATGGAAGCATGCCATAAAAATATATTTTAATGCCTTAATCTTTCTATACTTAAAATAACCTCTCAGCTTTTCTGTCTACAGGCATTCTTGGATTCAAAGGGTGGAAAAACTAAGATTGCATCTTGAGGCTCAATCACATGAGATACCATACCCAGCTTGCACTACGAGAATGTCCCGATAAAACTCTTTGCATTCCTTTTATCCCTAGGTAATACCTTCATTTAGGACTTGAAGCACGTGACCACCCAAACCACCGAAGCAGCAACTGTGACCAATAGACTTAAACTACAGGCCCTACTCATCAAACACACTCAAACAAACTAGCATTCCCTCGCTCTTTTCTCTACTCTTCTCACTACTGTTTTTTTTTATTTTTATTTTTTCTTCTTTTTATCTCCTTTTCTTTTTAATTTATTTTCTCTTTTCTTTCCTGCCCCTTCCATATACTTTTCCCTTTCACCCCTTTGAAAATTCGACTATCCCTTCACCCCGAAATTCCGTCCAGTTTCCCCACATTAAAACGCTTCACCCTCAGTTCCTATTTCATTAGGCATCAAGAATGACCTCCTACCCCAGCGAACCAGTACCCAGCACCCAAGCGAAGGGACAACCAGTCAAACCCACACCTCGCCCCCTACAAGAAAAGGCAACCAACTCCCCTGCTGACTCATGCTGCGTGGTCCTCCTTACCAACTCTTCCTAATGTGGACTGTTACTTGAAATCAGACTTAGCTCTACAAGTATCCCCCAATGCATCAACTCTTCCCAAGTCCTCCCTGCCGCAAATCTTTTGCCAATCTCAAGAAGGTCAGGTTGGGAGATGAAAAGGCACCCGGGAACCCACACACTACAAGAAAATCTCAAAACACACTGGGGAAACCTATACTACCATCATAAGTATAAGACCTGTATTACACTACCTCTTTACCTGCTTTTCCCCAAATGCAAGATACTTTCTTGCATCACCTTGTTCCTTTAATTAATTTTTTACTTCATTTCTTTTTTTTTATTTTTTTATTTTTTTATTTTTTTTTTACTTCATTTCTTAAAAATCTTTTTTCTTGTCATATATATACGTGAGCACATATTTTTTTTATTTCTATTTTTATCTTTTTTGGATATGTGACATGTTTTTGTTTTCTTCTCTCTCCACCCTCAAATGCACCGGCAATATAATGTAGCACCATTTCTCCCTGCAAAGGTACACTAAAAAAAAGGGGAAATCTTATGTATAAAAACGAGCTCTTATTTATTAGGGATAAGAACTCATACTTGTTTACAATACAGAGGTATCTCCCACCTTGAAAATATGTCACGTGGACCCAACTTAGACCCTGGGTGATTAGACACCAACCGTCCAGCCTTGAACCCTGGACCACAGACAAGGAAACGACACACTTCTTCACAACAGCCACAGGAAACAAATCCCAACCGGGACATCCTTAATAGTGCTCAGCCACCAACAAGTGCCAGCTCTAATATGATACCCTGACAACGAGGAAAATGGGAACAACTTGACCTAAGAGCAAGTTATACTACCTCACCAGCTAACGATAAGACAAAATCAGAAGACTTGTCACCCTTTGGTCTATCCAAATGCCAAGATCGCGATTTACAGATGACTGGCTGACAGAACCATGGCCAGACTGTATGTATCCTGGGACCAATAAAAAAGCCCTAGGGTGTGAGCTACGACCTGCATACCAACTATGACCCCTAGTTCCAGAGGTCTGTCTGAGACTATTGCAATGGAAGGGGACCTCTGGAAACATAACGGAAGAGCTATTCCAGGTTCCTTCCTAGGATCAGCGCAAAGACCAGGACCGCCAACCACAGAAGACAGATTAAAATGACATTGAGGGAACAGAACTTCTAGATCCACAAAGAAAGACATAATCATAAGTTTAACTCCTTGACTCGTGCAGATACCGAGACCTCTAGATACAGAGGTCTGATGTTATCACCCAGGACGGAGCAGAAGTCTTCCATACACCACAAAAGCACCAAGGGGAGAGTAAATGAACCTGAAAGGAGTCTATAGTTAATCCCATGACAATATACTTTAAGGGTGGAGAAACCCTGTATCTCTTAGGCAAAGAAAATTCCTTTTTGAATGACTCCAATATTTACTGTGCATCTGCAGGAGGGAAAAAAAAGCACAAAACAATTTTTTTTATTATTTACTTTCTATTTTTTTGTTGATTTTATTGTTGTGGTTTGGCTATTGAAGTGGATGTCTCCATTTATATTTATTTATTTTCTTCTTTTCTTTTCTTATGTGTTCTGCCACATATTTTTTATCTCAATACCATGGCTTTTATATGATGCTTACCCTTTTATTTTGTTTGTTGTTTGTTTGTTTGGAATGCTCACTGGATATTTTACTTGACAGTTCTTTATGTACTGTGGTGTTTCACCTTCTTTTCTTTTTCTTTTTTATGTGTTGTGGTGTTTCACCTTCCTTTTCCCCTTCGTCTCTCAAACCAACGATGAAAGCCTCTAGAAGGACTCCGCCCATTTCCGGAGTATCTGATTCTTTTTTTCTTTTTTTTCTCCAGGTTATTACTTTTCTCTTCTTCAAACAAAACTGCATAACTTGAACTATCTAGTCCTGCCTCCTAATTGGGGGGGGATAAGGGAGGTACCAAGACCAAATAGGTGTAAGACCACTAAGTAGTAAGCTAGGCACAGAGGGGACCACTTATTCTAGCAGCCCTGGGGGTAAGGGAAGAGGATATGGGAAGAAGGACGGGAACGGAGGTGGAGGGAGGACAATTTGGTGATGGGAATTCCCCTGATTTTATGTTAATATGTACCTAAAAAATTATTGTCAATGATATGTAAGCCACTATGATTAAAATAGAAATTATATTTAATAAAAAAATTTTAAATAAGGGATCAGAGCATTAGTGAGGGAATTTGCCTTGCACATGGTCAAAACAGGTTCATTCTTCATGTCATCCCCAAGCCCACCAAAAGTGACTCCTGATCACAGAGCCAGAAATTATCCCTGGCACCACCAGGTGTAGTCTCCAAAACAAAAATAAAAACAAAAAGATGTGGAGCCTAAGTATGTGAGCAGTGTCCCTTGTGAGTCCTCTTTATTCTGAATATCACACATAAGGGGGAATTGTATTCCTTTAGGAGCTGTGTCTTGAAAGTGGGGGGAGGGGCTTGCCCCTTGTTCTGTCGAGTTTCTGTGTTTCAGGAAACACTTGCCATAATGGGAGGAGATTTTTGGCATAGTAAGAACTGAGGCCTCCGGTTAGCAGTGATGGAAGGACTCCACATGACATCTTGACAACAGGATGGAATTCTGCTGTGTCCTCTTGGACTGAGTCCTGATTCTCAGTATCTGGGAAACAGTCAATGCATGTTGCTTTGATTTTCCACACTGTTAGAGTGTTTGTGATAATAGATAATTGGTGCATTTAAAGCATTCAAGTTGGCAGATTTCCATTAAACTATTAAAATAAATATTTTATATGATCACTCATGGGCCCAGCATGATAGAACAGCAGGTAGGGCATTTGCCTTGTGGGTGGCTGATCAAGGTTCAATCCTATACTTTCCAGGAGTAATCCTTTAGTACAGAGTCAGGAGCAACCCCTGAATACAGCAAGGTGTGGTCCCCCCAAAAAATTATTCTCTAGTGTACTGATAGACATAATATTAGCAACACAAGTTGGCCATTTATATTGATGTGTGTATAGTATACTATTCATTTCTCTTAAAAATATAAATACAATCAGTTAGAGTAGAGAAGGGTCTACTAAGACAATGATAGTTAGAACTGATTGCTCTGGATAAGAAGTGGGTTCTGAAAGTTGAGAAACTAACAGGTAAGACACCCTCCCATTGACATTAGTGCAAACCACAGTGTCAAAAAAGAGAGAGAGAAAGGAGAGGGAAAGGAAGATAGAGATAAGGTGGTTGGTTGGAATCCCGGTGTCCCATATGATCCCCCGTGCCTGCCAGGAGCTATTTCTGAGCAGACAGCCAGGAGTAACCCTGAGCACCACCGGGTGTGACCCAAAAAACAAAAAACAAAAAAAAAAAAAAAAGGAAGATAAAGAAAGCAAATTGCCTGTCCTAGAGTCAGGTGGGGGTGAGGATAAGGATGGAAGGGAAAGGGGAACATAGATGGTTGGTGGAGTTCACTGGTGAAGGATGGCATACACTTTATAACTGAAAAACAACAATGAAAAAATTTGTAATCAAGATGCTTAAATAAATCAATAATAAAAATATAAATATATACAAAGTAAAGATGAAAGAAAACAATAGTTAATATTTGATGGCCACTTGATTAAAATGGTAAAATATTATTACTATTCACTCACTAGATTTGAGATGAACTTACACTCAGAAGTACATGATCACATCATATAAAGTCAAAATACCTAATACTGTTTATTGACTTGTACAAAATAAATCAATAGAATAGTGCTTCTATCATTGGGAAGAAATAAATAAGTGAATATACATGAGGTATTTCATTCTCAGACAGTACTAAAAACTTACAAATGTTAAGTAATTACTCCTAGAGTCTCAAAATAAATCTGTGGTACACATTCTGCAATATAGCTCCACATACTTTAAGACTGTTCAGAATGTTTTTTAAAAATATTTTCAATGAAAACCATTCAGTAGAACTCACATACAAACCCTAACCAAAACCCTAAACCTAAACCTAACCCCAATACTAATCCTAACACTAATACAAACTCTAATCCAAACATAAACACTAAATCTAACCTGAACCCAAACACTAACCATAAACTAATCATAACCTAACACTAAACTAACTTTAATCCTAACCAAAATTAAAAACCTAAAACTAACCAAAACCCTAACCCTAATACTAACCCTAATCCTAACAATAACCATAATACTAATACTAATCCAAATTCTAAAGCTAACCTTAACCAACCAAATGCTAACCCTAATCCGACCACTACCTCTACTCTAACCTTAACACTAACCAAATACTAACCATAATCCTAACTGTAACCCTAATATTAATCCTAAACCTAACATCCTAATAAAAACACTAACCCAAAAACTACTCTACTCCTACAATAACCCAGACCCTAAGAAAACCCTAATTCTATCACTACTCTGACCTAATCCTAACCCTAACCTAACCCTAGCCTTAACCCTATAAACCCTAACCCTACCCTAACCCTAACTCTAACCTTCTGCTGAGGACTATTATTTGAAGGAGAGGCCGACAATGAGAGCTAGACTAAATTAAGCTTTAACACAGGTGTTGTGTGTAATGGGGCAGCTAGAAACAAGCAGCCTGCTGAGTTGGACAGTAGCAGCCCAAAACTCAGTCATCACAGTCCCAGCTGTAGCTTTTGGAAGCAAAGGCAGAGTCCAGGAAACCCTCATAAAACAAGTCTCCTGGGTTGGTAAGAAAGTTCCCATCTGAGCCTGGCAGCCTGCCCCATGGATGGCATCAGACTGTTGCACTAAACTCTCAAGACCTTTCAATACCTCCAACCTGTCTAGATTCTAACATTTGAGATTCTCTACTATGTTTGCTCATTATTGTGGTGTGTGAGGGCAGGTTATGGGCACTTCCTGTTCATTCAATCCAAAGTGAGAGGTCACATGATGTGTGTCATGCTAATGTCCTAATAAAATTTATCAAGCTGTTCATAATAACAAATTAGGGGAGGCATACAGCTATGCTAAGCATTTACTCCTGGTTCTTTGCTCTGGGGAAGCATATACAATGCAAGGTTCATTACATGCAAGGTAAAACTGCCTTAAACCCTGCATTATTTCTCCAACCCCTTCCTACTTTGTTTTGCTTTGCTTTGCTTTTTGCTTTTGGACCACACACAGTGGTACTTAAGACTTACCCCTGGCTCAGCTGCCCTCAAGGATCACCCCTGATGGGTCTTGGGAGGACCATATAGGATGGCAGGGATTGATCCCTGATTGACTGCATGCCAGGCAAGTGCCCTACTCATTGTACTATATAATACCAGTCGTGTTTTTTTTTTTGGGGGGGGGAAGGGTGGTGGTCACACCTGGAAGCTCTCAGGGGTTACTTCTGGCTTTGTGCTCAGAAATCGCCCCTGGCAGTCTCGGGGTATCATATGGGATGCTGGGATTCAAACCACGGTCTGTCCTGGGTTGGTCACATGCAAGGCTAATGCCCTACTGCTGTGCTATCACTCCACCCCCAACTCCAGTTTTTTTATTACATACTTATTTTGTTTGTATGTTTTGTTTTGGGGCCATACCCAGTGGCACTCGGAGGTACTCCTGCCTCTGTGGTTAGGAATCACTTCTGACAAGTTTGGGGGACCATATGGAATTCTGGGAATTGAACCCAGGTTGACTGCTTGCAAGGCAAATGCCTACCCACTTTGTATTATTTTGACCCCTCCATAATTAATTTTTATAAATAAAAAATGCAAAAACAAGCCTGCTGGTAAAGATGTGAATATAATGTGCTTACATTTTCTGGAAAATTTCACTTACAAAAATTCAATATTTTAACAAATAAATAAGGAAGATATGTGTGCATTGTTTACTGATGATGTTTCCTGCTCCAAAGCAGCTTTGACAAATGAGTTTCAGACCCTTCCAGGTGCCTTCCCCATTTTGGCAGGGCACACTCAGTTTGCCCCTGGGCAGGGTAGGACAGGGCTTCTCCCCATCCCCGACTAAAGGGGGGTCCAAACAGAGCCTCTCAGTGCAGGCAGATTTCAATGTATTCCATGAAAAGACTGCAGGCAAACAACCCAATCCCCCCTTTCCCCGGGGTGGGGGTGCTGCATTCCATAAACCTGTCAAAAGTCAAGCTTTGATGGTAAAATCCAGAGACAATAGAGACGCGGGCCAGGAGGAGCAGCCTATGGTAGGAAGCTTGTCACAAAGAGTAGAGGAGTACAGTTAGGACAGAGAAGGGACCACTATGACAATGAGAGCTGGAAATTATTACTCTGGATAAGAACTGGGGCTGAAAGTAGGGAAAGAAATAGGCAGAATACCCCTTCAGGAACAATATTGCAAGCCAGTGTCTAAAATGGAGAGGGGAGTAGAGGGTAGGGAGGAAGGAAGAGAGAGAGGGGGGGAGAGAAAGAGAAAGACGGAGAGAGACAGAGAGACAAAGAGACAGAGAGAGAGGAGAGAGAGAGAAAGAGAAAGAGGGAGAATAAGAGAGAGAGAGAAGAGAGAGAGAATTCTGTCCCAGAGGCAAGCAAGAGAGGGCAGGAGAGAAACTGAGGACATTGGTAGTAGGAAATGTGCTCTGGTAAAGGGAGTTGGACACTGTATGACTGAAACTCAACCATGAACATATTTGTAATTGTGAAAAAAAAAAGTATTGTATTGCAAACATCTTTGTAACCACAGTATTTAAATAAAGTAATTAAAAAAAATCAAGCTATGAGGGGCCAGGCGGTGGCGCTAGAGGTAAGGTGCCTGCCTTGCCTGCGCTAGCCTTGGATAGACCGAGGTTCGATCCCCCGGTGCCCCCGGTGTCCCATATGGTCCCCCAAGCCAGGAGCGACTTCTGAGCGCATAGCCAGGAGTAACCCCTGAGCGTCACGGGTGTGGCCCAAAAACAAAAAAACAAAAAACAAACAAACAAACAAAAAAACAACAAAAAAAAATCAAGCTATGAAACCTACAGTAGAAATTGGCTGCTTTGCTCTGTACTGACCCCAAAAATCTCTGAATCTAAATAAGGCAAAATCTAGTGGTTGCTCCCCAGTACAGCATCCTGTCCGGGCCACAGTTGTTGTTCATTCACAACTTTACTTTTACTTCAGCTACAATGATAGACTTTCCATGCTAGGAATCTCCTTTTTTTTTTTTTTTTTTTTTTTACATTAAGTAGATTAGTTCTCAGAAATATTTTAGAGAGTGTGTAAGAAGAAATGAAGAAGGAATATTCATGTTGATTTTACCTGCTAATAATATTTCTGTCTTGAAAATACATCAAGTATGCTGGTAGATCTAACAGTCCAATGACCCAACGAATAGTGGTCATGGTTTATAAAGTAGCTATTAAATATTAAATTAATGCATATTGAACAATCGTTCCTAAGAGAATCATGAAGTTATGTTCCCATGAGTCTACATTTTCATCAGCTAATCAATGTACAGTCTGTGTTTTGGTGAAAGATAAACTATTTAACAAAAAAATTATTGCTTCATTGACCCTGATCAGATAGGTGGTAGTGCTTTAACTTAGAGCAAAGTAACTGAACCCACTTAGTTTCTCTTTAGGCAATCCTGGAGCCTCCTTGCACTTAGGAACAGATTCAGCTTTATGCTTGGGGGTCATTGGAAACAGCAAAATCGGTTTCAGAAAGCAGAAAATTTGAAACTCAGTATTAAATAGGACCTAAAAAGAAAACATTCTGTATGAAGACCTTAGCCAAGAGGGCAGTGGCCACCCTGTGGGCTGGGAAGATGGTGCAGGCATGGATTTGGGATGACAAACATTTCGTTGTGTGTTATTTAGACTTCATCTCGTAGAGTTGCTTTACTATGTTCGAATCTACTACTTAGCTTTGTATTGTTTTTATTTTTGTTAATGCTACCCAGAAAAACATGATCCCCATTCTCTAAAGTTCAGAGCGTCTAAATTTGTGGGATGGTTTTTGATTCACGCTTTTGCATTGATATAAGTTACTGAGCATTACACCATGGGTAAAACTACCTTCTAGACTCAAATACCTTTAATTATATTTCCAAAAGTGATTATAGTAGGAAGCAGAGAACCAGTTAGTTAACTTAGAGTCAAGGTCTGGGGTTCATCCAATTTTGAGGCACAGCTGAGAACTGTTTAGTCTTGTCAAAGATCAAGATCAGAATGGGGCCAAGAAAGGCGATTCATTCAGCTTGTTGCCTGTGGACTGAAGAGTAGAAACAGTAGCTAGTGAAATAGACTCTGAAGTCTATCTAGTGCTTGCAGAAGCCTTGACTTGGAAAGAGCAATTGGCAGTGAACATGAGCAAAATGGAAGGACTTCAAAACCACTTAGCTGGAGAATAGAGCCGGTGTGATGACTGCTGAGAGACATACTCAAAGTTCCAGAATACTCAAATATTTAAAGTTCCAGAAGGTCCAGGAGGAAATGTGACTCTGGGAGGCTGCAGGACTCTCAGGATCATCCTTTACTAGCTGGTACATTACTCATCCCCTACTCTCCCACCTTCTATCCAGATGACCCCAGTATTTTAGCCCTTGTCTCTTCCAAATTCATTCTTCCCTGGGGCCATGCTACAGTTTTGCCACTAAGCAGGTCAGTTGGAGGCCAAAGCCTATGACGATTTATTGAGTGCTTAGTTCTATCATAAGGTGTTCTTATTGTAAAGGGAATCCCCAAAGTAGGAAAACCCTTCCCCACAATCTATCTTTGAATCCTTCTTTTCAGATCTTATTTTAGAGCCCAAATTGATTTTTCTGTAGGGTTCTTGTTTTGTTTTAGGCCCTGAATGAATAATAAATATAAATAATATGTATATTATCAAATATACATTTATATTATTAAATATAAATTTATTTTATGAATAATAAATATATACATACCATATTTATTTGAGTATAACACGCAAAATTTTCTACCAAAAAAAAGAAATCAAAGTTTGGGTGCACGTTATAAATGAGGGCTGGGGTGGAGTGGGAGTGGCGGCTGGTCCAATAAGGGCGCAGGTGAATTGTGAGTTCGCACTGTGCCTTTTCCAGGCTGCAGCCGCGAGGGTGAAGGAAAAAAAAACTCAAGAAACCTGGCCTATCTCTCGTGACATCCTGGGTTCAAACATCATGGGAAGACATACCAAAAGAAATGATCATCAAGAGTTTTTTGAAGATAGGCATCAGAGATAAAATGGACAGCACAGAAGACGATCTGCTGTGGAATTCACACTCAGAAGAAAGCGAAGAAACTGAAGAAACAGATGTTCCTGCCAGCTGGGACACTGATGAAAAATTAACTGGAGAAGAATGGGAACAACTCTGTAGTGTATCTGATTATGAATCTGACTTTGAAGCATTTTAAATAAATATTGTTACCGGTAATTTTATTTTGGTATTGTGTTTATACCAGTTTATGTTGTTAATAAATGATTTTTATCATGGTCGCATGTGTTCAACAACATTTTTTTGTCAATTACAATGCTTGGTGTGAAACAAAATTTTATACCGATTTTTAATCGAAAATTAGGAGTGCATGTTATACATGGGTGCATGTTATACTCGAATAAACATGGTATATGAATACATAATAAATTGTTCTATACAGTACAAAAATGAGAGTGTTTAGGTTTAGGGATCCTCCACAAATGTCTCTAAAATCTAAAGTCAATACAAAAGAATGGTGTGTGTGTACATTTGTCTGCATGCACAACACATTTTTATTTATTTAATTTTTTAAATAAATTATTTTTTATGTTTTTTTTATTAATTTTTTATTTTTAATTATGGGAACAAAGATGCAAAGAAAGAAGACAAGGTAAAGTTACAGTGGAAGGACAATCACCCATAAACAGAATTCTCAGTAGTCCCATTGCTGATATCTTAACTTTGAACTTTCAGTCAAAGAACATTAAGAAAAATAAAAACAGAACCCATGTATAATTACTTTGTCCCTCAAATCCCCAGATTGTAGTACATAATATTTCCTAGCAGCACACAAAGCAATCTAAAGCCATAAAACTTATGTAAATCCTTAAACATTGAAGGCAAAGTTCATTTTTACATTTCCATGCACATGAATATTAGTTTAAGTTAACCTCAAAAGTTTAAGTGAGTATTTTTTCTTAAGGATTAGAGTCAAAGCAGCACAGTAAAAACGATGTTAGAGTGGCAATTATTGTTTGCATAGGCCCACCAAAATATGAGGGACATGGAAAGGAAAAGCCTTGGCCTAAATACTAGGAGACCCTCCCCCTGAAGTTTCTTGGCATAAGACCAATTCTAGGCTCCAGACAAACTAGGTTGTTCAATCCAGATCATTGTCTGTAGTGCCAATACTTTTATTTTTCACACAGTCTCTGTTGTTGGTATCATGTTTCTGTATTAAAGATCCTGGAATCTGCATATCCTACATTGCAGTCAGGATGGTACAGAGTGTCCTCTCGTTTCACCTCACAATTAAAGGGCAATGCAGAGAACCCTGTCCTGTGAGCAGGTCGTTGTTGTTGTCAAATCTTCTTAGTGTTAAGGGAAGTCTCTTTTGAGCAGGTTGATGTCAGAGCAGTGGTAGGGTCTTCCCTGGTAGAAGATTGCTTCCAGGTGTTGTTATAAAAAACCTTGGATGTTTTGTAGATAGCTTCCCTGGTTCAGGGGTGAATGGAGGATGCCCATTCTTCTGAGGCCTGTGCCAGATCATTATATCAATGTTTAGGGCATAAGGTCTCATTGCACTATGAGATTTGTGTGTTCCCGTCTCTATTAGATAAGAACTTATTTGTATGTATAGTATTTTCCTATTTTAATGTGCCTATGCAAACAAGGAAAAATGCCACGTGGCTTTATCAGTGCATATGGGGGCCATAAGAACAAGTCCAACAATCCCCATGACATGGTTCAATCATGAGCATTAAACTGAGGGACTCTTCCACCAAAATTCCTTATTGAACAGCTCACAAAGAGAAGACAAGATAAAAAGTGGGTAGAATCTTCACGGTAAAAGAATATTTAGAAAGAGTTATAGCTGTTAAAGAAAATACACATAAAATATTCAAAAGATATATGTGTCCATTTTATGTCTTTTGAAATAGTTGAAAGTTGTTAAATCCAATGCATGACTTTGGTCTGTGATTAGGACTGTGTACTACTGAAGTTAAAAAGGGTATGTGGGATACTGATGGTTGGGGGTGTGAGAGTTAGGAGTAATAATGAGCTTTGTAAGGGGTGTGCGAAAGGGCATAATCTGTTGGGGCAGGAGGTCGGTCTTCGTGCCTAACAAATTAAAGAAGTGAGGGTAAAGAGGGTTAATTAAGGGGAAGATAACGAATCCGGATTGGGATATGAGGGTGTAGAAGGGGCTCTGGTGTGGGGGAGGGGAAATATATCAGAGGGGCTATATACATTGTTTAGATGAATTGTTTATGGATTAGGCGTGGCAGTCAGAGAGGACCACTGTATAGGAAGTCACGTCTACATATACACTGCTTTTAGAGACCTATTTAAATATTACCCTTCAAATCTAGGGAATTCCATATTTTTTCCAGTTGAGAATTAAGAATAGTTTTGGGTGTTGTTGAAAAGTATATGTTGCTTTTGAAAATGATTACTAGTAAGAAAAGAACTCCTGAATGGGGTCCAGTATGCGTAGGGGAAGAATTTCTCTCCCCCACGCTCCCCCCAGGGCCCGATTTACCAGGCTTGGCCCTGAAGACCAGTCTGGCATGGGGAGGATCTCAGTCCCCTGGACTAAGTGGTCAGCCCAGGGGGCCTATGGCTAGTTGTCCTGCCCAGAGCCCCCAACATACCAGCTGAAGAGCAACAGAAGAACTGGCATGTGGAGTCTTCTGGGTGCAGCCCCTGCCTCTGTAGTTTGTGTATGCATAGAAAGGAATTTCTCTCCCCCAGGCTCCCCCCCAGGGCCCGATTTACCAGGTGTGGCCCTGAAGACCCATCTGGCGTGGGGGGGTGTCTCAGTCCCCTGGACTAAGTGGTCAGCCCAGAGGACCTATGGCTAACTGTCCTGCCCAGAGTCCCCAACATACCAGCTGAAGAGACACAGAAGAACTGGCATGTGGAGTCTTCTGGGTGCAGCCCCTGCCTCTCTAAAATAAATTAATTTATTGAATCACCATGAGATAGTTACAAAGTTGTTTATGATTGAGCTTCAGTCATACAATCTCCAACCTTTCACCAGTAAAAAAACATTTCTTCTTCTTCTTCTTCTTCTTCTTCTTCTTCTTCTTCTTCTTCTTCTTCTTCTTCTTCTTCTTCTTCTTCTTCTTCTTCTTCTTCTTCTTCTTCTTCTTCTTCTTCTTCCTCCTCCTCCTTCTCCTTTCTTCTTCTTCTTTCTTCTTCTTCTTCTTCTTCTTCTTCTTCTTCTTCTTCTTCTTCTTCTTCTTCTTCCTTCTTCTTCTTTCTTCTTCTTTTTCTTCTTTTCTTTCTTCTTCCACATCTTTATCATTTTCTTCTTTTTCTTCTCTTCTGTTCTTTTTTCTCTTCCTTGTCTTCATTTTAATCATTTTTTCTTCCTCTTCCTCTTCTTTTTCTCATTTTCTCTTTCTCTTTTTCTCCTCTTTTTACCTTTTAGACACTGTGGTTTACACTATTGTTACTGAATAGGGTATCATGCATATCACATTATCTTCTTTCAGCCCTCACTACTTGTCCAAGTGATCATTTCCAGCTCTTCTTCTCAAGCTCATCTTAAACTGTTGCCTTTCTTCATTTATCCCCTGACACACATGAGCATCTGAACATAGGTGCTAAATGCTGCAGTTAGCAACCCACCTCCTGCCAGGCTCTGCACTAAGCAGGATCTGGGCTCTCACTCTCACAATTTAAATTTAAATTAAATGCAGGCTTTCACCCTCAGGAATAGAGCTGCCAGTTTGGAGAGAAATAGGCAGAGGGACCCTTGAGTCACCTTGCCTGGGGCTGGGTCCTTTCAGCTGTGTCCTAGGAGGCTCCTTGCATTGTTCTTCTTTCTCAGATGGTGGCACACGGCACAGAAAAGCCCTTCATCAATGAATTGGCTGCAAAGTCAGTGGCAAAAAACCAGTATGCATCTTGAAGCATGGCAGACACTCGCTGTAGGAAAGGCTTGGAGTCCTTAGAAATCATTTATGCTGAACCATGGACTTAGCTCAGAGGGCTACCCCTAGGGTCTTACAAGTAGGGAGTCTTGAGAGAGGTAGCCTGACTGTGGAGTATGGGGTTCCCCTGAATGAACTGAGGAATTAGAATGACTAGAGGAGAGAGAGGATGCTCAGGGAGTAGCAGAGCTCTGAAGCCACATGGTGAGTGGCCAATGGATTTCTGCTTCAGGAAGGTCTGAGCTAGATGCCCTGAAAGGGAAATTGGGAGGTGAAGTCATTGAAACAGATGATGGGGATGGGGAAAGGGCACCATGGGAGGGACGGTGGTGAGGAAAAGTCACAGAACACAGGGCACTGCAGGCCTGAGAGGCTCCCTCAGATGAATACATGATCATTTAAAGCTGTTTACTCCTGGCCCGGTAAGAAATTTTATGCACTTTCAATAATAAATGCATTTCTCATTTATATTGATTGTTCTATGTCAGATCAGTTTGTTTTACATCCATTGATTTCCAAAACTTTTCTTTTTCCCTTTTTATTTATTTTTTCCCAATGAATTAAAGAGCCTTGATTTACAGAGGTATATTGATAGATGAGTTTTAGGCATATAATATTCTCACTCCAATCCTACCACCACTATCAGCTTCCATCCACAGTGCTCCTGCTTGGACCCTTTTCCAGATTGCAGGCTGCCATGCTGACAGGCTCTTTTCAAAGTTTAGGGCTTATGGCTTAGATCTAATGTTTTTAGTGCTGTAGAGTCTGTCTTTGGGTGTAGAACTATAACATTTTCCCACATCTCCACATCATAGAGCCCCTGACCCTTGTTTCCTTAATACTTTTTTCTCTTTTTGCTTCTTCCCTTAATTTCTTTTCTTCTCTGTCCTCCTCCTTCTTATACTTCATAGTCAAAATTTTTATTGCAATCTTTTACTTATTAATGTAGACACTTAAGCTGGATTCGTAATGCAATATTTTCTAATATAAAAGCAATATTCTCTTTCTTTGGATAAATCACTTAATATTTTTATAGGCCCATTCAGACTTTCCTGTTTAAATTTTCTTAATTATCTTCTCTCAGACTAAAATCTGCATGCATGGGCTTTACCAATTTTATGTACGTTCTAAAATCAATTAGCACAAATTTTTAAAAAAAATTTTTGTTTATGACAGGAAAGACATGATAATTGGCAAATAAGATACAAGTATAAAATAAATTATAGTACAATCTATTTTAGATGCTAGAATTGAAAATTTATGTAAATGAGAAAAAGTATTATGCTATATTACATGTTTGCTTTTATTTATATAAGGTAAAATCATATAGAAACCTCTACAGCTTGACTTTTACTGATTTAATTTCTAATAATTCCATTTTTCATGCCATGAAGTTTTGTTTGAGCAAACAAATTTGTTCTCTACCTGCCAAGGGGCCAGGTTGGGTAGAGGTGAGATGTGAGGTTTATAGAGGTCTTTGTAATAGTACTCTTTTGTATCTGATCTGCAGTTGGGAGATGAATAAAATGGGAGGCAGGTAGCTGAGAGAGCACTTTTTTCCTACAGACTTGTGGGCTCCAGTGGAGCAGCTGGCTTATTGGTGATCTGCTTGAGTAAGAATTTCTTGCCTCTTTTGACACTCATATCTGTGTGGATTCTGTATTGCAGACTAATATAACTGGAACAGCTTCCCCTATCCTTACTGTACAGGGTATATGGGGTTTCCCTTTCCCTTATGGGAACTATGGAATAACCAAACCCTAACCTCACCTCAAGGGAACCAAACACTTCAGTGGGATGGCAGAGAATCTGGGACATTCGTAGAGAAGGTCAGACTGATAGTGGGATTGGTGTTGGAATATTTATACCTGACAAAACTCTATTATGAACAGCATTGTAAACACAGGGTCTTAATAAAAAATAATTTAAAAATTAGGGGCTGGAGAAATAGTACAGCAGGTAGAATGCTTGGGTTGCATGTAGCCAATCCAGGTTTGATCTCCAGCAACCCATAGGGTCCCCTAAGCAGCAGCAGCAGTGATTCCTTAGTACAAAGCCAGGAGTAACTTCTGAACTTATCAGGATGTGCCCTCAAAACAAAAATAAATGAGCATATAAAAAAGTCTCCCTTCCTTTTTCTCCCTTGGTGCTGTGATGACATGCTTGGTTATGATGCTGGCTGGGGCTTCCTCAGCCACTCACAAGGCTCGCTGAAATCATGCTGGTTCTCCTGGCAAGTGCATGCAAGTGGTGGCTTGTGACGCTACGGTGCTCACTGTTTGCACTCCTTGGAGGTGTTGAGCACACTTGGTTGATTTGTGCTGGGAGTTGCATTTGATGCCCAGATCATATTTAGCAGAGGTGGTGTGATACCCAGGGGATCCCACTGAGGGCCATAGATGCTGAGCCAAGTCTTGGCCCCTAATCAGTGAATATTGGTCATTTGCTTCCTGTGGCATTAATTCTGTATAGAGGAGGCCAAATTTTGCTCTTTCCTTCCAGAGATGAGCCTACACTGATACGATTAAGATAGATGCTCTAATCAGTGTAGTTACAGGGGCAAGTTCATGTGAGGGTGAGGAGGAGAAAACCAGCTAACACTGGAGCACTTATTGTGAGTCACATCTATTTCAGCAACTTCATGTGTATTTTCCTGCAAGGTTCTATTAAAATCTCTGTTTTATGGTCCAAACATTTCATTTCATTTCATTTCTTCCCTTTTCTTTCCTTCCCTCCTTCCCTTCCCTTCCCTTCTCTTCCCTTTCCTTCATTTCCTTTCCCTTCCCTCCCTTTCCTTTCCTTTCCTTTCCTTTCCTTTCCTTTCCTTTCCTTTCCTTTCCTTTCCTTTCCTTTCCTTTCCTTTCCTTTCCTTTCCTTTCCTTTCCTTTCCTTTCCTTTCCTTTCCTTTCCTTTCCTTTCCTTTCCTTTGCTTTCCTTCCCTTTCCTTAGCTTTCCTTCCCTTCCCTTTCCTTTTCTTTTTCTTTTTGATTAAGAAGCCACACACACACACACACACACACACACACACACACAGAAGCCACAACGAGTAGTACTTGAGGGCCACTCTTAGCATGATCCAAGAGGGCCATGACCATGCTGAGGGGACCTTATGGTACCAGAGTTCAAATCCAGGGTTTCTACATGTTAAGCATGTCCTCCAGTCCTCTGAAATAGTCCCCTGGCTCCACTTGGGGCTTTTTACAAAATACTTTCCCACTGAGCAAATGTAAATTGTACTCAACCTTATCATTCCCTAAAAACATAAACAAGGTTCATAACAAGAGTGAGATCCACCAGGGGCTACACTAGGGTCTATCCCTCTGTTTTTGCCTATAAGGGAAGTAGACCCAGATTTCTCACTGATGGCCTCCTAGGGACAAAGGTGGGCAGCTGGCAGAAACATCCTGATCCAGCAGACCTGGAGACTTTGAAAAATTTTGAAATCTTGGATGACTCTTTTTCAAGGTCACATCACCAAGAAAGCAACAACTGCTGAGGATGTGTGGACAACGTGGCTGTGGGAAGAAATGGTTATTCTCATGATCATCCAGTAAATGTTTCTTGGGTGCTTTCCATAGGCTAGGCATTGAGTTGGGAATGAATACCTTAGCATTCATCTCTTGCTTTCAAATTGCTCAATGAACAGTGGGAGAAAACAATTGAGCTTGTTTTTCAGGAACTGTTGAAAGCTGATGGGGGAACACAATGTATGTGGGCACAACTTTGTAGATATATCTGAAGAAGAGTTGTGGGCAGCTCCCACAAAAGCAAGGAAGCCTCAAGGGAAAGCATTTGAGGGCTCAATTACTTCAACATTTAGTCCAGAGTGTGGAGTTGAGATAGGAAGAGAGACCCGAGAGTATCTAAGGGAATAGGCACCAGATTGTGGCTTGGTAAACCAGGCAGGACGGAGAAGCTCAAAATCCAACTGAAGTTGGATGGGGGTCAACTACAGTGGTTGAGTGACACTGTAGAACAGTGAGATCAGATGAGGAGTCTATCCCTTAAAACCCCAAAGCCTGCCTGAACAATGCAAACAGATCCCGAAAGATAAATGATATGGCACAGCAGGCAAGTCTGAAGGCTCGTTGGATCTCAGAAACTGACTTGGGTTCCATGAACCAGCTTTATGGCTTCCCTTTCCCTGAGATGAAATAACATGGTAGAATCCTAAGAACTCGATGTCAGAAAGATTGTACAAAGGTTAAGTAAGATGTTCACTTTGCATCTGACCAATCTAGTTCAATCTCAAGCACCACAAAAAGTCCCCTGTGCACAGCTAGGAATGATTTCTGAGTGCCGAGTCAGAATAATCCCTGAGCACATCTGAATGTACCCAAATTCCCCCATCTCACAATAAATAAATAAAAATTAACCTGAAGAACTAAGCCAAATCATTAAAAACCACTACTAGTGTGGTACATAAATACAATGGAATACTACATAGCTGTAAGGAATGATGCAGTCATGAAATTCACTGCAACATGGATAAAACTGAAAGATATTATATTAAATGAAGTAAGCTAGAAGAAGGATAAATACAGGATGAAATCACTTTATATGATATTTAGAAAAACTGCGTAAAGAAATACAATGGTTTTAAAAGGGGTTATGAAAAACATTGTTGGCCTCAGAATATAGTAAGAAGGAAAGAAATAGAGTATAAAAGGAGAAAGACAGATGTAAAATAACCAGGGACAGAAGCCAAAGGGTTTCATTCAGCTGTATCAGTGGTATGAAAGAAGGAGAAAATAGTCAAAACATGGAGTCAATATCACTGAAATTATGAGACCCAAACTTTAACAACCAAACTTAAAAAAGATGCTTGTTATGCTGGCAGGCTGGGCAGGAGGTGGTGGCATGGGATGGACTCTGGAGACGTTAGTGGAGGGAGGTCAACAGTGGTGGTTGGATAGGTCCTGAAATGTTGTATGCCTAAAACCCAATCATGAAGAACTTTGTAAATCACAATGTTTTAAATTAAAAGATATTATTGAAAAATAAAACCACCTTAAATATCATAAAGAACTGTATCTACCTACAGATAAGCCTAAAGTAAAATTTCCATTTCTGAACTGTACACAGTGAACACTGCTTTTTAAGCCAGGAAAATGTTGTGGGTCTGATGTGTGTGGGGTCATCTTTGGGCATCCAGACATGGAATGACACAGAGGCTGTTCCATCGTCCCTCGACTTCTAGACTTACACTTACACAAGGACAAGGGTTGAATTTTGAGCTGTTTATCTATGTCAGGCCATGCATGCAGACTTGGGGTTCAGGCCACTTTCACTCCAGGGGGGAACTGGACTATGAATGGCATGTGGAATCCTGTACCCTTGCTGTGATGTCTGGGTAGCACAGGGTGTCTTTGGACACTTGGGAGAGAAGAGGGCCAGGGAAGAACTGAATTTGGGTCTGAGAAGTGCCAGGACAGAGGTGATACTTCTGTAGAGGCCAAGCCATCTCTGCCATGTGGGTGAGGTTGGCAACGCAAAAGGTGCTGGTGAGGGCCTAGCTGTGCCTTGTCAGACAGAGGCCAGGTGCCCCGTTGAACCCCACCATGGATCATGGATGTTTCCACATTCTGTGTGTTTTTCTTTCCAAAGTTCTGCTGGTGGATCCCACTCTCTGCCTTTAAGAAGACTCCATGAGACACCAAACAGAGACTCCAAATACTGCCTGTATAGTTGACCACCCCTGATGGCTCACCTCACATTGGGGACTCTGGTTATTCTCACTTGCTCACCCAAATAATTGGCTGGGGCAAGTGTCCAGCTCCCAGACTGGCCATGTTCTGTGCCTCCAGCTTCCCCCACTCTGTGACTTTAGGCAAGTGTTTTTGATGCCTTTCTGTGACCTATTTGCCATCACCGATCACCAGTAGAGTTCATGGCTTGCTCCTTTCACTCATGGACTAGAGATCGAATATGGAAGCACCACACAGAAGAATCTCACACCGATCTAGTCTTGTGATTCTTGGATGTTCTCATTATTTTATTTTACCTGGTTTTTTTTTACCCTCTCACACTTAACCTTACCATGAAAGCAACAAAACCACATCTGCTCCCAAGATCAGAGAATTTCTTGCTAAGGAAACAGCTCTGCACAGTTTTTGATAGAGCTATATTTTAATATCTCCACTGGGTTTTGATTAAATGCTCACAGCTGGGCCAGCCTTCTCTAAATCCTTTTCTTTTCTTTTTTTTGTAAATGGTAACATATCTGAGAGAGCTTCAATTTAATGGCTTTCTTTGTTTGTTCTTCCTGGTAATAGACAGGGAAATCTAGCTAATAGATATTGAAATTTTAAGACATAGGATTTTGTATATTAAAAATATTGAGAATAAAATCAGGAGCTATGACAATACTTGCTTGGATACAGTAAACATATATTTTAAAACTTTCTTTCTCCTTTATTAAAATTATTTTTACTTAATTAAAGAACCATGATTTAAAAGTAATTGATAGTTGAGTTTTACGCAAGTGTTATTTCAAGACCAGTCCCACCTCCAGAGGTACCACACACCATATTCACCTTCCCCTCATACCTGCCCCACTTACCACCTTGACAGGTGTTTTTGTGCTAGTGTTTCTGGAAAGGCGCTTAGATCAGCTCTGCATCCCCCATGTGGGGTGTAAGGTCCTCTACAAAGTGTGGTAGGCCTCATCCAATGTAGAAGTCCTACGAGAAGGAAGACAAAATTTTCAGCACATACTTCCAACTTCACTGAGCATGGCCTGATCCATCTGAAGACAGACAACCATCAACTGCTGTAGACAGCAGGGCTAGGACCCCAGACTTGGACCTTCATGGTAGATCAGTCTTGGGTTTTCTGCTCTAATGCAGGGCTCACCTGCTGATATGGAAGTGACTACTTCATAATCTCTTCTCTGTCTCTCCTTTCTGCCTTCTCTCTTTCTGTTTGTCCATCTTTTACTCCTCAGCCAACTCTTCCACCCTATGAAGAAATGACCACCTGAGTAATTATTCGGAGTCAGTCAGTCTAACCTGACACCAATATGCCATTTTCCTAAATGCATGGGAAGAAGAAATAGTTATGCTTTGTTATTCTACCTATGAGACATTCGGGTAAATAAATGTCATTAGTTTCAAATATGTATTTAGTGGAGCTTTTCAGTGTACTCAGATTAGAAATATCTTGGAATACATCTGGGAGGAAACAAGAAATTATCACATTATCTGCACTAGAAAATTCTGTGCTCTGGGGCCTCTCTATGGAATCAGGGGACATCTTTGCTGGCTGGGAAAACATATTTCTCTTATTTGTGTTTATTTGAGTTAATTGCCTAAGAATGCCTCATCAGGATGAAAGTAGGCAAGAAAAACTCCGTGATGGGCTGTATGTTGCCTTATTCACAGCATTTGCTCTACTCACCAGGATGCACAGATGCAGTTTTAGAATTTTCTCTGTTTTTTTGTGATATGAAAGTGGCCATTTATTGCCCTGGAAAGATGAGTTTGCCTGTCAGTGCACTGGAATAAAAGATAGGTGAGTGAAAAGCTATAATTCTGCATTACCATCACTTGGGTGAAGACTGCTCTGTCTTGTCTGGAGGATACTGATCTCTGCCTCCTACTGCTGCTTTGTTGGAATGGGCTGCTGAGCTATTGAGGACCAGAAGCAAAGCTCAGAGCTTTCTCTGAGCTGAGTTAAGAAGCGTTCTCAACTCTTAGTCATCCAAGTCCACCGGAATCTTTTCTCCCAACCTCTCCACAAGTCATGGCTAACAAAGATTTCTGTGGTGCAAGTCCTATGAGCCTGCCCCCTTGGAGATGGTCTGGTATCTCTTCTCAGCCACACTCCAGTGGTCCATGTTTGGGTGGCATTATCTTCACAGTCTTGTTCTTTTCCTCTGTCCCCAGGTTTCTTCATGCTCATCTATTTTAGGATTTTCAGTTGCCCTTTTTTATAACTTTTCTCTAACAGCATCCTCTATCGGTGCTAGCAACTGACAGTATCACCTAACTGTGAGTTTCTTCCTGAATGGCCCTGCCTCTGAGTTCTGTGCTCTCATTTCTACCTGGAGACAGAATGAAGCAGGAACATCTATTTACCTAAAGGATTTTCAACAGGATTCCATTACCACTGGAAGAACTACAGTGTTAAAATTGTCTTTCCTACAATGTTTTGATTTCCTCCATGAACTTTATTTCTTCCCTTAGACTTCCACTCAACAGCAGGCAGATGTGAATAGTGGTGATCACTCATTGCTCTCCAACATTCTTTTTTGTTGGTGGCATCTATTACATTCACAAATCCTAGTTGCCTGTGAGTAATTTGGGACCCATGATGGGGTGCCATTCAAGAGAACAAAAGCTGAGCTGATGTCATTCTGGACATGTGTTTCAATATCATGCTCATAGAATACTCAGCTATTTCCTTTTTATTTTCTAAATTGCTTTATTTAAGCACCATGGTGACAAAATTGTTTATTGTTGGGTTTTAGTCATACAATGCAGACCATCCTTCACCAACGCACCCTTCCTGCCACCATATCCTGTTTTCCTCCCACCCCAGCCCTACTTTGCTATTTTCTTTATCTAACAACTATGATTGAGAAGGAAATAAATAATCATAAAAATAGTTATTTCAAGAGGTACAAGCATCCAAAATGAAGCAACGCACCCCTCGAATACAGTGATTTTTACAATGATTTATTTGACTGTGGGATATTCTTTATGCTTCTAAGTAGATTTTTTAAAGAACACATATAATTAAAAATGTATTCTATTTGTTCTTTGTTTTTATAATATTTCTGTGGCTATTTACTTGGTAGAGACAATGAATCTGGTTTAGCCTGCAAAGCACGAGCATCAGTTTTCTCTCCCCAGGTTGATAGCCTGGGGTCTGTAACTTCACAGCTTTTTAAACTTAAGTAACATCTGATCCTCTACGAGATTCTAATATCTCTGCTGCAAGTGGGGATAATAATTACCTAGAAGGATTTGTGGAGATGTTTCAGGAAAACGAAGAGATTCCCATATCAGGTGCATGAATAAACATCAAGAACACCCACTTCACAAACCCTTGCTGTTCAGAATAATAATTATGCAGAAATTTCAAATACTTAATTTTGGGTTGGATACCCCTGAAAGATAATTTGCAACAAATATAGGATTTGCTGTGCAGTTTTATTTAAAAATGAAATGGAGTTTGAACTTAATCTCTTTCATGGTACCAAAGCATGCTATTTGAGAAATGATTTGAGTTAGGCTTGCTAAGTGACCCCCTTTTGTGATGCAAATAAATAGAATGGAGCACTGTGTTGTTTTTGTCTAAACTGACCTAAATAGACCAAGAGCCCTGGACACACATAAACACCATCACATTTTCCTCTTGTGTTCTTTGTGCAGTGAAACAAAACAATAGCCAACAATTAGCATTTCTTCGTGAATGGAGCTTTCAGGAGAGCACCTGGTTTGGTTCTCCAAGACCCTGGAAACCTCTAATCAGGTGTCTACAATGAGTCTATGATGGACCGGAGATGACAATGGTGGGAGATGGGAAGTTTAATGCTTTGAGAGGACATGAGCTGTGGGGCCTGGAGGCCACATGGCTGATAGCTGGGTTTGGTCCCAATGCTGCCTCTTCTCTGTGAATTTCTTTTTTTTATTCCAGGTCTAACTTTATTTTAACACTGTAACAAAAAGCTTGTACATCAAAGTGTTGTTTTGGACATTCAATGTTCTAGCAAGAATCCTACTATCAGATTGATCTTCTCTCCATCATTATCCCCAATTTCCCACTATTCCCTTTGGCAGGTATAAAAAAATTTATTTTAAAGGATGGAATAATAGTAAAGTGGGGAGGGTACTTGTCTTCAGTGCAGTTGGCCCAGGTTGATCCCCAATATCTCCTATGATCTTGTGAGCCCACTAGTAGTGATTTCTGAGCACACAGCCAGGAGTCAGCCCTGAATACCAATGGGTGTGGCTCCCCAAAATATTGAAGCCCCCAAAAGTAATTTATTTGATGCTGTTTATTCAGAAAAATGGTAAATGGAGTTTTAAAAAAATAGTTCAATAAAAGATAATTAGAGAACATTGTTACTAAAGTCATTGTCCAAGGATTTATCCAGCTGCCTATTGCTAGTTGGTTGTGAGTTTTCAGAGCCAACACTGTGTGCTGTGTGTTCACCTGCAGGAGGATTCTGTTGAAATGCATCATTGCCAAAACACATGACTCCCTTCCTCACTCCCCAAAAGTCAAGGAGCTGGATGATGCAGAGGATTCAGAGACACATGAAGAGTGCTCCTTGGACCAGAGATAGCATAGCAGGGAGAGCATTGGCCTTGCATGTGGCTGAACCTGGTTCAATTCTGGGTGTCCTTTTTGGTCAGCCCTGAGCATAGCCAATAGTAAACCCTGATTTCAGAGCCAGGAGTAAGCCCTGAACACTTCTGGATGTCTATTCTCTAAAAAAAAAAAAATGCTCTCCACATATAGTGTTGAAAGCCAGCAGACTAACATGGAATTCAGAGGTGTGGGCCCCAACTCTGCTGCATGCTAGACTGACCCTCTGTCCTTTGGTGGATAAAATGGGCAGATATTGGACATTCATGAAGCAACCAGACTTCCTGGTATCTGGCCTGATGGAAACCAGAAATTCAGTGCCAACATTGAGATAGAAAGACAACCATTTTCAGTGGGACCCAAGGGTGAGTGATACTTAGGTTCCTGGCCTTAGCTCATACCAATTTCTGAATATCTGTTTGTCACAGTCATCAGGATAAACTGGGGATATGGGCCAGGAACAAACAGCATTGAGAGTCTCCTGTAAACACAAGTACTGACAGACGTCCCATCACTCCTGACAGCAGGACACACACATCCCATCTTATTCTGATCACTAGAAAACCAGCGCAGCTCATCTCACTCCAGCCACACAGGACATCTACCACTGTGGTGTTATTATTTCTGTGCTAGAGAGAATTGAGTCCACAGACAAGCCTTGCTCAAAGCCCCCCAAAGCAGTGTTTTGCAGGACTGAGCCTGTCTGGGCATCATTGACTAACTCCAGAGCCCAAAATCTCAAACTTCCTAGAGCTTTGGCATTGGAAAGTCAAGGTTGATTATTGTGCCTTTTACTCAGATCTTCCAGGTCTCCAATGCATATGTGCTCTGTAGGCACGAGGGGACCCTCGCAGGGAGTAAATTATGAACAAAAAAGTCAGAAAGGCCAATTTATAGACCTATTACTTCTTAAAATTACCATTTGGGGGCCCGGAGAGATAGCATAGCGGCGTTTGCCTTGCAAGCAGCCGATCCAGGACCAAAGGTGGTTGGTTCAAATCCCGGTGTCCCATATGGTCCCCTGTGCCTGCGAGGAGCTATTTCTGAGCAGACAGCCAGGAGTAACCCCTGAGCACCGCCGGGTGTGGCCCAAAAACCAAAAAAAAAATTACCATTTGGAAATTGCATTGGCTTTATAATTGAACCATCAGATCTGTGGCTGGCCAGAGCCACCTGCAAAGACACCCACCATTAGGGGGATCATAGATGGACAGGGAGTTGAGGATGGAATTTGTGGTCTAGGAGAAGCAGCACAATCAGATTCACAAGCATATCCAGGACCTGTTGTCAAAGAAGAGCAAGCCAGAAGCCCACCCTTGGCCCAGACTAAAATGAATTCCATCTCCCTGAAAATAAAGCTACTCCTGCTTATTCTACATTCATGCATCTAGAAATCTTAAGTGTCTGTAGAATTCAAGTCTACATAAGTGCCACTCCTGATTTAAAATTGGGTTCCAGAGGTATCACATGGAAAGGACTACATATATCTAAGTATAAATGATATAGATGTAAGTTAGTGTCAAATCAATAGAAATATTACTCTAGGGTTAAACTCAATCAGTATATGCAGCTGTTGCTTCACCTGGCTGCATTTTGCATCTGTATCATCAGTGATTCTTTTCCCCTTGACCTTGCCCAGCTCAGTAGGTAATGAGATGCACTGTGATTTGTTCAGCAAATGGAGCAAGGAGTGAGTGCAGGGTTTCAGTCAGGTTGAGGATCAGAGCAAAAACAGAACATGGAGGTTGGACCTCCTAAGGATCCTGGAGGGGACAGTGCATGTAAAAGTGAGTGTACAGCTGGGAGCAGCAGCCACCCCCCATGCTTTGAACCACAGGGTCTGGCTGCATCTTGAAAGCATAGTTGGCTCTTCTTATCCACACAACCCTCTGACTACTGCTTTCTTTCTGTGTGAAGTCCTGGGTAGAAACATTCTGGAAAAGTGAAAGAAAGTGCAGTGAGGCCAGAGACTGAGCTGATAGGACAATAATAGTGGTAAATGGTCACTCTCTACAAAATCTGGCTGCTGAACGGATACCCCCTTTCAGGAACAGGACTGTTAACCACAGTACCACTGGATGTGACATTGTGCCCATTGAATGTGCCCATTGCTACACACCATACTCCACCTCAAGCCATCTCAGTTACCTCACACACCCCCATCTCAGCCCTGCACCGTCTCAGCATCTTCACTTTACTCAGGAGATCCTCTCCACATCACACACAAAGCAGCTCCCAATTGGTTACATCCCTCTGAGCACCTTCTCACTATTCTCTGATTCTTTATTGCTTTGAGTTGTTTTGTTTTTAATACACTTTAAAATTAAATTACCATGAGCTACAGGTACAAAGTTGTTCATGGTTGAGTTTCAGAGTTTCAGTCATGCAATGTCCAGTCACAGTTGCTTCCACCATTGTCCTATTTTCCTCTGTCCTCCCCCGCTGTCTTCTTCTAGAGCAGAGATATCTCTTTTTCTTTCTTTCTTTCTTTCTTTTTTATTTTAGAAAAGGTTTACTTTATTTTACATTAATAAAAATTATTAATCACATATTTAATTTCTTCAATTTTCTCAATTAAAATCTACCATCCTTTACGTTACTTTTGTCTATATGTGACAATAGATTTTTGTCTATATATTTTTTTTAATTTTTTTATTTAACCAACTTTATTACATACATGATCGTATTTGGGTTTCAGTCATGTAAAGAACACCACCCATCACCAGTGCAACATGCTCTTTTTCTTTTTTCCTCTCTCTGTTGTTTTGAACAATGAAGTCAGTGCCACTTTCACTTTTCTGACTTTCTCATTGGACCAGGACTCTGAGGTTGAGCATGTAGAATGCTTTAACAGGGGGTTTTCAGTTAACATTAAGAGCATGACCTATGAAGCTTTCAGCCAGCACCGCATCTGGAGATAAACACACAGAGATAGAGGAGTTTGGGGGAGCTGCAATCTTGCAGATAACTATAGGTGTAAAGAAAATGTCACTCCACAGGAGCCCACCTTGTGACTTGTGCAGGCAATGTGCCCCTATACACATGACCTTAAAAATCAGACTCCCAACGCATACAGCACTGAGTCACCTCCCTGCTTTGTTGAATTAACTCAGTTCACAAATGCAAGTAGAGTCTGAGCACTCTTTTTTAAATGTCAAGAATTAGACCTCATTGAAATCATCATTAAATTTAGCAAGAAATAGCTCTAGCCCTTTAGTAGGAAATGTTCTGGGGGGTTTCATTCATGTTCTTTGAAGAAAAGTGCTTTAGAATTAACAAGAGTTTGTTCACTTAGAAGAGGGTCTTTCACTCTTCCAACCTCCTTTCATCTCCTCTGTTCCCCAACCTCCTTTTTCCCTTCACCTCCTTCCTGTTTCTCCTCTTGTCTTTTTCCTCATTGTTTCTCCTCTCTCCTGCTTTCTCTTTCCTGCTCTTTCTCTTCCTCCTCCTTTTTCTTCTTCCCTTTTCCCCCTCTCTTCTAAACTTATTTTTCCTTTCTTTGTGGATCTCCTCATTCTTTTGCTTCTTCCTTCTCATCTTTAATTCAGCTTGTCTTAAGATTCACAGATAAAGTGACTTAAAATATGCTCATTCTACCAGAGAACTAACCATGAATAAGGAGTGTGTTCCATTTGAAACTCTTGGTCACCCACACTTTGGGCTCTGGAATTGGCAAAGGTATTTGGATTCACATGCCAGGGACCACTCATTGTGACACTTGTTTAGAAGGAAGCACAGAAAGGAAAGTCTGTAGGCACCAAAGCCACTCTCGTGTGAGTGAGACGAAGCCACACTGTTCTGGGTCTTTCAAGTCAGAGGGTACAATACTTTCTAGAATCTTCTGGGAGAAGTTTGTAGACAAAAATATTGTACCCAGGTTTATGAGGAAAATCCATAACTTGAGCTTCTTTCTTGCTGACCTAAACAATGTCATTTGCAGATGTGAATGTCACCCCTGGTGTAAGGTTAGATGCTTTCAGATAAAGTTCCAGCCTTCTGTGTAAGGGAAACTGGCACTATCTGGCCAGTTCTGCGGCCAGCAGTTTTCTGACTTCTCATCTGCCAGGATCAGTTGTCAAAGTGACAGTATCTAGACACCATGGTCTCTTCTGGCTTTTATAGGAGATGCCTGAAATCACATGGGAAAGATGTAGTGCTGCGAATCTAGATTTTAGCCTTGCTCATGCTTTAATGGAGAGGCCAGCATTTATGCATATATGAATCTACCTTTATGCATATATATTATATATTACATATAACTTATATATACCTTCCCATAATATACATACAGCCAGATTTTTCTAAGGTGTATTTCATATATATATATATACATATACATATACATATACATATACATATACATATATATATGCCCTTGTTAATAAAATGTAAACATTTTGTGATGGATCTTTAATTCCTGTCTCAACTTCATAATTTTACATTTTTATATACTGGCTTCTCTGTGAAGAAAAATAGAATGTTTGGTTAAAATGCAAAATTAGAAAACATGGTGAAAAGTAAAAAAGTCTCCCAGTTTGTGAATAGGTGCTTTTCTTAATTAAAGAGCTGGTGAATGGTGATTGCTGGAATAAGGGGGTAAGATTTAAATCAGTAAGAATGCTGGGACATAGGGAAGGTTATTGAATGATCTATTGGGAAGACATGGGAATTTTAGAAGCCAGAGTGATAGTACAGCAGGGTGGGTGTTTTCTTGCACATAGTCAATCTGGGTTCAAAATCCAGAATCTTTCATGATCCTCTGATCCCCAAGTGGGGGTGATTCTTGAATGCAGAACGAGGAGCAATCTCTGAGCACTGCTAAATGAGGCCCAACAACTCTCCCTTCCCCACAAAACCCAAAAAAGAAAACCAAAAAACAAAAACTGAGTCTTCATTTCTTTGATGTGATGAGAAATTCTCTCAGCTCTATTGAAGTCACACATGCTAATGATTCTGACTTCCTGTTGTTCTACAGAGATATTTCTGGACATCTCTTGTGGAGGTCTTTGGTGGGTCATGAAGTATCCTTTTGGATTATAGATGGTCATGGAATGTCATAATGGGTCATGGAGTGGCATGGTGGATATACTATTGGGTCATAGAAGGTTATGATGGGTTTTGTTGAGTCATAGAAGGTTATAGAGGGTCATGGAAGATTGAGGTGTGCCATAGTGGGTCCTGGAAAACCATGGTGGGTCATCATGGATTATGGTGGGTCATAAAAGATCATGTTGGACTTTTTGGTTGGCCATGGAGGCCATAGGGCTTGGTGAGTCATTGCAGATGTTCAGAATGGGAAGGGATGAGAGAGTCATATAGACACTGAAAAGTGAAGAAGACTGATCAGCTTTTCAAGGACACAGTTACGTTCTTAACAGTTATGTTGTGGATCTGGTGTGTTCTATCATGGGGAAGAAGAATGGATTCCCTCTTGGTCTCTTGGAACCTGGACACCACCATCTGTAATTGGTACTGAAAGAGGATGTGAATCAACAGCTTTTGGTCAGCACCCCCAGACTCTGGGGGCATAGGGGTTTCAGGCTGCTCTATATTTAAAAATATATCATGGGATTGTATTTATTGCATACAGTAATTATAATTTATAGCATATTATAAACATATAGTTAGTGAGCTATTTATTATCACATATTTCATAAGTTTTTCTTAGAAAGTTATAGCTTGCTATTATATATAGTTATAACAGATGATACATTCATATAATACACTTGTATAATAAATGTGATATATAATATATATTTTATTTACTTATTTGTTCTTAGGGCCACACCTGATGGAGCACAGGGCTTACTCCTTGTTCTGTGCTCAAGAATCACTCTTTCTGGGGATAAAACCCAGGTCAGCTTCATGCTCATGCAAGGCAAGCACCCTATCCACTGTGCTATCACACTCCTGATATATATTTCATATACATGAAATGCATATTTTCACATGTATTTCACTTAACAGATATATAAATGTTATTATTTATTCAATAATGTACAATGTAACTATGCTTTACCTGTAAAAAATATCTGATCTATATAACTTTAATGTGATAGTAATTTTATGTCTCTTGGCTAGGTGACTGAGCTGTTACTGGGTATCAGCTGATACTGATCCAGTGTTTCTAGGAGAATATTTGGTCAGATTCATGTTCTGGTGAGAGAGTGGGGTCCCTCCACATTGCCTCAGACATGGCACCTACTGCAGAATTGTAGAAACCCCCTGTCAATGAGAAAAGAGGATTCCCTGGTCCCTGCCTCAGACTTGCTTGTCATGGTGTGAACCAAACTTTAAAATAAGTCTTGAGTTACACATTGTCATGTCTGGGTCTCATGAGAGGCTGGCTTGTGTGATGGAGGCAGAATGTACAGGTGCCCCCAGACAGAAAATTTTCCTCTGTGGGGTGCAGGTACTAGTCAGTATGTTTTCTGCAGTGTCCTGGGAGCCCTCATGCCAAGAAGCTGACAACCATGACTCCAGAACATCCATGATGGCATATGGTTGAGTCATTGTCTACACTTTCAATATTGCCACAAGAAAGTATCTTACCAGTCTTCCCTGTGATCCATGCAGTGCGAAGAAGAGTGCCAGTCCTGAAGGATATGACTCTGCATATAGGGATGATAGTTAGATTCTAGAGAAGGGCCTGGTAGGGGCAGCAACAGGCTCAATGCTGACTGGGACCCAGGATGGTGCCTGAAGGCAACTCACTCACTCTTCAACTTCCGTGCCCTTGGCTGGGACTACCATAGTCCACATCCTTTGGGTGTTTAACCCCACTGGACTGTTCTGTGTCCTTTCCAGGGTTGAGTTACTCTCTTTGGGGGTCAGAGTCAGGCTCTCCTGGCGGAGGGACTGGAAGGGTCCTATGTGGTCTAAGTTCTGAAGTTTCCCAGAAACAGGCAGGATTGTAGCTATGTCCTACCAGGCCTGTCCTCTCCTTCCTGTGTCCCTTCCCTTCATAAGGACACAATCACACTGGGATGAAGACCCTGGACCACAGATAACGTCATATGTACAGACCCATTTCTGAATATCAGAGTCACAGGCCCTGGGCATGAGTCTCAGTGTGTGTGTGTGTGTGTGTGTGTGTGTGTGTGTGTGTGTGTGTGTGTGTGACATCAACCCAGGCCAAGCACAGAGACCCTGTTACCCCTACCCTTCACTATCCTTTGCTGCAAAGACCCTAAATCACATTTTTCAGTGCTACAGCTCTACACCATTACCATATTTTAACAGAAACATCACTTGATAGTCACTCATCCCTCCTTTGAAAGAAGCAGGACAAAAAAACGACTTCTGAGTGTTCCATGGGTCATGAAGGAAACATGAATGCAGCTCACTTGCTTCCCGTACAGCTAGTCAATCCTGGTGCTGCCTTCTGCTCCCAAACAGCAAAGAGCCACCCGGACACACAGTTGCTGTCCTGCTCATCCTGCCAATGTCCACCGTACTCCTTAAGCTGGAAATAAACCCTTTCTCGATGCATTCACTGCTTCTGTTTAAGGAATTGGCCTCCCACATAGGAACCTATATGAACAGGGATAGGATAGATTGGAGTACAGAGGGTGTGTGTGTGTGTGTGTGTGTGTGTGTGTGTGTGTGTGTATGTGTGTATGTTTGTGTGTGTATCTGTGTGTATTTATGTGTGATGTGTGTTTGTGTGTTGTGTATTTGTGTGTAATGCTTGTTTATATATCTGTGTGTTGCATGTTTGTGTGTGCTTGCTTATATATTTGTGTGTTGTGTGTGTGCTTTATGCACTTGTGTGTGTTGTGTGCTTGTGTGTGCTATGCATTTGTGTGTGGTGTGTACTTGTGTGTTTGTGTGTTTATGTGTTGCATATTTATGTGTTTTTGTGATGTGTATTTGTATTTGTTGTGGTTTATTGTTATGCATGGTGTACATTTGTGTGTGTTGTATGTTTGTGTTCATGTGGCATTCTCAGAAGCCTCATTTTTCAGTTCAGGGCCCTCCCCTCCCTCAAAATTTTACTTTAGGCACTAATGATTTACAATTTCTTTGATATTTAGGCTCTGATTCAGTGACTACAGGGGCTGGCCAGGAGTAATAACTGGCATATGGGGGAGGCAGCTCTTCTCCAAAGTCTGGGAAGCAGAGTGTTTTAGGGACTTGAAGACAGGGGAGGTAGATGCTGATCCCCCTGCAGTTCTCTCTCTTCTTGGATGTTATGTCCACAAATGTGAGGGTGAGTTCTGGGCTAGACTACAGCCCTATCTCACACAATCTCATGTGAGGTATAGTTTGACACTACTGCTGACTTTCTAATCAAATCTGTCATAGGTTTCCTCTGTTCTATTATCTCAGCTTCCTGCAATATAGTGGTTCAGAGTTGCATCTCCTTCTAAGTCTGTGGAAAATTAAAGTTAGTTTTCAGAAGTGTTAAAAAATATCATCAAAAATAGACTTTGAAAATGAGAAAGAGATAATACAGCAGGTAACATATTTGCCTTACATGTAGCTAACCTGAGTTCAATTGCCAGTAACCCGTGAGCACTACTGGGTATGGCACAGAAAACAAAACAAACAGACTCCGGCCATTAAAAACATAAAATGATATCGTTTGACAATCCTTAGGATTAATATTAATGATAAAAGTAATAGAAAATAGATAAGAATGATGGGAATCCTGTCCACATCACCAGAGAGCCCGGGACACTTGCTGGCTGGCTGCCACAAGTGAGTGCCCACAGGGAGGACATGCTGGTTTGCATGCCAGCTGGCTAGAGTGCTGCCAACATCCGGGGTAGCATGAGAGGGGTGCTGAATACAAAGACATACGGGAAATAACTACACTTAGCTAGAAAGCTGTTATTGGAAGGAGAGGAGCACAGAGGTGATTTTGGAACCCTTAATTACTAATTACCTGGAAGTCAGCACCCTTAAAGAACATCCCACTTGCAAGAAATCCCTGGTCTTCTGCTCAGTGTGTTTGAAATCAGGCTACACCTAGCGAATGATGTGTGCCTTTGGCTCATTTCTGTTTGTTATCTGCACAGTTATTAAGTCAGTAAAATGTTTCAGAATCGTTGCCTTCTGAGAATCAACACAATAAAGCATCAAACACCCAGGAATGAAACGTGTCCCAATGTGCCGTAAATCCTACTTTCTGCTCTGGAGAAATGAAAGCTGCAAGTGTAGGGCCAGGAATACTAACTTTAGAAGCCGAGCTCTGGTTGGGTAATGACCTCAGCTGGCCCGCGCTCAGGCATGGAAAGCCGGGGATGGGTTCCAGGTCATTCGTCTAGAATTTGCTTCTCTTTATGGCTTTAGGTCTGTAAAATAGGCTGTTTTTACTTTTAGTTTTCGTTTTCTTCCTTCCCTTTTCTTTCTTTCTTTCCTTTTCTTTCTCTCTTTTTCTCCTTTCCTTCCTTCCTTCCTTCCTTCCTTCCCTTCCTTCCTTCCTTCCTTCCTTCCTTCCTTCCTTCCTTCCTTCCTTCCTTCCTTCCTTCCTTCCTTCCTTCCTTTCTCTCTTTCTTTCTCTTTCCATTTTTGGATCACACCTGATGGTACTCAGGGATTACTCCTGGCTCTGCAATCAGAAATCACTCCTGGCAGGCACAGGGAACCATATGGGATGCCATTCAAACCATTCTCTGTTTTGGATTGGCTGCTTACAAGGCAAATACCCTACCATTGTGCTATCTCTCTGGTAATTTTCTTTCTTAACTTATGTTTGCTGTGATTCATTTCAATTCTCTTTCAGCACCTTTGCAATGATACTAGAATTCATTCCAGTTTTTCTATGGCTGGAGGTTTTTTTATGGCATAATAAATGTGCTGGTGCCTGTACAATGCATTGTTAATTTTTAATCAAATTAATAATGCCAATTCTGAAAGTCATGTCATTATGAATAATGCTCTGGCACCTTCGAAGACCCCAGTTCTCAGCACCCTCCCAGTACCTCCCACCAGCCTAGGTGCTATTATTTGGTAAATTGTTTTAGTGTCTATGTACATTAGTAATCATTCTTGCTGAGCTTCCTGATAGCACAAATTTTCTCATTTGTCTATTGACAGGAATCAGGGTTGTACATGGTCTCAATTTAGCTGGAGAATCTTAAAATGGGGAGTGTCACTGATACCTGTGTATCCTCAAGTCCGAGTCTCCACAGAAAACTCCTCCCAGAGCCACCTAATGAGGCTCAGACAATTCCAATCACTTATACCACCTTTCTCATTCTTTTGTTTATGTCGTTATGTCTTGATAATGTCAAGGCATTATATTGAAATTCTCACAAATAACTCCTAATCTATTCCCTCTCACCTGAGCTTCCACTGCCTGGCTTTGACAGTGAATGTCATACCTGCCTCCCTCCATACTTGCTGCTCCTGAGTGAAGGAAAGCTCTAGAAAGTTCTAGATAATGGAGGGTTTCTGAAAATAACTTCCCCACTATCTTGCCCGACATAATATATTAAAGTTGTTTTGTCCAGATTGAAAGTATTCTCTGTCTTGGTTAAAACTGTATTGTTACTTATGACTTTGTTAAAACTGATGGTTACCTATAAAATTTTCTTTGTATATATGTTGAAAGGGATAGGGAACAAACCCATAATAAATCTAAAATCTAACATTTTTTTATTGTTCTAGAAAATATTTCTTCACCTCTCCATGATGAAGTCATCCTCAGCATCATAAAAACCCTATATGGTGAAAAATGGGCCCCCCAAATAGCATACATTGTATTCTCACTTGATTCTTGGAATTTCTGCCCTTCAGCATCTATCTACACTGAAGGGTGGATTTGACATTTGAATAAAGCTTCAGCTCCTCTGGGCACACTTGGCCTGCCCAAGATCATCTTCATTAAGAAGATTCTCTTTCCAGTCTGATTCATGGGGTGCCATTGCCCTGGTCTCTGCCACCCTCCTCCCATCTCTCTGCCACTTCCTATCTGTTCAATTTTCTTTCATCTTGTCGTCTTGTTGAATATATATTTTAGGTTCTTTTAATTAACTGAGGTACTTGTTTTACAGTACTGTTAATGTTGATTTTGTAGGTACAAAGTTTCCAGACCCCTACTCACCAGAAGAAGATCCACCTCTAAACTCAGGGCAGAGATAAACAGACACTTCCCTAAAAAAAGACATAAGGAGTGGAGCAATAGCACAATGGGAAGGGCATTTGCCTTGCATGAGACTGACCTGAGTTCTATTCCTGGCATCCTATATGGTTCCCCCAAGCCTATCAGGAGTGATTTCTGAGCTCAAAGCCAGGAGTAATCCCTGAGCACTGCCTAGTGTGACCTAAAAACAATAGCAATAACAAATAAATAATTAAAAATAAGACATAAGGGTGGACAATAGGCATATATGAAAGTTCTCATCCTTACTCATGACAGTGAAATGCAAATATTGTCAAAGTTTTGTATTTCTACAAGGTTCTAAGTAAAATTGTACCTGAACTAAGTGGAATTTATCAATTAATTTGCCAAAACTTGCCCTTGTTCCCCCTGACACGCCCCTGTCTGCACCTAATGTCATTCTCTGCATTTAAGGGTTTTCTGTTTCTGCATAAACTTCACTCATTGGATGAAGAAAGGTCATGTATCACTTCTTGAATTTGTTTCTAAATATTAATTTTTTTAATTTATTTAAACACCTTAATTACATACATGATTGTGCTTGGGTTTCAGTCATGTAAAGAACACCACCCATCACCAGTGCAACATTCCCATCACCAATGTCCCAAGTCTCCCTTTGCCCCACCTGACCCCCGCCTGTACTCTAGACAGGCTCTCCATTTTCCTCATACATTCTCATTATTAGGACAGTTCAAAATGTAGTTATTTCCCTAACTAAACTCATCACTCTTTGTGGTGAGCTTCCTGAGGTGAGCTGGAACTTCCAGCTCTTTTCTCTTTTGTGTCTGAAATTTATTATGGCAAGGGTGTCTTTCATTTTTCTTAAAACCCATAGATGAGTGAGACCATTCTGCTTTTTTCTCTCTCTCTCTGACTTATTTCACTCAGCATAATAGATTCCGTGTACATCCATGTATAGGAAAATTTCATGACTTCATCTCTCCTGACAGCTGCATAATATTCCATTGTGTATATGTACCACAGTTTCTTTAGCCATTCGTCTGTTGAAGGGCATCTTGGTTGTTTCCAGAGTCTTGCTATGGTAAATAGTGCTGCAATGAATATAGGTGTAAGGAAGGGGTTTTTGTATTGTATTTTTGTGTTCCTAGTGTATATTCCTAGGAGTGGCATAGCTGGATCGTATGGGAGCTCGATTTCCAGTTTTTGGAGGAATCTCCATATCGCTTTCCATAAAGGTTGAACTAGACGGCATACCCACCAGCAGTGGATAAGAGTTCCTTTCTCTCCACATCCCCGCCAACACTGTTTATTCTCATTCTTTGTGATGTGTGCCATTCTCTGGGGTGTGAGGTGGTATCTCATCATTGTTTTGATTTGCATCTCCCTGATGATTAGTGATGTGGAACATTTTTTCATGTGTCTTTTGGCCATGTGTATTTCTTCTTTGTCAAAGTGTCTGTTCATTTCTTCTCCCCATTTTTTGATGGGGTTAGATGATTTTTTTCTTGTAAAGTTCTGTCAGTGCCTTGTATATTTTGGAGATTAGCCCCTTATCTGATGGGTATTGGGTGAATAGTTTCTCCCACTCAGTGGGTGGCTCTTGTATCCTGGGCACTATTTCCTTTGAGGTGCAGAAGCTTCTCAGCTTAATATACTCCCATCTGTTAATCTCTGCTTTCACTTGTTTAGAGAGTGCAGTTTCCTCCTTGAAGATGCTTGTAATGTCCTGGAGTATTTTACCTACGTATTGTTCTATATATCTTATGGTTTTGGGGCTGATATCGAGGTCTTTAATCCATTTGGATTTTACCTTCGTACATGATGTTAGCTGGGGGTCTAAGTTCAATTTTTTGCAAGTGGCTATCCAATTGTGCCAACACCACTTGTTGAAGAGGCTTTCCTTGCTCCATTTAGGATTTCCTGCTCCTTTATCAAAAATTAGGTGGTTGTATGTCTGGGGAACATTTTCTGAGTATTCAAGCCTATTCCACTGATCTGAGGACCTATCCTTATTCCAATACCATGCTGTTTTGATAACTGTTGCTTTGTAGTACAGTTTAAAGTTGGGGAAAGTAATTCCTCCCATATTCTTTTTCCCAATGATTGCTTTAGCTATTCGAGGGTGTTTATTGTTCCAAATGAATTTCAAAAGTGTCTGATCCACTTCTTTGAAGAATGTCATGGGTATCTTTAGAGGGATGGCATTAAATCTGTATAATGCCTTGGGGAGTATTGCCATTTTGATGACGTTAATCCTGCCAATCCATGAGCAGGGTATGCGTTTCCATTTCCATGTGTCCTCTCTTATTTCTTGGAGCAGAGTTTTATAGTTTTCCTTGTATAGGTCCTTCACATATTTAGTCAAGTTGATTCCAAGATATTTGAGTTTGTGTGGCACTATTGTGAATGGGGTTGTTTTCTTAATGTCCATTTCATCCTTATTACTATTGGTATATAAAAAGGCCATTGATTTTTGTGTGTTAATTTTGTAGCCTGCCACCTTGCTATATGAGTCTATTGTTTCTAGAAGCTTTTTGATAGAGTCTTTAGGGTTTTCTAAGTAGAGTATCATGTCATCTGCAAACAGTGAGAGCTTGACTTCTTCCTTTCCTATCTGGATTCCCTTGATATCCTTTTCTTGCCTAATCGCTATAGCAAGTACTTCCAGTGCTATGTTGAATAGGAGTGGTGAGAGAGGACAGCCTTGTCTTGTGCCAGAATTTAGAGGGAAGGCTTTCAGTTTTTCTCCATTGAGGATAATATTTGCCACTGGCTTGTGGTAGATGGCCTTCACTATATTGAGAAAGGTTCCCTCCATTCCCATCTTGCTGAGAGTTTTGATCAAGAATGGGTGTTGGACCTTATCAAATGCTTTCTCTGCATCTATTGATATGATCATGTGGTTTTTATTTTTCTTGTTATTGATGTTGTGTATTATGTTGATAGATTTACGGATGTTAAACCAGCCTTGCATTCCTGGGATGAAACCTACTTGATCGTAGTGGATGATCTTTTTAACGAGGCATTGAATCCTATTTGCCAGGATTTTGTTGAGGATATTTGCATCTGCATTCATCAGCGATATTGGTCGGTAATTTTCTTTTTTGGTAGCATCTCTGTCTGGTTTAGGTATCAAGGTGATGTTGGCTTCATAAAAGCTATTTGGAAGTGTTTCTGTTTGTTCAATTTCATGAAAGAGTCTTGCCAAGATTGGCAGTAGTTCCTCTTGGAAAGTTTGATAGAGTTCATTAGTGAATCCATCTGGACCTGGGTTTTTGTTTTTCGGCAGACATTTGATTACTGTTTTAATTTCATCAATGTGATGGGGGTATTTAGATATGCTACATCCTCTTCCTTCGTGGAAGATTATAAGAGTCCAAGAATTTATCCATTTCTTCCAGGTTCTCATTTTTAGTGGCGTAGAGTTTCTCAAAGTAGTTTCTGATTACCCTTTGAATCTCTGTCATATCAGTAGTGATCTCTCCTTTTTTATTCCTGATACAATTTATCAAGTTTCTCTCTCTCTTTCTTTGTTAGGTTTGCCAGTGGTCTATCAATCTTGTTTATTTTTTCAAAGAACCAACTTCTGCTTTCGTTGATCTTTCGGATTGTTTTTTGAGTTTCCACTTCGTTGATTTCTGCTCTCAGCTTTGTTATTTCCTTCTGTCTTCCTATTCTTGGGTCCTTTTGTTGAGCATTTTCTAGTTCTATTAGCTGTGTCATTAAGCTACTCAGGTAAGCTCCTTCTTCCTTCCTGATGTGTGCTTGCAAAGCTATAAATTTTCCTCTCAGTACTGCTTTTGCTGTGTCTCATAAGTTCTGATAGTTTGTGTCTTTATTGTCATTTGTTTCCAGGAACCTTTTGATTTCCTCCTTGATTTCATCTCGGACCCACTGGTTATTGAGCATGAGGCTGTTTAACTTCCAGGTGTTAAAGTGTTTCTTCTGAGTCCCTTTGGAGTTCACAAATAATTTCAGAGCCTTGTGGTCAGCAAAGGTAGTCTGCAAAATTTCTATCCTCTTGATCTTATGGAGGTATGTTTTATGTGTCAGCATGTAGTCTATCCTGGAGAATGTCCCATGTACATTGGAGAAGAATGTGTATCCAGTATTCTGGGGATGGTGTGTCCTATATATATCCACTAGGCCTCTTTCTTCCATTTCTCTCCTCAGGTCTAGTATATTCTTGTTGGGTTTCAGTCTGGTTGACCTATCCAGTGTTGACAAAGCCGTGTTAAGGTCCCCCACAATTATTGTGTTGTTGTTGATATTATTTTTCAGATTTGTCAACAGTTGTATTAAATATTTTGCTGGCCCCTCATTCGGTGCATATATGTTTAGGAGAGTGAATTCTTCCTGCTCTACGTACCCCTTGATTAATATAAAATGTCCATCTTTGTCCCTTACAACCTTCCTGAGTATAAAGTTTGCATTATCTGATATTAGTATGGCCACTCCAGCTTTTTTATGGGTGTTGTTTGCTTGGATAATTTTTCTCCAGCCTTTTATTTTGAGTCTATGTTTGTTCTGACTATTCAGGTGCGTTTCTTGTAGGCAGCAGAAGGTTGGATTGAGTTTTTTGATCCATTTAGCCACTCTGTGTCTCTTAACTGGTGCATTTAGTCCATTGACGTTGAGAGAAAGAATTGTCCTGGGATTTAACGCCATCTTTATTTCAAAATTTGGTGTGTCTTTTGGGTAGTCTTGTCTTAGATTAGGTCTTTCAGTTTTTCTCTTAAGACTGGTTTTGTGTCTGTGAAGTTTCTGAGCTGTTTTTTGTCTGTGAAGCCATGTATTCTTCCGTCAAACCAGAAAGTGAGTTTTGCTGGGTATAGTATTCTGGGTGAAGCATTCATTTCATTCAGTCTTGTCACAATATCCCACCACTGCTTTCTGGCATTGAGTGTTTCTGGTGACAGGTCTGCTGTAAATCTCAGGGAAGCTTGCTTGAACGTGATTTCCCCTTTTGATCTTGCTGTTTTCAGAATTCTGTCTCTATCTGTGGGATTTGTCATTGTGACTAGGATGTGTCTTGGGGTGGTTTTTCTGGGGTCTCTTTTGGTTGGTACTCTTCGGGCATGCAGGATTTGATCACATATATTCTTTAGCTCTGGAAGTTTCTCTTTAATGATGTTCTTGACCGTTGATTCTTCCTGGAAATTTTCTTCCTGGGTCTCTGGGACTCCAATGATTCTTAAGTTGTTTCTGTTGATCTTATCATAGACTTCTATTTTCATCTGTTCCCATTCTTTGACTAATTTTTCCATTGTCTGCTCATTTGCTTTAAGTTTTTTGTCCAATCTCTCCTGCTGTATGGAATTGTTATGTATCTCATCTTCCACAGCACCAAGTCTATTCTCAGCTTCTGATACCCTGTCCCAGAGCTTATCCATTTTGTCATTCACTTTGTTTACTGACTTTTTCAGTCCTGTTAGTTGACATGTTATTTCAGTTTGGAGTTTTGTGATTTCTGTCTTCATATTTTCTTGGTTCTTATTAGTGTTCTGTTCAACTTGATCCATGGTTTCTTGGAGTCCGTTGAGCATCTTCCTTATTGCTAGTCTAAAGTCCTTATCTGAGAGGTTGATTAGTTGTTCAGTCATTATCTGGTCCTCAGAATTGTCATCTTCATTCTCTATGTCTGATGCTGGCCTGCGTTGTTTCCCCATTGTCACACTTGTATTGTGGGTTTTTCTACGTGTTGTGGTGGTATTCATTGTCTATATGATGCAGGCAGCACACTCCTCTGGCTCCTCCCCCCTCTGGATGGGCTGACTTGCCTCTAAGATAGGGGAGTCCTCCGTGGATGAAGCTCACACTGGGTCAAATCTTAGGCCCGAGCATGCAACAGAGAAGACAGTCCGGAGAGAAATGTTTGCTTCTGTGATATAGCGCCGTTCTTAGTGTGATTTTTCCTTCTTGTTGCAATGGAGTTCTTTCCTTAGAAAGAGTGCACGGCCGCGTAGCGAAGCGGAGTGGCCGTGCTCCACTGGAGCCTCTTTTTGCCCCACTCACAAGAGTTACACACAAGAGGACAGTAGACAGACATAGACAGGTCACACTCACAGTTTTTCACAGTTGGGCCCCACTGGGCCGGTGTACTTTCGCGGATTTTCCCTGCCTGGTGTCACACACAGGGAGCCGGCTTTTGCAAAGCTTAGCCGGTTTTCATGCTCTGTAGTTCCTCCCTGAAAATGGCGTCTGGGCGAGCGAGGTTTCTGGAGCCTCTTTTTTGCCCCACTCGCAAGAGTTTCACGCAAGAGGACAGTAGACAGACATAGACAGGTCACACTCACAGTTTTTCACAGTTGGGCCCCACTGGGCCGGTGTACTTTCGCGGATTTTCCCTGCCTGGTGTCACACACAGGGAGCCGGCTTTTGCAAAGCTTAGCCGGTTTTCATGCTCTGTAGTTCCTCCCTGAAAATGGCGTCTGGGCGAGCGAGGTTTCTGGAGCCTCTTTTTTGCCCCACTCGCAAGAGTTTCACGCAAGAGGACAGTAGACAGACATAGACAGGTCACACTCACAGTTTTTCACAGTTGGGCCCCACTGGGCCGGTGTACTTTCGCGGATTTTCCCCGCCTGGTGTCACACACAGGGAGCCCATTTCTAAATATTTAATATTTTGTTTCTCTTGTAAATAGAAATTCCTTATAAATGATGCATTACAGCTTGCTGCTGGTATAGGGAGAATGTAATTGATTTTAGGTATATTTATTTTAAGTGTTGCCAATCCATGAAATTTTTATAAGGTCTAAATTTCCTAACAGAACCATTCTAACCACCCCAGGGCATGATGCTATGTACCATGACACTGTTGGCCACTTTCAAATTCCTCTTAATTTTCTCACTTGTTCTCAGAGGTGCCCCAATAAAGAGGAAAAATAGAGCTAGATTTTCAAGGCTCTAAGTTACATCTTCCATGTCCCAAGACTAGAAGGTCTAGCTCACGATAGGAAGCTCACCACAAAGAGTGGTGAGTGCAGATAGAAAAATAACTACTCTGACAAGTAACATAACAATGTGAATGAATAAGGGAAGTTGAAAGCCCGTTTCAAAGACAGTTGGGGAAGAGGAATAGGGAGGTGGGAGATTTGGGGGCATTGGTGATGGGAATGACGGACTGAAACCCAAGTACAACCACTTTTGAAATCAAATTGTATAAATAGAGATGTCTATATAAAAAAAGAGAAATGTTCCCCATAAATCCCCAGGTTGTCTATGCCTGGAACCATGCCTTGTAGTCATGGTGGATGGAAGAATTTGCTCTGTATGTGACTCAGTTGACAGTCCCCAGTCATGTGGATTTTCTGCCTTATTTACAAGTTCTAACATGTATTTGGAGGCATATTGAAGAAGGCCACAGGCAGCTCAGATTAAGGGGCAGAGTGTCACATGGTGGGAGAGGAGAGGACAGGAGTAGGCACACAGGCTGCTTTTTGAAGCTCAGCTAGAAAGTGCTCCAGCAGTGACCTGGTTCCACCTACCTGCTGAAACAATGAGCCCCTATTACCCTTGTGTACTAGGCCTAAAGAAGAAGGAACAAGGAGTGTTTGCAGCCTCTACTTTTGTGGTGAATTAACACAATGGCCACCAGAGAGGAATAAGAGAACTTGGGTTCTCTTATTTTCCTCATGACTTCTCTCTAATGTCCCTGAAGAGATCTGCCCTGGCAACCCATAGCATTTTCCTCCAGCCATCTTCTCAATCTGCTTCTGTGCTTTTTATCACTTTGCCAAGAAGTGCTATGTCACCCAGGTTTACAGGACAAGAACTTTTTTCTAGTTCACATTCAGGTCTTGGGCTCCTGAGCTAGGTGAGCAGCTTCATTGTTGCCTTTGGGTAAGGTCCAAAATCCCCTGGTGCCTCCATAGTCTCACCTTGAATTAAAACCTCAGTAGAGCAGAACCATTGTAAACGGAGTGATGATATCAGAGCCCATTAGACCACTTTTCTAGACCACTCACTTACTGAGCTTATGGCTTAAAGAATTTGTAAAGATTCTAAGCAATGAATTTTAAAGATAGTTGCAAAAACAACAAATAACAGGCCAGCCAACACTGGTTCCAATTAGCTGGGAATAATTATTCTGGGGGTGAATCATTATGGGGTTGAACATGGGAGCACCAGGCTCCCCAAGAGGAGAGATGCCACTGAATATTTCAGGAGAAGCCCTGTGCCCTGATTCTTCCTCATTTAATCCCCTCATTTAGAGGTGAATGGTTTACAGACCTGTACACTTCTGTCAGCACAGCCCAGTGGCTGCCTTGAGGGGTATCACATTCTGAGACCACCTTGCAGGGAAGAGTCACAAGTGAACCACCTCATCTCACAGACCAGTTTACAGATTTCAGAACATGAAATAATAGATCAATAAATGAGAGAACAATGACCAGAAGGTTGGAGTTCAGGATAATTGGTATAGCTGGTAACAATTCTGTGGGATCTTGGGATCTGCAAGGGGAACAGGACACAACATGGAAAAGGAGAAGCTGTGTGTGTGCGTGTGTGTGTGTGTGCCTGCCTGCCAGGTTTATGCTCAGTGTCTGATACTGATAGCATTGGGGATTATAGAAAGAGAGAGAGAGAGAGAGAGAAAGAAAGAAAGAAAGAAAGAAAGAAAGAAAGAAAGAAAGAAAAGAAAGAAAGAAAGAAAGAAAGGAAGGAAGGAAGGAAGGAAGGAAGGAAGGAAGGAAGGAAGGAAGGAAGGAAGGAAGGAAGGAAGGAAGGAAGGAAGGAAGGAAGGAAGGAAGGAAGAAAGGAAGGAAGGAAGAAAGAAAAAGAGAGAAAGAGAGAAAGAAAGAAAGAAAGAAAGAAAGAAAGGAAAGAAAGAAAGAAAGAAAGAAAGGAAAGAAAGAAAGAAAAAGAAAGAGGGCCCGGAGAGATAGCACAGCGGTGTTTGCCTTGCAAGCAGCCGATCCAGGACCAAAGGTGGTTGGTTCGAATCCCGGTGTCCCATATGGTCCCCTGTGCCTGCCAGGAGCTATTTCTGAGCAGACAGCCAGGAGTAACCCCTGAGCACCACCGGGTGTGGCCCAAAAACCAAAGAAAGAAAGAAAGAAAGAAAGAAAGAAAGAAAGAAAGAAAGAAAGAAAGAAAGAAAGAAAGAAAGAAAGAAAGAAAGAAAGAAAAAAGAAAAAAGAAAGAAAAGAGAAAAGAAAGGAAGGAAGAAAGAAAGAAAGAAAGAAAGAAAGAAAGAAGAAAGAAGAAAGAAAGAAAGGAAGGAAGGAAGGTAAGAAAGAAAGAAAAGAAAGGAAGGAAGAAAAAGAAAGAAAGAGAAGAAAGAAAAAAGAAGAAAGAAAGAAAGAAAAAAGAAAGAAAAGAAAGAAGAAAAAAGAGAAGAGAAAAGAAGAAAGAAAGAAAAAGAAAAAAGAAAGGAAAGAAAGAAAGGAAAGAAAGAAAAAAGAAAGAAAGAAGAAAGAAAGAAGAAAGAAAAAAAGAAAGAGAGAAAGAAAGAAAGAAAGAAAGAAAGAAAGAGAAAGAAAGAAAGAAAGAAAGAAAGAAAGAGAAAGAAAGAAAGAAAGAAAGAAAAGAAAGAAAAAGACCAATAGTTAGCTGGTATCCAACTCTCAGAAATAATATAACGACAATGATTTGGCAACAATAATTTTTTTTAAATAGAAAGATGTTAGCCAAATGGTCACTTTTCATCTTTGGTCATGATCACCTTTAGGGATGTCATAGCTTCTAGGGACTGGGGTTTGATTTCTGTTTGAAGCCCTGGTGAGCGCCACTCAGAAAGTTTTGAGCATGCAGAAGCTTTGAGATTCTAAACAAAGGAGTCTGGAACGGCCTGTACAGAGTATTACTGTGTGAGCAGTTCTATCCATTCTGAAGATTCCTATGGCCTGCATGCTTGCAGCAGATACACTGGTGTCCCACAAGGGGACGTCTACAGCAGAAGTTTAGAATGTATAAGTTCTCCATTCCTTTGTCAGTTTTAGTGCCCCCATGGTATTGTGAGAAGCTTCTGCATCAGCAGTGACTAAGACAACATCCCTCGCTCCTCCTTCCTCTCCATAGGCAACAGCAATCGAGTCCTCCCCAGATCCTGAAGTTGAACTCCTATGCACAAGAATGGAAAGAAGAGTGTGAACTTTACAGACCCTTCTTTGTGAAGCATCCTGGAGAGAGGAAGATGGGAGAGGTAAGTCTTCTCTTCAATGTGTCCTTGCCAAGTCTCATAGAGCTGTCCCAGCCTCCTCTTCCTGACCTTTTTCTTCACCCTCTATTCCTCCACCAGATTTAATCCTGTTAAATTGAACAGTTTCTGCTTTCTCTTCCCTTGCTCCAAAGGCCAGACAATCTTCCAACTCTGAAATAAACTCTAAACACATGGGTTCACACTGCACAGAAACTATCACTTCTGACCATCAAGGCAGCAATAGTTCCCATGCAAGGCACTGTTGACCAATGCACAAATCAAGACTCAATGGTCTGCAATCCAGTATTTTTCTGAAATATTTAGAAGAGTGCAGCCGTAGGGAGAAACAAAGTGAGAGAAGAGAAAGTTCTGCTCCTTGTCTTTGTTCTGTGATAGTTTAAAGCTGATGACTTTCTGTCCACTTAGAAATACTCAACAAGTCCTTGTGTTTAGGGAGCAGCCATTGGCTTGTGAAAGGAAAACTATCCAAGCCAAACGGACCAGTGCACCATGAGTGATGCAGAACTTCATTCTTTCGGGTACTTATTTCTAGAATCATCCAGATGCATCTGACGCTTTCTGCTCCATTTCCAGACGGTCACGGGAAGGTGGCGTCTGATGGATGACTGACAGCTGCATAGGTTTGGACTCTGTGCTCCTTCAATGTCACACCTGCCTAATGGTGTCGTCTCAGCATCACCTCCAGTGACAGATGTGAATGATGACGGGCTGCTAAGTGTCCGCCACAGATGAGAGCCCACAATGAGACAGACACCCACCCTTTCTCAATGACGTGTGCAGCTTGAAGGGCTCCGTGGCTAAATAGCTATAAGAGCTGAATGGATGGGGAAGGAGTGACTCTGGGGGGAAGACTCTGAGATTCTAATGTGATTGTTTATTGCAGGAAGCAGAGGTCAAAACTGGGGAGTAAGAAAAGGAAGGGAAAACAGGGAGAAAGCAGAAGATAGACTTACCCTCTGGAGGGAGTGTCCAGGGTCAGCAGGAGCTGGTAACTTTCCAGAAAAGCTTAAATACCAATTCAAGACACACCCTGCCTGGCCAATGTGGCTATCACTGTGGAAAGGGAGCAGAATCATGGGTTACTACTTTGCATGAGGAAGGAAGCCCCCTGTTTTGGGGGCCCTTAGGAGTCACTTGGTACTCTGGCCTCTCCCTGCCTAAAGTGCCCCCTTTTCCTGTCTTTCTCCTGACACACTCAGTCATGGCTCTGGCCATGCATCTATTTTTGAATTAACTCCCTGTGGGATCCTGCAAAGCAACCACACAGTTTTCCCAGCAGGGGGATTTTGGGGTACAGGGAAGAATATTGATACTCAAGACAAGGCTCTCGGGCCATGTATGCACAATGCAGAGAGACAAATGCAAAGGCATTGGAAGAATCAGAATCTATATTCAGCTAAGGCCATGAGGGCAACATGTAGGTCACAGTGGAGACTTTCTGCTTCTGGAATATTTTAACGTTCATATTTTAAGTGTTTGTTCTACTTAAGATATGTTTTGGGGAGCCTATCTGCTAAGGAAAATATAGCATGTTGAAAAGCTTCTGATGGGATAAAACCTAATAGCTTGGGATGGGAGGCAAAAGGCTGTGCTGTGAAGGGCTGAGCACTGTGCTCAGAGCTCTCAAACACCCTCTTAGCTCATCCTTTATCTTACAGTGTCTCCACTGCCTGTTGGGGAAGCTCCAGGAACTTGTCTGCTCAGCCATGATGATGGATGGGACGTCCTCCTGGTGAGAAATAAGAAACCCTCAGCCATTATTAATAATATAGTGCTTGAGAACATGAAGCCATTACAACTCTGATGGAAAGAGGGACCATCATTATTTCCACTGCAGAGCAGAAAAGGAGGGGACATGTGGTAATTAGGGACAGTTACTATTGCTTAGCTGCAGAGAGAGGGAGGGCAGAGTCACTCCTGCCAGGGAGGCTGGCTGTTCTGGTGAGAGAGGCTGGAGAGACTGGCATGAAGGGCACAGAGTGGACATAGTTCTGTTTCCTCTACTGATTCCACCAGAATGTTCTCTTGCTTGCTTGGCCAGCAGCTCTTTTCACCACTAGACCAATGCCACAGAGTGTGCTTATTTGGGAAGGACATTGATTATTTGTCCTTCTGTTGCATTTACTAGAGGGTACTTGTCTGGCTCTGTTGGCCAGCAAGGGTCAACTTCCCTCTTTCCAGTGTGTCTGAGACTGAGGAAATTTCCCCCTAGCTGATGACCAGAAAAGAATGGGTTCCAGGCTGATGACCAGAGACACTTTATTCCATTCCACCAATGTTTATATAAGACAAGAGAAACTGGGATACATGCAGAGTGGCAGGGCCCAGGACACAAGAGATGGGCATTCAGGGACATGAGGCACCAGAGAGAAGTTTAGCATGAACATTGAGGATTGGGAATGTTTGAGAGCAACATGGCAGGCCATAAAAATCACCTTATCTCTCTTAACCAGAGATCTCTGTGAGGGAGAAGAGATGCCCAATAGTCACATCTGTGAGTGGGATGGAACCCCTCTTTGTGTTGTCCTTCCCCATCTCTGGAACCCTGTGTCTCTGAGACTTCTGCCTCAAGGAGAGTCTTTGGAGCAGTGGCTCTACAGGGCACCCCAAGAATAGTCATTCTAGGAGGATTCCATCTGTGAGGTGGTTCAAAAACAGCATCACAGGGGGGATCAAACAGGTACCTACTCAGGTTATGCCTCCAAATAGAACTTCATGGTCTGTGTCCTCCAAAATATTCTTTGCATGTTAGTGAGTGGCAGCAATGATCAAATCTACATCTCTGCTGACATTTGTTTATCAAGGTCTGATTTGGCGCAGATGAAATCTTCTCTTTTTTAGCAAATTCACTGAAGGCGTTAGGGATTTTTTTTTAACTCTAAATACTATTTAGTACACTACTTTAAGCTAAACTATTCATCCCATATCAAAAAATGTCTTTTTTTGTGGTTATATAAAGCAAGTCCTGACAAGTAACATTAGCTTTAGAACTTAGGGTCAAAGTGTGTGTGTGGGAGGAGGGGGCAGGAACTTGAATAAAAACATTCTCTTTTTTCTTTTTGGGCCACATCCGGTGATGCTCAGGGGTTACTCCTGGCTATGAGCTCAGAAATTGCTCCTGGCTTGGGGACCATATAGGATGCTGGGGGATCAAACTGTTATCCATTCTAGGTTAGTGTGTGCAAGGTAAACGCCCTATAGATGTGCCACCACTCCTGCCCCAATTAAAAACATTCTTAATTATGATGAGATTTTGTACTTTTTCTTTCCAATCAGAGTCAGAAGAGGGCTTAAGAGCAGAACTGGCAAATTTGCCTCCTTTCCTGATAATGTTTGGGAATTTCTGGCCATAATCCACTCCCTCCCTTGCCTCTTCATTGTCATTCAGCAAATTGTGTTCCAACACCTACATTTTTTCCTTTGTTGCATGGGAATATTTAATATTAGCTCAAGGAAAGACTGTTGGGGGTGAAGGAGGGAAGGTAGGCCAGGCATTTAGCTTCACCAAGAGTTTTGGCCTTTCCTGACCACTGTCCACTTGTGCTTACCTCAGTGCTTTGCTTCCAAGAACAAAAGGGCTAGACAATGGCTACATGCTTCCTGTGCACTCAGATTCTCTCCTGGGCCATGGAAAGGGGATTCAAGGCTGCTGATAATCTGTGACAGTGATGTGATAGAAGCTGCACCATGGCCTGCAACTGTTTCTCAGGGGAGTGCACCCAGACCAGATCTGGCATATACACCTCAGACCCCCTTCTTGATTCCACAGTGATGTCACACAGTGTGCCTCAAGTTTGCATAAGGACCAAAAAATCTTCAAACCTTCCCACTGTAAAATTAAAAAGCCATAAGGATATGTTGTATGGTATGAGGGCTAGAGTTACTATGTCTGTTTGTATTTTTGAAAATCACTCAAAAGGCAACGAGAAATGTGTGATGACTCAGGGCTAGGGTTCTCATTTTTGCATATAGGCCCATGTCAGATCATTATGTTCTACAGAAGTAATTTTTGCAATTGCTGTTGAGTTTGTAAAGTGTAGACTAACTTAATAGGCACAGAAATAATAGTTCAAACAAAAAATGGGAACTGTATCTTTCGAAGAGAGATATATCTTAAAGAATGACAAGGGAACTCTAACAGAAACTTTATTGAATTGGTATAACAATTTTGGTAGGTAGACATTTTGATAATATTTGTTCTCCCAATCCATAAACATAGACAATTTTTTTATTTCCTGAGGTCCTCTTCAATTTCTTTCATTAGTGACTTACAGTTTTTTACGGTGGTAAGATTGATACCAGAACACTGCTTGCCTAAAACATGGCTGTGGACATTTCTATAACCATGGTAACTCAATAAAACATACTAAAATGTGATATCTAGCTACAGAGGCCTGGTTTTATCATATACAACTGAGCAGAGAGTTTCCTGGCATCATATAAAGACCCTGGGTGTGGTAATGAGCATGTATGGAGCCAGTAGCTGTTAACATGGCAGTATGCTTCAAGGGCGGAGAAACCCTGATTCTCTTAGGCCATGGGAATTCCCTTTCTTATTTCCCCAGTACTTACTGTGCCTATGCAAGCACAAAACCTTGCCACACTAGCACTCTTTCGTATTTTTTTCTTTTTATTTATTTATTTATTTTTATTTTTTCTCTTTTTTCTTCTTTTTTCTTTCTTTTTCACTCTTGTGGTTTTTATTTGGTGATTTTTGTTGTTGCTGGGTGCTTTTACTTTTTTTTGGTAGTTACTTTTTTTTTCTTTAAACTAGAATTTATTGGTATACAAAATTCTATTTCATAGATAAAGTGGCACATCTTTGCAGCTTCTATTGCACCAAGTATTGAAGATTAAACACACACACACACACACACACACACACACACACACAAAAGAGACATTTGGTTTTGAAAACACTGCAAATAGCCAAGTGAAGTATTTTAGTAAATAAATAATAAATGATTCATATTAACACAATCTGAGGAAATTAACAACAGAGAGGGAATGAAAACATAGAGGGATATGATACAATGGTCACATCTCTTCCTGTCAAACTCCATAGGTAAGGCAAGACTTGCTTAGTCTATGAATCATGACCCCAGGAAGGTCTTTTTTTTTTTTTGTTCCCCCATTCACAATACAGACCAGACAAAGGGCCTGGTTTGAGGCGTATATGGGGAGCATTTACTGTACCTCCTCTTTCTATACAGTTAGTGTAAAGAACACAGCCTGTGGTAACCATTGGGAGGCCTTATCTTTTCTTTTCTTTTTTTGAGTTTTTTATATATATTTAAAAAAAAAACCTTCACCAGTGCAACATTCCCATCACCAATATCCCAAGTGTCCCTTTCTCTGCACCTCACACTGACCTGTATTCTAGACAGGCTTTCTACTTCCCTCAATCAGTCACATTTTTTTATGACAGTACTCAGTGTAATTATTTCTGCGACTGCACTAAACAATCCCTGTAGTGAACTTCATGTCAGGAGCTGGACCCTCAAGTTCTCCTCTATTTTGTCTTTGAGAATCATTACACAAATGTTTTTTATTTTTCTCAAACCCCATAGATGAGTGAGACCATTCTGTGTTTATCTCTCTCCCTCTGACTTATTTCACTCAGCATAATAGATTTCATATACATCCATGTATAGGAAAATTTCATGACTTCATCTCTTCTGATGGCAGCATAATATTCCATTGTATATGTATACCATAGTTTCTTTAGCCATTCATCTATTGAGGGGCCTCTAGGCTGTTTCCAGAGTCTGGCTCTTGTAAACAGTGCTGCAATGAATATAGGTGTGAGAAAGGGATTTTTGTATTGTATTTTTGTGTTCCTTGGATATATCCCTAGGAGTGGTATAGCTGGACTGTATGGGAGCTCAACTTCCAGCTTTTGGAGAAATCTCCATATCGCTTTCCACAAAGGATGGACTAGACAGCATTCCCACCAGCAGTGAATAAGAGTTCCTTTCTCTCCACATCCACACCAGCACTGCTTGTTCTCATTCTTTCTGATGATTCTTTAGGATACAAGAGCCACCTACTGAGTGGGAGAAATTATTTACCCAATACCAACAGAAAAATCAGATAAGGGGTTAATATCCAAAATATACAAGGCACTGACACAACTTTACAAGAAAATAATCATCTAACCCCATCAAAAAACGGGGAGAAGAACTGAACAGACACTTTGATAAAAAAAAAGAAATACAAATGGCTAAAAGGCACAGAAAAAAATGCTCCACATCACTAATCATCAGGGAGATGCAAATCAAAACAACTATGAGGTACCATCTCACGCCACAGAGATTGGCACACCCCATGAAAGTCTTAAATATCTCCAGACTGAAGCTAGAACAAGTTTTTTAGGAAAAAAGAGAGGAACTGTTTCTGAACCTGGGAAGGCCACTGAGTGCTCTCAGGATACTCTGGCCCTCCTTTGTAAAGGGGACTAGTGAGCATTAGCACATCTATATTAGCAAGAAGAATGTGGAGGGCTTGAAGTCAAATTCGGGCTGGGATGTTGTTTGTTAGGTTTTTGTTATGCTTTTCTTATTCTTATTATTTTTTTCTTCTTCCAGCAGAACCACACAACTTGAATCATCTTGTTTTGCCTCATGAATTGAGAGGGGAAATAAAAATGAATGGTACCAGGACCAAACAGCCATATGAATATTGATTGGAAATAAAAAAAATGATCAGACTTAAACACCAAACCCAAAGTCAACAACAACAGCATCGACATCCTATCTACAACAAGCTATACACAGAGGGAACAGTTACACTAGCACTCCGGGTGGCAAAGGAGGGAGACATGCTCAGAAAAGGGGTGGAGGGAGGACAACCCTGGTGGTGAGAATGGCCCTGATTCATTGTCACTATGTATTTTAAATATTACTTTGAAAGATCTGTTATTCACTTTTGGTCACAATAAAAATTATTTTTAAAAAATGTGATATCTCTAAGGGTCACTTGATTTAAGGCATCAAAAATTGATGATTCTGATAAGGTGCGTATGGTTACTGACCTCCATCCCTGAGAACAGAACAAAAACATGATGGAAACGATCAAAGAAATAAAAACGTGACTTAGAAACTATACAAACATGATAAAAGAAAGCATTAGAGAAAGGATGAAGAGAGGCAGGATCAACAGCACAACTGGGAGGGAGTTTGCCTTCATAGACAAAATTCTACAGACAAAGACATTATCTCGTTAAACCTAACACGCTGGAAAAAGCATTCCTAAAACTAGCAACCTAGATAGTCCAATTGCAGCCATAGCAGTATCAAAAAAACATAAACATAGATGAAAGTAATTACTTAAAAAGTGCAGAAAAACCATCGACAAAGGTTTCAATTGATCAAGAAGATAGAACAATTGCAAATACATACATACATACATACATACATACATACATATACTGTATATGTAACTTAAAGCAAACCTAAGTTGCATAAACTAAATTCAAAATATTGAGGTAGAATGGCCAATTCAATAATAACAGCTGGATATTTTAATAATTCATTTTAATAGTAGTAGAACTAGACAGAAAATCAAAAGGGAATAAATAGAGGACTTGAGTTGCAGTATGCATCAGTCAAAGCTACCAGGTTTCCAGAGTATTTTTCACCTGACCATCATATGAGCTGTTTTAAAGTGATAAAATGCTCTCTAGTATAAGCTCATTTAACAAAAATTGTTAGTAAATTTAAATTGCCTAAAACATTAGACTTCACTTGGTGGAAATTTCCCTGGATGGAAATCAGATACAATGCCATATAAGATGAGACAGAATCTCAAAGGGGTACTTGCATTGACTTTATTCTCAAAAAACTCTGACCTTGAAAATCAGTGACAAGGATTCAGGAACACTCTTGCTTTGACTTCCAATACCTTTCCATTTATGCCTATTGTAATGAATTTAGGTTTTCTATTTATATAATTAAAAAGTCCCTCGAAAATGAAATTGCACTGAAAAGGTACAACTCAACCCATTACACCCTGGTTAGTCCTCAATCACAACAGTTAGGCAATAGAAATTAATAAAATAATAAAAAAAAATCACCAAAATGTGAATAATAAACAAAATATTCTCAGTGCTCAGTGGTTATTCCTGGCTCTATGTTCAGAAATCACTCCTGGTGGGCAAGGGGGACCATATGAGATGCTGAGGTTAAACTGGGGTCAGCTGCATGCAATGTAAATGCTATCACTCTGGCTCTCGCCCCTAAATAGCACATTCTTTTTTTTTTTTTAAATCTTTATTTAAGCACCATGATTACAAGCATAATTGTTGTTGGGTTTCAGTCATAAACAGAACACCTCCTTCACTAGTGCACCATTCCCACCACCAATGCCCCCCTTCTTTCTAACGCTTGTATTTGAGACAGGCATTCTACTTCTCACTCATTGTCATGATAGTTGTTAGTGTAGTTATTTCTCTAACTGCATCACTACTCTTTGTGGTGAGTTTCATATTGTGAGCCGGTCCTTCCAGCCCTCATCTCTATTGTCTCTGGGAATTATTACAATAATGTCTTTAATTTTTCTTAAAACCCATAGATGAGTGAGACTATTCTGTGTCTATCTCTTTACCTCTGACTTATTTCACTCAGCATAATAGATTCCATGTACATCCACATATAGGAAAATTTCATGACTTGATTTCTCCTGATGGCTGCATAATATTCCATATACCACAGTTTCTTTAGCCATTCATTTGTTAAAGGGCATCTTGATTGTTTCCAGAATCTGGTTATTGTAAATAACACTGCAATGATTATAGGTGTGAGGAAGAAATTTTTGGATTGTATTTTTGTGTTCCTAGGGTATATTCCTAGGAGTGGAATAGCTGGATCATATGAGAGCTCAATTTTTCATTTTTTGAGGAATCTCCATATTGTTTTCCATAAAGGCTGGGCTAGACAGCATTCCTACCAGCAGTGAATGAGAGTTCCTTTCCCCCCACATCTCCCCACGTGGTCTTTATGATATGTGCTAGTCTCTGTGGCATGAGATGGTACCTCATTGTTGTTTTGATTTACATCTCCCTGATAATTAATAATATGGAGCATTTATGTGTCTTTTGGTCATTTGTATTTCTTCTTGAGGAAGTGTCTTCATTTCTTCTCCCCATTTTTTGATGGGGTTAGATTTCTTTTTTTTCTTGTTCAGTTCTGTAAGTACCTTGTATATTTTCAATATCAGCCCTTTATCTGATGGGTATTGAGTGAATATTTTTTTCCATTCTGTGGGTGGCTTTTGTATCCTAGGCATTATTTTCTTTGAGGTGCAGAAGCTTCTCAGCTTAATATAGTCTCATCTGTTTATCTCTGCTTTCACTTGTTTGGAGAGTGCTGTTTCCTCCTTGAAGATGCCATTAGTTTCAATGTCATGGAGTGGTTTACCTACATGTTGTTCTATATATCTTATGGTTTCAGGCCTGATATCTAAGTCTTTAATCCATTTGGATTTAACCTCTGTGCATGGTGTTAGGTGGGTGTCTGAGTTCACCTTTTTGCAAGTGGCTAACCAGTTGTGCTAACACCACTTGTTGAAGAGGCTTTCCTTGCTCTGTTTTGCCTTTTTTGTTTGTTTGTTTTGTTTTGGGGCCACACCCAGTAACTCTCAGGGGTTACTCCGTCCTGGCTATGCGCTCAGAAGTCGCTCCTGGCTTGGGGGACCATATGGGACGCCAGGGGGATCGAACTGCGGTCCGTCCTAGGCTAGCGCTGGCAAGGCTTACCTCCAGCGCCACCACGCCAGCCCAAGATTTGTACTTTTTTCTTTCTGCTTTGCATTTCTTGCCCCTTTATCAAAGATTAGTTGATTGTATGCCTGGGGAACATTCTCTGAATATTCAAGTCTATGCCACTGATCTGAGTATCTGTCTTTATTCCAATACCATGCTGTTTTAATAACTATTGCTTTATAATATAATTTAAAATTGAGGAAAGTAGGGCCGGAGAGATAGCATGGAGGTAGGGCATATGCCTTTCCTGCAGAAGGATGGTGGTTTTAATTGTGGCATCTCATAAGGTCCCCCGAGCCTGCCAGGAGCGATTTCTGAGTGTAGAGCCAGGAGTAACCCCTGACTGCTGCCGGATGTTACCCCAAAACAAAAAATAATTGGGGAAAGTAATGTCTCCCATATTCCTTTTCCCAAGGATTGCTTTAGTTATTCAGTGGGTGTTTATTGTTCCAAATGAATTTCAGGAGTGTTTGATCCATTTCTTTGAAGAATGTCATGGGTATCTTTAAGGGAACAGCACATTTTTAAATAGTCAAGGAGTCAAAAAATAAATCATTAAGAATGAAAAATTGAAAACAAAACATAACACAACTATGGTGATGGGACTGAGAGGGGAAAGTTGGTGTTTCTTTTGAAAGTGACACTGATGTTCTTAAACTACATTGGTGGGAAAACAAATCTACTCTTGTGATGGGCACAGATCTGAAGACTTTCTTGGTATCCTTCAAAGGTATGACTTCTTGGCATTTGGGAGTCTCTGCATGAAGCTCTGATGTGAAGACAAGAGCAGATAGTGGGAATCTTTCTGACAGTCCAACTCCTATCTGCTTTTCTGCTTTTCTCCTTCCTCAACTTAGTGCAAATTGTCACACATTTATTTGAGACTTTAATTCTTGCATAAACTCAGTAGTAAATGACTAGCCAGGGTGTAATGGCCTTGCACCTTTTGTTTAAGAGGGACTTTTAAATTATATAAATTGAAAATCTAAATCAATTACAATTGCTATAAATGGAAAGAAATTGGAAATTAAAGAGTGTTCCAGACTCTTTGTCATTGATTTTCAAGGTCAGAGTGTTTTAAGAAAAAAGTCAATGCAAGTACCCTTTTGAGGTTCTGGCTCATCTTCTATGGAATCATATCCGATTTCCACCCAGTGGGAATTTCAGGGGTTGGCTGAGACCTGTGTACAGGCCACCTGTGAATCTACTCTGGAGTTGAGTGGACTTGGAATCTAGGAGCACTTCATGGTCTATCCTAATTTCTTCTTAGCCTTAATTCTGTAGAAAGATGAATCCCTAATATCTGTTTCTCAGACCAGAATAACCCTGATATAGGAGTTATGTCTTAAACCCATCTTGATACCAAGAAGTGCAAAGTATTGATCACAGGTTTCTTTAACTTTGAGAATGGAACCCACTGAAATCTTCACTGAAGATGCAAGATGCTAACCATTATGCATTCTTTCTGGATTCTTCACATTGCGAGTACTTGAGAAAGCCAAGTGTCTCAACACTTTTTAGGCACAACATTCTTTTGCTTTCTCTGTACTTGCACATTCCTTGCTCCATTAGAGTCTTCATTTCTTCATAGATTAGATCTTTTCTAGAAGTCTTGGAGCACATACTCTGCGGTTATACTAGTTGAGACCTGGCTTCAGTTGTCATGTGGGCTGCGATAGTGAATGTGAGGCAGGAGGCCCATTGGCCTTTCTCATCCCCACATGCAATGCAGGAAACAAATAGACCTTGATTCTACACACACACACACACACACACACACACACACACACACACGCACACACACACACTAAGAGTTTCATGCTGTTAAGGAAGCTTCTGAGAACTGAGCATGTGTTTGTCCCCTTGTCTCTCCCTGGCATTCTTAAACTTTGGGAACCATGGCCCTTCTCCAGTCCAGTCTCTGGACAAACCATCCTCCCTCCTAATTTGTAGAACAACTGGGACATTTAATGGGGGACCAAAGATTGAGTGAACCATAAAAGAGAAGGGTTTAAATAACTGTGGGAGGTCAATTAGAAATTTTCTTGGATGGTGAAATAGTGATGGTATTACAAATAGAATTTATCCACTGTATCCTAGCAACATTGCAGGAACCTATGAGTTCAGTGACTGCTGAAGATAAACTTTTGTTGAAAAAATTTTACTTTTCTCCCTTCACTGTGATGGGGGATAAGACATGTCAGTCACCTGCTTGGCAGAGACTTTACTTTTATATACTATGTGTACATAGGATATACAAATATAGCTTTACAAGGGAGAGTTTGGAGAACATCAGGCCCACTAAAACTGGTGCTATTTTTTTTTACTTTCTTGTGAACAAACCAGATATGATTCATTTAAGTCTCTTCCATCCTAACAAATTCACTCTGTTCTTCTCTCTAGTAATCTCTCCATTGACAGCTCAAGTTCACAAAGCTGCTACAGCCAATCGCAGAGATGGAAGGAATCTTCAGCCGGAGGCAGTATTTCTCATGGAGGGTGATGCAAGTTGAAGATCAAGGAGCCCATATATTCTGCTTCTACTGTAAGTTCACTTGCTAGAAGCTGCTCTCTACCTCTGATAGAGGATAAGAAACCCCTTTATCAAAGGACTTCATAAAGGCTTCTTTTTATGCCCTAATTACCTGTTAAGACCCAACCCAGTTGGGGGTTAAGCTTAAACAATAGATTTGGAAAAGGAAGACAGGAGCTCCCAATGGTCACATGTCCTCATCTCCTTACTGGAAGTGAAGCTTTATTTCATTCAAGGAATGTTCTCCAGCTACTAGGACCTGCACACTATGGCCACAGATTCAGAGAGGAATAAAGAAGTCAGCATGGCAGGTCTTAGGTTGGAACTCTAGGTGATAACAGAACATTCTGCTCAATAGATAAGTTAAAGCAGTAAAAACAAAATAAAAAGGTTTAAATGATCTTAAGTTATCCCTAAAGCAAAGTGATTTTGAATTTCTCCTTAGAGTCATTCATACCTTATAACTTCAATTCCCTCTGATGTCCTTGATTAAAAACTTTTCTTGAGACACACACTTGAACCAGGAGTAGCAGTTTACTAAACTCAAAACTAGATGTAGAGGCTCCACATCCCATAGTTTAACCTTGGGTGTACAGGTCTGAAGCAGGAAAGCTGTAATGATTAGGAAAACAAGACAGGGGCTGGAGCATTGGTGAGGAGAGGTAAAGTATTTGACTTGCGGGTGCTAGCCTAGGACGGACAGTGGTTTGATTCCCCAGTGTCCTATATGGTCCCCCAAGCCAGGAGCAATTTCTGAGTGCATAACCAGGAGAAGAGTGACCCCTGAGCATCACTGGGTGTGCACCACCCCCCAAAAAAAAAGGAAGGAAGGAAGGAAGGAAGGAAGGAAGGAAGGAAGGAAGGAAGGAAGGAAGGAAGGAAGGAAGAAGGAAAAAAGAAAGAAAGAAAGAAAGAAAGAAAGAAAGAAAGAAAGAAAGAAAGAAAGAAAGAAAAGAAAGAAAGAAAGAAAGAAAGAAAGAAAGAAAGAAAGCAGGAAGGAAGGAAGGAAGGAAGGAAGGAAGGAAGGAAGGAAGGAAGGAAGGAAGGAAGGAAGGAAGGAAGGAAGGAAGAAGGAAGAAGGAAAAGAAAGAAAGAAAGAAAGACAGACAGAGCAGAAAGAAAGAAAGAAAGAAGAAAGAAAGAAGGAAGGAAGGAAGGAAGGAAAGAAAGAAAGAAAGAAAGAAAAAAAGAAAAGAAAGAAGAAAGAAGAAAGAAAGAAAGAAAAGAAAGAAAGAAAGAAAGAAAGAAAGAAAGAAAGAAAGAAAAGAAAGAAAGAAAAAAAAGAAAGAAAGAAAGAAAGAAAAAAAAAAAAAGAAAGAAGAAAGAAAGAAAGAAAGAAAGAAAGAAAGAAAGAAAAAAAAAAAAAAAAAAAAAAAAAAAGAAAGAAAGAAAGAAAGAAAAAATAAGAAAGAAAGAAAGAAAGAAAATAAGAAAGAAAACAAGACAGACATAAGGGAGAAAAGCATGGGGTCAGGGGGCTTCCAGTCTGGTGAACAGACTGTAATTTCAATACAATCCTTATTGTTCAAAGTCAATCAACCTGGGTGGAAGAGAAGACATAGTGAACAGAAACAATTACCAATCTAATGTTAATCAAATTTAGGTGGGTCTTTTTAACTCAGAGGTGTATATATTATAAAGATGTGTATAAAGAGAAGAGAAAGCTAGGACAAAGTCTTTGGGGGAAAGCAGAATGTGAGCTCTGGGTATGTAGTTACAGGTAGGGTGTTCCTATGTCAGCATTCAAGACCACCTTCTGAGCTTTATGACCCCAATACTTTCCCAGTGAAGGCTCATGAATGTCTCTGCCTGGTACTTTTCATGGCCTCTCTATTCTTGGTGAAAGCAAACAGATCAAGCAATTGATGAATTAGCGTGTCCACCTTGGATGGTGCATTTTAATGGGATTTTATGCTCCCTCCTTACAAATAGCTGCTTCCACTCCTCCTCTCCCTCCCATGTGTCCATCCATCAGCCTCACAGCCCACACCCTCTGGTTGAAAAGACAGCATTTGAATTTGCACACTCCGGATTATTGCAGTTTTCTACAACAATCTTTCCAAGGTGCCTCTTTTTTAATGAAGTCATTATGAAACTGTCAAAAATGTAAATTGCTTCATGTCTTGTGAGTCAGTCTTTATTGCCTCTTTCAAAGGTGTGTCTAGCTGATTTTTGCCCAAGCAGTATGAGCCTAATGGCAGGACTGGAAAGAATATGACCTTGTGAATGTTCAGACAATGCCACCAATGGATCACCCAGTGGCCAGACTGTGTCCACTCTAGGAGCCACGAAGCCTTGCCACTGAAGCAGATGTGATCCAGAGTCTCCCTGCAGCTCCCAGTTTTACAGCTCAGTAAGCATCTGGGAACATGGAGAGTCATAGAATAGAGAACCTGGGAAGATGTGAGCAAAACCCAAATAGCAGTTGACTGTCCTTTTCTCATTTATACCTTTTGTCCATTGTCAGGGAAAGAAATGTTAAAGCCTTCTAAAACTCATGTAGCATCTGCCATTGTGAGAAACTTGAACTTCTTGTACTGGAGCCTAAGTCAGTGGACAGAGCAGAGATGCCTTCCCTCCCTAGCTACTTCCCCAGGGAAATGCAATGGGCAAATAGTAGGGACCGAAATCAAACTCCTGCTCAAATACCTCTCCAATCCTGAAAAGGTGTTTTATAAAAATTCACCATTAGAGATGTGTTTCTTTAACAGTAATACATGTGATGGCCTCATTTAAAGTGTAATTTTTTTTTTCAATCTATGCCCTCCAACAAAAGGACAATCAGTAGGAAGCAAGGGCAAGAGCCACACGAGCTGTGATTTTAGTGTCAATTGGAATTGGAGAAACATGCATGATCTGTAGAAACCAAGCAGATATATTCCTAATTTTTCAGTGGAATAAGCACTGAGGCATAGTAGATGTGCATTTACTCTTTAACAGATCTAAGACAACCAATTTTTTGTTTTGTTTTGTTTGAGAGGGTCACACCTGGCAGTTCTCAGGGTTAACTATTGACTCTGTGCTCAGGGATCACTCCTGGTGGTGCTTGGGGGACCAAATAAAATGCTAGGGATCCAACCCAGGTAGTCACATACAAGACGACTGCTTTTCCCACTGTGCTATTGCTTTGGCATAGAGACAATTATTTTTATTTAAAAAATGCAACTTAGAATATTTTTGCATTTCATAAATAATTCATACTCATCATACACCATGCTGTAGCTAGATAAGAAGTTGAAAACACAAATCAAGCCTAGTATGCTATAAAAAGGGAGTATTCAGAGAGCAAAAACAATCTCCTAGTCATTCAAAATATTATAATAGGAGCAAAAAGAAATTTCAAAAGTTTGGTTGGAAAATATAATTGAGTCAATTGCCCAGAAAGCAGTAAAAATAAGAGAAAAAGATAAGCAAATAAATAACAGGACAGCAATGGAAAGAAATTCATATTATTGTTTCTGAACATAGGACAACTAAATGGTAGGAATTGGAAAAGTGAAGAAAGGGGAAATAAGAAAGGAGGAAACTGTCAAAGAAATGCAATTCCTAGGTTGTCAAAAACTGAGATCCCACAGGAAAATGAAGCTGTGCCTTGATAAATTTTGTGACCACAAGGATAAAGACATTTAATCTTGAAAAAATAAAACGATTGCAAACAAAGGGTTGTGGACTACATGACTTTGAAACACTAAAGTTAAAACATAGTGAAAGAATACTTTCAAGGTTAATTCAATTATTTTTGATTTATACTTCCATATTCATATGATGATAAGATTTTTACATGAGGAAAGTAAACTATACATTGGAGATTTTTAGTACTGGTTGGTAAGATGCACTCCCCTAAACTAGGAATTAATTTTTTTTAATTTTTTAGTATTTTGTTAAACTAGGGAGTGAGTCTATTTTTTTTTAAATAGGTGAGAACAGAAAATAGAGTCTCACTAAAGAAGGAAATTCCTGTCTGATGTCATTATATCAGGAGTAGGAAGCAGCCTGGTTGCAAAGTTCCAGAATACCAAAAAAAGAAAATCAAAAGGAAAATGGGCTAGTGGTATTTTTAGCGTGTGTTTTAACATAATGACATTTCTGTTTTAACATGATCAGTGGACTATACTTGAAGAGAAAAGTTTAGTGTAACTGCTAGATGATAATTTAAGTAAGATAAATATTGGAAGAAAATTACAGATGCTTCTCTATTTATGATAAAATTATGTCCCACTAAACCCACTTTAAGTTGAAAACATGAAACACAGTTAGCTTATGGAACATTAGAGATGAGCTTACCTCAAACATGCTCAGAACATTTTCAGTAGCCTGGAATTGGGTGATTCCTTATACTTTATCTCCAAAATAATTGCCTTTCTCTTCTTTGCAGATAGAGATAGGAGCCAATCAATAGCATCTGGAAGCTTGTATCAGAGAGATTGGTAATATATCTCAATGAAGATCAACATGCAAAATTCAAAGAACCTTTTCTACTTAATATAACACTTCCATAAAGTTAAAATAAAGTTCTAAGAAGGGATGGAGAGATAGTAGAGCAGATAAAGTGCTTGCATTGCTCTCAGCAGAGCCCTAGATCCCATATGTTCTCCAAGCCCACCAGAGCGTAGAGACCAGAGTAAGCCTGAGAACTAACATGTGTAGTCCAAAAACAAATAAGCAACAATGTTCTAAGGAAACAAACCATTTTAAGTCAAGAACCATCTGCAGTGACACAAGAGAAACAACCAGTTGACCAATAAACAACATAGAAGAGAAAAGTAGTCTGGGAACAATAAATGGTCAGTTATTGGAACTGAAGGGTTTGCCTATAGAACTAAACAGGTGGAAGTGGGTACTGGGAATGGTCCTTTGAACACTAGTGGAGGGTAGTGGCCCTCTGGGGATGAGGATGCTGTTGAAACAATGTGAGCATGAAAAGTATATATAAGAGTATTGTAAATAGCCCAAATCTGGAAACAACCAAGATGCTCTTCAGAAGTTGAATGGGCAAAGAAACTGGTACATATACATTATGGAATATTATGCAGCCATCAGGAGAGAAGAAGTTATGACATTTTCATATACAAGATGAACATGAAAACTATTATTCTGAATAAAATAAGTCAAAGGGAGAGAGATAGACACAGAATGGTCTCGCTCATCTATGGGTTTTAATAATAATAAAATACTATTATTGTAATAATGCCCAGAGACAATAGAGATGAGGGCTAGAAGGACCGGCTCATGATATGAAGCTACTAAAAGAGTGGTGATTGTAGTTAGAGAAATAACTATACTAACAACTATTATGGCAATGTTAATAAGTGAAAGAAGTAGAATACCTGTCTAGAAAACAGGCAGGGGTTGGGGGGAGGAGGGTGATGGGGTACTGGTGGTAAAAATGTTTCACTGGTGTTCCTTTTGACTGAAACCCAACTACAAATATGTTTGTAATCATGGTGCTTAAACAAAGATATAATTAAAAAATATATAAGAGTATTGTTAATGTGGGCATCGTGACAAATAGGGTTTAAAAAGTTTTTTATGTGGAAAGTAACAATATGGTATTTTTAAAAAGTGCAAAGAGAAGTTTCAGGGGCAAATTTTTCCTGAGTCTCAACGTTTTAAATGTTAAATGCTCTGTGGGGAGCAGAGTAAGAGAGCATGAAGGATCGCCAAGACCTCCCCTTCAACAGGAAAGCAATCAATCATAGCTAAACCTGTAAAGAACCAAGAAATAACTGTACAGCTCTGCTATTTAAGAATAGACTATGCTTTAGCTTTCAAATACCAGTTCCCACAAAGCAAGGAAAGATGCATGGAACGATAATTTTAGGTTCCAGGCACAAGCCAGGAAATGATGCTGAGTTGTCAGGTTCATGCCTAAGATTAGTGGCATCATGGAACAAAGATGGGAAATCAGCATCAAGGACTTCAGAAACTTCAGTGGAGTTGAACAAATTTGAAGCTGAAATCCTTGAATTTCTTTTTTTTAATTTTTAAAATTTATTTTAACATCTTGATTAAAAATATGATTGTAATTAGGTTTCAGTCATGTAAAGAACACTCCCTTCACCAATGCAACATTCTCACCACCAATGTCTCAAATCTCCCTCCATCCTACCCCACCCCCACCTGTACTCCAGACAGGCTTTCCAGTTCCCTCATTCATTCACATGTTTATGGTAGTTCTCTGTGTAGTTATTTCTATAATTGCACTCACCACTCTTTGTGGTGAACTTCATGAAGTGAGCTGGAAGTTCCAGCCCTCCTCTCATTGTCTCTGAGGATTGTTGCAAAAATGACTTTCATCTTTCTTAAAACCCATAGATGAGTGAGACTATTCTGCGTCTCTCTCTCTCTCTCTCTCTCTCTCTCTCTCTCTCTCTCTCTCTCTCTCTCTCTCTCTCTCCCTCTGACTTACTTCACTCAGCATGATAGATTCCATGTACATCCATGTATAGGAAAATTTCATGACTTCATCTCTTCTGACGGCTGCATAATATTCCATTGTGTATATGTACCACAGTTTCTTTAGCTATTTGTCTGTTGAAGGGCATTTGGTTGTTTCCAGAGCCTGACTATTGTGAATAGTGCTGCAATAAACATAGGTGTGAGGAGGGGGGTTTTGTATTTTATTCTTGTGTTCTTAGGATATATCCCGAGAAGTAGAATAGCTGGGTCGAATGGGAGCTCAATTTCCAGATTCTGGAGGAATCTCCATATCGCTTTCCATAGAGGTTGGATTAGATGGCATTCCCACCAGCAGTGGATAAGAGTTCCTTTCTCTCCACATCCCCACCAGCACTGATTATTCTCATTCTTTGTGATGTATGCCAATCTCTGTGGTGTGAGTTGGTATCTTATCGTTGTTTTGATTTGCATCTCCCTGATGATTAGTGATGAGGAGCATTTTTTCATGTGCCTTTTGGCCATTTGTATTTCTTTTTTATCAAAGTGTCTGTTCATTTCTTCTCCCCATTTTTTGATGGGATTAGATGTTTTTTTTTTCTTATAAAGTTCTGTCAGTGCCCTGTATATTTTGGATATTAGCCCCTTATCTGATGGGTATTGGGTGAATAGTTTCTCCCACTCGGTGGGTGGCTCTCAGGCAGAAACCAGCAGGAATCAATGTGTATATGTCCCGACCCACTTCTGAAGCAGGCAGGATCACCGGCAGGAATGCTGATGAAATCCAGTCTCAGGCAACTGAAAACAGCATGACCCAAGATGAAATCGTTGAATTTCTAATGATCCTTAAGAAAAAGTTAATATTATTGTTAAAGAAGAGATACCATGCATATCACTTTATCTCCATCCAACACTTAGTTACTGACCCAAGTGATCAGTTTAAATTATCATCTTCATAATGGTTCCTTCTCTTCCTTAACTGCACTGGTACACTCTGTAGCAAGCTTCCTACCATGTACTCGTCTCCCTGGCCCTTGACACTATTGTCTCTGGATATTTGTATCACATTATATTTTAGTTTTCTTATATCCCCCAAGCAAGTGAGATTATTCTGTCTATTCCTCTTCCTTTGACTCATTTCATTCAGCATAATACTCTCCATCTCCATTCATGTATAAGCAAATTTCATGACTTTCTTTTTAAGCCTACAGCACCTGGTATTCCCAGGCCGTCTCCAAGTACTAACCAGGCCCGACCCTGCTTAGCTTCCAAGATCAGATGAGATTGGGCACATTCAGGGTGGTATGGCTGTAAACTAAATTTCATGACTATTTTTTCTAACAGTGCATAATAGCTTATTTTGTAGCTGTACCATAGTCTCTGGATCCACTCATCTGTTCTCAGGTGCTTATGTTGTTTCCAGATACTCACTATTGTAAATAGTGCTGTGATGAGTATAGGAGTAAAGAATATCTAAAAGGAAAAAAAGGGATAGAGAGAGCGAGAAAGAGAGAGAGGGAGAAGATAAAAATGCCTGCCCCAGATGCAGACAGGGGGAAGGATAGGATGGAAACTGGGGACATTAGTGGTGGGGAAATGTTCAATGGTTAAGGGTGGTATACACTGTAAGACTGCAACACAATCACAAACTACTTTGTGATCAGTGTTTAAATAAAAAAAAATGAGTGATATAAAGAACAATAATTTCAATGGGAAATATAGAGAATTACAAGGTAAAGAAAAAGATAGAAAGCTGACAGATCACTAAATCCCTGGTGGAATAAGGTTAGAGAACCTACATGTTATTCTTAAGGTTATAAAAACAGAAAACTCAGTGTCTGACCCAAGTCTCCAATGTAAGAGAATAAGGAGGTTCCTAAGAAGTGAGGGGAGATATTTTCCCACTAGAAATACAGCTGAGAGGCCAGCAGTGTGGTGACAGAATGACCATCTGAAGATCAAGAAAGTCAGTTCTCCAACTGCAGGGCTTGCTCCTACCATAAAAGAAAAAACTCGTCTCACATCATGTGTCAGCTAATGGCTCAATGGCTTCCTCTGAAGTGGTCAGGTGGGTTTTGGGTCTGGATAGGACTGAGATTCAATCCTCCTTTGTCAGTAGTATACAGCCCAGATCTCCCCTTACACTAGTTCTTTCCCTTTTCCCCACTGAGCTATCTCTTCCTCCCTTGATGCTGGCCCACTTGAACTTGGTAATAACAACACCAGTGCTTTTTTCTTGGGAGACCAGTATCTCTGGAAGGTCTGCTGGTTCTGAAGTAACAGGAAATGAAATGGGAAAATGAATGCTCAGCCCCCCACCTCCTCTTGCATACACAACACGCATTTGAACATTGTCTCTGTGCATACCAATGACACAGTTTTGTTATCCTGCTGTAAACAGACCCTGTAGAGCCAAGCACTAATGGAATATTAAAATTACCTCTCACAGCTGAGCTGGAGGACAGGGAAACTGCTATTTAGCAGCTCTTAACTAATTATTTACTTCCAGACAATACAGGGAAAAAAAGACTTCCGGGGAGATAAGGTCTTCCAAATCCTAAAGTCCAAGTGGGAAAAGTGAGTGAACAAAAATCTTGCTTAAAAAGAAAGGAAATCAATATTTTTGGTAGAGTAAATGGACAGAAGTGAATCTACATTGTTTATAGCTCAGCAGATAATGGGGAATGGCCTAGAACTAGTTATTGTGGGAGGAAAAAATAATGCTACTGGTATTCAAGTGGATCAAGCCCTAAACCTTGCCACAGGAAGCAAGGTACCTTCTTGAGGCATCACTCTGAGAGGCTACTGTTTGCTGAGAGAGAAACAGTGGAGAATCTTGGAGAAGAACCTTGCTTTACACTTCCTGGATGAATCTAACCAAGGTTCAGAGTGCTGAACCCAAGTGATTATGACCAAGGTGCACTGCCCTATTGAGAAGTGGACAGAGTGGGGTGGAAGCTCTGGGGAATGTATAGTTGCTAGTTGAAGGGCCCTTTAGGTATGTAGTTATTTTGGACATGGTCACCAGAGTACACAGATCTCAGACTGTGACACATCTCTCCCCCCCCCCCCCCTTTGCTTGGGACTGCATTTTAGGTTAGTTCACTTACTGGGGAATCCCAAGTCTGCCCAAGTCTCTGCCAGAGTATGGGATCAAGCTTAAGAATGTCCTGCTAAAATAAAGCCAAGGTTGTCACTGGACTTTCCTCAGGGAAAGTTGAAGCCGAGATGCCTTGGTGTGACCTAGGCAAGTGAGACCCAAGTCACAGAATGACACAGAGAGAAGAAATCTGAGGTTCTAAGTCAGTGTCAGAAGTGATCTGACTTAGATCATTTCTGAGATTGAACCAGCCCTTCCCCAAGGCAGTGTGTGCCCCACCATGTTTCAGCCCTCTGGGGGTCCCAGAACAGCACTGACCAGGTTCAAAAATGGGACCACAGCTTGATGTCTTTTCCAATCCCTCCTTTTACTTGAACAGGTGCTTCTGCAGTGTGGGTCTCCTGAGTTCCTATGTGCCTTTTCCAGCTCAGCCAGGAGACTATGAATCTCTATTTCCAGAGACAAAAACATCACTGCTGCTTTGATGATTATAGTTGAACACCAGCTTTTTTCCTCCCAGAGACAGACACCAGTCAGGAGACTAGGAAACAGATTAAGTAGGTGGATGAAATGGGAGAAAGTTCCGCAAACTTTTCTGTCCACATTGCTTGCTTCCTGCTCCAGACGGGCTCTCAGTTGAAGCTCTGAAAAACAAAATTCTATCATTCTCTCTATACAAAATTGACTAGATTTTGCCTTCTCTGGTCAGCAAATATTTTGGGAAGTCTTTTTAAATTTTCTCATTGAGATTCTCTGGTTTGTAATGCTAATACTACTATTGAGCTCTTCTGCGTGGGAGTTTAACAGCCCGCCCATCATCAATGTAATTTTTCCCATTCCCAAGGACACCTCAACTCCTGAACTTAGCTGTGTGACTCAACTGTCCTGTTTTGCTAACTTTGAACCTTTGCTGCTACCTTAAAATGGGTAAAAAAAAATCTATCAGTGATCTTGGCAGACCATCCTCGAGCATTGAGGTATTGGAACAACCCTTGGTCTTTATTGATGGCCACTACTTCATCTCTACTCAGGAGAGCTTCCTTTACCCCAGAGCAAACCTGATCAACACAAACTGCAGTTGAAGCAGGTGTAGATGTTGGGTAAGCGAGGATTGGAAGGATAGGTAGGTGCCAAAGACCAGCTAAATCTTAGAATGTACAGACCCCATACTACCCTCTACAGCTGTACTATGTGCAACTTCATGCTTACCTTCAGAATTGCACCATGTGCAAAGACTGCAATCAACTCCAGCCTGTACTGTGTGTAAACTCCACAGTCCCCTGCAGGATGGTGCGATGTGTAGAACCCACTCTTCCCTCCAAGCTGCTTTCCCCAAGGTGCCAGGGCCCTACATGCTTCTTTACCTGCCTCCTGCAGAAGGTGGGAATCCACCCAGCATCTTCCTCTAAAGATATCCCATATGTTTTACTTCTCTGGAAGATCAATTTGACATTTTAATTATGTGTAAAAGTTCAACCAAATATATTACTATTGAATATTTTGACAAGATTTTTTTATCCTATGTTCTCATTGAGATTCCAGGAACCAACTGCTCAACTACAATTACATAAAAGGAGAGAACAACAGAAGAACAAGGTGCACCTTGCCCACTCCACATGTGGGAAGGCGCCTCTATTCTGCATCTACTGATGAGTGAGGCAGACCTGAGCTGGACTCAGTGCTGAGAAGGGATTGATGAGCCATTCCTGGGGAGGGTACCAGGGTGTGCCTTGAGTGGATCAAGCTCTATTCTGAGACTGCAGCCAGATATCAGGCTGGGCTTACAGTTTCCAGCTCCTCAAATGGGACTGTTACTGGCTGCAGTTGTCGGTGTGGTTGTTGACCACCAGTATCTCTTTCTGGATTCTTCACAGAACAATGGAGCTTCCCAGGATGGACCCAGCATTTCTGTACCCTCATGGCTGGACTGACAGCAGCCAGTTCTGGCCCAGTGTTACAAGTTCAGCATAAGCTCGGCGATGGGGACACCACAGGGCAAAGATGCCCCAGGACAGAACTGGGGGCTCCCCCCAGAAACTGCTCCAAAAGGCCGTCTGCCCAAGGAGCTGTATTTCTTTCTCCGGAGGAGGAGCCCAAATGTGTCAGGAAGGACTGGAGGGTGCTTCCCAGGATCTGGTCTTCTCCAGCCATTCTGGGACCTCATGCAGTCGAGTCCAGAATTGGCAGACAAAGGGAGAACAATTATCCTCTGTTCCCTACTGCAGTGATTTTTCCTGCATCTCATCTTTGGGCAATACATTTCAACTGAGCAACAGTCTCGTGGCAGGGAACAGTAGTTTGGCAGTGCAGGTGATTTTAATGAACACTTTAAACTAAGTCTTCACCATCTGTTCTGCTTCCTAATTACAAACCTACACTCATTTGCGTTTGCATCATTAAAAGTGAAATTCTGGCAAAGGACTGGAAGCTCTTGTCTAGCCTGTCCTCATGGTCCTAAACTCTTTTCCTCCACTGAAAAATCCTGAAGTCTGAGGCATCCTTTGAGGTGCCTGTACAAAAAGCAACACTCCTGCATGTACTGTATCCCTTACCCATTGCCATTACACATTGTCCATGTCGCTAGTCATCTCTGTGTCTTTTACTGTCACTCTTTATTTTTTTATTTTTGGGTCACACCCGGCAGTGCTCAGGGGCTACTCCTGGCTCTACGCTCAGAAATCTCCCCCAGCAGGCTCGGGCGACCATATGGGATGCCGGGATTTGAACCACTGACCTTCTGCATGCAAGGCAATTGCCTTACCTCTATTCTATCTCTCCAGCCCCTACTGTCACTCTTTAATCCTCTGATGACAAACAGGAAGTCTCTTGAAAAAGGATCTTATATTTCAAATTCCCTGAATGTCCTGGTAATTTTAGCTTGCTTTAGGGATAAAGGGAGGATTTCAGCAGAAGCCCTTTAAACAGGAATTAAACTCATTTGCACAATTGAGACCTACAGCTCTCTCGCTCTCTCTCCTGTGAGCAGGCTGGAGCATTTTATAGAGTTTAACTCTGCAAATATTGTTTTACTTCACTTCTCCTCCCTAAGGAATTACTCATCAAGATGAACTTGAAGTCAAATCAAGAGATACCAGGAGAGATGCTGCCATTCAAATCATCTGCTCAGATTCCAAAGAGAGTAGGCGGGCTTGATTCTGCTGGATTCTAGAATGTAAGAAAGCTTGGGTGCTTTTCATTAGAACTGCTCAGACTGCCTCAAAGGTAAAGCTTTGCTCTGGGACCTTAGAAATTCAATGATTTGCAAAGCAGCAGTTTTGGGGGACACACACATGTTTTTCAGGTAATTTCTCAATCCTCACCCTTCATCCACTAACAGCCTATGGGGAATTTCTTCTGCCTCTCAGGCTGGCTTGCTAGGGGATTTGACACAGCAATGACACACAACAATATGCTCACAGGCCTTCCTTCAGGTTAGCAGATGATTCCAACTAGTAGACATGAGTAGTTAGCTCAGGTAACCCTGAGGTGGGAAAATTAGACCATTTTCTTGCAGTCTCAGAGAATTGAGATGTGGTGAGAAGTGCAAGGATCCCAGAGCAGAGGTGTTGATTGGGAGGATATGCTTTCTCCCTTTGGTCCTGATCTGCATCAACTCTCTCCTCACTGTGATGTCAACAGAGGAAGTCCCATGCTGTATTTCAGAGCACCACACTATCATTATGATAACATGCTTGGCCCCTCCATATGTGTATGGTACAAATAATACCTATATAGTAGTTCCAACATGTCTCTCAAATTACACCATTGCCTAACTGTAAGACTCTATCCTGATGCTTCATAAAGAATGTAAACCTCGGTTTCCCCTTCTGTTTGCACCTATTACTGAACTGGTAGACTTTCCCATTTACTTCTAATCAAGTATGCTCTTTCCGAATTAAAAAAAAACTTAAAATAATTACTTCCTCAATAGTAAGGTCTACAAAATTGGCATTAGTTTGTGACAAGAGAAAAATATATAGTGCAAACAAAAAGATTATAGTGACTCATCTAGCATTTGAATGTCAACAGGAAATAATTCTTGTTTTCTTGTTGTACATGAATTGCTTTCTTTTCAGTAATAAATCACTCACTCTGTTGAAGATAAACATGTCATCACTATTACATGTAAAGTACATATAGGGAATACCTGCTAATAATCTGTCTTAAATATATCAAATAAAATGCAACAGAAGTTATCGTTTTGGCTCTCGAAAAGTCAAAAATAAAAGTAAATATTGATAAACATTATATCAAGCAAGCCAAAAAACCATATTTTAAAAAATGGGTCAGCTCTGAAAAGTCCAAGAAATAAGAGTGGGGCTGTGTTCTGGAGATTCTGGCATTTATATCCCTTGGGTGTGAATTCCAAAGTTCTTGGCAGAGAGAAGAGAAGGGCAGACTGGTGTTGGTAATATTGGCACAGTCCTTGGTGGGAAAGACCAAGGCTTGCTTTGCTCACTCATTCCTGTCTTATGGCTGTGCAAGGAAGCTAGAAACCTTTCTGAATGGAATAGATTAGCAGACTATTTTGGAGCAGATTTTAAAGAGTAAGTACACATCTATACATACATACATACATACATACATACATACATACATATATATTTAAAGTCATCAATGCAATATAATCATTTTTCTACTCATATTAGAAGAGTTGAAAGACATTGCTAGTGGTGCAGTAAGACAGCTAATTGTAAGAGCATGTCTTTCATGTATGAGAAATTGAGTTCCATCCCTGGAACTGCATAGTCCCTTAGAGTTTCTCAGGAGTAGTCGTGCTGACCTCCTAGGGCCATCAGGTGTAACATGTACATATAAAAAGTATGTTGCCCATGTAAGAAATCCACATAAATGTATGAAGAAGCAAATCACTTCAGACAAATGATCTGGAGCTTTTATTTGAGCTAAACAGCCCAAGTTCCTTGGATTCAGTCAGGGATATGAATCACACTGTATCAACACTTCTGATTTCTTCCATTATTTTAGTATTAAAAATTAGAGTAGAAACTAAGGGCAAGAACTCATGTGGGCATGTGTGTCTGTACTGGAATGGGAGTCAAAGGGAGCCTCATCCATGTAGTTCCCTTACAGTTTTCTTATCGAGCTTCTGTATAATTGGTTCCCCTCTCTGCCCTGTTTCTAGGCTCTATCTCCTCAATCAGGAGGGCAGGTTCACTAGAGCAGAACTGGATCTTTGTCTTCTATTTCTTCCCTCCCCTATCTCGGGGAAACCATAACAAAGAGAGACTTTATGAAAACATATTGGCTAAACCAATAAATGGCCTTTGCAGAAAGGTCAATTATAATTCCCTATCTTACATCAGAACTTGCTCAGAGCTGTTATTATGGAGACATGCATTTCATTGTGCCCTTAAATAAAAGAAGAAAATTCTTTATGCATAGAAATGGAAATATTTTACAAAATGTAAACGATGTTGTAGGAAGAAAGGTGATCTATTCACCCAACTTTTACTGTTTTAACATTTGCTTCTGTGCATAGTAGCAGCTAATTCAGTAGCCAGTGTGGGTCTTAACTGGCTATAAAATTAACTGGATTTTGCATCCTCATAGTAGTTTATAAGACGGTTTGAGGTGGCTTTTATGGAGTTTACTGGAAACTGATGGGAGGAGATATCTGGGGTTTTAATTATAGGAAATACATATAATGTCATGAATTTCAGAGACATTTCATTCTCTTTCTCTTTTTTGCCATTATAGATTTTAATGCGTTCATTTATTATTAGAGTTTTAGGACCACTAACTGAGCTTATCCCTCTATTAGCTCAGCCATGACAAATCCCTGGGATGTTATTGCTAATTATATGCCCGAGGATACACTCAGTGGGAGAATGAGGTCATTTCATCATGCCTATCTATTTGAAGATTGTTTCTGTTGAGTAAAAATTATTTCTTGAAACTGTCAGCCAACGGATGGGTTCACATGTTGTGTTCATCAGTGTAGTCCAGAGAGCTGCATGTAAGCTGTTTTGTTGGTGTCCCAGTCTCCCTGGTTGAATTGATCAATCCAGAGGCTCCACTGACAGAATTTGCTGTCAATATTTGGAAGAGTTTGGACTGACTGAGACATCTCCAACTAAAAGGCTGACTAGTAGAGATGAGGTGGAGCTGTGATAAGTGCCTTGCCTGTAGTTTGCACATTAATACTATCCAGAACATGCTCAAATATTTGGATTTCTATCCAGTTGTAGTCACTGTCATGTCTTCTGTCATATTTATATTCACTGCTTTGGGATGAGGCTTGTTCATCCAAACAAAAGCCGTTAGAAGCAATTTGTTGGTTTTCTTTCTGATGGATTTCCACAGGCTCAGATACTTCTGAATTACAAACAAAATGCCCCAGATTCTGCCAATGATTTGTGCCAAAGTCATCATAATTATGCATCTCTGAGTATTTGTTCCTGCCAGCAATGAATTAATGAGATGATATCACTTATAATCTTTGAATCCTATGATAGAAAAACAGAAACAGGAATAAATTCATGATAAGAAGGAGCCTAATAGGGAGAAGGCAGAAATAAGGGCCATCCTAGCTAAGGAATAGTGAAGGGAATAAACCTGTGATGATCAAGAGCAAAGGGTCACAGGTGAAGCACAGAGAAGCATGCAGATCACAGAGGACTCAGCAACCAATTCTGTCTGGCAGCAATGATGCTACCTGTCCACCTCTGGACCTCTTTTGTATAGATATTATTTTGTTCTTTACCTCTGGCTACCTTTGGCCATGATGGTTGAAACCACAGTCATAAGTAATGACTGGAAATTGTCCTCAGTATTCATACTGATTTAGCCAAGGCAAATTACCCAAGGTATATTAAAATAGAATAATCCTTTGTCTAAGGAGACAAGAGAAATATTTCATTAACTTTAATTTGTTCTAATGAGGGATCCAGAACTGAATATATACAGACAAGATTGTCAGATAAAATAGGCTTCAAATCTGACAGGCCATTAAAAAACATACGTTTGGGCAAGACTCTGTGCTTCTTGCCTCTTTCATCACCACTCAGAACCTCTTGACTTGATGTGTCTGTGTCTATAAATTAGAATGTAAACACTTTGCTTGAAATAATAAAAAAAATGTCTTAGATAATGGAGGACATGTATGCTCTCTGTATTTCTTTATTGTATATATTTATCATTTTTAATAAATGGGTGAATAAGAAGAAAATATCTATATTTATTTGTTATGATAAAGTACATTTGAGTTGATGGGTAGATAAATGTGTGTCTACATATGGGTTTATGTATGTGTGGATATGTGTAACCATTCATATATGAATGAATATATGTATGTATATATGGATGAATGGGTGGGTTTCTATATACTTGAGTGATTGTATAGATGACATATGTGTGGATAGGATATATGGGTGCTTGTATATATACATATCTGTATGTGTGTATACATGGGTGGATATACAATGCATGTATGAATGAGTGAATGAAAGGAAGTATATAATGATAGACACAAAAATAATGTATCTAGACATCATACACAGTAGATTTCAGGGCATGACTCCTATTTAAGGAATCAAATGGTGAAAGGAGAATTATATCACAGATTAACCTGCAGACAAGCCAATGAGATCCATCAGTTAGAGAGAAAAATATTTGCATGTGATTAGTGGTGATTCTACCCATAGGCTTGCCCACTGGAGAGACACAGGTGAGAGAAAAGAATGCCGTGTTTTTACACATGAGATTTCCATTTGGGTGTCTTTTAATGGAAGGGTTACTTTTTCTTTGGAAAAGGGATTGTTGTTTCCTATACAATTTCAAAGTAAATAAACTATTTCTCAAGCTGACCAAGCTTCCCAATTATAATTATTAAAAAATTATAAAAACTTACAGAGTATAAAAAGGCAATTTAGTTTGTTTACCTGCCTCTAGGCAGGACTTACCCAAACCAACAGCGATAATTGGCATCTTACCAAATGACTATTTTTTTTGGTTCAAGCAATTAATTTTTTTCTAATTAGTCTGTTAGAATAAGAGCTGTTTCTCATAATTAACAAGGACAGTTGCTATTGAAATTATCCTAATATCACACTGAGCACATGGAAGCTAGCAGGGAAACTCAGCATCTTCTCTTGGCTATTGTGTCTCAGAAAAGCCACTTAAAGTATCTCAAGACCTTCAAGCATCTTTGACAGGGAGTTCATGGTGAAAAGATCACCTTCAACATGTTTAATGTGTCTGTGTGTTGGTGAACTCCTGTCATTTTTGGAAAGTCTTCTGTGTCCTCCTAATGAATGGCTGTGCCAGCTAGGCACAAACAGGCGAGGCTCTATTTTGGGAATTTGATCCCTGGCCAGATCCCTGTGTGACTAGATAAGGTCACACAAATAACAGCAGCAATATTAATAGTAGTCCTTGCTACTGAATTCACTTAATAATCTTTTATGTGACAAGGTGCCATAGTCACCTCAAATAAACACATAAATGCAGCTGCGAAGAACTCTTGTCAGACTTGAATATAATGTGATATTCAAGCCACAAAGTACTCAGTTGGTGAAAAATAAAGGGCCAGCTGCTCAGTTTTCTGGTACAACAGATATGGAAAAGTTTGTGCTATGAGTAAAAGTCACTCCCACAGCCCCATAACCAGGATTGGTAGAAGCTCATAGTGTGTGGTTTTGTAGTAAGCATGAACACCTTGCTGAGAAACTGATTGAAATAACTACTTAGAGTGAGGCTCAACCAATACCATAAAGTTCATTTGAGTAAGTTATTACTTAAACTTAAAATAAACCCGAATTTGAGAATTTGCCAAAATCTGAAGGTTAAGAATATTTAAAATATGTGCTTTTTATTTGCCTTTTTCTCTATCTCCTCCTCTTTTTCCTCCTCCTCCTTCTCTTCTTCTTCTTCTTCTTCTTTTTATTTAAACAACTTTATTACATACATAATTGTGTTTGGGTTTCAGTCATGTAAAGAACACCACCCATCACCAGTGCAACATTCCCATCACCAGTGTCCCAAATCTCCCTCCTCCCCATCCACCCCCTGCCTGTACTCTAGACAAGCTTTCTATTTCCCTCGTATATTCTTATTATTAGGATAGTTCAAAATGTAGTTATTTCTCTAACTAAACTCATCGTGTTTGTAGTGAGCTTCATGAGGTGAGCTGTAACTTCCAGCTCTTTTCTCTTTTGTGTCAGAAAGTTATTATTGCAAAACTGTTTTTCATTTTTCTTAAAACCCATAGATGTGTGAGACAATTCTGCATCTTTCTTGCTCTCTCTGACTTATTTTACTCAGCATAATAGATTCCATGTCCATCCATGTATAGGAAAATTTCATGACTTCATCTCTCCTGACAGCTGCATAATATTCCATTGTGTATATGTACCACAGTTTCTTTAGCCATTCATCTGTTGAAGGGTATCCTGGCTGTTTCCAGAGTCTTGCTATGGTAAATAGTGCTGCAATGAATATAGGTGTAACAAAGGGATTTGTGTATTGTATTTTTATGTTCCTAGGGTATATTCCTAGGAGTGGTATAGCTGGGTCGTATGGGAGCTCGATTCCCAGTTTTTGGAGGAATCTCCATATTACTTTCCATAAAGGTTGAACTAGATGGCTTTCCCACCAGCAGTAGATGAGTTCCTTTCTCTCCACATCCCTGCCAATACTGCTTGTTCTCATTTTTTGTGATGTGTGCCAATCTCTGGGGTGTGAGGTGGTACCTCATAGTTGTTTTGATTTGCATCTCCCTGATGATTAGTGATGTGGAGCATTTTTTCATGTGTCTTTTGGCCATTTGTATTTCTTCTTTGTCAAAGTGTCTGTCCATTTTTTCTCCCCATTTTTTGATGGGATTAGAAGTTTTTTCCTTGTAAAGTTCTGTCAGTGCCTTGGATATTTTGGCGATTAGCCCCTTGTCTGATGGGTATTGGGTGAATAGTTTCTCCCACTCAGTGAGGGGCTGTTGTATCCTGGGCGCTATTTCTTTTGAGTTGCAGAAGCTTCTCAGTTTAATATATTCCCATCTGTTAATTTCTGCTTTCACTTGCTTGCAGAGTGCAGTTTCCTCTTTGAAGATGCCTGTAGTCTCAATGTCCTGGAGTGTTTTACCTACGTGTTGTTCTATATACCTTAGGGTTTTGGGTCTGATATCGAGGTCTTTCATCCATTTGAATTTAACCTTCATACATGATGTTAGCTGGGGGTCTAAGTTCAATTTTTTGCAAGTGGCTAGCCAGTTGTGCCAACGCCAATTGTTGAAGAGGTTTTCTTTGCTCCATTTAGGATTTCTTGCTTCTTTATCAAAAATTAGGTGATTGTATGTCTGGGGAACATTTTCTCAGTATTCAAGCCTATTCCACTGATCTGAGGGCCTGTCTCTATTCCAATACCATGCTGTTTTGATAACTATTGCTTTGTAGTAAAGTTTAAAGTTGGAGAAAGTAATTCCTCCCATATTCTTTTTCCCAATGATTGCTTTAGCTATTCTAGGGTGTTTATTGTTCCAAACAAATTTCAAAAGTGTCTGATCCATTTCTTTGAAGAATGTCATGGGTATCTTTAGAGGGATTGCATTAAATCTGTACAATGCTTTGGGGAGTATTGCCATTTTAATGATGTTAATCCTGCCAATCCATGAGCAGGGTATGTACTTCCATTTCCGTGTGTCCTCTCTTATTTCTTGGAGCAGAGTTTTATAGTTTTCTTTGTATAGGTCCTTCACATTTTGAGTCAAGTTGATTCCAAGATATTTGAGTTTGTGTGGCACTATTGTGAATGGGGTTGTTTTCTTAATGTCCATTTCATCCTTATTACTATTGGTATATAGAAAGTCCATTGATATTTGTGTGTTAATTTTGTAGCCTGCCACCTTGCTATATGAGTTTATTGTTTCTAGAAGCTTTTTTGTAGAGACTTTAAGGTTTTCTAGGTAGAATATCATGTCATCTGCAAACAGTGAGAGCTTGACTTCTTCCTTTCCTATCTGGATTCCCTTGATAATTTTTTCTTGCCTAATCGCTATACCAAGTACTTCCAGTGCTAGAGAGGACAGTCTTGTCTTGTGCCAGAATTTAGAGGAAAGGCTTTCAGTTTTACTCCATTGAGGACAATATTTGCCTCTGGCTTGTGGTAAATGGCCTTAACTATGTTGAGAAAGGTTCCTTCCATTCCCATCTTGCTGAAAGTTTTGATGAAGAATGGGTGTTGGACCTTATCAAATGCTTTCTCTGCATCTATTGATATGATCATATGATTTCTATTTTTCTTGTTGTTGATGTTGTGTATTATGTTGATAGGTTTACAGATGTTAAACCAGCCTTGCATTCCTAGGATGAAACCTACTTGATCATAGTGGATGATTTTCTTAATGAGGCATTGAATCCTATTTGCCAGGATTTTGTTGAGGATCTTTGCATCTGTATTCATCAGTGATATTGGTCTGTAATTTTCTTTTTTTGGTAGCATCTCTGTCTGGTTTAGGTATCAAGGTAATGTTGGCTTCATAAGAGCTATTTGGAAGTTTTCCTGTTTTTTCGATTTCATGAAAGAATATTGCCAGGATTGGTAGAAGTTCCTCTTGAAAGGTTTGAAAGAATTCATTAGTAAATCCATTTGGGCTTGGACTTTTGTTTTTGGGCAGACATTTGATTACTGTCTTAATTTCCTCAATAATGATGGGTGTGTTTAGATATGCTACATCCTCTTCATTCAACCGTTGAAGATTATAAGAGTCCAAAATATCCATTCTTTCCAGGTTTTCATTTTTAGTGGCATAGAGTTTCTCAAAATAGTTTCTGATTACCCATCGGATCTCTATCATATCAGTAGTGATCTCTCCTTTTTCATTCCTAATACGAATTATCAAGTTTCTCTTTCTTTGTTAGTTTTGCCAGTGGTCTATCAATCTTGTTTATTTTTTCAAAGAACCAACTTCTGCTTTCGTTGATCTTTTGGATTGTTTTTCGGGTTTCCACTTCATTGATTTCTGCTCTCAGCTTTGTTATTTCCTTCTGTCTCCCTATTTTTGGGTCATTTTGTTGAGTATTTTCTAATTCTATGAGCTGCGTCATTAAGCTATTCAGGTATGCCCCTGTTTCTTTCCTGATGTGTGCTTGCAAAGCTAAAATATTCCTCTCAGTACCACTTTTGGTGTGTCCCATAGGTTCTGATAGTTTGTGCCTCCATTGTCATTTGTTTATAGGAAGATTTTGATTTCCTCTTTGATTTCATCTTGGACCCACTGGTTATTCAGTATTAGGCTGTTTAACTTTCAGGTATTAAAGTTCTTCTTCTGTGTCCCTTTGTAGTTCACATATAATTTCAGGGCCTTGTGGTCAGCGAAGGTAGCCTGCAGGATTTCTATCCTCTTGATATTATGGAGGTATGTTTTTTTGTGCTAGCATGTAGTCTATCCTGGAGAATGTCCCATGTACATTAGAGAAGAATGTGTATCCAGGCTTCTGGGGATGGAGTGTCCTGTATATATCTACTAGGCCTCTTTCTTTCATTTCTCTTTTCAGGTCTAGTATATTCTTGTTGGATTTCAGTCTGGTTGACCTGTCAAGTGTTGACAATGATATGTTGAGGTCTCCCACAATTATTGTGTTGTTATTGATATTATTTTTCAGACTTGTCAACAATTCTATTAAATATTTTGCTGGCCCCTCATTCAGTGCATATATGTTTAGGAGAGTGATTTCTTCCTGCTCTATGTATCCCTTGATTAATACAAAATATCCATCTTTGTCCCTTACAACTTTCCTAAGTATAAAGTTGGCATCATCTGATATTAGTATGGCCACTCCAGCTTTTTTTTATGGGTGTTGTTTGCTTGGATGATTTTCCTCCAGCCTTTTATTTTGAGTCTATGTTTGTTCTGACTATTCAGGTGCATTTCTCGTAGGCAGCAGTAGGTTGGATTGATTTTTTTGATCCATTTAGCCACTCTGTGTCTCTTAACTGGTGCATTTAGTCCATTGACATTGAAAGAAAAAATAGTCCTGGGATTTAGTGCCATCTTTATATCGAAGTTTGGTGTTTCTGTTGATCAGTCTTGTCTTAAAGTAGGCTGTTCAGTTTTTCTTTTAAGAATGGTTTTAAAGTCTGTGAAGTTTCTGAGCTATTGTTTGTCTGTGGAACCATGTATTGTTCCTTCAAACCTGAAATTGAGTTTTGCTGGGTGCAGTATTCTAGGCGAAGCATTTATTTCATTGAGTTTTTTCACTATGTCCCACCACTGCCTTCTGGCCTTGAGTGTTTCCAGTGACAGGTCTGCAGTAAAACTCAAGGATGTTTCCTTGAATGTAATTTCTCTTTTCAATCTTGCTGCTTTCAGAATTCTGTCTTTATCTGTGGGATTTGTCATTGTGACTAGAATGTGTCTTGGGGTGTTTTTTCTGGGGTCTCTTTTAGTTGGTACTCTTTGGGCATGCAGGATTTGATCGCATGTATTCATTAGCTCTGGTAGTTTCTCTTTAATGATGTTCTTGACCGTTGATTCTTCCTGGAGATTTTCTTCCTGGGTCTCTGGGACTCCAATGATTTTTAAGTTGTTTTTGTTGAGCTTATCATAGATTTCTATTTTTATCTGTTCCCATTCTTTGAGTAATTTTTCCATTGTTTGATCATTTGCTTTGAGGCTATTTTCCAATTTCTTCTGCTGTATGGAATTGTTATTCATCTCATCTTCCAGTGTACTAATTCTATCCTCAGCTGCTGTTAACCCGTGGGAAAGCTCAACCATGTTTTTCTTCAATTCATCTACTGAGTTTTTCAGACCTGTTATTTGACCTGAAATTTCAGTTTGGAGTTTTCTGATTTCTATCTTCATATTCTCTTGATTCTTATTAGTGTTCTCTTTTATACTTTCTTTGAGTTCTTTGAGCATTTTCCATATTGCGACTCTAAACTCCTTATCTGAGAGACTGACTAGTTGGTTGATCATGTTCAAGTCATCAGAGTTGCCATCGTCATTCTCTATGTCTGGCGCTGGCCTGCATTGTTTCCCCATTGTCACACTTGTATTGTGGGTTTTTCTTCGTGTTGTGGTTGTAGTCATTGGTTAAATGATGTGCATGGCTGAGAAGCAAAGCGGAGCGGCTATGCTCCTCTGGCTCCACCCTTTCTGGCCTTGTAATATCACCTCTAGGGAAGGCTCCAGGGAAGGCAAGCCGTCCTCAGATGAGCCACACACAGGATGAAATCAGGCCGAAAATGGAGCACAGCACAGAAGACAGGCAGATAGGGGTGCTGGCATCTTAGTTCCAGCAGAGTTCAGAGGCTTCCCCTTTCTAGGCGTGTAAGCTCACCTCCAGGGAAGGCTCCTGGGAAGGCGAGCCGTCTGCAGATGAGCTACACACAGGATGAAATCAGGCCAAAAATGGAGCACAGCACAGAAGACAGGCAGATAAAGGTTCTGGCATCTGAGTTCCAGCAGAGTTCCGCGGCTTCCCCTTTCTGAGCTTGTAAAGTCAGTCATTTCTTACTCACTCACTCACTCACTCGCTCGCTTGGTAGCTTCAGAATGCAGTTTTTGGGGGTTTGCTTCCCAGGGCTCTGTGGAGAGCTTCAAGGACTCAGAAAAGACAGAGAGGCACAGGACAGGGCTCCCTTCAGGTCCTCAGTTTCCTCAGAAGAAGCACAGCAGGGCGGAGACTCTGAAGGTGAAGCAATCAGCATTTCACCTGGCAGTCCCCACAGCCATTTCTTACTCACTCTTCTTCTTCTTCTCCTTCTTCTTCATCTTCTCCTCCTCCTCCTCTCTTCTTTTTCTTCTTCTTCTTCTTCTTCTTCTTCTTCTTTGTTTTTTTGTTTGTTTGTTTGTTTTGTTTTTTTTTTTGGTTTTTGGGCCACAACAGTGACACTCAGGGATTACTCCTGGCTATGCGCTCAGAAATAGTTCCTGGCTTGGAGGACCATATGGGACACCAGGGGATAGAACTGTGATCCGTCCTAGGCTAGCATGTGCAAGGCAGACACCTTACTGCTTGTGCCACTGCTTTGGCCTTCTATCTCCTCTTTTATCCCATCTTCCTTTCCCTTCATCTTCTTTCTCTTTTACTCTTCCTGTTACTTTTCTTTTCCCCCACCCATTTCTCACCCTTTTGATATTACTTCTCCTCTTTCCCCTTGTCCTTCACCCTCTTTTCTTTAAATATGAAACTAATCTTGAACATCTATGAATTAAAGATTGAAATCAAGATGTCAAATATGAAACTAATCTTGAACATCTATGAATTAAAGATTGAAATCAAGATGTCAAATCTTCCTAGGTAGGTTAATCTCTGGCCTAAAATTCTGAGGCCTTTTTGAAATGGGGGCAGGTAAATTCCCCTCCTTGTAGTATGGACCTAGCAGCTACCCCCAACCCTGAAATAATTTAACATATAGAGCATTCATCTACATAGCTTCTAGAGCCCCTGACTGTGCAATATTGTTGATTAAAAATATAAAATATAAAGACCACGTGTTGGGTGAGACCTCCCCAAGCAAGGTGCCTCTAGCCCCTTTGGCCAGCAGGTTAGAAGAAGCAAGGTAATGATGGAGAAATAATTCACAAACTATCAGTTAACGTTTCATCTGAATCAGCTTGCTTTTATTCCATGGCCCTGTCCACCATCTGCTTTTCTTCACATATCTTTCTCTGCTAAGATTTTTGCTGCCCCTATCTCTCTACTCCCCTAATCGTTGCTTCTCCTGGCCTCTCCCTCAGTAAGACTTTTTTTATACTTTATTTAAAACAGCCCACCCCATTCCAAATAGGGATGGGTCTCATCATCCAGGTGGGATTAACATCTCTAAAGAAATCTTAAGTAAAAAGACATTTGGGGAAGAATTACCCTTACACAACACCTCTAAATTTTACAGTATTGATAGCCTTGTAGGAGCACAACAAATTTAGTGAAAATTTTCATAGAAGCCCAACAAATCTCAGTCAGTGAAAACAATGATACAGAAGGCTCAACTAGCATCGAACAGCTCTGTTAGATCTTCAGAAATGACTTTAGTAAGACCATTGTAAGGCACAACAACTATCACAAATTGATTTTTATTCATCTATTTTCTGATCTTTCTAATTGCCATTTTGTTTTAACAAGCAATATGAGAAGAAAACAATGGTAAGAAATAAATGTATGCCTGATAAAGGTTTGGGGGAGAAAATGAGAAACTGGGAATACTGATGGACAAAATTGATGGTGAAATTGATGTGGAGCATTTTATGCCTAAAATATTATGTATCACAAACAACTTTGTAAATCACAGTGCTTACATTTGAAAATAATTTTAAAAATAGAACTGACCAAACCATTGCAGAAAGTTTCAAGAGAAATACTTTATCTTGATAAACAATCCCTAATAGCCAACTTCACTCTACAAAACTGAGGTGGAAATAATAACAAAGAAATAAGCATATTCCATAGTCATTGAGCATACAAATGACAGAGGCATTTGTATGCATTGTATGATTGCTTCTCTATGGCCCTCACTCATATTCAGTGGAAGCACATTTTCAATAAAAGGGACATCATGCAGCTTCTCCTGGAGCATTTTGCAGACACTAAAATCTGATGACACAGAACAAATCATCTTCAAAAGGAGCTTCACACCACGGAAGTGAATTAAGAAGCAAACACTTGGAATGCAGAATACCACCTCTTAAATAAAATACAATCAGACACCACAAAAGGAGCATGCTTTATGGGGGTAGAAGGAGGATGGATGAAGGTATCCCCTTTTTATTGGTGTCAATGAAAACAAGCCAGTGTCATGTTGGAAAGCTGGGGCTTCAGAAATGTTTCCTTCAAAGAGAAGAAAATGTGTCTTTTTGTAGTGGTAGCATTTGTTTGTTCTCTAATAATAAGGTGGCTCTTACATGAATTATTTGAACTCTGTAGGAAATAGGTAAAAAGCAATCCAAGCACCGTACTAAAATGAATCTAATGCTAAAATGTGGGTAGATGTTCCAGACTTCAAAGACAGGAGGGAATTTTAGAAAGACTGAGGCCAGAAGCTGCTCATTTTAACCATGTTAAAACTTTCCCCTTCTATTTGGGATAAGTGTCCCAGTAATTCTCTCCAGGGACTTTCAGGAAAGAGGGTTGGAAGGCAGGAAACCAGTAGAAACTGATCTTCAATAGGTAAAAATGATAACTTTCAAATTTTAAGAAAACTCAGCTCCCTGACACAGGAATATTGGGCACATTGGATCTCTGAGCTGAAGAAAATGCTGTTTGATCCCTAGGTAGTGATACATGTTGTCTAAGAACCATGGTAGGCATCCCGAGATCTGATGCTGAACACTCTGTTTTTACTCTCCATTTAGGTCCCCCCTGAGCTTGCATCTAGACTTTGGATTTAAGTTCCAATTTGTTTCCCATATTTAAAATCCAAATATCCACGTAATATCAGCAATTGTGTATGTTCAAGGCTCAATGGCTTGCTTGATTGTGCTTAAAATTTAACAGAACAACCTAGGATTCTGTCCCTCCTTTCAATGTAACGTACTTTCAGTTCTTTATTTGCAAATCAATGAAGTGAAGACGATCATTATATTAGTAGTACCACATGAATTAAATCATATAATGAATGTGAAAGTGCCTAAAAAAAAATCACACAGTAGTGTAAAAGTAGGAGAGGTATATTTTTCCTATCATTTCCAGATGTAGAGGATCATAGAACAAAAGTATTGGGAAACCAATGGAATCTAATTAGTAATTCTTCTCAATGCAAGAAGCTGTTCTATAGCCACTGACTCTTCCACTCACCCATTCATCTGTTCATTTACTTATTCCCCCATCCATTTACACATCTACCAGATCATCCATTCATTCATCCATCTATCCTTTCACTAAATCATATATACATATATTGAACAAAATTCATTAAAAATCTTCCTTTCTGTGTACAGAGTGCTAGGTTGGGATGCTTACAACCAAAATATCTATGGCATGGCCTGAATAATATTACAGCAGGTAGAGCATTTGCCATGCAGGCAACCAATTCAGGTTTGATGTCTAATATTCCATATAGTTCCCAATATAATTCCTATGCGCAGAGTCAGGAGTAACCCCTGAGCTCTGCTAGGTGGTATCCAAACCTAACTAAAAGAAACAAAAATTATGTATGACTTCAGCCTTTATAGTTTTCAGGGAGGAAGACATCATAAATCAGCACTTTGAAGAAAAAGAAAAAAATTGAGATAAATTAATTACTGGGTTGTATAAAAGCAATTTATGTCATGTATTAATTGCACCTCAACAAAATAAAAAAATAATTTTTAAAGAAGATTAAAACTAGCCAATACACTCATTAATGGAAGTAATTGTGGCAAACAGGGCACAGGAACCCTTCAGACAAACCCCCAGACTTCAGTTATGGGCTGCTACACAGGACCTTCAACAAGCACATATTTATTACCAACGAACACTGGGAACTCTGGGAGGCTAGAATGAGATTTATGGAAGATATTTTAAGACAATTTAATATGAATAATTTAGCTAAATTCTAATGGACTCACCAGGTAAGGTCTCAAGAAGAGAAGTTGAATAGATAAGAATGTTTAATTAGCATAAAATTACTAGTCCACATCAGAGTTAAATCGTGACACAGAGTCCTATTTAAGTGATAAGATTCCTAGAAGATGAAGAATAATGATGCTCTGAATATGTCTGTCTATACACTAATCCCAGGAACATTAACTGGCAGAGGAAAGTTGGAAGACAAGGTTAAAATTTGGATCTGGAACTGGTTTAGTACATGTAGGGTGACCACTCAGCCCCAGAGCAGGAAGTCAGGAAGTGAGAGGCTCGGCTGGGGGACCTGAGGCCTCACTGGTATAGAAGGTGGTAAAAACAGACTTGGGCAGGGAGTTTGGAAGCCAGGACCCCTGCCCTTGGGGATGTAGAATGGGCGTCTCAGTTCCCCAGCTTTAGAGACTGAGTTTTGTGGACCATCTGAGTCATCAAGTAAAAGATAATACCTACCTAAAACCCTGAACAAAGGTGTTTCTCCCCCTCCCCACTTCCTCTTCCTGGTAACCTCTCCTTTGATATGTAAAAGCCCACCGGAGAGTAATTTTGTTTCTCTCCAGCTTCCCCCTCCTGGTATTGGGAGTTGGTTTGAATAAAGAAAGCAGTTCTGGATTTTGGCTCCGGCAGAGAATGACATGGCAGAGAGAGGCCATGAAGTGAAAAGCAGACTGACTCTGATGAATCTGTCCTTAATGGCTTAATATTATTTCTTTGTTGCTACCCTGCTACAACAGACCCATCTGCCTAAGGGATTAGGAACACAGCACATGTGGGGTGCAGTCTCACAACTCATGAATTTTTATTTTGCAAGCAATTCCTTGGTGGCTGGATAAGACAGAGACAGAGTTACAGAGAGGTGGAGAGATAGATATAGAGAGATGGGGAGACAGAGAGACAGACTGAGAGAAAGTGAGAGACCTAGATTTCCTGGAGCCTGCAGTGAGGAAGGCAGTCTGCTGACATCTCCACTCAGCCCCAGGAGACCCACTGAGATCTCTGATTTACAGATCTGCAAGGTAATAAATTGGTGTTGCTTTAAACTGCTAAATCGCTGTAATTTATTATGCAAGAGGAAGGATCAATAGGCTTAGAAGTGCAGTAAGCCACTTTATATGCCAATATAACTGAGAACCAGAAATATAATTTGAGGTTACCATGCCATAGACTCTTTACCTCTCTCACCCACCTCTGAGCACAGAGATGAACTTTCAGACATGTGAACACAACAAGGTGCTGAGTCTTTCTACATCTGCCATGTTTCCTGGTGGCTCTAGGGCCAAGGTACTATTCGTACATGTACCCACTGTGTGGTTACATTTGTTAATTTTATTCATTTATGTGGGGTGTTGGGGATAGAAACTAGGGTCTCACACATACAAGGCAAGTACTCTACTGCTGAGCTGTATCCCTGGACCCCATGTAGCCTCTAAAATTCAGGCATTAGACCAGGAAGCGACCAAGTTCTAGCATGAACTTTTCTTGGCATAGAAGTTTTCTTTGCATAGAAAATGGTGGAAAATTGAAGAGAAACTTCCACAGGATCCAGAACAAGAGATTACTAAATATATCTGGTCTTTCTGGACCTTTGTCAAATATATGTGAGGAACAGAATTATTCAATTCCCTTACCCCATCTCTAACTTCTTGAAGTGAACAAACAGAAAGCAACCCCCTAACTGCACCTGGGTTCCCACAGACCAAGGACCTTCCATCTCTTCCTCAGATCATCCCAGTTTCTTCAGAAGAAATAGTATAGTAGAGTGTAATATTGAAAAATACTGAATTCGGGGCCGGTGAGGTGGTGCTAGAGTAAGGTGTCTGCCTTGCAAGCGCTAGCCAAGGAAGGACTGCGGTTTGATCCCCGGCATCCCATATGGTTCCCCCAAGCCAGGGGCAATTTCTGAGCACTTAACCAGGAGTAACCCCTGAGCATCAAATGGGTATGACCCAAACCCACCCACCCACCCCCAAAAAAAAGGGAAAATACTGAATTCTAGAACTTGGTAATGTGAAGCTTTCTCTTCCATTAAATTCCAAATATTTCTTTCAGGGCCACGTAAAGACAGCCAATGAAGATGAACAGGATAAAAGCTTGAACCTAAGCTTTGGGTAGGAATCAGCATGACAAAATGCTTTATGTACTCCCATAGATACATTCAGAGGCAGTAGAAGAATGAAAAACCCATTCGCATGCATTTGGGGATCAACAAAGGAGGGGCTTGGCTTTAGATTTGAAATATGTTGACATTGTTGTGGATTTGTGAATCTTTGTCAAGCTTCAGTCATATTCCCTGACATTAGTGGGTGACTCATCAGTCCGCACGAATGACCCCTTCCTGCTGAGATAGATTCTTTCCTTAAACCTACCAGCTGTACCTCTTGGTAAACAATCTCTGAATGTCTGTTCTGTGTCCTGAGCAGCATCTGATTCATGAGGAAATGGTCATGCCCAATGACATCATTCTCCTATTCCAAACTTAGCCAAGTCTCATGTTGGGAATTTATAAGTGTACCCATGAACTCATGCTCTATGGTGCTAAATTAAATGCCCATTTTCTAGACAACACTCTTCTTATTTAAAAACTCTTCAAATAAATCCTAGAGATAGTACAGCAGTTAGTGGTCATACCCAACATGTGCCTAACCAGGAGTTGGTTCCTAGCACTGCAGAGTATGGCTATTTACTACTTTGGGAGGCCCCATCAGTATGGGGATGGTCCTGAGATGCTTAGGGTCTGTCCCCAGAGCTACAGGCCCTAAGCAGCATTGACTTTTCAGTCCCTTTAACAAAACTATAGGCTTGATTCACCTAGAATTGTCTCTGAGAGTTCTGGGTCTCCTCAGCACCATATAGGAACTTTTCCCACAAAATAAACTCACAATGGAAACTCCGCATTTCTATCTCTAATTTAGGATTTCATCCATTTGTCTATGAGTACACATGGAGGCGATACTTGTGTGTTTTCCTGAAGCATTATAGAAGGCAGATACCAGGTCATCCACCAGGTACCTTTGCCCATCACTGTGGCCCCCAATATTTCCCTCTGGCATCTTCTCAAAGCACTTCTCTGGTCCCAAGGCTATAGCTCTCCTGAGCATCTACCAGACCATAATGACAGAAATTGTGTCTTGGAGGGGTCTCAAGAGTAGCTTCTCACAAGTGTAAATCAAGAAGAAAGAGAGTTGAGGAAAATGGAAAGGGAGAATCTGAGATCCATAGAAGATGATCATGCATTTTATCCTAAGAAAAGAAATGTTGACTCTAAACACTGAATAGCCATAGCAATCCTAGGGAAAAAGTGTTCTCTCTCCCAACTTCAAACTATACTGAAGTTGTAGACATAAAATATATTGTAATAAAGGCAACCTCTCATACTAATGGATATAATTGGGAGTCCAGAGTCAGATTCCCAATTATATGGGTAGTTAATCTTTGGTACAGGACCAAAAAGTATAAAGTGGAACAAGGAAACCCTCTTCAGCAAAAGATGTTGGAGAAATTGGATGTTCACAAGCCAGAGAGTGAATTTAGACTCCTTTCTAGCATCATGCACAAAAGTCAAATCAAAATAGATTAAAGACCTCAATATCAGACATGAATCAGAAATAACATGAAGGAAAATATAGTTAGAACACTTGACATTTAAGCCAAAGGCATCTTCAATGATTCAAAACTATTGCCTTAGCAAACAGAAATAAATATAAACAAGTGGAACTATATTAAACTGTGAAGCTTCTACACAGCAAAGAAAATGATGACCAGAATAAATGAATATACAACACATGCAGAGAGAAAATATTTTATCACTACTCAGTGGACAAAGTATTGATATTCAAGATACATAAAAGAATAGTAGAATTCTACAAATAACAAGGCAAAAAATTAAAAATGGGGGATGAGATGAACAGGAATCTGCTCAGAAAAGAAATATGAATGGACAGAAGGGATATGAAAAGATGGCCAGCAACACTCCTCACCAGGGAAATGCAAACCTAAACAACAATGAGCTATCACACTAGTAGGACCAGTTCACAGCACAGAGAATAAAGAGTGTTGCTGGATGGGATGGGAAAGGAACTTCATTCACTGTTGGTGGGAATGTCAACTAGTCTAACCTTTTTGGGAAAACAATATGGATACTTCTCAAAGCTCTAGGAATTGAGCATCCATATAATACCACTTCCAGTCATCTGCCCAAAGTTCCAAAAGTTTGATTTAGAAAAGACATTTGTGTTCCTTTGATCATTGCAGCACTGAACAAGATAAACCAAGTCCGGAAACAACCCAAGTGTCCAAGAACAGATGAGTGGATAAAGAAATATGGTACCTCTACACAATGGAACACTACTGAAATTAAAGCAAAAATTGAAATAATGAAATGTGCTACTACATAGGTGGAGTTGGGGAGGATCAGATTGAGTGCAGTTAGTGAAAATGAGAGGCCCAGACACAGAATGTATCTATCATATATATATAGAATATAAAGAATTATTGAAGGGAAAGAACATGCCCCAAACTAACAGAAACAGAGAACATGTATTTAGTAGGAAGCTGACCTCGAGGAGGGGATATGGTAGAAACATGGGGCAGGTGAAAGGAAAGGGGGACTTGTGTAGAGGATGTGGCACTGGAATCTTTAATATGTGAAATCCTACAAATAATAAAATTTCATAAACAAATAATAAAAATTATTAAAAAATAAATAGAAATTCCATAAATAAATAATGAATTTTCTGTAAATTCCTCTGCCCAAATAAAATCATTTTTGTTTATTATTTAGAGAGCCACACTTAGCTGTGCTCAGGGTTTACTTCTGGATATGTACTTAGAAATTATTCCTGGAAGAATTCTGGGTTACCATAGGTGGTGTCAGGAATTGAGCATGGCCAGCCACATGCAAAGTAGACACCCCCCCTGCTGTACTATTACTCCCATCACAATACAATACAATACAATACAATAATAATAAATGATCAAAATAAAGTTAAAACTCATAAAGATGTCTCTGGACTTTCTGATGATTGTCTTTTCTGGTTCGCTTTGCTTTGTGGAAGGATCATTTCATTCCTAATTGTTCTGTTTCAGTACCACAGTGTTGTTAATCAGATTTGTGACAAGGACATGAGAGAATTCAGCTTGAGAGTTCTGAGAAGAAGAGAGGAAGTGATGGGAAGAAACCCATTCCTAACTCCCCTACAGACATGAGGTTGCCTTTAGTTATATGAGGACTGCTGGGTCTTCTCTGCCTATTGGGAGGGGTGGCTGACTGCGTGATTTGATGAACCAAGTTCATTCATGATTTGCTTCCTTGACTGAATGTTGATGAATCAAGTTTTGGCTCTGGGCAGTAACCCAGATTAAGTCTCTGCAGAATCTCCACTCTCTCAGTCATTGGAATCAGACAGAGAGATGTGTATCTAGCTGGTCTGGATTCGAGAGGGGTACTATTGGAGAGGCGGCGCAGATATTTGCTATCTGAAGACTGTCAAAACCTAGAAAACCAGAGGGTAGAAATTCCGAAGGTGAGTTTTGAAGTCATGAGATGTACTATTGTCATGTTTAATACTTCTGTTGCCAAAAATGAGATGGAGAGGAGAAAGTTCACCCTTAATTAAAGAATAAAATGTCCATATTCCTTACTAATTATGACATTCTGAATCCAGTACCTTTTGAATGTTTTCTCATGCATGAAAATGAATCAAGAAAAATCACATACCAGAGAGAGGCAACATGAAGGACTTTGTGTGTGTGTGTGTGTGTGTGTGTATGTGTGTGTGTGTGTCTGTGTGTTTCCAAATGGTTTTCTTTTTTCTCTTTTAATAATAGCTTTATTTAAATACTGCAATTATAAACATGATTGTAGTTGGGTTTTAATCATAAAAAGAACACCCCCTTCACCAGTGCAACCTTCCCATCATCAATGCACCCATCTCCTCCCTCCCCTACCTCCTTTCTGTATTCAAGACAGGCTTTCTATCTCCCTCACTCACTAACATCTTAGCATAGTTATTTCTCTAACTGCACTCACCACTCTTTGTGGTGAGCTTCATATCTTGAGCTGATCCTTCTGGCCCTCATCTCTGGGAATTATTTCAATGTCTTTTATTTTTCTTAAAACCAATATATGAGTGAGACTATTCTGTGTCTTTCTCTCTCCCTCTGACTTATTTCACTAAGCACAATAGATTCCATATACATCCATGTATAGGAAAATTTCATGACTTATCTCTTTTGATGGCTGCATAATATTCCACTGTATATTTGTACCACAGTTTTTTTTTTTTTAGCCATTCCTCTATGGGCATCTGTTGGGCATCTTGGTTGTCTCCAGAGTCTGGCTATTGTAAATAATGCTGCAATGGATATAGGTGTGTGGAAGGGATTTTTGTATTGCGTTTTTGAGATACAAGGGTATATCCCTAGGAGTGGTTTAGCTGGATCAAATGGGACTCAATTTCCAGTTTTATGAGGAATCTCCAAATTGTTTTTCATAATGGCTGGACTAGATGGCATTCCCACTAACAGTGAATAAGAGTTCCTTTCTCCCCACTTTCCTTGCCAGCACTGATTGTTCTTGTTCTTTGTGATGTGTGCCAGTCTCTGTGGTGTGAAATGGTACCTCACTGTTATTTTGATTTGCATCTCCCTGATGATTAGTGAATTGGAGCATTTTTTAATGTGCCTTTTGGACATTTGTATTTCTTCTTTGAGAAGTTGTTCATTTCTTCTCCCCAGTTTTTGATGGGGTTAAATTTTTTTTTCTTGTAAGTTCTATCAGTACCACGAAGTTTTTTTTTAAGTATGTTTTTAAAGGTGATGTCTCAAATTTTTAGAGTGAGCCTCTTTAACTTTTAGCAAAGATATTTCAGTGCTTAGTTTATCTTTCTCATGGTATTTTATAAGTAGAATTTGTCCTGCAAAGAATGGGTGTTCATAGAGGTGAATCAGAAGTTTGGGGATGTTGAGAGGTTGAAGTACATATCATTGCTCCAGTTTGGTGATGAAAATCATTGTTAAAGAAAACTATCTAATAGCAGCTTTCTTTGGGCCAATCGGTCCCATCATAACTATAATCTTTTCAAAATATCTTCAGGGAGTCTTCTACTTCAGACTTGGATTAAAGGAGTTCCTAGTGCTCAGTACTGTTCGAAGCACTCCTACTTGAGATTCCTTCCATGAAGTCAACAAAGTTTAGAAAAAGCAAATATTCTCCCATTATTATTGAGAAACCACAATTTACAATATTACTAGTTTATTATAGTTTCATGCTGACATTATTTCCAGATCCCTCCACAAATACCACTAAAGAGCAAGGACTTTTATATTGTAAGACTGTTGATTCTGTTGATTAATGCATTTCTTTAAGAGCAAGTCCACTGGTTTATGAAGCAGCTAACTTGGTTTGGATGTCATGAAGTTTGTCCCACATTCAATATAAGTGTAAATCAGTGAGGGGCACCTGATGTTAGACGAGTGATCTTCTCTCACATTTGTGATTTAGAGGGAACAGACCAGGATCAGAGACAGGCTGACTCTCAGGTTAGAAAGGCCTGGAGAGCTCTTCTCTGACACCACAAGGTAGTAAATAGGAAGCCTGACTACTTAGGCATCCTTACACATTACAGTCCCTGGTATCTCAAAGCGTCTACCGTCACGTCCTTGAAGTGACACTATCTATTTCTAGTCACCAAACCCCTTCCCTACCCTCTCTGGGTATGTTTACAAACCTGCATTTTTTTTCCAGGAGGCATGCAGTGCTAACATTTCCTTTTCTTTCATCTGTATTTTTACTGTTTTCAGTAATTGAGTCTGTAAAACAGTCACTTCTGCACCTTTTGTGAACCTGACAGAGGGTGGATCTCTATGTTTATATCTTAGAAACTAGCTCAGCAGGATTCAAGGAGCTGCCACGTTTTTTAAAATTCCATTACACATAATTATGTAAATCACCTAATTTCATTAACAGGCTTGGTAACCCTTCATCATTTCACTATTCACTCCTTAAGGCAAGTAAATCGTGTGCTTGTAATTTTAATTTAATGTCAATAATTTCAATTTCAATAAGATTATTATTTCCATTATATTCCCCATGAAAACAATTGGGTTCCACAGCCAATTAATTCTATGAGGAGTGGAGGGATTTCTATTCGAAATACATGGGAGTAATAAATACACAACATAAATCCCAAGTGTTCATTTCATAGTTCCAGAGGACTCAAGGCTGCATGTTCATGAGAAAGCAGAGAGATGGGTTATAAAATAGGTGTGACTTGAATAGGTATTGGACCTTTATTCCTGCCTTCAGGACAGCTGAAGAACCCTGGAATCATCTCCAGAGACTCATACTTCTGCCTGAAGGCATCAGTAGGTAAGAATTTCCCAAGCAAATATTTGAAAGGCAGAAAAATCTGGGATTTTTGTATAGGTATTCTGAGGCTGAAAGATAGCACTTCAGTAGGGTATTTGCCTTGCAAGCAGCGGATCCAGGATGAAAGGTGGTTCGAATTCCAGCATCCCATATGGTCCCCCATGCCTGCCAGGAGCAATTTCTGAGTGCAGAGCAAAGAGTAATGCCTGGCACTGCAGGGTGTGCCCCCAAAACAAAACAAAAACAAAAAAACCACCAACCAACCAACCAAACAAAAAACAAAAAAAGGATAATGGCTAAAAGAACCTTGTACTTAACACAGCTTATAGTCTGAATTCAGAATGACACCAGGCAAACATTTACTAGAGTCTTATAGTCACTAAGATTTGACCACAGTCCTGAAACTATGATTTATCAGAAAGAAACATAAATAGATCTAGCCTGGGTGCAGGCTTGAAATGGCTGTGAAAGCCACAGCTGTGAAGACTGGAGAGAAAAGGATCAAAGGACCCAGATTTTGTTTCTACTATCAAAGCCAACCCTTTGTGATTTTTTTTATGTCAGAGATTCCAAATTCACCAGGGTCATTAGTACTCATTAAAAAATGGTGATGCTTTGAATTTGTCCCTCAGACTCAAACTCCATCGTCGGTTATTTTGACCTCTGCTTTGAAAGTCTAGAAAAATTATTTAGACCAAATAATGAGCATCCATCTCAAAGAAAACATTAAAAACTGATTCACATTTCAATACTTCTTTTCTATAATGGATGCTGGCACTTAACTGCTTTAGAGGTAGATTTCATACATCCAATGCAATACAAGTTTCAGAAATTGCTCCTCTAAAAAAGTCATTTCTTGCTATGCAATCACAATGTTTTGTGGGGATTGAACCACACCTTGCTGTGCACGGGGTTTACTCCTAGTTCTGCACTCAAGGATTACTCCTGCTTAGTTCTGGGCAATCTATGAGGTGGAGGGATCTAACTTGAGTTGGTTGCTTGCAAGGCAATTGGCCTACAAACTGTGCTATCGCTCTGGCCATGTAGTTACAACTTTCAAATAAATATTTAATGGAGGATTGAAATAGGTTCGCATTTGTAAACCTTTCCAAAGGTACTGGTATTTCTGAATTTTTCTTTGTGAGATATGACTGATGGCTGGCTTTATTTGTGGCTAAAGATTTGATTAATTTTAGGTTTGCAGGATGTGTACATGGCCCTTCTTTAGTAAAGTCTGAGAGACCTGCATGCTCTATTTCAAAAGTAACCTAAATGGGAATGTGAACTTGGTCCCTGGAAGGAAGATCTCTGGCTCCTGTGCTCACTCATTAGGTGAGGGCTGAGGATATGTAATGTTTGAAGATTCAGTTGTCATCTATTCAGCATCCTGTATATAGTCACTACATGCACATGCAAGCTCCTTTCTGAGACAGAGAATCCCTGTCAGCAAGGTCCAGGACAGTATTTCTTCCAAAGATAGCTGGTTCTCCATTCTTTTGCATGCCACAGATGAGAAAATGCTCAAGGGTTTCTGTTTGGGTCCATACATTGTGATGTATTTTGGAAGTGCCTACTAGGGCATATACCTTCTTCCTCTTTCCCTCAATTTCCTACAATTTACCACAGCACATACAAATCTTCCTTTGCACATACACAACATACTACACACATTGTTGGTCGATCCACAGTCTAGTAGCAGAATCTTATCCCTCTAGCTGGGCTTTGATGTGGCTAGAGTAGCTGATACATCTTGATAACCCACTGAAAATGATTTCAGCAACCCTTTGCCCTGAACATTCTCAAACTCAGCGTCTGATTCAACACACCCACTTTGGAATTGTTGTACTTGAAAATTTTCTATGGCCCTCCACCAGCAAACTGTACTGTGCACTTCATTGTAAGATGACTCCCAGCTATCAACACAAAACAAAGATGATCTCCCATTTTCCTCTTTCCTTTAAACCTCTCCCTTTGATATATAAAAACACACCTAGATCACTTGACCTTCCCCCTCCTGGTGAATGGGTATTGGTTTAATAAAGAAAGAGCAGTTTGGCTTTGGTGTGCAGAGATACCATGAGATGAGAAGCAAACTGACTCCATCATTCCTTCCTGACTGGATTGGTATATTAATTCTTCAGGCCCTGCTTCTTCAGACCCATCTGCCTATGGATGGAAATACATATGTGCAGTGATTTTACAACATTGAGGTTTATTTTACAATTCAGGATACAGACAAGCAGAGTAATCCTGGTTCCCTCCAAAGGCCTCATCTCCTGCTTCCCAGCATGGAATATCAGAACTGTGTGCCCAGAACTGCTAACAAACCAAAATCTGGCTCACTCAAATCTTATGGTCAACCAACCTTTAAGCATGTAGTAGCCTGGACCTCATTCCTGAATGTTATAAGCAGTATGGGAGTTCTAGAAAACAACACTGAGCCAGGACTGACTGGTGATGTGCTACAGAAGAGCACATGCTTGCAATCCAACAGGAGGAAACTGTCATCACCTTAGCTGCTTGGTCATGACTGTTCATGCATAAGCCACATGTCCTTCACAGAGCCCATATGCTCAATTTTCCAGCTCATGCAGCACAGGAGAAGGGGAGTCAGTGGAAGAACACACCCTGGATTAGGCAGATGTTTAGGATGCCTGGCAACCTGCTGGGATGCACAGCATCCATCAAAGCCAAGTCAGATTATTGGTGATGGCAGCCTTGTACAGCTCTGCTCTAGGTAGTTTATGAGCATGATGGATAGAGCTGGCTTCCCCCAGCTCATCCTTCCCAGGTCTGCCAGGCTGTGCCAGGCCCGAATGCATCACAGTAAAACACTGCTTTCTCATCCAGTATGGCCAGCTGTTTAAGTCCATCACAGGAAAACACTCTCCTGGTCCAGAATGGCTTATTGGGTTTGTTCTTCAAAGAGTTTCCCAATTTGAATGTGTCTTTAATACCTGCAGCTTGGTTTAGAGATAGCTGTTGTAGTAAGGAATTGAGTTATCAGAAATAACTCATTTAAAACACACACACACACACACACACACACACACACACAGTCCTTCTGATGGAAATTCCTGGGAAGTTGCAGGAAGCATGTTCAGAGTACTCTGGCTCCTTCATCTCTCACCTAATCAAGATTTATAAATGAACGACTAGGAATAGAACTCTGTATTAAAATTAGGGGATGTATCACCAAATCCAATATTTATAGATGATCCACTATGTTTGGGAACCCTGCGATTGAAGCTAGGGATATGCCAGTGAAAATACAGGTCCTTGGTGGAGGAGCACAGTTCTTTATGCTCTTCTAGCCTTCTGCTCTCTGTGTTCATGCAAATTCTTTAACTAATGAAATCTAAGGTCCATCTAGCCCTTCTCCTTAGCACCTAAAGCAAACATCCCAAAGGTGTTATAAAGGCACAATCAATAATTGTTTGACTATTCTTAAGCTTCTTATCAGGACCTGTATTGCCATCACCTTTCCTCTGTTCTAACGTTGAGCCTATGCATAATGACCCGGGTCTTATACAGTCTCTGAGGTGGAAGCTTCCAAACTCTCTGGCCTAGCATGCCTTTTTCAGAATCAAAAAATCTAGCTGAATCAACAGAAGGTGCCCTTCAAATACACCTGATTGTTTCCCCAACTTCATCCTTATCATTTCTGTGCCCATTAGGGGCCCTATTTACCAGTTTTGGTCAAAAAGTAAGGTAGCCCAAAAAAAATAATAAAAAGCATTCCTAGGGGCACCTTACCCTGAGACACTGGGGGTTCTTATACAAAGTGAAAATATGAAAATAAAGGTACTGTATGATTCAGTAGATTTAGATCCTGTGAACTGTGATTCATGGGGCAAACCATTGCATCATCTTTTTTATTTCTCAGAAGTGCAGGCACCAAATTAGAGATCTTACCACTTTCTTTGGCCTCCTGCCAATGATGAGCAGAGTCTAATGTCTTCTGTACCTGCATTACAAAAGGGAAAATTTTTATAAATAAGTTCTTTAATTAAATCACCATGAGTTACACAGTTATAACATTGTCCATGATTGAGTTTCAGTAGTCCAATGTCCAACACCATTCACCAATACACATTTCCCATAATCAATGTACCCAATTTCTCCCCTGCACTCCTGCCTGCCCTCTACCCTGCCTGCCCTTACAGTAGACATTTTTCTTTTCTCTTTCACTTTCTCTGTCTCTCTCCCTCTCTACCTCAAGAAGAAATGATTTAATTCTGTTTCAGGATGGCACTAAGGGGCAGGAGTCAGAGGTAGAGAAGTATGACATCCTGTGTAGCTCTGCAGATAAGTATTGTGAGACACACAACTTTCAGCAGATGTATTTTATAGCATTCAAAGAGTTTAAGGGAAAGAGCTACACAAGAGAAACATGGAGCTGTGAATTCAGAAACTAAGAATTTGTGTCAACGCAGATGGGCATAAACAGAAATCCAAGTAACAGGGCTCCCTGTTCTATTTATGGTGAAATTGGTCCCTCACTCCTGCCTTTTTACTGGCTTATAGTATCTAAATAATCTCAACCAATCCCCAGCCTCACAGAGGGGACAGTGGAGACCCTGAGACAAAGCTAAGGAGCTGACTATTCTAAGGATGAAAGGCTTCATAGGAACATGAGCTACTATCAAAGCTAAACACATTTTAAAGCCCCAGGACTCCAATTGAGTTTTCTTATTTTCAGAGGCCTACTGAATAGTTTAAATGGCTCCAAAGTGACTTTGAAGTTTTATTAAAGATGACGAGAAGATCAAAACACACAAGACTAATGCATGTGATATTAGAGTTATACAAGCCACAGTAATGTAATGCTGTGGTTTTATTAGAGATCTATTTATAAATCAATTTTATTGAAAATAGAAGTAACTAAGAATGGAGGAACAAGATTCCATATCTTGGCATACAGGATTATGAATCGATGCTTATGTATTTTTTTCACTACAGTTAAAGACAAAAGATCTTAATGTTATAGGTAACAAGCTAAAAGCACAGTCCCCATCCAAAGGAATCCTAAGCTAACAGTCAGGCATGATTAGAAGAAAACACGGTCCTATTCTTAAAATCATGTGAATATCAATAAAATTGACCAACAGGAAAATGAATTGCCCAAATGGCAGCATTTTATGTGTCTGATATTGATCCTTGAGGCTGTCACAAGCTGCTAATGTATGGCTTTTATGTCTTCTCACTCCTCTTTAATTTTTGAGGCATGTTTTGCTTTGATGCTGAGGGATCAGGTCTATGGTAGAGTCTGGACATGCCAGTCAGAGCCCTATCATTTATACTCTCTCCTGCTAGACAGTTGGTGCAGGTCCAGCCCTCACTACTACAAACCTGCTGCCACAAATATGAATCAGTGGAGGACAGAGCATCTTTTGGTGAGAATATGGAGCATTCAGTTAGATTCTAGATCCAGAAATGAAGTGGATGTCATGATGTTATGAGCACACACATATGCAATTAATTTCTTTCTTTCTCTCTTTCTCTCTTTCTTTCTCTTTCTTTCTTCCTTTCTTTTTTCTTTCTCTTTCTATCTTTCTTTCTCTCTTTCTTTCTTTCTCTCTCTTTCTTTCTTTCTTTCTTTTTCTTTCTTTCTTTTTCTTTCTTTCTTTCTCTTTCTTTCTTTCTTTCTTTCTTTTCTTTCTTTCTTTCTTTCTTTCTTTCTTTCTTTCTTTCTTTCTTTCTTTCTTTCTTTCTTTCTTTCTTTCTTTCTTTCTTTCCTTTCTTCTTTTTCTTTCTTTTCTTTCTTTCTTTCTCAGTACAAACACTCTACCTAGATCCACCAAGCTTGGGGAAAGCCACAATCTTCTTGACCAACACATCACCCCATGACTTGCACTCTTTACCAATCCCTTTTTTGGGGGGAGGGGCATGCCTGGCGGTGCTCAGGGTTTACTCCTGGCTATCTATCTGCTCAGAAATCACTTCCAGCAGGCATGGGATGCTGGGATTTGAACCACGTTTGGTGCTGGGTTGGCTGCTTGCAAGGCAAACACTCTACTGCTGTGCTATCTCTCCAGTCCCATACCAATCCCCCCCCTTTTTTTTTCTTTACCAACTCCTTTAAAAAAAACTGTTATTTCACCATTGCTTTATGATTAAACATGTATTTCTCTGGTTACTAGAACAGTTTAACATCTCTATGTGGATTTCTGCCTTGTCTGACTAATATCTAACAAGTCCTCATTTATTCTGAATACTTGTCTCTCACCTGTTGCTTCTGTATTTTCTTCCCAATTGATATTTCTGCTTGAAAAATTGGTCATGACTTCTGAGAATTAAGTTGAAATTTCCAAATGGATTGACTTTATTTGTTTATTTATATATTCTTTTTAATTCTGAGAAGCTTTAATTTTCAGGTAGTGGATGAGTGAAATATTTTAAGATTTCTGGTCTGTTTTATCCTGTCTCCCTAACATTTTTTTTACTTTAATTAGTTTTAGCCATCTTGGCTTTCTAAGTCAGCAGACCCTTGAGTCAGATAAGAACAAAAGCGTCACAAAATTCTGCAAATTGCTCTTAGGTCAGAAATAGAATTTTAACTGTAGGACATAATTATGTTTGTTTGAGTTAGAGTTTGTACTTACTTTCTTGAAGCTTTTATTTGTGGTGTTAAACTAACCAGCAGGAAATATAGAAATATAACTTGATTGTAACCAGGACAGAGAGGAAAGTTAAAGTTCTTTTTTATATCTCCTTTCACAATCAGCTGCACATTGTGTAAATTGTGTAATTGTGCCTAATTTTATTGAATTTTACTTTTGAAATGGTCAGCACATGGTTTACATCTAGTTGTTGAATAAGCCAACGCCTTCCCCTTTGGTTCACACTGCCAAATCCCTCAAATACTCAATGCAGCACAAATAAGTCCTCACTACTACGTTCTGTTCAGATCCCTTATAACTATCATGATCAATGGCCTCCTTCACACACTCTTCACAGCTGCCACTAGTTCCCTCTACCTCTGTGAGGTCTTCTACACAGCTGTTCTATTCATGTACCATTCATTTTCTGTGTACATTTTTTAATGTATTTGAAAATTATCAGATAAATATCAATGCAGCATTTAAAAGATCAAAAAAATAAAATTGACAAGTATTCTTAGGAGGAATAGACATTTACTTTCATGTGCCTTCTTCATAACTAGGACAATTATTGGACTCTATGTCACAGGTTCTGTCTTTCATGTTTTGTTTTCTTTTTCTTTTCATAATAAAGGGCCCTGTACATTTTTCTTAGGTTTATTCCAATTTTGGTATCAGTTTTATTTTACTCATTTTTCCTATATAAGCTTTTTGTGTAATCATAGTCTTTATTTTCAATATAAAATAAATATTTAGGGGCCAGATATATAGTACAGTATATATAATGATTGATTGCCTTGCATGTGGCCAAGCCAAGTTTGAATTCAGCATTCCATATATGGTCCCCTGAGCACTGCCAGGAATGATTACTGAAAGTAGAGACAGGAGTAATCCTTAAGAATCACCTGGTATGGTCCCCTCAAAAAAAAAAAAAGAAGAAGAAGAAAAAAGAAGTAATCATTGGTATCTCAATTGCAGGCAATTTGAATCAGTCCAAATACTATAATCTAAGATTCCAATAGTATTTACCCAGTATTTTCCTGTTTTTGTATATAGACAAAATCATATTTTCACATTATAACAATATCATTTCTCAATTTTTCTCATCTTCTTTTTATGACAATCAGAAATTATATATAACATTTAAATAAATGTCTAAAATTCTAAATCGTTGTTGTTCTTATTGTTTTTCACTAAAACACCTGGTGCCATCTTGAACATAGGTATAAAATGGGCAACTTGGACTTACTTCTTCTTTTGGGGGGCACACCCATTGACACTTAAGGGTTACTCTTGTCTATGCACTCAGAAATTGCTCCTGGCTTGGTGGGAGCATATGGGACCCCGAGGGATTGAACCACGGTCCATCCTAGGCTAGCACTTGCAAGGCAGACGCCTTACCTCTAGCGCCACTGCTCCGGCTTCTTACTTCTTATTTTAAATAAAATATTTTTTGTATTTCACAGCAACTCTTTTCTTGTTGGGATGGGGGCTGGGCCACACATGGAGGTGCATAAGGAGCCATGAGTTTCCAGGGGTCTAATCAAAGTCAGCAGCATACAAGGCAAGTAAGTGCCTTATCACATTGGATCATCTCTTTGACCACTCAGGAGAAATTCTTCATCATGTCGAGAAAAATTTGTGTGTAAGCTTTTTTTGAGTTGGTTTATCTGTTAATTGATGAAGAGTGATTTATTTTTAATAAAATATTCTTTTTGTCGATTGAAATGTGAGATGGGTCTATTTCTTCTTTTATCTATTATTATGGAAAAATTACAGAAGAGTCTTACCTTTCTGTATTCATTTACCTTTCCTCTTTTTGGTCAAGATAATAATTCATTATACTTGCAAAAATTGGGTAATGAAAAAGGGAATCAAAACTTAATTGCAAAAATCTCCTTTCTGCTGCTCCTCTGTGCATTGCTTTCTTATTCTATGGATCGCATTTTAATTTATACATGTATTTTTGAAGCAGTTTGTTTATTCTTGATCTTAAGTCAGAGACTCAATTTCACATTGGGACTTCACTTCCTCACATGCCATTATTGGAAAGCTTAGGGGTCCAGTAACCCAACTTTTCATTTTCTACCCTCCAGGCAAGGAAGATAATAGGGTGGGGGCCTAAAACTACTGAGAAGTCACTTCTAGGACTGAGAAGTGACGATTAACCCTCTGCATGCACATCTAGGCTGTATAGACAAACTGAATCTTGTACCTTAAATAGCTTTCTCATATCACCTATGTCCTGGTTCTAAGATACTCCCTCTGTCTGCTACACAAATTCCAGTACCTTCCTAGGGGATTGGGAATGCTTTGCCCTTTTAATGTGTGTATTGTTTGTGTTAAAGTAGCCAGAATTGATCTTTAAATTCACTTGGCCCATTGACAGGATATAGAATCCCAGATTGAAATCTCTTTCTTCTGCATTGTAAAGGGTCTGCTATACCTGTCTTCAAGAAGCTCCAATGCTGCATGTTTAATGTTGAACACACATGTGGAACTTTTATTTTTTTTGATGCCCTACCTTCTCCAAGTAAGCTCATTCTTAAACCATCTTCTCTTTGGTATACTTTGCAGATCTTTCCTGAGGCAATAATATCTGCTTTTAAGAATACTCTGAAGATCAGTGTATGGGCCTCACAGAAGAATCTTTGTACACTTGAACAGCTTTTAATTCTGGTAAGACTTTCTGAGAAAATTTTATGACTTTTTTTTTGTATTTTCCTACTTGTCTTTGAAGATACCAGTATCACAACTTAGATGCTTGCACCAACCTTCAAATACTCTTTTACATGAAAATTTTTACCCTTCTTTGATTTTCCTACTTGGTGAAGAACATATTTCTTCATATAATCTCCTCAAAAAGGAAAAAGAATGACATATAAATGTCATTTTTACTCTAAGGAGTTACATTTGCCAAGATGTATTTTCTTTTTGATGGTTTCTCTTAGGTGGCATCCTGTTCTTGATTATGAGTGCTTGATTATGAGACTTTCCATTTGTGAGAGTGTTTTCAATTATTTTCTTTTATTTTGGAAGTGGAGTGGGTTTGGGCCACATGCAATGAAGTTCAGAGGTTACTCCTGACTATGATCTCAGGAATTACTGCTGGCTGTGCCTGACCATATTAGTGCAGGATTGGGGGAGCAATGGGTCTCTGTGCTCATTCACGGTTCTCAGATTCTTCCAATACTTTCAAGAATGAAACTATTGTGTAGTAATGATGCTCAGACTCAGAGTTAAAAGGTAGAGAAGTTTATTGGAAAGTAAAGGAGAAAAAAAAGAAGCTCCTCATGTGAGGAGGAACTTAGTATAGGACTAAGTTAAATATGGCTCTTTTTTTTTTTTTTTTTTGGTTTTTGGGCCACACCCGGCGGTGCTCAGGGGTTACTCCTGGCTGTCTGCTCAGAAATAGCTCCTGGCAGGCACAGGGGACCATATGGGACACCGGGATTCGAACCAACCACCTTTGGTCCTGGATCGGCTGCTTGCAAGGCAAATGCCGCTGTGCTATCTCTCCGGGCCCAATATGGCTCATTTTTGTGGGTATTTTTTTATAGGAAATCTAGAGTCTTTTTGCAGGTCTCAAGAGACTCTATGTATTACTTATCAATTGATAAAAATATTACAAAGAATGCCGGTCCTACAGAATAGTCTGGCTGGTCTGAGTCCTTTGGAATTTGTTGGCCTTGCATTGTCCATTATGGTATCCCCCTTTGTGGGGTAGAATTCTATGGTCTAGTTAGGATTGTTTAAAATATGAGTCAGTCCTTTGGGGCTATGTGTCAGGTCAAGAGCAAACTGAGGCTTTCTCTTTCACTGCTTATTCTGAGTCACCTCTACTGCTTCTCACATTGTGAGACAGAGTGGGGAGCTCATGACAAATTCATTCCCCCCTTTCTGTTTTCATATCAGAAACCCATCTCTCCCTGGTCCTTTAGATTTGGTCCCCTTTTTCCTTGGCATCCTTTCTTCAATGTCCTCACCAGCTATATCCCTGACTTCTATTTTTAATTATTTGTTAATTTCTCTTTCTTTGGACATAGATTTGTCCCTCATAAAGAAACATTTTCTATAGCTTCACTTAAACTTTCTTGCTTGCCAAAGCAGAAAGGAGGTATAAATGTCTCATCAAAAGGGAAATAGAAATGATTGATTCATTTGCTTCCAAAAATGACAAGACTTGTGAGTAAAGAAAGTATCCAGGCATCACCCATACACCTCTGAACAATGGATATCATCTATGGAAACAGCCACAATTGTCTATAATATTACCAGGATGCAAACCTCTACCAGGGAAGACCTACCACTGCTCTGGCATTGACTTACTCTGAAACACCCAGACGACTCAGCAACAACTTGCTTGCAGGGCAGATCGCTCCGCATCTAATGGTGTGCTAAAACTAGACGATGCTCCACATCAGCCTGACTTCAATGAAAGAAATGCATAGAATCCAGAATCTTTAAATATAGGAACCTGATACCAACAACAGCTAAAGTGTGAAAAAGTTTCACCAGGACCACGGAGAACGACTTGGGTTGGACAGACTGGTATGCCTGAAGTTCAGAGTGGGTCTTATGCCAATAAACTTCTGGGGTGAGGCCTTCTTGTAATCAGGCCAAGGATTTTTTCCCCGTTTTCCCCATATTTTTCTGGGCCTAAGCAAACAACGGTGATTGCCACTGTCACAAATTTATTATTGTATTTTTTAAACACTTATCCTTTAAGAAAAAAAAAACAGTTTACTGAACTTAAAAACAAATAACTGTAGTAGAATGCCTGTCTCAAATACAGGCAGGGGATGGGAAGGGGGGAGTGGGGCATTGGGAGGGGGGAATATTACACTAATGAAGGGGGATGTTCTGTTTGTGACTGTAACCCAACTATAATCATGTTTGTAATCACGGTGCTTAAATAAATAAAAAAAAATAAAAAAAGAAAGAAAGTACCCAAAATTTTGTAGTCTATATTCTTAACATCTTAGGAGGATGTCTTATTGCCACCACACTCTGCCTTGGTCACTTCTTATAGGGAGCAGTAGCAGAAAATCAGAATTGGGTTAAGAAAACTACAGTGATTAGAGGTAGGATGAAAAACAGATCAAGTCAAATCACTTGGACAAAAGTTAACCTAGTTCAGCCCATTGCCAGCCCCGCTGGTGATGAATTTCTTTAGTTCTGCAGTTACAGAATGTCTGTTTTCTTTTCTCCCTTACTTTCCTAAAGGCAGATTTCACCCTTGTCATGGAAATGACTTGCCAGACCAGCTTAGTGTTGTTTTCCCATTTTGAAATTTGGAGTAGGCTAAGAATCGACTATTATCATGCAAATTTATGTTTTAATTGCATATTATAGTCCTATTGGACTGAGGCCAACCTTCATTTTAAGGCAGTCAGCCATGAAAATATTTTTTTCGTAACAGTTTTATCATTTTGGATCAGATTAAAATTAATTTTTATCCTTCTGTTTCTTTTGGAGTTTAGTTTGTGTTTTGTTTTAATAATGCTGTAGTTGTTATGCATAAATTGTAAGCACTAGAAAAATGTAATTTAATCATTCCTCATGAGAGCCCTATGAATTGTTTTTTTAATGATCTTTACTTTTTAAATTTTATTAAAAATACAGTGAGTCCATTATTAAACTTTCACATGCAAAACATGAAAGTCAAAAGTTTGTTTCTGTTTTCCATCTGTAGATAAAAAAGTCAAATAATTTAATCATAACTTTACCTTATTGTATATGCATATGCTTGATAGTATTTATACTAAGCCTACTCAGAACATTTACTCTTGATTAATCGCCATACAATTAGCAAGGATATTACTGTAAATAAAAAATAAGAGAAAGAGGTTATTCTATTGATTTAGTACATTTAATCTTGATCATCTATTCTGGGATATTTGCCTTGTATGGAACTTAAAAATATGTTATAATAACAGCATGTACTTAGCATATCTGTTTAATTACTATGCTAATCATATTTCTTTTGTTTGTGTTTTTCTGGGGTTCATTTGGCCATGCTAAAGACTTACTCCTGGCTCTGTGCTCAGTCATCACTCCTGGCAGTATCTGGGGGACCATATGTGGTTCTGAGGATTGAATCAGAGGCAGAGTGAAAGGCAAATGCCTTCTCTGGTGCATGATCTCTCTGTCTCTTTTCACCTTTGCAGAAAAGAATCTTGGGAAGAAAACTCTTGTTAGATCTTGTGCTGGCTCTAGTCTATTCTCTTTCCAAGACTGCTAGATTTCTTGACATAAAACAAACCCAAAATTTCTGATGAAAAAGGAAGACATGAACTAACCCTAAATTTAAGACCTTTTTAAACTCACTTAACATATTGCTAAATTGTTTTCATGCCAGAGGTCTTCAAATTCCACATTCAACTATGACTGAACCAGCCCCAACAGCCCCTGAAGGATCCTTTAGCAATGACAGGGGTTAAATCTTGCTGTCTGGGGCCTCAGCTCATGGATGGCCTCTTCTCTGAGACACTGACATACTGCAAACTGGAGTTAGGGATTCTGTCCAAGGTCCTCATGGAATCAGAAAGTGCCTCACAACTGTGCTTCAGACAAGTGGGATTGACATATGCTAATGAGCTCTGTACACTCCCTCCCCGGGACTTGAATTTGCTACCTCCTTCCGTGAGTGTAATCCATATTGCCATGCCCATCCTAATGGATCTTGAGGAAGGCCAAAGGAGTAACTACTATGCTCTGGTAAACATGGGATGGTAGGAATTGAACTAGGCTTGGCAGCATGCAAGGCACATGCCTTAAGCCCTATACTCTCCAACCCTTTTGTATATTTAAAATCTAAATTCTTTCTCTAACATATTTCAAACATTCTTCCAGCATTTCTTCATTTTTAATTTTGACAGGAGCATGTCTCACTCATGGCACAGTGGAGAGAGATTAGAGAGGGACTACATTGACCAAATAACTCTTTAGAAGGTGATTCCTCCCCATTCCAAATGGATCCTTTAAAATATTCAGATAAAGTTGCTATCATAGAGTGACCATGATGCTTATGAAATAAAGGAAAGATATTGTGCACACAAAGAAAGACTGAGTAACAATGCTATGGCAGCAAACATTATGTGGTCTTGAAAGATAAAAATATATTCCCTAGTCAGTGAAATGATAGGAGAGCATTGAAAGCCAAGGGGGACATCAGGTTTGCACATGTGCAAAAAGATCCTTTATCTCATTTACATGCACACACGCATGTGCGTGCACACGCACACACACAATGCATGCCACACTTGCCCAAATGTGCAAGTAAGATGAATGGAAAATTTTCATCATGACCAGAGTTTGTGATGTGCTGATGGACAAAGTCTTTACATTTGAGACACTGAGACTGAGATGAGACAAAGAAGGATAACTAAGGGTTGTGTGTCTGTGTGTATGTATGTGTGTTCACTAGGATTTGTGCAGGTATTATGGCCAGAAATATCCTTTATGCTGCCTTCCTTTCTGTGTCTAGGGCTCATCTGGGCTTTGTGAAGGGATTGGGGATTACAGTTGATTCAGTGGAGTTTCACACTGCCCAGAGACATGAAGGAAACAGTCTGGTCTTTGTGTCAGACTCTGAGTGCAGATTGAGATCACTGTACCGTTGTCAGAAGACATCTTTAATTCTCTTTGGAAGACAAGACAGTTGGGGGATTTAAAAGGAGAAGCACCACTGAAGAATGTAGGGTATAACTTATTTGATTTAGGGGATCCCAGGGCCGCTGGTTATTGGAGCCAATACTGGGCTGTGTTATAGCTGGCAGAGAGTAAGTCAGCAGTGTTTGAGGGTGAGGGACCATTGAATGGTAATGGGCACAGTAGGCCAACCAGAAGGAGCCAACTGACCACAATCTGGAGACAGCTCTGAAAATCAGAAGAGGCAAAAGGGGCATTAATCTGGAGACAAGTGTTGGGGTGTTCCATAAGCAGCCCTTTCTTTAGAGTCTAGGATCTGCTCTCTTTCCTGACAAACCAAGATACTGCAGCATTGTTTCTATTCCACCATCAGCACCTCTGCCCTCTCTCATGAATCTGTACCATGGACAGAAAGACTCTTCATGGAAGCACAAAGTGTGGAGCTGAGTACACAGGTACATGACCAAAGAGAGTTTGGATAGGGATTTGCCTCTTCCTCTCTATTGTACAGGTTCAGCTTGAACCTGCAGTGGGGGGCTTTAGATTATCCCATCCCCAGCAAGAGAGGCACCATCCTCGGCCCCCTACGGAAGGCTTGTTTCTGGGTAATTCCATGCTGGGAACTAGCCCACAGAGACATCCCTAGAGTCCTTTTGGCCAATTCCTGCCTGAAGAAATCAGCTGGAAGTGGGTGTGGAACATATCTCACACAGGTACCTGGGACTCCCAGGACAGTTCCGACTGTGCTTTGCTCCTCCTGAGTTTGTGACAAATCACCCATGCGGCCACTATGCATTTTTGGATGTCCCATCTCTCTCCCTCAGGAAAGCAAATTGGCGCCTTCCTGAGAAATGGATGGCTGCTGAGGGTTCCTAATGAGAAAGCGAATAAAGGAGGAATCTGGAGCAGAAATGGCTGCTTGAATAACGGATTCCCTTATTGCTTCATGAATCACAGTTAAAAGTGGATGTCATGAGCATGAGACTTGTCTGCAGCACAAGCAAAAGAAGAAGAGAGGGAAGCAACCAGCAACTTGACCCTATCAGCTGGTTGACCCAACGGCTTAAAAGGGAAGGTGAGGAAGTGTGATGAAATGCACCCTGCACTTTGATTCTCAACCAGTCAAGGCTTAGGGGCTACCAGTTTGGTATTTGCAATGTAGTTTCTGCTTAGGCTAGAGACCAGCAGGTGAAGGTGAGTTTCCATCACTTATAACTGCAGGAAGGAGGAAGGACCTTGAGTAGTTCCCTGAGCAGAGTGAGGGTCAGTCATGGCTCACTAACCTGCCAGCTCTAGAGCCCCCATCTTTATGGTGCTTCTAGAGAAGAGGCCAGCACAACTTTAATGACCAATGTCCACCAATCTGGAACCCCATATCATCTTGTGTGGGAGGGCATAGGGCTACAAAAGGTCACAGAGCTCTGCTGGGTCTCCCTTCAAATCCCAATCTACCTCTGCAATTTGCATGACTGGTTCTCAGCAGCAGAGTCTGGTAGGTTAATGGAGGTGTGGCATGAGCCTCATACACAGCACTGCTGGGGACCCCCAAAGAGAGCTAATTGAGACCCTTGAAGGCAGAGCTGAGCCCACCCTAGCCAGCAGGAGTCACAACTTGAACTCAGTTCTTTCGCTTGGTGCTGTCATGCATGTCTCAAACTATAGACCCGGGCTGCCCTTCTAAGCTCCCAGGGTTGACCAGTTGTTAGGATTCACCCAGGAGAGCCAAGGGAGGGGTGGGCAGCCATTGTCTATCCACAGTCCTGCTGGCCTGTACTTGTCACTGAGTTCCATAACCTGTTTAGGGGCAAAATGGTGGGTCCCACATTTTCATGCTCAGGGAAAATACCTCTGATAGTCTCTAAAAACAGTCTATCTTGCCAACAGCAACCTTTGTTGGTTTTTTCCCCCCTGTGTCTACCAGTGGAACTACATCTCTCTTGCACCATGGGACCCCAGCAGAAGCAGGTTTACAGTCCTGGGGCCCAAACTACCTACCAGCCATGCTTATCAGCCAATGCTCATCAAGTGACTGGGAATGAAAGAAACCAAGGAGCAGGTAAAGTTGCTGGGACAAGTAGAAATTGTCTTGAGCCAAGTCCTGAGAAGTGCTTTCAGGATGAAATCTAGGAAGAGTTAAAGGAAGGAAGGAAGAGAGGGAGGGAAGTAAAGAATGGAGGGAGGGAGGGAAGGACATAAAGAGGGAGGGAGGAAACAGGAGAGAAAGGATGGGAGGGAGGGAAAGAGAAAAGGTAGGAAGGAAGAAGGGAAGGGAGAAGGAGGGAAGGAAGGTAGGAGGGAAGGAAGAAGGGATGGAAAGAAGAAGGAGGAAAGCAATGTAGGAAGGAGGAAAGGAGGAAAGAAGGAAGGAAGAAGGAAAGGAAGGAGGGGATGAAGGAAAAAGGGAGGAAGAAAGAAGCAAAGGAAGGAAGAAGGAAAGAAAAGAAGGAAAGGAGGAGGGAAGGAAGAAAGGAGGAAAAGAGTGAAGGAATATGGAGGAATGGAAGAAAGGAGGCAAGAAAGGAAGGAAAGAAGGAGGAAGGGAAAGAAGGGAGAGGGAGCAGGAAATAGAGGGGGGAGGGAGAAAGAGAGTAAAGGACAGTGAATAAGGCAGGTGATCAGAGAAAGTTATATTGGACAGAGAATATGAGAATGAGAGAAAAATTACTGCCTTACTGCTTTCGAGCCCACATAGGAAAACCAGGGAGAAAGAGTTTTTCTTCTGTTGTTTATTTTCTGCACATTGAATTCTAAGTTGGGGCCAGCACAAGGACTGAGATATGTATGAGTCATGGATTCAGGAAGCTCTTACTGAGAGGAAAACAACCAGACAATACAAATCAATAAGAAATGCAGCAGCAGGGGAGAGAGGAGAGTAGGACTTGGACTCTGAATGAGGGCAGGTCAGAGCTCACCCAGGGATGGACTTTCTCTGGGGCTGAGGTCTGTGTTGGGGTGGGGGCAATTCTTCTAGAACAGATGGGGAAATCCTGCATGGACGGAGAGAACTTGCAGATTCCGTAGCTGCAGGAAGAACAGCCGCCCATCTGCAGGTCCCCCTTTATTGCATGGCATCTTCATTCCAGACAGGTGAGTGTGGTTGTGGGATGGTCACAGAGACACCTGAACCCAGGTAGTCTCATGGTGGACCAATGGGTCTGGCTTTGTGACTCTCAGAGGTAGAAAGGCCAAGGCTTCCTTATGTGCAAAGGAGGCAAAGCCAGTTGGTCCCAAGCTGGTCCCTTGGTCCCTATCCCAGAAGCAAAGTGTATTCAAAGCAGAACAAAGTCAGAGTGTTGGGATGTGGCAGTGGGGGAGACAAGCTGGGGAACATGGTGGTGGATGGGGTAGCAGGGTCTGAATTCTTTCTCTTCTGTGCTTCTTTGCTCTTCTTTAAGAATGGAGATGTGAAGGGATGGGCTGGGATCTTGCTGTGGGCTCATCCGTGTGTTCCAGCTCAGTTGGCTTAGGTGGAGGGCTAGTTGGCATTTTGACAATGACCAGGGAGATTTGGTCTGTCCCTGTGCTGCACAATGGTGCATAACTTCTTGGGTATCTTGGCTTATGGTGAGAGCCAGTTTTGTCCAGCAAAGTCCATGGGGGAAGCAGAATGGCTCCAAGAGAGTCCTGAGTGACCTGTACTGTGGGGGAGCAGATGCTGGGGGCTCCAGGAAGAGTTTGCAGAGCAAGAAATTCTGAAGCTCTCCCAGCTCCAGCTCCTGTTGGCATCCTATGACCCCCTCAGCAAACAGATGTATCTCCACTTCTAAGAGCCTGGCCCATGGGGACTACAGATACAGGAGCTGCCTATGCCAGGGTATGGGCAGGAGAAACAGATATGGGGCCAGGAGAGGAGCCTGCCTGGTGAGCTCTTGCAACTCGCACCTTCATCTCTTCTTTAGAGCAGATGGAAGCTTAGCAGAGCATGAACCACTACCTGAGATGTGCCCCACAGGGGTAGTGGGGGAACTAGGATTCAGCCTCCTGCACCCCCTGGCATCAGAAGTTGCTCATCAGCTTGAGCTGTGAATAGCCTCTTGGAGCCCAGTTCTTCCTTGGAGCACTTGTCCCCCATCAGAAGTGCTTGCCCAGGCATCAGCAAACACTCAGGCCCTGCAGTTGCCTACCCTGAATCCTACCAATCTGGTGAGGGTTACACTTTGGGAAAAGGAGCCTTGGTGACCTCAACAGACTCACTGGGGCCTGAGCTTATGGGCCTGAGATCACTGCAGCCTCTTCCAGCCATGCCAGAGACTGCTCCAGGCCTTGAAATCAGAAATTCTAAGGACAGAGACCTGGGCCCGGAGAGATAGCACAGTGGCATTTGCCTTGCAAGCAGCCAATCCAGGACCAAAGGTGGTTGGTTCGAATCCCGGTGTCCCATATGGTCCCCTGTGCCTGCCAGGAGCTTTTTCTGAGCAGACAGCCAGGAGTAACCCCTGAGCACCGCCGGGTGTGGCCCCAAAACCAAAAAAACAAAAAACAAACAAACAAAAAAAGGACAGAGACCTGACCAGGGTGTGCTCCTCTAATCTATCTTCATGCAGGTACCAGGACACAAGCTAAAGCCTATCTATTAAGCTAAAGATAATCAATACACAGCAACTATTTTTTGTTTGGTTTTGGGCCACACCCAGTGACGCTCAGAAGTTACTCCTCGCTATGCACTCAGAAATTGCTCCTGGCTTGGGGAACCATATGAGATGTCAGAGATTGAATCCAGGTCTGTCCTGGGTTAGTTGTGTGCAAAGCAAATTTCCTACCACTGTGCTATCGCTCCAGCTCCTACTTTTATTATTCTATGTCCAGGGGACAAATAATGTCACAGATAGAAATTTTTCTTTGGTGCCTGTTATATATTATTTTACTTCACATGTTTATAAAGGTTCTGGAAAGTTCATTTACTTGGAACAACAGCTTGCCCTTCTGATTCTTTTTCTACAAGGTCACCAATGAGTCCATTATGATTTACCTAGTGCAATGTTTTCTAAGAGTTGGGGAAAATAGATGGAAAAAAAATCAATGGACTTCTGCTTCTCGGCTCTAACAAGAGGTCTGAGCAAGTTAATTCAATCCAGATATTTTGGGTAAAAGTCTGTAAAAATGCAAGGTAAGAAACAGGTTGAATGATCTCAACTAAACTAAATTTTCTTCCAACTAAACAATTACTTTCTAGTTCTAACCTCCCATTATGACAGTAGCTAAAGGTTTGTTCATCTGGTTCCCTGATGTGTGTAACCAGGAAGCTAAAAGATAGCAAGTGTTTGAAGGAAGGACAGAGCACTAAGATAGACCTGCATGTCCCTCTGAAATATTTAGAGGGACATCAAACACCCCCCAGAGGACAAGTCTGAGGGTGGCACTATCCTGGGCAGCAATGCAGGCTCTGATCAAGAGCTCTGACTTAGACTGCCAGACTGAATGCTGCTCACATAGGTTCAGAACTACAAGGCATCAATGCCCATAGCTAACTGTGCCTTAAGCGCTTGTGCCAAGGTTCACTTGGTACTGAATTACAGCTGTCAGAAAAGATACTAGACGGGAGCAAAGATGTGAAACATATGAGATGTTTGAAGATAGATGGTCTTTATTAGAATAGTTTTAATGGCACAAAAAGTTCTAGAAAAAGTGCCTATCATATAGGAGTCATTATACAAGCTATGGGAGGGAGCTAGTGCCTTAGGCAGGGTTCTTTATAGACGCGGGATAATAGGTTGGATGAATGGGTGGAGAGAGCACTATAGCTAAAGATCTATCTATATTTATGTATAAATTATTGAGATAGAGAAATAATAAAGTAATTTAGTTAATACCAAATAGGTGGGTGATTGATGATATAAACTGATAGATAGTTGATAAAGAGAAGTCTGAATGTTAAATGAGTCATTATAGAGATGATATAGACAGATAGGCTGGTAATCAGAAAGATGGCTAAACAAATAGACACAGGGTAAAGTCAAGATTTATTCTAAGAACTGAATTAGGCAACTGTAGGTATCACCACATCCACAGGGCAGTAGGAAATTGGATGCCCAAGAAGAAGTTGAGACTGTAACTGGTCTTCAGGAAGCTCTTTCCTTGCCTCTCAGAACCTCAATCTCTTTCTTTTGAAGTACCACCTGCTTGCACAAATCCCACCCCTCACAGACTAAAATATGTTTTATTCCAAGCCTACTGATTAAATAAATACCTTGGTACAGTGGCCTATAAAGTTGACACATAAAATTAGCCACCAGAATCATATTATTGTATTAAACTGTGGAAAAAAGAAAAGGGTTGTATGCTCTTTTCACTGGCCATAGGGGCTAAGTGAGCTCCAGAGATAGAGAGAGTGAGAGAGAGAGACAGAAAAGAGAGAGACAGAGAAAGAGACATCTCTCCTTCTTCTTAGAGAAGTCATTCTGTCAGTACCAAGCACAGACACTGAAACAGATAAATTCTAGAACTTCCACTTGGGGTACAGGAGGAACTGAGAGTAAAACAGGCACTAGGGAATTTAGTAAAATACCCATGCAAACCCAGTTTGGATGTCCTGCTTAAGAAAAGGGTATTCACAACAAAGATTAAGAATTAGGTCAAGATCAGAATGTTTGTGTTTGATACTCAAAGGACAGGGAGAATAGTGTTAGTTTCACAAGGCCATAGAAAAATCTGTCTTCTCAAGTTTTCCATGGCGTGGTAACCACTCTTCCCAGCATCCACTTGTGGATATGTAGAGACCTTTACGCAGAAAAATAAAGATAGCTCAACAAGAATAGGCAGATATGTGGGAAGACAAAGTTGAAAACAAGCAAACAAAATAGAAGCAGAATATGGAGAGAGAGAGAGAGACAGAGAGAGAGACAGACAGACAGAGAGAGTGTGTGCAAGAGAATAGAAATAAACTCAGAGGACCCATGAGCAAACTTCCATGGAAATCATGGAGAAGATATATTCAAGGAAAAGATAGAAACTTGGATATAAGTAGGACAAAGAAAGGTTAAAACAGACCAACAGGATAGAATGAGAGAACAAAACCAGAGAAATTCCATGGGAGAGTCGATGAAGAAAAATGATGTACTCTTGAACAGGTGTCCAAAGAAGGGGTTGCTACTTCTGTTGATGGCAACTCACCTTGTTGAAGAAAATCAGCATTCTCCACTCTGACCTCATCCACATTCCTTTCTGCCAGCAGAATGTGAGGTGTCTGACACTTTGCCCCTCAACACTACAGTAAAACATTAGTACACCTAGGGAAGTAATAAACACATGATTCCCTATAAAATCACTCCCAGAAATTCTTTTTCTTATAGGTGAAGGAGGAGCTAAGTTGCTTTTCCCAGTAAAAATGTAAACAAATTATTCATTTTCTGAAACAATGCCTATGGATCGTTTGCTTCCTTTCATAATACTCTTGCAAAACTTGAATCATAAAAATAAATTTAAAATAAGCAGTATGAGTGTGTTTTATTCAGAGAAGATAAGGATAGGTGTGTGTGTGTGTGTGTGTGTGTGTGTGTTTAACCATAAGAAGTGATCTATGAATCTGTTCTATCAGCATCAACAGGACCATCTCAGCTCTGATGACTCCATATACTCCACAGTCAGTCAATGTCCTACCTGCTGCATTATACTCCAGAAGATTCTGCAGAACAGTACTTGTTCGGTAGAGTGTGCCCTTGAGACCATGATCCCTTGCAGTCACCACACATCAACCAGTGAATTTCATAGACCCATCAGGCACATAAAAACAACACTTGGAATAATTGGGCACTTTCAAATTGAAATAATTTTATTAAAAATATAAAGCAGCATCACTGAGCATCAAAATTAATATTTTAAGCATCTTTTGAGTGAGCCGACAGATGGGAGGTTAGATAATGTCAGTGTAAACATTCTTCCCCTCCTAAGAAAATGTGGAAGACTGAGCTGGATTTTAGAGAGTGCCCAGTGGCCATATAGGCAGCTGGGGATACAGATGTGTTCAACAGGATGGACTCAGTTTTTAATGCCAAAAAATTTGGCATGCAAATTATAGGAGCATATGGCATATTTTCTTAATTAGAGAGAGTCATATAAACTACCTAACACTGAAGGCCTGAATTCTCATGACACATACTAGCTTCTAAAGAATGATTCTGTGAGTAGGCTCACCAATATTTAAGATTCTAAAGTCTAAAGGAGAAGTGGCCAGCAAGGGCAGAACAAGGCTGTTTACAAAAATTCCTTCACTGTATTGAATAGCTGGGAAGCATAAACTAATTTTTAAAGGGAAGCTTTAAATTATTTTTGTGACAATGGCTCCAAAATGTATTCTTGCTTATAAGCTCCATACAAGCTGTTGCAGTGAAAGATGCAGCTTGTGGGGAAAGATGTTTTCCCTGCATGCTAATGAGTGTATTTATCAACAACTGGGGGGATTTAAAAACCTGGAAGTTTGGACACAAGCTGTTTCAGAGTTGGCAAGTTCACCAACACATCAATATTGTCGGAAACAGGTAATGTGCATCCTACCGCCTCCCTCAGCTTCTTAATTTTTACCCTGCACATGAGCCTTAGAGTGGAAGGGAAACTGCTATTCCACACACCCCATGGCCTCTTCCATTAGAGGAGGAAGAATATTTTCTCTAGCATTCCTCACTGAGATGGTAAATTTTAGCAGAATCCCCACAGAAATCTGGAAGTCAGAAAAACAAAGTCAAATATGGTGTTGCTCATTGTTTTTGGATTATCTCAGCCAATAGGATCATCCTTCCTGGCTCCCTCTTCCATGGACTAAAGAGACTAAACATAAAATGAGGGTTGGGGGGGAAGAAGTGCATGATAAGAGGATAGGTAGAAATTAGACATTGAGTGTAGATTTCGAAACAGCATGACTGGCTGTCCAACAATCATGCCATGTACCATAAACTGAAGCTACACATGAACCAAGTCGATTTTCATACAATAAAATAAAAAGAATTGGAAGGTTTACTTGACACCAGGAAACTGCCTGGCCAATGCACATTGACTAAGGACTGAACAGCCATATTCTGTTGGAAGTAGGCCTCTCAGTAGATGGGAATCCATCTGTAGCTGGGGCTCTCCACACCCTGACGGCTTTGTTAGTGAGGTATAATGATGTCAGAAAGGGGAGAAAACTCCCCTGTTTCTTCCTGCATCTGTGAGACCTCACAGAGCCAGACTCCTACTACATGGCCCTTTTGGTAGAAATCATGGCTGAATTGCACGGCTTCTCCAAGTGTTGTTTTCCATCTTGAAACCTACATGAACCAGGTTCTGGTCATTCTTATAACTCTTCATGCCCAGAGACTAACTGGGAAAATCCATAAGCCTTCCTCAACCCAGGAATAAGAAGCCATGTTCTCCTGGAAGAAGATCCAGTAGGAAAGGTGGATTAGGGCACCCTCAGAAAGTGACATCTCATTTCAATCTACAAGTTACTAACAATAGAAAGTAATTCCCATCCACAAGTCTAATTCTGTGTCCCAAAGAACCAGCTGAGAGTAAATCCCTTCAATTTGGACACCCACCTCTGCTTCTCAGCATGTTGGCTGCCAGATTCTGAGCTTGTGGACCAAACACAGAAAATCCTGGCCTCCAGCACCATGTGCCACTTTGAAGCAACATCAGAGACTGCAGTGATTTGTTATTCATGTCTCCAAAGTGTTCGTGTGTGTATGGGAACAGTTTTCATGTTCTAGAAACACTTTTATAATCCAAGCTTAAAGCTAAATGCTGTTTCTGCCCATCTGATTTAGAGATACATTCTTACTCTTTTCTTTTATTTTTTTTGGTTTTTTGGGCCACACTCGTTTGATTCTCAGGGGTTACTCCTGGCTAAGCACTCAGAAATTGCCCCTGGCTTGGGGGACCATATGGAATGCCGGGGGATCGAACCGCGGTCCTTCCTTGGCTAGCGCTTGCAAGGCAGACACCTTACAGCTAGCGCCACCTCACCAGCCCCTAGAGATACATTCTTTTTTTTTGTTTTTGTTTATTTTTTTTGTTTTGTTTTGTTTTGGGGCCACACCCGGTGACACTCAGGGGTTACTCCTGGTTATGCGCTCAGAAATCCCTCCAGGCTTGGGGGACCATATGGGAAGCCGGGGGATCGAACCGCCGTCCATTCAAGGCTAGCGCAGGCAAGGTAGGCACCTTACCTCTAGCGCCACTGCCTGGCCCCTAGAGATACATTCTTAAAGTCTTCCCTGAAAATGCTTCATTTGATAAAATTTAACTTAGGTAGACAATCAACCATTTCTTCATATGAAACATTCATCCATCCATGGATTTTAAGAATGTGAGCCAAGAGTGCTAATATCATGTTCCAATGCAGTGGGAGATAAGGAAATATTAAGAATTACTTACGAATAGACCCATGTACCCAGACAATGGATTCCAACCTCCCTAAAGACATGACTGTAAAAAAATGCCTGGATGTATCTTAGCCACCTTTTTTGGGGGGTTTTGGGGTCACACCTGGCAGCTCTCAGGGGTTACTCCTGGCTCTATGCTCAGAAATTGCTCCTGGCAGGCTCAGGAGACCATGAGTGATGCCGGTATTCAAACCTTCTGCATGAAAGGCAAACACCCTACCTCCATGCTATCTCTCCTGCCCAATCTTAGCCACCTTTTTGGGGTGCAGCTATAGAAGTGGGGCTTTTGTCTGATCTATTTATCAACATATTATATCTTTGGCATGTCTCTACCCAATTCTATACACCAGCATATTTGCTAGTAGAACTTTCCAGATCCTATGTCTGTTTGATCCAAATGGTCTGGTACACTGCTGGCCCCACAGGAGACCTATGACTATGTATCCCTCTACACTTCATCATCCACCATGAGCCATCACTGTAAATCCATGTGTTTCTCACCAAATCAGGGTTTTGCTGGAAAATTCCACCCTATCCTGACTCCAACCCCTGGACCTGATCACTTCCAACTCTAGGCTCGATATTTTGAGAAATTGCATGTTGGTTCATTTTCATAGCATCACCATTTTGAGTTGATTTCTTGGCTTTCACTCTGCTGGTTAAACAAGCCCCTGGTTGATTTTCCCTTTATTTAAAACTTTAGAGTAATTTCCATATGGATGGAGGAGACAAGACCCACTGGCGCTCACATATTATTCTTAGGAACAGACAGGCAGAATTGAAGGTGTTTAAAGTGTAGAGTTTTGCAGAAGCTAAAATTGAGAATTGAGAGACAAGAGGTCTCTGATGGCTTACACAAGCCAGGGCTCTGATAAGAAAGAGAACAGGCCTATGCTTAGAATCAAGAGAAAGTGATCACCCTTCCATGGAAGATAAGATCAAGAAACATCAGTGACTAAGCAAAAGAGGTCTGGGGAGTTAGTATAGGGATAAGGCATACAGGCAGCCAACCCAGTTTCAATCTCTGGCACTCCATACTTTATATGGTCTCCCGAGTCCAGCCAAGAGTGATACCTGAGTACAAGAATAAGCCCTCTGGATACTCAAGTGTGGCCCCAAAAACAAAAGATAGAGAGAGAAAGAATAAGGAAAAGAGAAATCATCAACAGATGAGTATGCTGTGTATGCTGGTGGATGAGGCTTGGCCACCTACCAGGTCCTGGGTATTGTAATCTTGTTGGCAATGAAAGTTCCACTTTAGTGTGTCATGGATGAATCATCTGGTAGCTACTAAATAAGGGAAGTGGCTAGAGACTCAAATGACATGATGGGATGTCCTCAGAAATCCTCTAGTTCTCAGTACCTTTGAATAATCACCTTTTAGAATCGCAACATACTCTATGCATCTTTAAGAATGTGATTTTAATCATGGAGCTTTTGTAAAGATTTTACAAAAATAAAAGAATGTGACTTTAAGAATGCATACTCCACCCCTCTCCCCCTAACCCAAGCCTGGATCATTCCACCTCTGAGCTACTCTGCAATGACCTTGGCAATGGTTCTTGAAAGACCTTTTGTAAAATCAAAGCAAAACAATAAAATGAAGCATATTTTCCAGGGGAGCCAAGAAATGTGGAAAAGATATTCTGGCTAATGGGGCATGATGGCAATGAGGAGGAAAAGATGAATCTATGTGTGAAATGAGGAAAATATACTCAAAATGCCTTTTTTTGTGGTGTTATGTCTGACCAATGACCCACGCAGGCAGCACTGAATGCCACAAGAGAGGAAAAGAACAGTGAAACATTCTATTAACTAGTCCACTGATTCTGGGTGCATATATAAATGTGTGTATGATCAAAAACTGCTAGGTTTTAACTTGTTTAACAGAAGAATTATTTCTGAATTAAATTACTAATGATCCACAATAAATTTTTTTAACAAAAGTAGATCATTTACAACATTTGTGGTGACCCATTGGGCAGCCAAGATGGTAGTCTCTTCAAACCTTAGATGACTTTATAGTTACGTTCTTCTTAATAAATTCTCTTTGCTTCAAAACATGTTCATAATAACTACAGTGACAGTGGTAAAAAAAAACATACGATGAACATATCTACTATTATATGCAGGTGAATACACATATGCACCCCCCAACTCACACACCTTCTAATTCTAACTATGCTAAACTAAATTAAATAAGATACTGAAGCAATGTGGAATTTAATCAGATTTCCTTGAGTATCCTTCCTTAAAATGCAACCAATAAAACCCACTTGTTAGTGTCGCTGTAAGTGTGACTTCCCCCTGTGCCTGTTACTTTCTCCATTTTTAATAGAGAGACCATCTGGCACATGCAATTATTATCCTGCCTCTCTGCTTCTACGCTTTGTTTGCAATCTCCTAAAACCCAAAGAAAGATCCAGCTCCTTGTAAATGTTCACTGTGGAAGTGCCGGGCAACTTAGATTGGACACTTTATCATTATACCCAACAGTTGCAAATCTTAAATGAACACATCAATTATTCATGAGGCTAAGGTCCTGAATGCCAACTATGAATTATTAATCAGACGATGTAAATATTTAACAACCCTGGTGAGAAACTCATTCTGTGAAAGCATTTCCGCAGTAGAGTGGATAAACAGCAATTTTAAAGCAAAGGGCGATGGTCTCGTCACAGCCGTTCTTTGGAACCCCGAGTGCCAAGGGGTTGAATCTACGTCTCCCTTATCCAATCAGAGAGCTGCTTTGCAAATGCCACTGCCAGGATTCTCACGTGCTTAACCTTTGCAGAGACCAAATCTATGTTTGGTTCTGCGAGTTCTTTACCTTCTCTGCAATGCCTTTTCATTTTTATATTGAAAAGATTTTCCTTTACTAGATAAAATTAAAGTGTTTTATGAGAGTGAGGTTTTTATTATGTCATGCACATTATTTGTAAACACCCGATTTTCTCCCCATCTTTCTCTGTCTTGACTCTTCTTTGGACACCATCACTCTCTTTTTCTTTCTTCTCTGTCCATAGTTCTTATTCTGTATTTAGATCCCATGTCTCGACTTTGCCTTTGTGATTGTATATGGGACCTCCCTGTGGTAATGAACACATCCCCCAGTACTAAATGCACTTCCCTCTGATGTGCAGACTCAATCTGGGCAACTTCTCAGTGGGTTTCACCACCATTGTCTGCAGCGACCTTTTCTCAAAGGAGATGTGATGGTTCTTGGCTGTATGCTGTATTCTGTTCAAGGAGTTGTTGAGGACCAAGCAGAGAGCAGTGTTTGTTTAAATGCAGATGGTGCCTGCTGCTGATCTGGCTTTAATCCCCAGCATACACGTGTTCCCCTCAACATCTTTGGGTATAGCCCTGGAGGATCCTGAACACCAATGGCATGGTCCGTCAACCCCAATACCACATCCTGAGAATATTCCATTGACCCCAGCCCAATTGAGGGAGACTCACTCAGAAGGGACCTCCAGAACTCCAGGGCACGGTTGGAAGACTCTTCCCTGCCCCTAGAAAGTAATGTTCTGATGGACACACACATGTGTCACTCCCTTCATCAAGTAGGCGTCCACATCACATGCTCCCTTTTCTCTGGAAATTTGTGGTGCAGGAAGTAAGGATTAGAACAGAGACTTATATGTTGGTTGACTTTGAACTATGGTGAGGTTTCATAGAAAGAATGTTCAGGAAAGATTTGCAAGGAGCAGGGACTTCAGGGGCACATGAGTGTTTGTCCAGTAGGCTTAAGTGGGCCTGCAGTGTAGATGGCATCATCATTGGTGTGAGGCACAGTGATGCCCATTAGCTTCCATCATTGATCTCGCTGTCTAGCATCTCACTAAATGTCCCTCTGCTTCCAGAAATGCTTCTCTATGCAACTATTTCACAAATATTAGCTGTTATGATTATTAATATCTCAGGTTGTCGACTGAAACTTTTGGACAACTAAGTCAGAAAAGGATTTGGATTCAAAGGACTTTGGGCTCCCTTTGAATTACAATAAAATTGCTACTGAAATGTCTGCCCATGTTGGTAAAGCCTTCCAACAGGCCCCAGGCTCCAGTTGAGGCTCTATTTGAAGTTCACCTGGGACTTCCCTGGGATAGGCCACACATGACATCTGAGCAGAGTCGACATAATGCACCTTCTCTCTCCCACCATGCATCAGTCAAGAGGAGAACATGGGAATTGTTTCTAAGTCTGAATTCAAAACTGAAAATGCCCACCGAGCATCGTCACTGTGCAGTCTCAATGCTACCAAACAGCCCGTGTGTCAGAGCTGCTTCAAGCCAAACCTGACCCATGCCACAGCCCTAAGTTACAGGCAAACGCTTTTGACACCGTGAAGGCCCTGCATCGTGGCAGAAACCCCCAAAGGTTCACAGCAAAATTTTGCCAAGACATGCGAGAAAACAACTTCATTTGGGATAGACTAGTGCAGCGCCCCCATGTGGAGGATGCCTGGCACTCTAAGGCCCATAAGTGCTTTCCTTAGTCTCAGGCCCAGGGTCTTTTGTGATTGTGGACCATGTCTGGCCTCCACAGTGTATGTAAAACTTGTTTGTACTAATTAGCAAAGCAAAGACTCTGAGTTAATTTTTCTCTCATTTTATGTTTTCAAATCATCCAGTTTTGGGTTTTTTTGGTTTTTATTTGAATAATTTTAAGAAGTCAGTACCTGGATTCTGATTTTTCAGGGAGGACGTTATTCAGGTGGGGTAAAACCAAAGAAATATTTAGGGTTGCGTCATCTTGAAAGCTGGTTCTTAGTGCCTGTTTCCAGGTTGATGGCATGAAAGGGTCAAAATGAAAATAAATGTCCCTGTTCGTGCTTAATCTAAAGATTCTTGATTTACGGCTATTGATTCTGAGCGACCACCTGAGACTAACTAGCAAATAGCATTTGATCTTCAAGCTGCTGTCTCTCAGAGCCTCCAAGAAGCCAGTAGAGGCTTTCAATCAATAGCTGTGTTTACGGTCGAAATGGTTATAACAGACTTGGCTGGGGTGGTGGTTGAAAAGAAATATACTTGTGTGATGTTTGTGATCATCTCTGTTCTCTTTGATGGTCCTGGTTTGTCAGATGCTTGTTAGGGCCAAATGAAACCCCAACAAGAGAGAGTTTGGAACAGACTTTAATTAAGGAAGAGGCAACACAGGAAGGCCAGGGTCCTTACAGCCAGGCCCCTAGGCTGAGAGAGGGAAAGAGGGGGCTAAGGTTGGGACCAGGGCAAGGACTCAGCCAGGGAGAGGACCAGAGAAAAAGAAACAGTAGGAGGAGCAGAAAAAGGCAATAGGAGCAGGGAGTCTGGCAAACAGTTTTTTCCAAAAATTTGGTAATGACTATCCAGCAGGAGCAAGCTGGAATGCAGCAGCAGTGGCCCTCTGGACTTCAGCCTCAATTTTATATACCTTCAGGCCAACTGCTATCCAGTGGCATTCTCAAGGGCCCAAAGTCTAGTAATTGCCATCTTCACCCTTAAAGGGAAAGTAGCCCACTTAATGGCTTATTAGAGGCCATAAGAGTCTCTGTTTCCTTATATCTGCTGACACAGTTGGGTCAATACAGGATAAGAATCAGAAGGACAAGTGCCATAGTGCTCTCTGTTCTGGCTGGCCAGGATTTCAATGAAAAGACCAAGTTTAGTAAATGATAATTATCAGAGGGAAAGAAAATGGGTGGGAGATGTGGGTATGGGAACCTTTCGGTGATGCGAGTGGTGAGCCTTACACAAAAACGCCTCATCCTTGTAGTGTAGAGCAATGGGACATCAATACACAAGGGGGAAGTTAGCCAAAGAAAAGCAAGCCAAGCTGGAGAACAGAAGCGGAAACAAACCCTCCAAGTTCCACTGTGTCTACCACATTTTCAGGTTACCTCGGTCCTTACTACTCACATAGTCCTTATCACCCTCCTCCTCCTTTAACTCCAGTCACACTGGCTTCAGTGACTAAGCACACACATGCACACACACAGCTGCCATAACTTCAGGACCTCTGCACAAACTAGGCCTTCACCTCAGAATAGGCCCTGTGGTGTGTCTTCCCACTTCTGCTACAGAAAAACTACCCCTCCAAAATTATCTCCCAAATCCTGCATTATTTTTTTCCATGTGGTCATTCCCTTGAATGATGCTTTATATTTTAAAATAACTTTATATAAACACTAGGACTATATGGTTTGTTCATAATAGAGTTGAGGTTTTTCATCGTTACTAAGTTGTTCAAATTGAGTTGTCCAAAACCCTCCACTAGGGCACATACTCCACCTCCTCCCCCTCCTCCTCCTCCTCCTCCTCCTCCTCCTCCTCCTCTTCCTTTACCTCCTCCTCCTCCAACACCTCTTTCTCTTCCTTTTCTTCCTCTTCCTCCAACACCTCTTCTTCCCCCTCCAACACCTCTTCCTCCTCCTTCTTCTCCTCCTCTTCCTCCTTCTCTTCCTCTTTCTTTTCTCCTCCTCTTCTCCTCTTCCTTTCCTCCTCCTCTTCTCTTTCCCTTCCTCCTCCCCTTCTCCTCTTCCTTTCCTCCTCTTCTTCCTCCTCTTCCTCCTTTCTCTTCCTCTTCCATCTCCTCTTTCTCCTCCTCTTCCTCCTTTCTCTCCCTCCTCCATCTCCTCTTTCTCCTCTTCTTCCTCCTCTTTCTCCTCTTCTTCCTCCTCTTCTTTCTCCTCCTCCTTCTTTTTTCTTCTCCTTTTTTTCTTCTGCCTTCTTTTCTCTCTCTTTTTATTTTAGACACTGTAGTTCACCATCTCAATCCTGTAGAGGTATGGGAATATCATTTTATCTTCTTCTAGCATTCAGTTCTTGTCCAGATTAAGCATTTCCAACTATCATTGTCACTTTCTGCTATTACTCTTTGTGGCAAGCTTCCTACCATTGATGCTCTTGTCTTGCTCATTACCTGTTTGGGACAACATCCTCTGAGTATCATGAGGACAGATGAGGTTTACCATGATGGTCTGTCCTGTTTTCTTCTTGCCTCTCACCTAGGAGGATTTACAGCACAGCAGAAATTTTCATTAACATTTACCCAGTGAATGTCTGAACAAACAAGTCATGAAGCTGTGCAAATCCTGTCATGGTAGATGAGGTGATTTATTAAATTCAACCTCAAAAGGATCCTCAGCCATTTCACAGAATTTGGAGCCATAAATCGATTCCACATTTAAAGCCTGAATAGAATTGCCTTTCACGTGCAAAAAAAAAAATCTGTTTGTCCTTGCAAATGGTGACCACACAAGCCAAGGGCACACAGCTATGCAGTGTAGGGTCACTTGATTCAAATGTCAGAATAATCCATTATATTGGAGTTTCACATAAACAGATTTTTCATACTGCAATTATGCCCCACGCACTATTTAGGGGGCAATTCATACTTTCAAAATTGAAGCATATTTGAAATTCAAATGTAACTGAGAATCCTTCATTCCTTTATTGACCAACACTTAAAACCTAGAGACATTTTTTCAGTCATGTCTTGCTCCAGAAAACCATCTCTGGGCATCAGGGAGCCTGGCTGGGCAGCACTGGAGATATATTCTTGTGCATGTATGTTGTCCAACATGTGTGCATCCATATGATATACACACAAACATAACCATAGCACCATTCTATGAATTTTCTGACAGACATACATAGATGACTAAGCTATACATGAAGATGAAAATGAGAATAACAATAACTATATTATATAGGAATATAAAGGGTATATTACATAGGATTATATATATTATATATAGGGGTGTTATGTTACCCAAAACAAAGATTATCCTTGGTTCCTTCATATGTTTGTTTAGAACTTGGATTCCAGCAAAGATGGTCTAACTTGTAAACCTGGGTGAGACTGCCTCAGGATAACCTGAGCTATATATTCTTACACTTTCCTTACTGCTGTACTCAATAGAAACTTCTTTTCTGGCAGGCAGTGTGGTGGAAATACAAGGTAGAAAACTGCCAGACTATATGCATTTCACCCTCAGCTTGATTTAGATTATTTCATGCATGACCCTGATTCAGACTTATTCATCTGGGTTTGGAGATATGGCAGATAGGTGATTTTACATAGGGGTAAGAACATAAATAAACACACACATACACTTGTACATAAGAATAGAGACAAGTGTGAAGATATACAAATAGCTTACTGATAACAATATATCTATAGATCTAGTGATAGTCATATATATGAAAAACTAAAAAGATTTTGATTTAGATATGGATAGAGGATAAATGAAGACAGGGAAGAAGATAAGATAAACATTTGGGGAAGACAGAGGCAGAGACACAGGTACAGGTAGAGTTGAGGAGGCAGTGGCTGATGAATAGAGACACAGACATTGACATAAACCAAGATGCAGCATGTGGTCCCAGACATAGTCCATGAGACCTCATTTCTTTCCAGGGAACCCCACATTTCTGAAGGTTTCATATGAGAGGAATAATCAGACCATCATATACATGAACACATAGCTGTCTGAATGTATCGCACACAAGAGAAGACCCACACACTCATGTTTGTTTTTTTCTCTAGGGCTGGACAGCTGTGTTATACACAGATTCTGGGCATTCATACTGGAGAGATGCTGGGACCAGAACTCACTGCATCCCATGTGCATCAGAAAATGACATCTGTGAGCTAAGAAGGGAAGGAGTGACACATAAATGCCCAAGGATGGAGAGGATGCTCATGAGAGGATCATGAGATCATGAGGATCATCCTCATGAGAGGATGCTCAGGGAAGGGAGCCATGGACCAGGATGGTGGAGAGTGGGGGATTTCTCTCTCCCCTAGAATCCCCAGGTCTACATTCCCTTTTGAGGAAGATGTTACACTTCAGGACAGTCGGGCTGAACTGTTCACCCCCAAAGGCTATTCTTTGTATACCCATTTCCTGTGCATTTATGTAAATGTTGGACACTGCACCATGAAACATTCTCTTAAGTGATAGATCTTTGAAGGCTCAGGAAAGTGCAATAAAAATGTGACCTTCATTCACTTTTGAACTGCTTTCACAGAACTTTTAATTGTATTTTGGAAAGAATCACTTTCTATTCTTGACGGCATACATTTAATTATCACCCAAAGAATTGCAATGTCCTGGCATTGTTATAGGCCAAGAAAGGGTTAACCAGGTCAAGCTCAGTTGGTTGCCTCCAGAAGCATGTTCTGTGTACGTGGGTTTGCATATAGACAGCTCGGAGATGAGAAACACATTGTGCAAGTGAGTTGGACTAGATATATGGCTGCTATTTTTGCAGCGAGTGTTGACTGTTCCTTCTGAATTCTACTCTCATTACTGAAACATTTCTATTCTGTGTACACAGCTGTAAAGTGGTCCAAATGCTTCTCCCCCGTGGATCACACTGGATTTTATAGCCTCCCTAATAGATGACATCTGTGTGCCAGCTTATCTGCGTATAACAAAGAGAGAAAGAAAGCATCCTTTGCCTTTTCTTTGCAAAAGGAATGATATATATTTTAAATATGTATTTGAACCATAAACCATATATAAAATATATAGTTTGAATTTATTGTCTTTTTTATCACTCAGCCAATTTTATTTTCATCCTAACCTCTTTTCAACAACAAAGATGAGAGATAGAAAATCATGTCGAATGTAAATGAATTACATAGTAAAGCTTTGCTAATTTCTTATATTACTTCAGTAGTCCCTGTAATTTGGCCAGGATTACACTGAAGCTTATTTTGTTGTCAGATATTCCAAATCTAAAAGTAAATTTAAAACAAATGCAAGAAAAAGGGCTTATGTGTGGATTTAGCTGAAGGTTAACCATATCTTATGAAAATTTATTTGTTGAAAGTTAACAACATCTACCATAGCAGGCTTGTGTCAATTCTCAACCAACTTCTTTTGTCATTTTAAAGAAAACAAAACTCACACATACATTTTGTGGCCAAATACAGAGAAAATTGGCCACTATTTTCAAGGACATAATTCAAGGCCAGAGAGATGGTACAGTGGGCAGGGCACTTGCCTTGTATGTTCCATTTCCAGCACCACTTATTGTACCAAGTGCTGCCAAGAGATACTCCTGAGAATACAGCAAGGAATTTTCTCTGAGCACCTTTTGGTGTGGACTCCAAACAAAAAATAAACAACAAAGGGACTAATTTAGAATATCTACAATATAGTGCAACCATCCCTAAATAGCTCAGAATCTTTCCATAATCCAAAGAGAAGTGCCAGTTCCAACTGTCCATCATTTCCTTATCCTACCCTATATCTTGACTCCTGAATTTTGAGTCTGATTTTCTCCCTGAGCACAGTGGCTCCACACTGAGGTTCTCACAGATGGTAGAACAATGTGCAAAGTCTTCTATCCTGTGCAATGTCCTCTATATATTTATTAAGGAAGTCACAACTCATGTTGGGTAGACAAATAGATTCACAAATTGGGTGCATTTAAAGTGCAATGCAAAGATCAGGGGTGTGGTACCCCTGAGAATGAAGAGGACTAAGCCCAGGACCCCAAGATCCCCCACAACCAACTACATCAATGCTCATACCTAGAAGAAAGGACCATCTCCCAGAGGGGAACAGGTCTCTGAGTAACAGAAAGGGAGAGGGAACCTCAACACAAGATGGGTCATATCCCTGCATCATCGCTACTGCATAATCCTCATCTGAAATCTGAGGGTTGACATCCCATATCACCATGGCAGGAGCATGGCTTGATGTACACAAGATTGGTGAGGGGATCAAATCAGTAGGGTGGTGCCCTTAGAAAGCTATATAGCCTCAGATTCAGAATGGTACCCATGGCACTGTCTGTGTGTCCTGAATTTCTTTCCTATGTTCCTGACCATAGACCCTGCTCCCTCACCCGGTTCTAGCATCTTTCCAAGATCCCATTACTGCTCTCCTGCCCCTACCATCTGCTACATTTCCTTGAACTCTATTTTGTCCACAGGCAAGGGGCAGAGCTATACAAAGCTTGGGTTTTACCTGGGTTGCCAATGAGTTTCCCCAAATAAGACCCATGCTCCCTATGGATAAGAATTTCTGTAAGTGAGCTCCCCACCCAATCTCTGAACCCTATTTTTCTGTCTCTGCTTCTTTTTGCATATGATTAAGACATTATGAATTTGCATATTATTTTAGAGCCTCATGCTCATGTGGGCACAGGAGATGGTGTCTTCCATGCACAAGGAAAGAGACTTCATCTAGTAAGAAGTTTGTGTGTAATTGTCTTTTATAAAGCAGCTTCTAGCCATCCCGAAGAATCTCATCTGAAAAGCAACATATTTTTAGTTATATTTTGAGGTGTCACATTTTTGCCCTCCCCCCAGCCAGAATCATTGTCAAGATTGTTTTATAGCACCTTGGTGAGTCTATTGAGCTCCAATGTGGAGAAACCTCTCACCCATCCTCAGATCAACATGCTGCTTTTAAAAATCTCTTTATGTTCGAGGAGGATAGCATCGTTCTCCTAAATTACAAAGTTTCACGTTCCCACCCAGCCAGGAGGTGGTAGAACTTTCTGTCACAATGCCAAGGCTTCCATGTGGCACACGGCAGGTACCAGCCTGTGTGCCCAGACACTGTCTCTGCAGCTGAAGCGAGTCCTGCCATCACAGTTCTACAGCTGTGAGCTAATTAATGAGATTTCTGACAAGCTCATGGTTAAAACTACATTCTGATCAAAAGGAGAAAAAGTAATTATTGATCTTATAGAACAGCGTGATTTCGAACAGTAAAGGAAGTTAGCAAAACCACTCCCATCATAATCAACAATCAGATTTGTTTCTTGCAAAGCTTTATGGACAAAACCAATTAATACATATAATAATGCTCTATTGGAGTTGTCATACTTGTGTGCTAGTGATTTATTAGCTTATAATCTATAGAAGAATGTTCACAAGCCTTTACTCTGTTGCTTCAGTGCTGAGAGATGAGTTGGAACTAGATGGTATCTAAAGAATGTTTCATTTCAGCTTGTACAGCCATTGTCTGTTAAATTGGGTGTGAGAGAAAGAGTAAGAAGAGATATGCTCGTTAAAAACAGAAGTTTAATCAAAGAGTCATTCTTTTAGTTCATTGCATCCTGCGGCATCTTCTCCAAAATCCCTTGTTCAACACGTGACCTTCCACCATGTCCTTGGTTTCTGGAACGAGTCCCAGAGAACATGCTCTCCCTCTCTTGTTCTCTCTCTCCCTCTGTGTGTGTCTGCTGCTTTCCATTAGTCTCTCTCTCCCTTTTCTCTCTCCTCTCTCCCTTCTTTCTATTCTCCCTCCTCTCTCCTCTCTTCCCTCTTTCTTCTCTTACCCTTCTTCCTTCTTGTCTCTCTTCTCTTTTCCCTCCTTTCTTTCCTCTTTCTCCTCTCCCTCCTCCTCCCATCTTTCTTCTCTTTTTTGTTCCATTTCCCCTCTTTCTTTCCCCTTTTTCTCTCCTCTCTCCCCTCTCTGAGCCTACTCCTCTCCTCCCTCAACCTTTCCAGGTTGGTTCCCAGGATAATGGCAGCCAGGCAATGGGTGTCCTTTCCAAGACCTGCCTCCCAGTATTTGTCAGGACCTCACCTGCACCCATGATGCAGATCTCCACCTTTCTAACCTGTGTATCCTGAGAATGTGAAATACAATTGGATGCAAGTAAGAAGGTGTGACAAGGTGGCCAGCTCTGAAAAAGTGAAAAACCAGTGACACCCATATGGGGCCATGGGTCCACGTGGTAAGACCCTGTTCATGTGGTTGAGCCAGAGAACAAAGTAGTAAGACTCAGACTTAGAAGGGCACTGTGCCCCAAGTGCACAGCCCTGACTCCAGATGCCCCTGTGTCTATCAGTCCCTCCATTTTGGTCGTCTGCAGAGGGAAGAGAAGGTGCCCATTTTGCATGCTGGGGGCACCTGGTTTCATAGGGCACATGTCCTCCTTTTGATATTGATTCTTCATTTCTTTTTAATTAACCTGGAGAGCAAATTCCTGTTTGGTATGCCCGTTTACTCAGTGCTGTTTCAATAACAGTAGTTCTCTGACAGTGCCACTGAGCTAATTAAAACTTCGGAGAAGAGCAGCTCAACTCCATTATTTCATCTCCCCATTTATAAAGGGAAGCATTCAGTCTTTATCAGAACACAGCTACTATCAAGAAAGGTCTTATGATCAGTAAAGTTTTTTTAAAAAGCCACTTTATTGCTCTGCAGGTAGGGTAAGCATTTCCACAAAAGACAATAAAGAAAACAAAGTCATAAATACTTAAAGACAAAGATTAATTAAAATCGCAGTCCAGAATGAAATGAAACAAAATACCATAGCAGGTAACTAGTGTTTCTTGGGAGGTGGCTCTTAGCTTGTCAGTGAAAAGGGGAGAAAAGAAAGAGGAAGAGAGAGAGAGGAAGTAAGGGAGGAAGAGGAGGAGGAAGGAAAGAATGAACTGTCTCTCAAATTAGGTCATAAGACATCACAAGAGTTACCACTATAATCAAGAATAAGGAATCTCATTTGTTGAGACAGAGTCACATTTTTAAATTTTCATTTAAGAGCAGAATGTGTGTTATTAAAACTAAAAGGTCAATTTTTCCATGTCACCTAATAAGAAAAGCCTACATTTCAGTTTTCTTTCTTCATATAATCATTTACAGTCACATTTTTGCACATCTTTGTCTCATTCTCTATTTATGTTCATTAACATTGAACAAGCGTTATCAAATTTTCAACACATTTCACTGGTGCTTTCAAAGTCATTACTTGAAGCTCTCTCACCACAAATCTGCTTCCCTTGCGGAGTTTCACGCTTACTTGACACTCTTATATCTCCTACCTCTCTTTCCTCTCTCACCCACCCAGACACCTCCCAAGACAAACCCACAACTTCAACTTGATTAACAAACCAACATAAATATTGTCTGCTGCAAAGCACCACCACAGCGACCAGCTCATCATCTGTGGCAGCCACACTTTTCTCCGAATACACTTTCTTTAAAGGGTTTCAGTTACAACAACTCAACATATGCTCAAAAAATGTTCACAGACAATTGTCAATCGTTATTGAAAGGAAAGGTGACAAGATCCATTTTAAAATAGCCACCTTGGGACCAAGCTCAAAGACTTCACTGCAAACAGACATGTGGGGACCCCTGTTCAATCGCTCATACTTTAAGACACTCCTGAGCACAGTTGGGAATTGTCCTAGTGATGTCAGACCACGGGGATCCCCCACTTCGAGAACAGTAGGAAACATTTAGACATACACATTAATTGAGATATTGATAAGTAATCAATATAAAACGTACATAACTGGAATATCTTGGTAGTATTATGTTTTATGTTCTGATAAAATAGGGAGATTAAATAACCATCACTTTAGAGCTGAAATGACCAAATTAATCAAATGCGTCAAAATATTTACCTTCATTACAAATGCTTCCTAAAGATTTACTACAATTATGAAATCATGCTCGAAATGTTTAAAAAGCCTTTACAAATTAAATCAATGTTTTTCTCTGCTATTTTTCCATATCGAAAATCAGGATTTTTCTTGGTTTTATTCTCTTCCATTTCCATTTATTCACAACATCATTAACTTAATTTAGGGCAAAACACCATTGCTTTCTGAGTGGCACAAATCAAATTTTAGAATTCCTGACTGGCTGGCAGTTCAACATTCCCCCCCCCCTCGAATTTCAGGCATATTCTTGACATTGCTTAAATTTGCATCTATGCTTAGGAAAGCTGCACAAACCAAGTCAAAAGGCCTATTAAACTTCAGAAGTCATGCAAGCCAGTTATTTTTTCTGGAACATTGAGAAGGAAGCTGTATGTCTGCTTAAAACTCTATTCAAGGGAGATAAAGCAAAGGTCAGTAATCAAAGCTTTGCTCCTACATTCAGATCCCAGCACGTCAAGTACACCCTGGCCAGTACTGCCAGATTATGGGAACTGAGCATGGTCAGGGAGGTCCTGGAGACCCCATAACTGAAGGGGTGAGCATCTCCACATCATGAGGACCAGATAGAGCCATGAATCCTGATGAGTGTCCCAGAAATGGCCCAAGTTTCCCTTGAATACTGCTTGGGAGATCCCTGACCCCAAAGAAATCCTATTGGACACAAATGTAATGAGAATTTCCAGCCAGGTCTTAGACCAGCTCTGGTCTCAGGGGCTGGCTTAGTCCTTACTGAGCTGTAGGCTATTGGCCTCCTGTCTACCTCATAGTGTTAGAGCATATGTGCCCTGCTCTGTTACCCTGACACTCTCCTCCATAGCTTGGCCTCCTTGGCTAGGCCCTGAGAGGGAATAATCCAGCTATTTGGGTGTCAAAACATGGTGCCTTCTTGAACTCAAAGAGAGATTACCAGAGAGGTTGTCCATACACCCCCATGTTGCCTCCCTCCCCGTGCAGATGCCCAGCCTGCTCTGTGTTGTTCCTGCTTAGGGCACCTCTGGCTGGCAGTGCCATGCCTGGGCTGAAGTCAGACTCTAGTGGACTATGAATCTTGGATAACCTGCCAGTATATTGGGCAAACTTACCCCCAGACATCTGTGCTTGAACTGAGGCATCTCTTCTCAGAATCACTAAATAAAGAAAATAAGAATCAAAAATTGTTTCATGATCTTCAGAGTTTAGGTGTTTGTCTTGAACATGCTGGTTCTATCCCCCATATTATATTTTTGTTGTATAAGTTAAACCTGTGTGAACCCCACATGAGTCTTGTGTGAGTCCTGTGGACTACTGAGGGCTACAAAAAGGTCATCTGGTGCTCACACATGGAGACAATTTTTCAAGCTTCATAGTGTCCCCTGAGCACTTCCAGGAGTGATTCCTGTGCACAGAGCCAGAAGACCTAAGTACCTTAGATGTAGCCCAAGAACAAAACCCATAATAATAAAAATCAAAGTCCCTTTTTCCTTCTATAAAAGCACTGTCAGTATAATCATAAAAACAGTCTTTTATTCCAGCAAAGATTGTCTCTTTCATGCCCCACCCCCACTGAAAATACAAACATGGGGCATTCCTGATAAATTGAACACAAGCACCTGTCATTAATTATCTTCTGTGGATAGATGCTTCAGAGATGCATCTGACATGCAGGGGTCCTCAAACTTTTTAAACAGGGGGCCAGTTCATTGTTCTTCAGACTGTTGGAGGGCCAGAGTATAGTAAAAACAAAAATTATGAACAAATTTCTATGCACACTGCATATATCTTATTTAGAAGTGAAGAAACAAAATGGGAATAAATACAATATGTGGCCCGCGGGCCATAGTTTGAAGACCCCTGGAAGGGTGGGAGAGGTGGAAATGGCAGGAAAGGGCTTTGCAGCTGTGGTTTTCAAACTAAGGACAGAACAAGGTAATCTGACACTTAGCTGTCCCATGGTTCCATGCTAGGTCCTTGAGATACGGAGCTATTCAGGCCCTACAGTTCTGGGTGCTCATTTATATTTGAGGGGCTTTTGGGCCACACTCAGTGGTGTAGAGGAGTTATTCCTGACTCTGTACTCAGGAATCACTTCTGGCAGAGCTCAGGGGACCATATGGGATACTGGGGGTTGAACCTAGGTCATCCATTTGCAATGCAAATGACCTATCAGTTGTATTGTCACTGTGAACCCTCTTTTCAAACTAGTTCTACTGCTAAATCTAACATCCCTATCACCAAAGAACTTTTTACACAGAAATTCTGTGTATCTCTATAGCTTTAAGTGCTCAAAAGGTAAAGCTGATTGTCAAACCCACACAACAAATCCAGATTGTTTGAATCCACTGCATTTTCATTTTGATGATTCAAGATGTTGAGAAATTTTTGGATGAAGCCCAATCAAATCATTCGAACTTTCTGTGTCTCTGTTTACACAGATATTCTCTAAAACTGAGCACTGAATTGATCTGGAAAGCAACTTGTAGTCTGAGCAAAAAGGAGTGATGGCAGGGTTGAGTTAATCCATTATTTTGCTACATTTATACCCTCCTTTTCATTGAATAGGTTGAGATTTATGGTCCATAATCTTAATTTACTCTGCTTTCGACCCTAGAAAGGAAAAGCCTGTTTTATAAACAGTACCCAACACAGAAATAATTGCTGTTTACTCTTCGGGGTACCCAGGGAAATCTCAAGCCAATTTGCCATGCTATTTAACGTAAACAAATGCAAAGCAATATTAATTATAAGAAAATAATTTGTCAATCTCTGAATTCAGGAATCATTTCCATTTCCCAGGCCATAGTTTATGGTTGTATGTCCCAGGAGAAGCTGGCCTGTCCTTCTCACTCCCAATAATATCTCCCCCTGTTAATGTAATGGCAGTTGAACTTGGACAACTTGGATAACCCAACTGTAATGACAGTTGAACCTAAATATGCCCCCTGAAGATGTCCTTTGGACATGCCCTCTTGTCATACCAGGTATAAAAGGAAACTTGGACAGTTGCAGGGGGGCCCAGTATAGTGCCAGAGCTGTGCCTGCTGCTCTGCAGTGGGCCAGAGATAAAATGTTAGTGAGATTCTGCCTGCTTTGTATCTATTCCTTTCTCTTTCTTTCTTGTACCAGGGCCTCCCCAAGCTACCTCTGGCTAATGACTTTCCATCCATCTTTCCCTCTATCTCAGAAACCCCTGGGAAGTGACAACAGGCCTCAGAATCTAGGAGGAATAAAAAGTATACTTGATTTCTACTTCTTTCTCCTCTCTCTCACTCTCAGTCCTAGGCAATCGTTGCTACAGTCCTCTATAACCTGAAGTAAAAACCAGATCTTAGCCAATCAAGTGATTCTCCACATTGTGTGATCAGGGTCTGAAGCCCAAGTTTTCTCTGAAACCCAAGGCATCCCAGTCATAGTTTACTGATAAGCCTGACACTTACAATAGTGAAAATGCTAATAGAATTGATGGCTAAATGCCTACAGTAGGGTGGAGGCACAGGAAACCAGGTTCCAGTCCTTCTGCCAGCTATTGGCAGAAGTAGTACTAGCCATCTTGGCCATAGCAATCAGGCAAGAAAAAACAAAGAATTTCAAATTGTAAAAGAGAAGTCAAATTAACACTATCTCCATATGTTATGATAACATACATCAGAGTTTCTCCCCTTTCATTTCTGATCCTTTAAAAGAAGAACTGAATGGAGTACATTAAACAGGGAAAAACTCCACAAACACACCAAACTTTTATTTTAAAAAATGGCTCATAACTTCACAAAAGCAGTCTAACTACTAACTACTAATTTAGTCAATAGACTAAATGTACCAATTAAGAGATAGAGAATGGCAAATGAATGAACTCATTGTGCATGTCCCTGAGCATTCCCTTCTGGGTCCTCATCTGTCAAGGCCAATCAAAACCCCAAAAAAGAGGGTTAGGAACAAAGTTTAATTTAGGGTGAGGCAAAGCAGGGAGGCAAGGGGCTTAAGGCTAACTTTTAGGCAGAGAGAGGGAGAGAGAGAGGGCCAAGATTGGGACCAGATCAAGGAGTCAGCCAGAGAAAGGACCAGAAAAATGGAAACAGTAGGAGAGGCAGCAAAGGTACCATGTACCAGGAGCAGGAAGTCTGGAAAATAGTCTTTCCAGCAATCTGGCAGAGACCATTCGGCAGGAGCAACCTGGTACGGGACAGACCCCTAGCACTTCAGCTCTGCTTTATATACCCAGTTACCCCCTTGTACCAGTTACAAGGGTCAGGAGTCAGGTAACTAACACCTTTAGCCTTAAAGGGACAGTAGCTCACTTATGGCCAACCAGGGGGCTATATGAGTCTTTGTTTCCTTATACTCATCCATATGTGAGGTGCTGCTCTGGTTCTTTGTGTTTGTTTTGGTTCACACCAAAACATCTCCTGCTGGTGCTCAGGGGTTACTGTATTCAGGATTTATTCCTGGTGGTGTTCAGGGACCATATGTGATGCCAGGGATGGAAACTGCATGCTAGGCAAGCACCCTCTCTTCTGTTTTCAGGGAGGCCAACAGCTCTGGCTGGCTGTGGAGGTTATTTTCTGGAACACGACACCACATTCCCCCCTCCAGCTCCCTTTCACAGGGTCTAAAACTCCACTCAGAGCTTTGAAGGGTGATTCATCATGATCCAGTCCCCTGGGCTGGCTTACTGCAGCTCCTTGCAGTTCTTTTGTGGAATCAATTCTACATAGAATCCCAGAGAAGCAGCCACAGCCTCTGAGGAACAAGAAGAGAATATTACAGCCAGGCTCACATCTATAGACACATCACACAAACTGTGGGGAGGGGCATTCCTGCCTATGCAGGGAACATTTCTGGCACCATTTCTGCCAGAAGCTGGGGTTTACATGAGAGAAAGCCCCAGGCAAAAGTGACCCTACTTTCAGCTGACCTTTGGGGCCTCTGTTTCATACATGCTTCAGCCTCCTTCCACTGAGAAATAGTGGGACTGCAGGTTTGATCCCCAGGACTGTACTAGGGAAACCCAGCACCAAGCAAAGAGTAGGCCTAGAGCACTGCTGGTCAGGATCAACCCACAAGAAATTAATCTGTTTGGGCCAGAGATGTCACTTAGAGTTAGAACACTCCCCTGGGATGACTCCTGGCATCCAAACAAGCAAACATGAGAACCGCTAGATTGAGAAACTGTTTCAGGACTAAAGCACCTGCCTTTGTGTTTGGGAATCAGGTCTTGACCCCCATTTCTACAGGGCCCCCTGAACATGCCAAGAGCCTGCTCCTAGAACAGTAAGTGGAGTAGCCAATAAGCACTGCCAAGTATGTTCTCCCAAAACAACAAAAGTACTACTAAAAATATACATATTATGACTAACTAAAAGTCTTTCTTTTTGGACTTTTTTTGAAGGGCACACATGGTTGCTCCTGGTTCTGAGCTCAGGAATCACTCCTGTCAATGCTTGAGGGGCCAGATAAGATGCCGGGTATTGAACCCGAGTCATTTGTGTGCAGAGCAAATGTTCTATCCAATCTACAATTTCTCTGGCCCCAAATGTCTTTTCATGCATGTTGCCATCAGTCTGGGGTGCTCGGCAGCCCCATCACCTGAAAGGTGGCCGAAGTCAGCACTAATACTTGAACTATAAAATACTCAAGTGATTTATGCAAGCATACTGATTTCAGTTTCATGTTCCTAAGATGGAAGGACTTCCTCTGGTTGGCTTGAATCATTGGATATGATGAATCCCTGGATTGATCAGTGATTGATTCTAAGAAGAATCTCAAAAGAAGATTGCAAAGCATCACACCAGGCACTAAGGATCTGATACTAATGTGAGGGGAGGAGCAGAAATTCAATAATAGATTGGGACTTCCTCTAGATTCAGACAGAGGGAAACAAAAGGGTATTGATATAACCAAGATATGGGTTACAGCACCGAAAATTTTATTTATGAGTTTCACACATTCTAAGATGTCCAAGTGCTTATCTAAATACAGGTAATATGACCATACAGAAATCTAGATGAAATTACAAACTCTGAAAAACTGATCCCAACAATACCTTCTCATTTAATTTTGTTAAATAGGAAAGAGAAATGTACAAGAATGATAGACTCAAATGAAAAGCCTAGTCTTTGTAGCTGAGCAACAGGAAGCCTGCCAAGATGAAGCGGCTTCCCTTTCCTGTATGCATCCTGACTTACTCTCATGCTGAGGCACCGGAGGGAACATGAGGCATGAAAAAAATGAGTAGCTGTACCAGACAAAGTGACCATGAAACCACACAGAGTGCTTAAAGCTCTGCCAACCTCTGCTTCTCAGCAGGAGAATCATGTTGTCAGAACGGCTTCTGTCTCCCCCTGAAAGCAAAATGATGACCAAGAGTGTTTGTGTTTCCTGTTGACCACCTCAAGGCAGTTGCCCTAAACTCTAACACTGCAGGGCATCAGGATCATGAATATGACAGCCTTCCAGCATGACCCATCCTGAGAAGAAGCCATGTGTCACTTTGAGGAGAAATTTGAGGAGAAATACTGGTCACTAAGGAGATATGCATGGCCCCGTGATGCTTCAAGTTCATGCAGGATTCAATGGGTAGACTTGTGGGCAACTTCAGATCTCTCCATCACCAGAGAAAGAAATATTTCTACTTCCTACAGAGGAAACCAGGGGGTCTCCCTGACTGTCCAGTCTTCCTAGAAAGTAGGCCCAGGAACAAGCAAGTGGAAGGGACATGGGCAGGAAGGAGAAAACATGGCCTCACCCTGCTAGCTCTTCTCAGGTCTGTCCAGTGATTGTGTCATGATTGAACAAATCTTTATGAGGAAAATCTTTATTATGAGATCTTTATTTTATTTTATTCCTTGTTCATTTTTATCTTCACATTGTGACTTGCCAAGTTCATCAGATAGTGGTTTCATGCATTTGGTGTTGCAACACCAACCCCAATACCATTGTGGCCTTCTCCTTCCTTCTTTCAATGTCCTAGCTTTCCACACACCCCCAAAACTACCCCCTTAGCAGGAACAAATTTAATTCATTTTGTTTGTTACAGCACAAAAGCAAATAAAATGATCAATAAGTCTATTTGTGATGAATGAATGTTATTATATCTCACAATGGTTTTAGTAAAGTCATTGAGAATGTACTGTTTGTTGCTAGCTGAGTTTCTGTATCACTATTCTGGTTCAGGGAGTGCAGTTGTCTTCTACACAACTTTCCCATCAGATTTTCTGTGCCCAACTGGGCTACCAGTACTATGAAATTTGGAGGAGTTGTGATTCAAGAACTGTGGGGCTGAAATGATTTGGTGCCTTGCAGCTTAATGAAGTTCAGTTGTAGAGCTGAGCCATTTCTTTTTGAAGGGGGTTGGATGGCAGAAAGGAGAATCTGCCTGACTCTGTCTGACTCCATTTTGTGAAGATCCTAAATGTCTAACTCCATTTTGAAAAGGCTCATTAAGTCTGATTTGGTCTGCCTGGGGAAATTTGGTGTCATCATGTAGGGAAAAGATTCAATTCTATAATGTATGTTCACACGCATTGACATAGGCATACAATCCAAAGAAAGAGAAGTAAACTAGAGTCCTCTCTCCTGAGTAAAAGAATGGAGTCTAGTTTTGGGGAGATAAGAGAAGTTCACATGACAACAGAAGGACTTGGGAGGGATCAAGGCCAGAAGCTCTGTAAGTAGATGTTTGTCCTGCCATGTAGATGGGTTTTTCAGATAGAAAGGGTATTTTTGGTTAAAAACTTCTCCTGGGTAATATGCCAGATTTAATTCTTCTTACTTGAAGTGGGGGGTGGAGAATCAAAGTTTTTATTTTATGAGCCTGCAAGGCCACCATTGGCCTAAATCTGAAATAATCAACATTCCACCATGGTACCCTGAGGAAGCCTTTCCTTCACCAAGGAAACATGAACTGTTCTTCCAATTAATGTGGCTTAAGAGTCACAGACTTCAACAGTGGGCATATTTTACAGCGCACACAGAGAAGCTGGGGCCTAAATACCACAAGGAGGCTTTCAGAGAAAGAGATCATAAGCATGGCCATGGTGAACTCAAGAACTCATGGATTATCCAGGCAAGATTATCCAAGCAAAACAAATAGGGGTCATGCGACCATCAGCTAAGTGTCTGGAGAAGTTGATAACATGATTAAGTATAGGGACTTCAGGTTAAGAACATTTTTTTATTAGTTCAAGAATAAAAGGCATGGCAGGAGTTCAAGTTTTCAGTGCATATCCTCACAGCCCAGGGAGAGCAAAATGAGCTTGTGTTCCTTGTAGCTGATGGGGAGAGAAGACCCCATCCAGCTCCCACTTGAAGGGCTGCTTTAAGGTGGCTCTAACATGAGACCTCATACTGATGACTTGAAACCACAGGAATTGATTATCTCATAGTCTCAGGTAGTCTAAGAGAGGGGGTATCAGTTTATTTTCCCCCTCTACCCATGGCTTGCTCCTTGACATTTTCTAAGTGTCTCTTTGTCTCTCCAATCCCTGCCTATGATAGAAGCAACCTCCTTGGGGAAAGTTTCAAGGGGGTGCACTGGCTATTGGGTTAGTTTTCGGTGCTCAGCTCTTTGGGTAAATACTTGTGTAAATACTTTAAAATACTTTTAAATTCATAGATCCCCTATTCTGGGTGAATCTCAGCCTCACAGTGATAATGCCAAAGGTGGAAAAGTCTGAGGCCAGTTACCTGGGTCCAGATGAACTCCCACAAACATGGCCCCTTTAAGAAACTTTTGTGAATGGATGGTCCATGGGGTTCTGATAAGAATGGCACCAGGCTTCTTGGCAGTAACTATCATGGATGTTTGGAAGGATAGAACTTTATGACTGACATTATCTGGAAGCAACACAGCAGGCCTGAGCCACTGTGATAGGTCCCCATGGTGAGGAGAATGAGAGAGAGGAGAGGAGAGAGAGGAGAAGGAGAGGGAGAGAAAAGCCCAATTTCTGTTTTTATTGGAACAGATTTAGAGATCTAGGGCTCATATGTGGATATAAACAAAAGCAGAATTTTAAGCCTTAGAACAAAAAAAAAAAAAAAAAAGAAGAAGAAGAAGAAGAAAGGGGAGAGACAAATAAGATAAAAGGAAAAGCCTTTCTAGCTGAAAGGTTATTCAGATGAACTGGGGTCAGTAAAATAAAAGAGCCTCAGTCAAGAGAAGTAGCCAATCATGTTGTTGAGATGGGGCAGAGAATGGATCATGTCCAATCATACTGCCAAGGGAGGAGGCCCACTGGCTCTCTCATTCAATTATGTTATTGAGGTGGGGTAGTGCATAGATCTTGTCCAATTATGCTGTGATAGAAGGAGGTCAGCTGGCTCTCATCCAATCATTTTGTTGCAGTGGGAGGGAACCTGGCTCTCATGGAATCATGCTACTGTTGTGGCAGGAGCTCCACTCTTACATAATTGTGGCCTCATGGAAGAAATATTGCAACAGTTGGGAGAGGCAGCCAACTCCTAGCCAATCTTATTGCCAACTATGTGTTTAGTTTGAGAAAGATACCTAAGGCTAATTAATGTCTATCATTATTAATAACTATCAAAATTATCAATAACATTATCAATAATTTTATATTATATATTACCATATAATATAGCATAATAAGAAATATAATATATTATGTGTATAATATAATATCATTTTGTAATATCATTATAGGCAATATATAATAATATATTATAATATAATATAAATCATATAATATATTGTAATATCAGATTATATCAATAATAATAATTAAGCTTATCACTATAAAGAGAAACCAACTTTGTGAACAAAGTGTGAGGTTCCTGGGAACTCCTTCATGCTCCACTGAGACTTGCCTGATGTGGGGAGCTCCCAGGTCTGAGAAGTTATCATAAACACCCATGGGGAGCTGAAAAGAGAGAGGAGTGACCCTGAGGATCTAAAGGGCTCACCTCTTGATGCTCAGTAGTTGTCTTCTTCCTCTAAGAAATAGACCCTCAGTGTCACTGCACTCAGCCCTTATCTGTTCCCAACAGGGCCTACCAGGGGTGACGAACAGGATTTTTACACTCACTCAAAATGGCAAAATGCAATATGTGTTTAATAGATTGTTAAAATTATATGCTTTTGTGTGAGTGTTTTGGCAGGTCACTGCGTGGTGTGGCTCTCTGACTCTCACAGTTTAAAATTTTGGTTCGTTGTGTCGAACTTGTTCGCCACCCCTGGCCTATATTATAGTACTGCTGTCCTTGAAGTCATCTCTGACCCTTGCCATAGAGTCATTTGTGAACTTCTGGCAGAGAGCCATTTCTTACCCTGGGCCATGAAGCCACTTCTGACTTTTTGCCATTAACTGACCTCTGAGAATGGAATTGCAAACCCAGTTGCCTGTGTGTGTGTCTATAGACATGAGCCTGTCAGTGTAGTGATGATGGATGGTGATGGGTGTAAAGTCCTCATGGGTTTAATGAATCTGCAATACACATTGACACATATATACAACCACACATTCACCACACCAGCTCACATCTGCTCACACACAAAAGCACTTACTCAGACAAATCGTATGTGTATCACTTATGCACTCAATCAGGCACATATTCAAGCTTATTCATGTTTTTCACATATGGGGATATAGAATCTTTCAAATGAGCAAAATCACCTAAGTAGGAATTATTCTCTTTTCAAGTTGTTCTTGTTTCACTTTATTTTTGTTAATTTTATGCTCCCTTTCACCCTCATTGTGGAGTTACTTTTCCTCTTAGTGCCTAAAAACCCATGTGGCTGTCTAGTTTATCTGACTCTGCTCTTCTCCCAAGGGTGTTGGCATTAAAACAGAGGCAGCCTAGTTGGACAGAGCATCGGGAGTGAAGGGGCAGTTCCCTGGGCTAGACCAAGAGATTTGTTCTGATTAGTGGGGCAGGTGTATGAAATTTTATTGGCCTGAGAACAATTTTCTGGCCCAAAATTAACTTCAAAGTATTATCTCCCAGAGGCATTAGAATCAGAGCCTAAAGGGGTATTTTATTCTGCTACATTGTTTGTATTTCCTTCCAATTTACATAATAATTAAGGGGTTTTTAAAACCTAATGGGTCAGCTAACTTTGAAATGACATCTCAGTTGGAGCCAAGTGCTTGCATAAAGCAGCTCCAGGACACAGACCAAAAGGTGTTTGCTGGGGCTGGGTGGCCACGCAAAGGGCAAGGCATCTGCCTTTCCTGCCCTAGCCTAGAACAAACCCTGTGGTTCGATTCCCCATAGCCCCATATGGTCCCCCAAGCCAGGAGCGATTTCTGAGTGCATAGCCAGGAGTAACCTCGGAGAGTCGCCGGGTGTGGCCCAAAAAACAACAAAAAAAAGGTATTTGCTGAACCTACCTGTTCACATGACTTCTGTGCTTCCTGCTCGAGGTTCTCAGGAAAAGTTCTTCCTCTAACATGATCCCTACTGTGGAAAGCATCAAAGCTCAGTCTAAGAGAAGTTTAGTAAAGGGCTATATTAAGGCAACTGAGGGCCTGACCCAAGGAACAGGGCACAGAGTTTGCAGCTGGACTTAATCACAGTCATGATTTGATTGTGGTTTATACGGGTAACTTACATGCACAGAAAGGAAAGCATCAGTATTCTTTAGCACAAAAGTGAATGCTGGTCCCTTAGTAGAAGAAAGAGACACACAACTAGAATAAAGTTATAATACTTTAATCCGTCTGTCAACAAGATTCCCACTGGTCATCCAAGGCCATCCCCTCCTTCCAAAAAAAGATGAGCCCCACCCAAGGTCATGAGGAAGATTATATAGGAAAGGGATATAGGGAGGTTCCAGCTTTCTGATAATCTTTAAAATGATTGGTTATTGGGGCCGGTGGGGTGGCACTAGAAGTAAGGTGTCTGCCTTGCAAGCGCTAGCCAAAGAAGGACCATGATTCAATCCCCCGGCGTCCGATATGGTCCCCCCAAGCCAGGGGTAATCTCTGAGGCTTAGCCAGGAGTAACCCCTGAGCATCAAACGGATGTGGCCCCAAAAGCAAACAAAAAAATGATTGGCTATTGTCTAGGGGTACCTTCCTACTGCTCCCTTGTCCTTCCCTGATAGGCTACATGATATGGCCAGGTAGTTTGGGGTGGACATAGGCTTGTGAAGACTTAACATGTAGCTTACATCATATGGTTCTTACAAAATGGCATCTGTGAGAAGAATTCAGCCATGTGGCCTTTACAAAATAGGGTCATTCTTGTTCAGAATTCAGGTTCCAACAGTGAGTTCTTGCCAGAACTACAGGAGGGTAATTTCTAACAGGTTTAGAGACTTGGTAAACGAACCACAGTACTTATCATTTCTGTGCCATCTCTTAGTTTGGCAGAATAACTCAGCAAAACTGCTTGAGTGTGCAGGGGAAGATGGAAGGATGGGAGGTGGGTGATTCATCCTGAAAAACCCCTTAAAGATCTGATATGTCAGGAAGTATTCTTCTGATTCTTTTAGAACCAGAAAAAAATGATAATTCATGTTGATTTCAACTATCTCTGAGATACAATTTCATCTGGGAGAATTGACCCTGATGGTTCCCTACATTTCCCTTTCCAGAGGTTTCTGTGAGGCCAGTGGTTGGGAGATCTTGAAAAGTTTACGAGAGGAGTTTCATCAGGGATGTGAGGTGTGTACAGAAGTTGGGGGACATTGCTCCAGAACAGGAGGAGATTAGTGGTTGGTGATGAAGAAAGCACAGATCTTGGTGGGTGGTCTGACCAGACGAGAAGGGATAACTGGGTAGTGCTCCAGGCAAGAGGAGATTGATGGGGTGTATGTGCCAGTGGGAGAGAGCTCTGGTGAGTGAGAACATTGGTGGCTCCTGTGTCCCGTACCCACATGTCCCTCCATCTGACCTCCTGCCCCACAGGGATAGCTGTTCACAACCCTTTCAGTGTTCCTCAAAAAACCATCATCTCTGCAGCCAGATTTTGGGTATTGTGAATAGTGCTGCAATGAATATAGAAGTGCAGTCTGTTTCCCCAGAAGCTCCCATTCTGAGTTTCAAAGACAATAAAACAGTGTGTGAGGATTGCAGAGGGTCCATCTGTCTTTGCACTGTCTGGGGACCCCCAGAATCAGTGCAATCCTGCTAATATATTGATTTTGACCCACAAAGAACTGTCTTGTACCTCTCCTTCTGGAACTGTGGAATCAACGTGTGTGGCCTCGAGGCCACTTTCAACCAGGCAGATGATCTGCCTCACCGTCAGTGCTCTCTGCAGGCAACTCCACAGCTCCTGAGTGTTTTAGCAATGCCATGGCTGCACAGTCACAAGGCCTGCAGTTCTCTGAGACCACAACTCACCATGATACTTCCATGTTTATTCTCAGTGCTCTATGGATTAGAAAATTGTGTGGCTTCTTTCAAGTGCCCACATGTTTTCTTGCTGTTCTGGATAGTAACAGGCCACAACACGGCTAATGAGCAGCAAACCGATGTTTCTTTCATCACAGCCAAATCTGAGAAACTCAGACAATGCAGAAGGTCACTTATGGTCATGCACATGAAGCAGTCTGAATAGAAGGACAAGTTATAGAATGGTCTGGCTGTTGCTAAGGGATGATCTTTGCTTTAAAGCCTCATTCCTGGGGCTGGAGTAATAGCACAGCAGGAAGTGTATTTGCCTTGCATGCATACAACCCAGGTTTGATCCCCAGTATCCCATAAGGTCCCCTTAGCCTGCCAAGAGAGATTTCTGAGCTCTGAACCAGGAGTAACCCCTGAACACCACTAGGTGTGACCCCCAAACAAACAGATATTAAAAAAGTCTCATGATGGGGCTAGAGATATAGCATAGTAATAGGGTGTTTGCTTTGCATGCAGCTGAACTGGGACAGACCCGAGTTTGATACTTGGTATCCCCATGGTCCCCTGAGCCTACCAGGAGAGATTTCTAAGTTCAGAGCCAGGAGGAACCCATGAAACCCACCAGGTATGGCCCACTCCTCCTCTGCAAAGCCTTATTTATTCATATATACTGTGGTGAGGACCCCAAACCTCTCCCTGTCACCCTGTCCTATCCCATTTATGCCTGGTGTGCTTTGTAATCTAACCAAGGGATGCAAATTGAAGCAGCAAATAGAGTGCAGCTGCAGGCTGGGTAAGAATGGAGTGCCCAGTGTCAAGGGAAGGATCTGGGCATTAAGAGGCATACCCTTCCAGGATGTGCCATACACAGACACACACACACACAGACACACACAGACACACACACACACACTCACATACACACCTGTCCTTGCTACACTGCCCAGGAATACACGTGGCTTTGGAGACAGCCAAGCCCTGGATGTGAGACTGAAGAGATAGGACAAGGCTTCCCGTTAATTCAAAAACCATGCTGAGTGGTCTTGGACCATTGAGCTAATACATAGTGTTGCCATGTGTATTTTGTGTGTGTGTGTGTGTGTGTGTTCACTAATTTTTTTTTTTTTTTTTTTTTTTTTTTTTTTTTTGGTTTTTGGGCCACACCCGGTGACGCTCAGGGGTTACTCCTGGCTATGCGCTCAGAAGTCGCTCCTGGCTTGGGGGACCATATGGGATGCCGGGGGATCGAACCGCGGTCCGTCCTAGGCTAGCGCAGATAAGGCAGGCACCTTACCTCCAGCGCCACCGTCCGGCCCCCAATGTTCACTAATTTTTATTTTAGTTTTTCATTAAATAAAGCTGACTTTCTTTTTTGTAATTCTATTTTTTTCTATTTTTGGATATCTTTTTAAATGAGTGTCTTTTGATATGCATAATTGCTATGACAAATTTTATACACGTGTTTTCTCACATACTTTCTTCCCTGAGGCTCTGCATGCAGCCAGTACGTTAAATCCCTAATCGTGTAGGTCAGGGGTCTCAAACTCGAGGCCCGCAGGCTGTTTGTGGCCCTCCATACAACATTTTGTGGCCCATGGCTGGCCTTCAAATATCGCAGTATTCACGATTATTCACTTACCAAATAATCGCAATAAAAATCGCATTAGTAGAAAAAAATCACATTAAACATTCGCATGCCCTGAGCAGTTTCGACTGCTCCTGCCTGCTGTCCCTTGCATTATTAGAGGCTAAGGAAGAGAAGGGAGAGAAGTTTATTACAGAATTAGATTTTGTCATACCTTCATCATGACTTCATCAAAGCCTGCAGTGAAGAGAAAGATTGATGACAAGCACAGACAATTTCAGGAAAAGTGGGAGACACAATATTTCTTTGTTGAGCACAGGGGCATACCCACATGTCTTATTTGCTCAGAGAAAGTTGCAGTGCACAAGGAATACAACTTGAAACGCCATTATTTAAATATGCTGAGGAATGTGCAAAATATCAAGGAAATGAGAGAGCCAAGCAGGTTGCCAGTCTTAAAGCATGTCTAATGAGAAAACAAGATTTCTTCAAGAAAGCAACCAAAGAGAATTTTGCATCAGTCGAAGCTAGTTATATGATTAGTGAGATGATTGCTAAGGCAGGAAAACCATTCACAGAAAGAGAGTTTGTAGAAAAATGCATGTTACTGGCTGCAAGTATTATCTGTCCAGAAAAGAAAGGTCAGTTTAGCAAAATCAGCCTTTCTGCCAACACTGTGGCAGAGTGCATTTCTGACATGTCAAGTGACATTTATCATCAACTGTGTGAGAAAGCCAAATGTTTTGATGCATACTCAGTTGCTCTTGACGAGGGCACAGATATAACAGACACTGCACAACTCACAATTTATGTCCGTGGTGTTGATTGCAATTTTGAATTGACAGAGGAGCTGTTCACAATAATTCCAATGCATGGCCAGACCACCGCTAATGTGATATTTCGGCATCTATGTGATGCCATTGAGAATGCAGGTTTGCCATGGAAGAGGTTTGTTGGAATAATAACTGATGGAGCACCATCGATGACAGGGAGGAAAAATGGACTGGTGGCACTTGTTCAAAAAAAACTTGAACAGGAGGGTGTAGAGAAGGTCATTGCTTTTCACTGCATTATCTATCAGCAGGTCCTTTGCAGTAAATGCTTGCCATGTGACAATGTGATGTCTGTTGTTGTGAAATGCTTTAACCAAATCAGATCCGGGGTGTAAAGCACAGGAGGTTCCATGTTTTTTTTAGAGGAAATGGAGTCAAATATAGAGGTGCGCTCTATTTCACTGAGGTACGTTGGCTCAGCAGGGGAAATGTCCTGAAAAGAGTTTTTGAATTGAGAGAAGAAGATAAAGCCTTCATGGAGAAGGATGGGAATGCTGTTTCTGAGTTGAATGATCACAAATGGCTCATGGACTTAGCTTTTCTTGTTGACATCACACATAAGCTGAATGTACTAAACAAGATGTTACAAGGCCCCGGGCAGTTTATCAGTGCTGCCTATGACAATGTGAGAGCATTCTCCACAAAATTTGTGTTATGGAAATCCCAGCTCTCTCAGACAAACCTTTTCCATTTCCCAGCATGCAAGGAACTTGTGGATGCAGGCATACCATTCAGTGGTGAGAAGTATGTTGATGCTATTTTTAAACTAGAGAAGAAATTTGATCACAGATTTGCAGACTTCAAAAAGCACAGAGCCACTTTCCAAATTTTTGTGGACCCCTTTTCCTTTGATGTGCAAGATGCCCCTCCTGTGCTTCAAATGGAGCTCATTGACCTGCAATGCAACTCTGATCTCAAAGCCAAGTTCAGGGAGATTAATGGAAAAGCAGACATGCATGGGCAATTTTTGAGAGAATTGCCCCCCAGCTTCCCTGAGCTTTCCCGAATGTTCAAGTGCACCATGTGCCTTTTTGGGAGCACATATTTGTGTGAAAAGTTATTCTCCACATTGAACTTCAATAAGTCAAAGTACAGGTCTAGACTTAATGATGATCATCTTCAAGCCATACTGAGGGTATCAACTGCTTCCTCTCTAAAGCCAAATGTGGTTCAGATTTGTGAGAAGTGGTGCTGTCAAGTCTCTGGCAGCAAGGAATAGGCAAAAGATGCCATGTTCAGAAGAACTGTTCATGATCTTCACTCAATGTTGTATTGATGTTCAGAAGAAATAATTTAAACTGTTACTAATGACATTTGAGGACTTTTTTATGTGGTCCTGCCTCACCCCAACTTTGCCTCCTGCCGCCCCCTGGTAAATTGAGTTTAAGACCCCTGGTGTAGATGGTCCCATTAGCACTACCAAAGGTGCAAACCCAGGAGTAGTCCCAGAGTACTGCAGGGTGTGGCCCAAACCTCTATCTTCTTCTCCCCAGTAGTGTGGGTCAGAATGTGGGGTGAGTTTTTGTTCTTCCATTCCTTCATTTGAGGTTTTTCCCTGGGGGGGGAGGTATAGGTTGTTATTTGAAAATTCTGAGGAAGGGGAGAAAGAGGATAAGAAAGAGTAACGTGCTCAAGAGAGACCCAGAGCTTCTCTAAAGGTATAGAGAGCCCCAGTCCCCAGCCCAGCATGCAAGTAGGAAAGCCCCCATCTTGGAAGGGGGATGAGGGCAACAGGAGCCTGTGGGACCCTGTTTGTGGGACCCTGTTTGTGGATCCAGGAAACATATTGGTCTCACTTGAGTTTTTAAATCTTATATTCTTGCCCTGATTTAGAGGGTAAAATACAGAATTCTATCTCATTCTTATAAACCCAGATGTGTATGCAATATAGTGCTCTCTGAGGTGAAGACCCTCTGGACCATTGGGGAAAATACACAGTGCCTTTAAAAGTGAGTATGGAGGCTGGAGTGATAGCACAGCAGTAGGGCATTTGCAAGGTTAGCAGTAGGAATGGACCCGGGTTTAATTCTCGGCATCCCATATGGTCCCTGAGCCTTCCAGGAGTAATATCTGAACATAAATACAGGAGTAACCCCTAAGCATCACCAGGTATGGTAACCTCCCCGAAATAATAATAATAGTAAATTATTTAAAAAATAAATAAATTTCAGAGTGTATTTCTCTTGCAAAAGGTGTAATGCATATTTCTAAGCCTGCTAGACACTTGCTGAATGGACTGCAGTGAACAGTTTATTATACTGCACATGACACGGAAATCACATAAGACATGCATGTCTATCCATGGTCAATGCATTTCAATATTAAGCTCCACAAATGAGATCCCAACTCTCACCAATTAAAATTAACAAATGTGGAGCAGTGAACACATTTCATCTTTGTTTTTGCTTTTTATTTTGGGGCCACACCCTGTGGTACTCAGGACTGACTCCTGGCTCAGCTCAGGAATCACTCCAGGCAGTTTTGGAGGACCACATGGGATGACAGAGATTAAACCTGGGTTGGCTGCATGCAATGCAAAATGCCTGACCCACTGTGCTATCCCTTGTCCCCACATTTATCTTTGACCTCGCAAACAGCAGGACAAGGAGGTCCTAGGACATGGTGGACCTTCTGGGTTCAAAGAGTGATGGAGGTGAGAGTTTCCTTTGCAGAGTTGCAAGCAGGAACCACATGCAGGGGCAGGGCTGCATGAATTTTCAGGAGCCCCAGAGCAACTGACCCAGTGGGACACCCACACACCAGGGCTTTTTAATTCATCTCTAACTTGCTTTGCTGACACCATTGGCTCTTTTCTAAGGTTCCTCCGCAGGATGGAGCCTGTATCACTCTGCCTGATTCAGGGACAGGTTTGGAAAAGCAGAAGCTGAATGCCCTGCAGGAGAAAGAACAGCACCAACACTCCTGGAAACAAAAGTCCCAGATGCCAGCGTAGGACACTGCCCAACCATGCCCACTCATGAGTGTCCATGCCCAGGGATCGAGGCCAAACAGGGCCCAGTGCTCCTGGAGCAGACCAGACCAGACCCTCTTCCTGGGTCTCTGTTGGAAGTGCATCTGAGGAAGGAGATGTAGATTCTGCTTCCAAGTGCAAACCTGGGAGTAGTAGAAGGGCTACTATGACCATGGATTGGCTGGCAAAAGAGGCTGGCAAAACAGCTTCTGTTACCCTGACCTGGGGACACTCTGAAACCCAGCCTATCAGCTGCAACAGGCACCCCCTGGCAACTTTGTTGGCTCCTCAGTCCCTAGTATGGAGAGTGAAGCACTGGCTCACCTGCCCTGGGCACCTGTTGACCTCATCCCCCATTCCTTCAGACCAAGTTAAGGGCAGCATGAAGCTGTGATCATCTTGTTCCTTTAGGCTCCTCTTTCGAGAGCTGCCCCCACGTGCTGGTTCCAGTGTCACCACAGGCAAGGAGGTGTCAGGTGGGGACATGGATGGAGCACAGTGGGCCTGGGGCAAAGTGGGACCTCTAGGCAGCCATCACCCAAGTTATGGGACAGTAGCCTCAGATCTAGAGTCCCTCTTGGTCTCTCTGTCCAACTTCAGTCTCTGGAGTCAAATCCAAGGTCTTGAGTCAGGACTCAGACTCTGCTTGGGAGATCTAGTCATTGTGGGATGAGCTTCTTGGGGGTCCTGACTAAAGGTTTGCTGAGGTTGCCTCTGTGAGGTCATCTCAGGACTATGAGGCTGTCTTCACCAGTCCCCAAGCACTGTAATAGGCTTGGGGGAAGGGCTCTCTGTAGGGCTGCAAAGTCACAGTAGAATAAGCAGAGAGAGATACAGAAAGAGATAGCAGGAGGGAAAGACAGAGACAGAAGGAAAGACAGAGAGACAGAGGGAGACAGACACAAACATAGACAGAGATAGAGAGATAAAGACAGAGACACAATCACAATGATCAGCGAGAGACAGAGAGAGGGAGAGACAGAGACATAGACACAGAGAGAGATACATTGAGGATGGGGAGGCCAATCCAAGGAGACCAGGTTCCCTACCCTCTGCTCCTGTGCCCACACCAATGACTTCTGTTATGGACCCAGAAGCCAGCAGTCATGAAGAACCATGGAGAAACTGTAAGTGGGATCAGGGTCAGGAGTAACCACAGTGGGGCTGAAAGGGGCTGGGCTTCCCTGTACTGTCCGTGTATCCTGCTGCAACCCACATATGTGAAGTGTTCCTGTGAGTAAGCCATGTGCCCCCACCAGCCTCCTTCTAGGGCCAATGACTGGATCTCTCTTTTATGTATGTATATATGCCTTGTGTGTGTATGTGTGTGTTTGTGTGTGTGTGTGTGTGTGGTTGCTGTTGTTGTTGGCTTAACTTATTTTCTCACTTGATTTTGGTATTCCTCAGTTTACTTCTGGATGCATGTGTGTGTATGTGTCTGTGTGTGTGTGTTCCAAGTGTTGTTCATTTGGTCCATTTTCTCACTTGGGTTTTGGAGTCTCAGTGCTGTGCCTCTGTTCCTTTGTTTGCCATTGTTTGTTTGGTTTGCTTGTTCACTTTGATCTAGAATCTCTCAATGTTCTGTGTGTGTGTGTGTGTGTGTGTGTGTGTGAGTGCATTTGTGTGCACAAGTGTGCATGTGTTGTTTTGTTTGGTGAGGCTGACTTGGCTGGTCCCCCTGTGTGGTTCTGACATGCCCTTGAAGTCTTAAAGTCTTAATATCTTAAAATCAGGGCAGCCTGTGGGAATAATCTGCAATCCAGCAGCCCTCAGACCCAGCAGTAGCATCTCTGCTGTGCAGGGTGATGCTGCCAGTCTATGCAACCCACACTGCTCATGGGGCACTGCCCAGCGGAGCTCAGCCCTGCCTGGTGTCATCCACACCTCTCTACAGTGGTGACTCTCTTCCCACGCTGATGCAACCCACATTCACTCCCTCAACTTTCATGAATTCCCTCGTGGTAAATCTTGTGGCTTCCAGAGCTCATGTCTGGCTCTGCTTCAGGACCAAATCTCAAGATCATCAAAATACCAGCTGTTTCTTTGTTACTGTGGCTCTAAACAATGATCTGTGTGCAAGGTCAGCCAGTCTAGGGTTGATGTCACCTCATGCACTCTGACCCTCCAGGAATGAGAGTGAATGCTTTTTGGAATAAAACTCTGCTGCGTGATTGCTGAAAAATCATGCTTCTCTTATCAAAGCTCAGAAATTAAACAAAAATGGATGAAGAACTGGGCTGGTGAAGAACTGAGCACAGTATATAGGGCATTTACTTTGTATGTAGTAGACCTGGCTTTGATCCCAAGAATTCCATGTAGTCATGGTCAGGAGTCATTTGCCAGGTGTGACTCAAAAATAACAAAAAAAAGAAAGTAGAAAGAAAGAAAAAGAAAGTTGGAAGGAAGGAGAGAAGAAAAGAAAGAAAGAAAGAAGAAAGAAAGAAAGAAAGAAAGAAAGAAAGAAAGAAAGAAAGAAAGAAAGAAAGAAAGAAAGAAAGAGAAAGAAAGAAAGAAAGAAAGAAAGAAAGAAAGAAAGAAAAAGAAAGAAAGAAAGAAAGAAAGAAAGAAAGAAAAAGAAAGAAAGAAAGAAAGAAAGAAAGAAAGAAAGAAAAAGAAAGAAAGAAAGAAAAGAAAGAAAAAGAAGAAAGAAAGAAAGAAAGAAAGGGAGGGAGAAAGAAAGAAAGAAAAAGAAAGAAAGAAAGAAAGAAAGAAAGAAGAAAGAAAGAAAGAAAGAAAGAAAAAATAAAAAGAAAGAAAGAAAGAAAGAAAAAGAAAGAAAGAAAGAGAAAAAGAAAGAAAGAAAGAGAAAAAGAAAGAAACAAAAAAATACAAAGAAATAAAGAAAGAAAGAAGAAAGAAAGAAAGAAAGAAAAAAGAAAGAGAAAGAAAGAAAGAAAGAAAGAAGAAAGAAAAGAAGAAAGAAAGAAAGAAAGAAAAGAAAGAAAGAAAGAAAGAAAGAAGAAAGAAAGAAGAAAGAAGAAAGAAGAAAGAAAAAAGAAGAAAGAAAGAAAGAAAGAAAGAAGAAAAAAAAGAAAAGAAAGAAAGAAAGAAAGAAAGAAAAGAAAGAAAGAAGAAAAAGAAAAAGTAAGAAAAAAGAAAAAGAAAAGAAAAAAGAAAGAAAGAAAAGAAAGAAAAAGAAAAGAAAGATGAAAAAAGAAAAAAAGAAAGAAAAAGAAAATAAAAACAGAAAAAAGAAATAGATGAACCCTCACAAATAAGGGACCTGCATTTGTGTTTAGCTCTAAGCAAGTCACAGGGACATTTTGTGTCCAGCAGTAACTGCTCACCAGTGACGCTTCATGTCTAATTAGCTCATTTTCTTTCAAAGGTGGAGAAAACTCCGAGCAGTCACCCCCTCTGAAAAATCTTAGTTAGAACATGTGTCTCTGTGTTAAAAGGAAAATGTCATTGGAGAAGATACAGGGTCTTAATGAGTGGTGCTTAGTTTCCTCTATTGTCATCTTCTGAAACTTCCCACATGGAGCGACTGCCAAGGAGACCTTGAATATTTATGACAGTTTTTCTCTTCATTCTCAAGGATTCTTTGTATCTGGGGCAGTGCATTGGACATGCCCTTGGGCATCTTTTAAATTTTTTTGAGAACACTGGGCATTTTAAGGAAGCTTGTTACATATCTGGTGAGTCTTAGTTTTCTGCTAAATTTTTGCCAACCTAAGTCTTCACATTGTTATTGGGATCTCCACTGGGATGCACTGGTGTGTGTGTGTGTGTGTGTGTGTGTGTGTTCACCCCTAGGAAATAGATCTACCCATTCACAGGAAAATGTTTCTGGAGAGTCACCACTAGAATTGATAAAGGATCTGAGAATGGGTCGAGTCCTTGTCTGCAGAGAAAGCCAGTGAGGATTCAGGAGAAGCTGTTTCCAGACAGGACCAGCCCACTCAATCCTGGTCTTGGCTTCTGAACTACCAGAAATAGGACCTGGATGGGCATCCCCATTTGGCAATGGCAGTTCAAATGGATAGAGACCCTGTCACCCCATAGACTAGTGTTCTGCACTTATGTACACACACACCCACTGAATACATAACACCCCTCCATCCTTGGCGTGATTAGCATCCAATCAATCAAGGCTGAGAGCACTTTCTGGGTTGTATGTGCAGCCAAAAACAGAAGCATGGGGCATGATTGCAGACCTGGGGAACCACTGAACCTGGGTGCAAACTGTGGCACACTGCAGTTTATTAAGCTCCTTTCCACTGAGCATACCCAAACTCTTGAAGCTGAGGAAGTAGGCAAACCAGGGCCACTTTCCCTGCACCAAGATCTCTCTCTCTCTCTGATCAGCTAGATTGTCGTTCTAATTCTACATCTTCTGTTTCTACCAGCCCTGTGCTGTATGTGGGAATAATCCTGACAAAGTTCAGATGCTTTACTTAATTCACTCCTCATGCACTATTCATGTCTCCCCTGCTTTTTACAAAGAAAGACATTCAAAGAGCCAAGTGCCACACAGTTGGGAAGCAGCAGCAGAAGACACCCAAACCAATGCCTTCAAATGCTAACTCTAGACAGTTTATTTCTACTCGTTGAATTCTTTATAAGCCATAGAATCAATGGGGACACATATTTGTGAGACCAAAATTCTCCTCCTGGCCTGAGAAAGGACAGGCTTGGCATCTATCAGAACTCTTCTACTAGACTTGAGCTAAGACAGGGTGGAAGATGGTGACTATCTTTTCCCATGTAGATTGGCCATTTGTGTATATTCTCTGATGAGATGGCTGTTAATTTCTCTGTCCATGTTTGCAATCTCTCTGTTGTTGTTTTTATTTTCTTGTGGAGTTATATGTTAGAATCTTAAATCTTTGCCTGAGAAACTGGTTTGAAAATACCTTTCCCCTTCAGTAAGTGGTATTTTAACTCTGTTTTTTCTTCTCTCTGCAGGAAAAAAAAATGTTAGTTTAATATAGGCCAATGGTATATTTTTGCTTCTTTTTCCTTGACTTTATCATTAGTAAACTGCAAATCAAAACCACAATGAAGTTTTTGTAATCATGTACCTGCTAAAATGGCTCAAAAGACAAGAAGCTCTAAATGTTGCCGGATCGATAGCACAGCAGTAGGGTGTTTCCTTTGCACGTGGCAGATAAAGGACGGACCTGGTCCCATATGGTCTCCCAAGTCAGGAGCAATTTCTGAGGGCAGAGCTAGGAGTAATGACTAAGTGTCACCAGGTGTGGTCCCAAAACAAACAAAAAAAGTAAAAAAAGAATCTGAAATGTTAACATTGATGTGAAGAAAAAGAAAACTTCATCCTGTTGCCAGGAGTCTAAATTGTAACATAGAAAACAGCATGGAGGTTTCTCAAAAAAATTTTCTTTTTAAATAGGAACCTGATATGCTGCAGGAATTCTGTTCCTGGGTATTTATTTAAATTGCAAAGTTGTCAACAATTATCTGAAAATATATTGCTCAGTACCGTGTTATTTGCAATAACCAAGATTTGGACGCCACCATTGGTAAAGAAGACAAGGGAAAGTTAGTCTCAATAGTTAAGTTACCAATAAAAGACAAAGTCTTGTTAGTCTTGTTATCTGAGGCAATATAGATGGGCTGGAGGGGATTATGTTAAGGGAAATCAGTCAGAAAGAGAAAGACAAATCTCTTATATTTGTCTTGAAGGATCAAGAAATACAGAGGATCAAACCAAAGCACCAAAGGAAAATAAAGCCCAAATACTGAGATTTTAAACATACCTATTACACTTGCCAGAGAGGAAATGGGGGTGGCTGAAGAGCTGGTTCATGAAGATGACTTGAATGATGCAGGATAGAAACTGCAGGCTCAAGGGGTAAAGGAAATCAGTATCTACATTGACTGAAATGTCGAGTTGTGATGTTGAAGCTTACAGGAAAATTTCATATATGATCACAAATCACTCAAAAAATAGTGATATGACTAAAATCCAACTAAAAACATGTTTTCAATCATGGTGCTTAAATCAAGATATTAAAAAAATAGTGATAATGATCGTGAGGATTTAAGAGATTTTGGACAATGTCCCAAATAATGATTATTTGTGGGAAGAAAAAAGTGTATCTATGTCTTCCTCTGTCTCCAAGCACTCCATCTAGACAGAAGTATAACTCAGCTCTTGATATTTATGTATTTATTCTTCATCTCACTAGGAAAGCTTTTCCTTAGGGAACTGTATCACAAAGAATATCAAGATCTCAGATCTAGTTTATCAAACACTATTTCGATAGTAGAAAATATTGTTTCATTTCCTTGGGGTCTGATGAATAAGAAAAGAAACGAGGTCTTTTATATTTTCATTTTCAGAAAAAAATATTCCTGAAAATAAGTGGCTCATCACCACTGCCAACTCTTGGAAACTGAATACTGAAATTAAGGAATACATATTTTTCCGCTTATGGACCTATATCTAAGCCTTCATAAATACTCACTTCATGCTGAGAAGTAGGAATTTTTATTTTTCTATTAAAATGGAAAATCCAGTTGTTTAAAACTCGGGAAATGAAAGCAGTTCACCAGAATTCCCTAGGTGAACCTTGCTGGAGGCATCTGGCGTCTCTGAATTTTTCAATAATTCTCCCTTTAAAAGTTTTCTCTTTTATCACACACTGGCTGTAAGCACTTGTTTTCCCCTCTCATGCACCTCGGCACCATCAGAATACTAACCGCAGCGCTGCCCACCATCGCCTTGAAAGCTGAGGCTGGAAAAGGGGGAGGGGTGCCTAGAACTTCTGAGACTTTGGAAGATGCTTCCAGAGGCTCCTGCAGGCCTGGAGAGCAGCCATGGTTGTTTTTGGTTTGTCCCTTTCTGGAAAAGATTGAAACTGAAAATTGTATCAGGAGCAGGAAAATCAACTCACCATAGGCAAGTGACATAACAAGACCAAGTGACATAACCAAGACCAAGTGACATAACAAGTGACATAACAAGACCTGCTCAGAAAGAGCACTAAGAAGGGAGCAACTCTATCTGAAATCAAGCCCGTTGTTCTTCACACAACAACACACTCCTCTCTTTTGCTGCATCTGTCCCAGGAGAAGCACGTCATCTCCAACTCATACACACACACCACCACTATGATTTCAGTCAGGGGCAGGATGAGGCCTGTGGGGGAATCTCTCCCTCTGTCTCATCTCTTCTCAGTGGTCCCAACTCCCCCAGAAATCTGCAAGGGAGAGCAAGTTTGCAGAATCAGGGGAGAAATTGTGTAGGTTCATTTCTTGGTGCTCATGGTCTCCCTGTTGACAGGGAACAAAGGGGAACAAGTTGGGCAAGAGTAGAAAGATTAGGAATAGGTTCTGGAGAAGGACCATCAATATGGCAGGTCACAAAGGGGGGCCATGACCTGCATCACCAAAGACCTGTTGGATAATCTAGTTCACCAAACTCCAGAAAAAAATTATCTCAGTACCTTGCCCCTGTCTTAATGCCCTCTCATCCTTGGAACCCAATAAAAACACCCACTCAATTGCTGATCTTTGATAAAAAGCTATCAAAGGGGAAAGACATCTCTGTTCTGCCTTTCTTTGGTCTCCTTCTCCAGAGAGTTGTTCCATACTTGGGGACCTGCCTGCCTCCTTTTCCCTTTCTCCCTTCCCCTAACTACAACTATTGAAGTTGGCTTTCCAACTTCAGCCTCTCACTTTCCAGTCTTGACTCCTTGTGGCCAAAGCCTGAGCCTCTCACCTGCTCTAACACTGTATGTTCCTGTGCATTCCTTCTGTGGCAACACAGTTGCCACAACAAAAATTAAATTTATGCAGAATTGAACTCGCAAACCATCCAGCCCATGGAGTAACTTTTACAAGGTGCCTGAATTTAAATCAATCCAAGAAAAGAAAAAGGTGTCTAGGTACCAAAATGAGTGGAGAGATAGTATAGCAAGTAGGATACTTGCTTTGTACATGGCAGACCCTGGTTAGATCACCAGCATATATACAAGTCCTCTGAGGCCTACCAGGAGTGATCCTGAACACAGCTTCCAGTTAAAATCAAACCAGACCACCTCTAAGGTCCTATTAATTTTTTAACAATGTGTAGTTCTTGGGGCCAGAGTAATAGCACAGCAGTAGGGAGCTTGCCTTGCATGCAGATGACTCAGGATGGACCTGGTTCTATTCCTGGCATCCCCTATGGTCCCTCGAGCCTGCCAGGAGTAATTTCTGAGCACAGAGCCAGGGATAACCCCTGAGCCCTACCAGTTATAGTCCCAAATCAAAAAAAAAAAAAACAAAAACAACAACCAAAAACCCAATGTGTAGTTTTGAAAAACTATAGGACATGCTATGAAATCAAAATTGTATAAATGCATATTTAAGTTTATATACATGTATTATATAAAAATTACATATTTGATTATATGTATATATAACTCCAAGTGTGGCCAAATTTCATATAGTTTATCTATTGTTCCATAATCATTCTCTAGTGTTTGACTGTAGAACTATCTCAAATGGTTAATTTCAAGTCTTTCAACCATTTACCCTTTGGAGGTCCTTGAAGCTGAATTACCGCACTCATTCCACAACATCACTTGATGAGCAAATCTATCCTCTAAAGAAAAGCTTTAGCCAAATGATAACTTCTAAATCAACTGGAACTCAAATGCTGTCATTTAACTGAATTGTTAACCAAATTTCATTTGAAGCAAAACAACTGTGACTTCTGTTTAAAAATTCAAAATAGGAATTTTTACTAAAGCATTGTCATGGTAATGCCATCGCAGTTTAGAGGATTTAGGAAGAAAGTGTATGAAGATTGGCACAGTGGCTGTCACACAGGATGTCATTATGCTGAGATTCAGAGTGACAAATCCATTCTGGGACAAAGATGCATCCCGGAAGCCTTCTTCAACTTCTGTGGAAACCAGGAGAAATGCAAGGGGACAAGAACCGTACACTACACCTTGGATTTATTATTCATTTGAATGTAAATGAATTTTTTGTTCATTGCATGCTCTGGAACTTTCATTGTGTCCAATGTTGTCATAAACAACTCTTGTATTCAGCTATGCCAGCCCTTCTGAGGTAAAGAGGATGAAAACAGGAAAAGTCATTCACCCAATTCTAAATGTTCCAGAAAACAATGTCTACAGCTGATTCTCTTCATTGTTTCATGGTAGAAATTCTGGGTCCTGGAACTGAAAGGTGTTACACCCCACTCAGGAAGGGCACACATCAGAAGTGTTTTTTAACCTTAGGTATAGTGCACTCCTGAAAAAGAATTATTTGCCAAAAAGGCCAGCTTAGAGTAGTCAAATCAGTTGACCCTTTGCGTGGATTGTTTGGCTATCATTCTAAACGTGGTTGTAACTATCTCTCTCTTTATTTTTGACCATTATTAGAAATCAGGCCTCAGTATTTCTTTTTTTTTTTTAATGCATAATTTTTTTTTATTTAAACACCTTGATTACATACATGATTGTGTTTGGGTTTCAGTCATAAAAGGAACACCACCCATCACCAGTGCAACATTCCCATCACCCAAGTCCCAAATCTCCCTCCTCCCCACCCAACCCCCGCCTGTACCCTAAACAGGCTCTACATTTCCCTCATACATTCTCAATATTAGGACAGTTCTAAATGTAGTTATTTCTCTAACTAAACTCATCACTCTTTGTGGTGAGCTTCCTGAGGTGAGCTGGAACTTCCAGCTCTTTTCTCTTTTGTGTCTGAAAATTATTATTACAAGGGTGTCTTTCATTTTTCTTAAAACCCATAGATGAGTGAGACCATTCTGCGTTTTTCTCTCTCTCTCTGACTTATTTCACTCAGCATAATAGATTCCATGTACATCCATGTATAGGAAAATTTCATGACTTCATCTCTCCTGACAGCTGCATAATATTCCATTGTGTATATGTACCACAGTTTCTTTAGCCATTCGTCTGTTGAAGGGCATCTTGGTTGTTTCCAGAGTCTTGCTATGGTAAATAGAGCTGCAATGAATATAGGTGTAAGGAAGGGGTTTTTGTATTGTATTTTTTGTGTTCCTAGGGTATATTCCTAGGAGTGGTATAGCTGGATCGTATGGGAGCTCGATTTCCAGTTTTTGGAGGAATCTCCATATCGCTTTCCATAAAGGTTGAACTAGACAGCATTCCCACCAGCAGTGGATAAGAGTTCCTTTCTCTCCACATCCCCGCCAACACTGTTTATTCTCATTCTTTGTGATGTGTGCCATTCTCTGGGGTGTGAGGTGGTATCTCATCGTTGTTTTGATTTGCATCTCCCTGGTGATTAGTGATGTGGAACATTTTTTTCATGTGTCTTTTGGCCATGCATATTTCTTCTTTGTCAAAGTGTCTGTTCATTTCTTCTCCCCATTTTTTGATGGGGTTAGATGTTTTTTTCTTGTAAAGTTCTGTCAGTGCCTTGTATATTTTGGAGATTAGCCCCTTATCTGATGGGTATTGGGTGAATAGTTTCTCCCACTCAGTGGGTGGCTCTTGTATCCTGGGCACTATTTCCTTTGAGGTGCAGAAGCTTCTCAGCTTAATATATTCCCATCTGTTAATCTCTGCTTTCACTTGCTTGGAGAGTGCAGTTTCCCTCCTTGAAGATGCCTGTAATGTCCTGGAGTGTTTTGCCTATGTGCTGTTCTATATATCTTATGGTTTTGGGGCTGATATCGAGGTCTTTAATCCATTTGGATTTTACCTTTGTACATGATGTTAGCTGGGGGTCTAAGTTTAATTTTTTGCAAGTGGCTATCCAATTGTGCCAACACCACTTGTTGAAGAGGCTTTCCCTGCTCATTTAGGATTTCCTGCTCCTTTATCAAAAATTAGATGGTTGTATCTCTGGGGAACATTTTCTGAGTATTCAAGCCTATTCCACTGATCTGAGGACCTATCCTTATTCCAATACCATGCTGTTTTGATAACTGTTGCTTTGTAGTACAGTTTAAAGTTGGGAAAAGTAATTCCTCCCATATTCTTTTTCCCAATGATTGCTTTAGCTATTCGAGGGTGTTTATTGTTCCAAATGAATTTCAAAAGTGTCTGATCCACTTCTTTGAAGAATGTCATGGGTATCTTTAGAGGGATGGCATTAAATCTGTATAATGCCTTGGGGAGTATTGACATTTTGATGATGTTAATCCTGCCAATCCATGAGCAGGGTATGTGTTTCCATTTCCGTGTGTCCTCTCTTATTTCTTGGAGCAGAGTTTTATAGTTTTCTTTGTATAGGTCCTTCACATATTTAGTCAAGTTGATTCCAAGATATTTGAGTTTGTGTGGTACTATTGTGAATGGGGTTGTTTTCTTAATGTCCATTTCATCCTTATTACTATTGGTATATAGAAAGGCCATTAATTTTTGTGTGTTAATTTTGTAGCCTGCCACCTTGCAATATGAGTCTATTGTTTCTAGAAGCTTTTTGATAGAGTCTTTAGGGTTTTCTAAGTAGAGTATCATGTCATCTGCAAACAGTGAGAGCTTGACTTCTTCCTTTCCTATCTGGATTCCCTTGATATCCTTTTCTTGCCTAATCGCTATAGCAAGTACTTCCAGTGCTATGTTGAATAGGAGTGGTGAGAGAGGACAGCCTTGTCTTGTGCCAGAATTTAGAGGGAAGGCTTTCAGTTTTTCTCCATTGAGGATAATATTTGCCACTGGCTTGTGGTAGATGGCCTTCACTATATTGAGAAAGGTTCCCTCCATTCCCATCTTGCTGAGAGTTTTGATCAAGAATGGGTGTTGGACCTTATCAAATGCTTTCTCTGCATCTATTGATATGATCATGTGGTTTTTATTTTTCTTGTTATTGATGTTGTGTATTATGTTGATAGATTTACGGATGTTAAACCAGCCTTGCATTCCTGGGATGAAACCTACTTGATCGTAGTGGATGATCTTCTTAACGAGGCATTGAATCCTATTTGCCAGGATTTTGTTGAGGATCTTTGCATCTGCATTCATCAGTGATATTGGTCTGTAATTTTCTTTTTTGGTAGCGTCTCTGTCTGGTTTAGGTATCAAGGTGATGTTGGCTTCATAAAAGCTATTTGGAAGTGTTTCAGTTTGTTCAATTTCATGAAAGAGTCTTGCCAAGATTGGCAGTAGTTCCTCTTGGAAAGTTTGATAGAATTCATTAGTGAATCCATCTGGACCTGGGCTTTTGTTTTTCGGCAGACATTTGATTACTGTTTTAATTTCATCAATGGTGATGGGGGTGTTTAGATATGCTACATCCTCTTCCTTCAACCGTGGAAGATTATAAGAGTCCAAGAATTTATCCATTTCTTCCAGGTTCTCATTTTTAGTGGCGTAGAGTTTTTCAAAGTAGTTTCTGATTACCCTTTGAATCTCTGTCATATCAGTAGTGATCTCTCCTTTTTCATTCCTGATACGAGTTATCAAGTTTCTCTCTCTCTCTTTCTTTGTTAGGTTTGCCAGTGGTCTATCAATCTTGTTTATTTTTTCAAAGAACCAACTTCTGCTTTCGTTGATCTTTCGGATTGTTTTTTGAGTTTCCACTTCGTTGATTTCTGCTCTCAGCTTTGTTATTTCCTTCTGTCTTCCTATTCTTGGGTCCTTTTGTTGAGCATTTTCTAGTTCTATTAGCTGTGTCATTAAGCTACTCAGGTAAGCTCCTTCTTCCTTCCTGATGTGTGCTTGCAAAGCTATAAATTTTCCTCTCAGTACTGCTTTTGCTGTGTCCCATAAGTTCTGAGAGTTGTGTCTTTATTGTCATTTGTTTCCAGGAACCTTTTTATTTCCTCCTTGATTTCATCTCGGACCCACTGGTTATTGAGCATGAGGCTGTTTAACTTCCAGGTGTTAAAGTGTTTCTTCTGAGTCCCTTTGGAGTTCACAAATAATTTCAGAGCCTTGTGGTCAGCGAAGGTAGTCTGCAAAATTTCTATCCTCTTGATCTTATGGAGGTATGTTTTATGTGCCAGCATGTAGTCTATCCTGGAGAATGTCCCATGTGCATTGGAGAAGAATGTGTATCCAGGTTTCTGGGGATGGAGTGTCCTATATATATCCACTAGGCCTCTTTCTTCCATTTCTCTCCTCGGGTCTAGTATATTCTTGTTGGGTTTCAGTCTGGTTGACCTGTCCAGTGTTGACAAAGCCGTGTTAAGGTCCCCCACAATTATTGTGTTGTTGTTGATATTATTTTTCAGATTTGTCAACAGTTGTACTAAATATTTTGCTGGCCCCTCATTCGGTGCATATATGTTTAGGAGAGTGAATTCTTCCTGCTCTACGTACCCCTTGATTAATATAAAATGTCCGTCTTTGTCCCTTACAACCTTCCTGAGTATAAAGTTTGCATTATCTGATATTAGTATGGCCACTCCAGCTTTTTTATGGGTGTTGTTTGCTTGGATAACTTTTCTCCAGCCTTTTCTTTTGAGTCTATGTTTGTTCTGACTATTCAGGTGCGTTTCTTGTAGGCAGCAGAAGGTTGGATTGAGTTTTTTGATCCATTTAGCCACTCTGTGTCTCTTAACTGGTGCATTTAGTCCATTGACGTTGAGAGAAAGAATTGTCCTGGGATTTAACGCCATCTTTATTTCAAAATTTGGTGTGTCTTTTGGGTAGTCTTGTCTTAGATTAGGTCTTTCAGTTTTTCTCTTAAGACTGGTTTTGTGTCTGTGAAGTTTCTGAGCTGTTTTTTGTCTGTGAAACCATGTATTCTTCCATCAAACCGGAAAGTGAGTTTTGCTGGGTATAGTATTCTGGGTGAAGCATTCATTTCATTCAGTCTTGTCACAATATCCCACCACTGCTTTCTGGCATTGAGCGTTTCTGGTGACAGGTCTGCTGTAAATCTCAGGGAAGCTTGCTTGAACATGATTTCCCCTTTTGATCTTGCTGTTTTCAGAATTCTGTCTCTATCTGTGGGATTTGTCATTGTGACTAGGATGTGTCTTGGGGTGGTTTTTCTGGGGTCTCTTTTGGTTGGTACTCTTCGGGCATGCAGGATTTGATCACCTATATTCTTTAGCTCTGGAAGTTTCTCTTTAATGATGTTCTTGACCATTGATTCTTCCTGGAAATTTTCTTCCTGGGTCTCTGGGACTCCAATGATTCTTAAGTTGTTTCTGTTGATCTTATCATAGACTTCTATTTTCGTCTGTTCCCATTCTTTGACTAATTTTTCCATTGTCTGCTCATTTGCTTTAAGTTTTTTGTCCAATCTCTCCTGCTGTATGGAATTGTTATGTATCTCATCTTCCACAGCACCAAGTCTATTCTCAGCTTCTGATACCCTGTCCCAGAGCTTATCCATTTTGTCATTCACTTCGTTTACTGACTTTTTCAGTCCTGTTAGTTGACATGTTATTTCAGTTTGGAGTTTTGTCATTTCTGCCTTCATATTTTCTTGGTTCTTATTAGTGTTCTGGTCAACTCGATCCATGGTTTCTTGGAGTCTGTTGAGCACCTTCCATATTGCTAGTCTAAAGTCCTTATCTGAGAGGTTGATTAGTTGTTCAGTCATTATCTGGTCCTCAGAATTGTCATCTTCATTCTCTATGTCTGATGCTGGCCTGCGTTGTTTCCCCATTGTCACACTTGTATTGTGGGTTTTTCTACGTGTTGTAGTGGTATTCATTGTCTATATGATGTAGGCAGCACACTCCTCTGGCTCCTCCCTTTCTGGATGGGCTGACTTGCCTCTAAGGGAGGGGAGTCCTCCGTGGATGAAGCCTCACACTGGGTCAAATCTTAGGCCCGAGCATGCAACAGAGAAGACAGTCCAGAGAGAAATGTTTGCTTCTGTGATATAGCGCCGTTCTTAGTGTGATTTTTCCTTCTTGTTGCAATGGAGTTCTTTCCTTAGAAAGAGTGCACGGCCGCGTAGCGAAGCGGAGCGGCCGTGCTCCTCTGAGCCTCTTTTTGCCCCACTCGCAAGAGTTTCACGCAAGAGGACAGTAGACAGACATAGACAGGTCACGCTCACAGTCTTTCACAGCTGAGCCCCACTGGGCCGGTGTACTTTCGCGGATTTTCCCCGCCTGGTGTCACACACAGGGAGCCAGCTTTTGCAAAGGTTAGCCAGTTTTTATGCTCTGAAGTCCCTCCCTGAAAATGGCGTCTCGGCGAGCGAGGTTTCTGGAGGCTCTTTTTGCCCCACTCGCAAGAGTTTCAAGCAAGAGGACAGTAGACAGACATAGACAGGTCACACTCACAGTCTTTCACAGCTGAGCCCCACTGGGCCGGTGTACTTTCGCGGATTTTCCCTGCCTGGTGTCACACACAGGGAGCCAGCTTTTGCAAAGGTTAGCCGGTTTTTATGCTCTGAAGTCCCTCCCTGAAAATGGCGTCTGGGCGAGCAAGGTTTCTGAAGGCTCTTTTTGCCCCACTCGCAAGAGTTTCACGCAAGAGGACAGTAGACAGACATAGACAGGTCACACTCACAGTCTTTCACAGCTGAGCCCCACTGGGCTGGTGTACTTTCCCGGATTTTCCCCGCCTCAGGCCTCAGTATTTCTAACAAAGAAAATACAGTTCCAAAAGCCCGCCAAAAGTCTCCTGCTGAGAGCTCTTGTGATCTCTCTTTCTCCACCCATTTCCTTAAAGGTATCTGGTTTCCTTTTACCTGTCTCTTCACATGCTAATTTTAGCTCTGATCTCATTGGTTTATCCCCTTTTTCTTTCTCCCTGGCTACGCCCCAAATATCTGTCTATTTAAGGCCCAATAAAGCCTCTGGCCTCTCTCTCTGGCCTCACCTCTTGTTTTCACCATGTAATTCTGTGTGGTCTCATTTATTTCATATTTCATATTTCATATTCGCCTCTTCGTGCTTCCGCTTGATTCCCAGTGGGAAAAAGAACCCACTAAAGTTTGCTTAGGGATTTTTTTTATCTTATCAGGATAAAAGGTCCGCAGCAGAAAGGAAAATTATATTGAAGCTCGAGCACATCCCTGAAGCAGCAACCTAATCATTTAGTAAATTTTCTCATTGTTATTTCTTACATTTTACTCACTGTGCTTTAAAGCTTGACAACACTGTAGGGCTTCATACACACAACATTCCAGCTCCACACACCCCACCACTATGCCAGTTTCCTCCCCAATGTCCCCATTCCTATCTCTACCTCAACTTTTCTATTGATGCCCCCAATCTCTCTACTGTTTCATGGACTACTTTCTTCAGATCATCATACTATGCTTCTTAATATCTCACACAAGATTGAGATTATTTTGAATCTGTACCTCTATTTCTGGCTGACTTCACTCAGCACAATTCTCTCCAGTTCCATCTCTTTGATGGCAAAAGGCATAATTTCATTTTTTTTCTTAGAGCTGAGTACAATTCCCTAGAGGTTAGGCACCACAATTTCTTTAACTGGTCATCTATTCTTAGACACTATGGTGGTCATTTCTTATTTTAGTCCATTTCTTAGAAGTGCCTTTCTGTGGAACAATACATAAATGGACATAAACATGAAGACAGAGAGTCATGAATGGATTCCTATTGGAAAGGTAAAGTATTTTTTTGGCTAGCATTATGTATGTGTGAGCGAAAGAGTGAGAGAGAGGGGAGGGGTGTTTCCTTTGCATGTCTGCATGTAGGGTACCTGGATCTCAGTTCTAACATTCAGGAACACAGCATAGACCAGTGTTTTTCAACCATTTTTGTGCAAAGGCACACTTTTTTCATGAAAAAAAAAAAATCATGAGGTACACCACCATTAGAAAATGTTAAAAAAAATTTAACTCTGCCGATATTGACTATATAGAAAGTAATTCTCTGGAATAGGAATCAAATGAACATGAATAAATTATTTATAATTACTTTATTATGAAATAGTAAAGTATTTTATAATTGTTCATATTTTTGTTCACTTACTCAGTGTGAAACCTGGGCATATGTGCCTGAACACAAAGCTGATATTCTGGTAGGAATCGAAGAAAGACACACACGTAGCTCTTCGTCAACAGCTCTCAGTCTCTCTCTGTTTTTAGTTTTTATAGAAATCAGGCTTGAAAATTTCATCTCACACAGATATATAGTGGAAAATGGGAGCAATGTCAAAATAGCTTTGTTTGTCAGAATAGGGAACTCCTTGGCAGTATCCAACCAAAAACTGTACAAAGGTAGATCAGCAAATCTTAGTTTGAAACCACAATTTTGTCTCAGTTCAGTTAGTTCCTCCTGCTCCTGTAAAGGCATGTCCTTTCAACCAACTGCTTCTAAGCTATAAGGGTCCTTAATCCAGTCAAGGTATTCAGTGAAGAGAAATAAAATGACAACTTCTCCTCGAGAGTTTTTCAATGTTTAACTATTATCTCATACAGTGCAGCAGTATAAAACACCTTGCGATTGCTTGGTGAGTGTGTACATTTCAAGATTGCCACTTTCCACGTGTTGATGCCAGAGTTGCACCTTTGAACAGAATCCATTTATTTTTATCTGTACTTATAAGCAGGTTTTCATTTCTGCCTTGCATTCTTGTGTTCAGTTCATTCAGATGATGACAAATATCTGCCAGGTATGCCAGCCTTGCATCACTTGCAAGCAGCTTTGTGTAATCCAACCTCTCATTTGTCAGAAACACTTTAAGTTTCTCCCACAGCTCATACACATGACACAAGATCTTGCCACACGAAAACCACCTGACCTCCGTATGAAACAGCAAGGTTTTATGCTTCCCTCCCATCTCCTCACACAAAGCTGAAAATATGCAACATTTCACGAGTTATGACTTTACAAAGTTTATCATATACACAACATCATCCAACAAAGAAACTAGGTCTGCTAGTAAAGTCTTGGCTACGAGGGTCTCATGGTGTAAAAAACAATGCATAAAAATCACATCTGGATTTCTTTCCTTCACTCTGCTTACAAAGTCTTTGGTGTGCCTGACCATGCTGCAGCTCCATTGGTGCAGACACTCGTGCACTTTTCCCAATTAAGTCCTCCTTGTTCAAGGTATTCTGGTGTGACCTGAAATTTTTCTTCTCCTTTTGTTTTTCTGGCAATGCCTTGCAAAAAAAGTTTTCTCTAATTGCATCACCATCCACAAAACACACATTAGTCAAGAGTTCAGCACATCCACAGATAACAGTAGACTCATCAAGTTGCAATGAAATTTCTCACTGATACAGATCTTTTCCAAAGCCACATTTTTGATGTCTGCAGACATGTCATTAATAAGTCTGGAAATTGTGTAGTCTGAGAAAGGGACTTTGGCTATTTTCTTAGCTGCTTCAGGTCCGAGTATCTCCTTTATAATAGCTTTGCAGGCTGAAAGTATTAATGTCTCTGCCACAGAGTGTGACTTTTTTTGACTTGGCTATAAATTCAGCAACTTGATAGTTAGCTCTAAGAGCTCTTTCATTTATCTGGGGCCAGAGGGATAGCACAGCGGGAAGGCATTTGCCTTAGATGCAGAATGATGATGGTTTGAATCCCAGCATCCCATATGGTCCCCTGAGCCTACCAGGAGTGATTTCTGAGCACAGAGCCAGGAGTAATCCCTGAGTGCTGCCGGGTGTGACCCAAAAATCAAAAAAAAAAAAAAAAAAAAAAAAAAAAGCTCTTTCATTTATCTTGGTGATTTTTCTCATGAAAGTTGCCTGTTTCTCCATGTTTTTATACAGGCAAACCAAAAAAGTACACATTCTTGCTTTGAAGTAATGGCGTTTTAGTTTACTTGGGACTATAGCACTGTTAGATAGCTTTTCACCACACACCATGCACGTTGAGTTGGTTTCTTTGCATCTTCAGTGAAAGTAAATCCAAATGAAATAAAACTTTTCCTATATTGCCTTGTGCCAAAGAATTTGCTTGAGCTAACCATCTTTGCTTTCTTTTGATCCCCACTCATACTTGGGCTACCATGTGACTCCAAATTTTGTTCAGAGTCCAGTTATTTCCTTTTCAAAAACTTGTTCATCACTGCAGTATCTGCTCCTGTCTCACTGTCACTCAATACTTACTGCGCTTGTCTCCTCCAGATAGCCACTGTCCGTCACACTCAGCACTCTTCTGCACATGTCTCCATCCAGATCCATCAGTCAGTGCTCTTCTGCTCATGTCTCTTCCAGATCCATCACTTAGTGCTCTTCTGTGCTGCGACTTCAATAATCCTCTAGAGTCCAGATCCATTGGGGCTCCTCTGTGCATTGGAGATCTACTTCGATGTCTCCTCCTATAACAGTGACACCGAAGCCACTTATAGTCCGTAATATGCAGCTTCATCTCACAAATAAACCAATCATTAGACCAATGTATTTGTGAGCCAACGCTGCATGCTATGGATGAAATTGGAATTTTTTTCTCATGTCACACCAGACAATATCTCAAGGCACACTAGTGTGCCACGGCACAGTGGTTGAAAAACGTTGGCATAGACAGTGCTGATGATGATGAATGGAGTGGAGGCCTTTCTCTTCTAGCCAGGCCAGGCACCTGTACCCAGTTCCTTCCAGCAGGTCTGAGGTTTCAGGGTAGCAGCAAGGAAAAGACACAGTTAGTAGAAGTCCAGAGACAAGCAGCTTTATTAAAGGCCCTAGACACCATGTGTGGCTTCTAAACTAATCTTTTAAGCATCCTCCTTAAGGTGTCCTGCATTTATTCCTGTCTCTGCACTCCATATCTTGTGTCCTCCTCCTGAGATTTCTCTTGCTAAATCTCTCACTGAATCCCGCTACACCACTCAGACAACCCCTTTGTTACCTTCCATAGATCCCTCCCAGATGTGGGCTGGTCTGAACATCAGGTAAGATTAGCATTCAGCTTAGGGAGGGGTAACAGACCAGGTTTCAGAGTCATGACCACCATGAAAGACAAAGTTCAACTTCTAGGCAAGAGAATTGAGTCTTCCCCATGCTAAACACCTGCTCCATGCCCAATAGGGTCTTTGGTTTCTTCTGTCTCCCCTGGATCCCTCTGGAGTTGTTGGCTTAAAATCCTCAGCACACAAAGGAGGAAGGCTCACCCAGTACTCTATGAGCTACACCCACAACTCCTCAGTACCTACCAATTCACCTTCAAATGCTCTTTCTTTCTCATAATTAAGGCCCAAGCCTGTTTTATAATCTAGTCTCAACCTTCCATGGTTAACTAGCAACTATAGGCAACCTTTCAGGCTGAGTAGAAGCTGTTCTTTTAACACTGTCCAATGCAATTCTGCAATAGGAGGTAGAAGATATGAAAACTCAAGGAGATACAAGAAAATTGTATAATCTTGTTGCTGATGCCACAGAAAATTTTCCCCAGGAGACCTAAAATTACATTTAAAAAAATCACTCTGACTCTTGACAATTTTGACAAAAACACAACTGAGAAAATTTTGAAAAAGAAACTGAGGCCCACACTCTCTAACAGACCTGAGTTGTGCACCCCAAAGTTTAGAGCAGGTGTTGGGAAGGAATTGGCAGCATCCCCAACACCAAGTAGAGCTCTCCCCTCAAAACACAAGTGTGTGGCCATAATTCTCATGTGCACTGTCTCTCCCATGCAGGCATGGCTGTTGCCATCTCCTTGCACCCCAGCCAGCTGACATGAAAACAGTATTCTGGAAACTGTCCTCAGCTGACTGGGTGGGTCTGAGGCCATTGTTGGCCTTGGCCGTGTTTCTTATGTGAGCAGTTCCAAAAGCACAATAGCGGTGAAGCATTTTACCTCATGTTCTTGTCTGCCAGAAGTGTTCTCAGAAGTGTCTGTACAGGATTCATTGATGGCCATTTGGTGGGACCACATTGGGTTTTTTTTCTTACTGTTGTTTTTAAGGATTCCTCATCATTTTGGACAAAAGCATTTTATCAGGCCTATCTTTGGCAATCGTTTCTCCTGCTATGTGATTTGTCTTTTTAATTCTCTTAGCAGTATCTTGCCCATATGAAACGTTTTTAGCTTGTAATAAAGTTCACTTAATTCTTGATTGATGACTTCTTTTGTGAACCATGTTCACATGGCATTGTATTGAGTCACTTGATATCAAAACTATCTAGATCTCTCCTGTGTTCCAATCTAAGTTTATAATCTAAATCATTATTGCTTGGGCATTGCACTTAGCTGTATGTTTTATTTAAATTTAATGTATGAAGGTGTGTGTTAATCTTCTCTTTTTTTGCATATGGACAAGTTGTCCAAGCACCATTTTTTTAAGAAAACATTTTTTTCTTCAATATATTGCCTTTGCTCTTTTGTCAATAATAGATTGAGTATATACTATTATGTGTTTTAGAAGCTACTTTTGAGGAGGTATTTTAGGCATCTTTACCTGTTATAAACTTATTCTGTCAATTGCATCAATTGCAAACCTTTTCTTCTAGATTCTTGTTGCTTGTTTTAATTTTGCTTATGGGGACTTTTAGGCAAGATTTTAACTTTCATCATTTAATGTTAATTATTTCTTTGAAGTCTTTGTGTTTTCTGCCCTGCATAGAACTGCATAAATTATAGAAATAGAATTCTATTTTTTCCTCTGACAGGCTCATTATCTTCTTTTTATAAGATGTGAATCTATATGATCATCACATTGCATATGACAACATGCAATCAAGGATCAAACTTGAATTTTCCCAAATTTCTAGTCATTTTTATAAAACACTCAAACTATGATCGATATATTTTTTTAATTATACCACAGCAGTAAAACTTTGACCATATTCTGATCATAAAGGTTTAATTTCTCTTGGCCTTTCTTCTTTCTGAAATTCTGTGGCACCAATCATGGTTCTTACAGTGGTTCTTCCAAACTTATAATACACTTGCTAATTCCTTAACAATCTTGCTGTCTTGGTCATAATTGTCTGAACACACAAGTGGGCAAAGCACTCTAGAAAGTCAATAGCTTTCATGTTTTTTAAGGGATATCTCCAATTTTGGGTGCATGCCTCACATGTTTGTGAGCATATTTCTGACCTTTGGGATTGAAGGAACTATGAAGATTTTGTACAGATTCCTGAATTGTATGTCCCAGTGTCCAAAGGGGTTACTATGTCTAGCTAGTATAACTGGCTGCTCTGGTCTATCTCTACAGGACACCCACACATCAAAACAACTTGGGCAAATGCCCCTTCCCTGTATGCAACCCCACCCTCCAATTTTCTGGTATTTGTGTTTTTATGGAAGAAGGCAAGACATCTAGGTGAGCAGATAGCATTCCTGAGAACAGTGGAATATTTACACCCATATGTTGGTGAAAAAGCATGTCTTCATGGATATGATAACTTCATGGAGGACGTGTGAAGATGGTTTATATAAAACCATTCTAGCGTCAATTTAAAGAGGGGTTCCACTTTGAGAAAAAGAAATTTAGGGACTAACACAGTGGGTAGAGTGTTTACCTTGCATGTGGCCAATCTGGGTTCAGTCCTTGGCATCTCATATGTTCCCCCAAGCACTGCCAGGAGCAATTTCTGAGTGCAGAGCCAGTAGTAACCCCTGAGCACCACCAGATGTGGCCAAAAGCAACCCCCCCAAAAAAAAGAAAAAAGAAAAATTGATATCTAGCATTTTTCATGAATAGAATGGGAGCTATGATGAAAATGGAGATGGGGGATATTAAGTGAAATTAGTCAGAAAGACATAGGGGCCTGAGCTATAGCACAACAGTAGAATGTTTGCCTTGCAAGAGGCCAAACTAGGAAGGACTCTGGTTCAATTCCCACATCCCATATGGTCCCCTGAGCCTGCCAGGATTGAATTCTGAGTGCAGAGTCAGGAGTAACCCCTGAGAGCTACCAGGTGTGACCCAAGAACAACAAAAATAACAACAAAGATAGAAACAAATTCAGCAATCTTCTTTTATGTATGAGAAAACAAAGGTAGAGAATGGAATGAAATGTGCAATGAAATAAACTCTGAGACTGATCACAGGATTGAAGTGACCAAAAGAGCACAGGAGAGGCAGGGCTGTGAGAAAAGAAGAGTGTGCTGAGGACACCTTGGGACAGAGGTAGAAGAATCCAGGCATTTTGGTGCAGCAACAGTGACATCATTAGAAACCCTGTTTCCCCAGAAATCATCATTTTCAACTAATTGCTGAATTAATTTTCAAGTGTCCAATATCTACATTGCCAGGTCATTTGGGAGGCCTGGGAGCAAGGTTTATCCCTTGCTCTTTCAGCATCGAGATAATGGTATGTGCATAAATTTTCATTTGAATATGCTAATGCAATTAATTCGATTAAAATATCGCCCAACCTTTTAGTAACCTTGGAAGGTACCAATTGTTCTAGAGTACATGCACATCACTGCACTGGCCTCAGTGAAAATAATTAAGTGGTCGATGGTAGAACAGATTCTGAGCCAAGGGGCTGGAATGTGCCTGGTTCTGTGACCTCCCAAGCTAGCTGCTCCTTACAGGGCACCTGGACTTCCTAAATGGGAGATCCTGGAGACAAAGATGTGGGCAAGTTACTGGGCAGTGCCTGAGCATAAACAAGGCAGGGGTCTGGGAACTGTGAGTAGACGTGGTAACCTCAGGATTACCCAGCCGGAAGCAAAATATCTGAGACACAGGGGAGTCTGTCTACAGCTCATCTGGTGGCCCAGCACCCAAAAAAGAAAGGGGCCAATGCTCTGGGATCAAAGGTTTTGCCTTCATTACTCTCTAGGCAACAGCAACATCACAGCTGCCAGCCATGTGGCCTGCCCTCCTTGGCCAGCTCCTGCATTACCCCACTTAGCGCAAATGCAAGATTGACTGTCCAAGCATCCTTCCCACCTTCACCAGCAGCCACAGGACAGGTGGCTCCCTATGGCCTGTACATGCAGCCTTGGTATGAAAGTTGCAAGGAGCAGACTTGTTCCTTCACAAGGTCAGCTCCATCTAGAAGGGCAGATCTTACCCAGTGGCCACTGAGTCTTGTTCAGAGAAGCACATAGTCACCCTGCAGCCTTAGAAAAGAAGATCAAGTGTGAGCAGGAGATGCAGGGTATCTGCTGTGGAGACACACATGAGGATACACTCATATCCAGGAGAACTAACAGGTACAGATGACACACATGTACCTGCTCACACTCACTGCACAAAAGTACACACATGGACACACAAATACAGGTGAATACAGGACCAGATGACACAAAATTCCATTCACACTCACTGCACGCAGGCACTCACATGGACACTTTTATATTAGCATAAAGGCAAATACATCTGTACACAAAGAAACAAAGGTGATTGTAAGGGAAGCATGCCCACATACTTATGAGTGCAATACTTACTGCACACATGTGCACAACATGCACAAAATTCCCCAACACAATCATATGTGCAAGTACTAATAGGCAACATCAGGATGCACATACATGCACACTCACATGTGCACACATAGCTACAGTATGCACACATCCTAGCACCCATGTATAGTGGCTCATGCATACATACAAATACCTATGCACACACGTGTTTGTGCCCCAGGTGAAGGCTGAGGGCTCTGAACTCAGGGAGAGGCATGCCACTGCTTTTGTCTGGCATCGGTTTTTGCTCTTGGGGAGGCTGCATTTGGCTGCTCCCGCTGTCTTCCCAGATAGGGATTTATTGCCTTTCTGCATAGTCGCTTCTTTCCAGAGGTGGCACATGGCAGCTGTAATTTGAAATCACATTCATTAGCAGCACCTGCCCCAACTCACCCACCTGAGCAACTCAGATGCAAGAGGGGAGATAAGCCCCTGCCAGGGTGTGATCTTGTGAGCTCTGGAGCCTTTTGCAGAGGCAGAATGGAAGCTGGGCAGGCAAGTGCCTTGTCTCTCTCCCTCAACTCACTATGTCTGCTTGTTCCTGAGCTTCCTCCAGGCTCTGAGCCTTGATGTGATGCTCCCTCCTACAGTGGGGGCTCCTCCATACCCTCAGCCCTGTCCCGAACCCCAGAGCCCTACTAGGTGCTGGTGAGCACTCTCTTGGCTCTTAGCCATGACAAGATGAGGTCAAATTTCCCCACAAGCTGCTGAGTCTTTGTTTGTTTTAGGACTACACCCAGTAATGTTCAGGGTGCTATATATGGCTGTATTCAGGAATTACTCCTGGCAGTGCTCAGAGGACCCTATGGGATGCCAGGGATAGAACTCAGGTTGTCTGCATGCAAGGTGTAGAATTAAATAATTAATGATGGAGCTGGATGGAGGTGGATGGATGGTGAGATCTTTCTCTGCCATCCCAGGCCATGTGGCTCCGCAACCCCCATTCAGCCGGCGGGTCCCAGGTTAGGTGAACGGCGGAATCAGACTCATCTAGAAACAGGCATCAGGAAGCATCAACTTTATTCGTACCCTATCCACCACATGTGTGTGGCCCATCTCATAACCTTTCAAGCACTAGTTATTTTTGGCCCTGCATCTTAACTCCTTTCAGCCATCTTCCTTTGACCTCCATGCTGGTCAAAGACCAAAAGGCCAAAGACCCAAAAGCCAGAGAGCCCAGCAGGGCAGAGGCCCTAATCCCCTGGCTCAAAGCTTATCTACCTTTTCCAAGACCACTCCCCAGAATGGGCGGGGTCTTGCAGGTATGGTTACACCTAATATCCTGTTCCCAAGACCCCTCCCAGAAATGGGTGGGTCTCAGGTAGCTACACCTAAATCCAGGGTGGAGTTACACAAGGCAAATGTCCTCCCCGCTGTGCAATAGCTTCTGCTTATGAATCTTAGATAGAAAGTCAATTCTACATTTGTTTACCAGCAGGAGAATGTCTTAGACCCTGCTGGCCATCCTGTCTCAGCTTCCCCATGTTCAGGGTTTTGTCTCTGACAGGCAGGTAAACCTTTTCTATCTCACCTTACCTTATGGGGCTGGACAGTCATTCGCTCTGGCAGACAGTGCTGCTCTGGGGCCCTGTTCAGGACTGTTGTCCTGTCCGAGACATCTCTTACAGCTGTGTCTACACAGAGAACCCTCCAAAGCTAGCTCACCCAGCCTAGAAGCCTCCACCATCTTGCCCGTAGGACTGTGAGCTCTGTAGACACGTGTTTCCCCCAAGCTCATGGGCTTCCAGCCTGCAGTATTATGAACTCAGCACAAACGTGTTCTTCTGAGATCATGGGCAGAGATGAGTAACTCTCAGGTCCTGGGGACGCAGCTGTTTCCTCTCAACAATGATCCCTGGCACTTACTTGCATGTCAGGCAAAGCTTCTGGGGTGCAGAGGGCAGACATGGCCCAGGGACAGAGGCACACAAAAATGGAGAAGGGATGTAGGATGAAATGAGGGGCCCCAGATCTCTGCTGGGCTGCTCTGTGGCACTGCCCTCCCCTCAGACCCTATCTGCTTTGGGTCTTGTCCACTGTGCTTCTCCTGTAACCAAACCAGAGCCAAAAAATCACAAACATGCAGCTTGGGGGTTGTTTCGAGCCAGCACAGCAGAGAAGAGTTGTCTAATCCAGCGCTAGACCCCACCTGGCAGCTTCTTTGCAGTACCCTCACTCTGTGTTGTCCCTAGACATCACCCTGCAGCACTGCATGTGGGGTTGATTGTGGGATCCTTCTCAGATCAGGAGATACTCCAGGACCAGCAAAAGTAACACCTGTTGTGTATTTTTTTATAATATTGTTTTTGCCTGTCATCCCACCTGGATCTTCCAGGTGGGGGCGATTAAGGAAAGAATAAAATAGCTTGTTGGGGAGGCATAAGGGGCTTTTTTGCCAGAGCTGATGGCTGGTTCAGTTTGCTTTTTGGAGCTGGCTACAGACTGACAAAAGACTCTCTTTGCTGAACCTTTGGTCCCCTAATCTTTTGTCTGTGTTGATTATTTACTCCGGATATTATTACCAGGGTCTCCCCCAGAAGAGGGGATGGAAGAATGGGATTTAATTTATCTTTCTGGGAGCTATTTGTGGACTCAGAAACAATAAGGAGTTCAAATTCCACCAACAATACCCTTCCCTACCCAGAATTGGTCAACAAGGGCCTTGCTCTCTAGAACCCAGCTCAGAGCTTCTGTGCTCATACACACAAACACACATATACCCACAAATAATACACATATATACACATGTACAAACACACATATATACACATACACACATATACATATGCACACATATACACTCATGCAGACACCTTACAACAAATATATGCACACGCATAGGGATATACATACATGCATACACACATAATCCACACAAATCCACATGTATAAACATATACATTATAAACACATGCATACACACATATATACAAACATACACATGCAAACACATAATCCACATATACAAACACACATACACACACACCTGTCCCTTCCTTGTCCTCACATTCACTGTTGACCTTTTCTTTTGTGTACCTTTTGTATCTTTGGTACTAAATGATAAGCCACATGACCTCTCCAGTTTATTTTTTCATTATTTATTCTGTATTGAATCCTCATGAGTGACAGTCATAAAGATATTTGTGATGGAGTTTCAGGCACCTAATGTCCCCACACCAGTGCCTTCAGCAATGCTGCCCACTATCCTCTGCCAATTTCTGTTGCCCTCTTGTACCCCCCCCCCCAGCCTGCCAACTTTCCCCTTCAGAACTGTCCTGGTGTTCCCTTCAAAACTTAGCCCTCAACCTTCTCCCTGCCCCAGTGGGCATCTTCCTACTGAAAACCAGTTCTGTTCTTGTTTCTATTGTCAGGCAATCGCTATTCCCCTGGGAAGTTTCCTCATATCTTACATGTGAGAAAGACCATCTGAATCTGTTTCTCTCCCTCTGATTCGCTCAGTGAAATTCACTGATTCACTCTCCAGATCTATCCATGTTGTAGCAAATTGCATGACTTGATAATTTTTTACAGGCAAGTAGTATTCCATTGTGTAAGCATACTACAGTTTGTTTTTTATCCCGTCATCTATTCTGGAACCTTGAGGGACTCTTCCTCAGTTCTTTATTTATTTATTTATTTATTTATTTTCTCTTTATTTGAATATCTTGATTACATAAATGATTGTGATAAGGTTTCAGTCATATAAAGATCACCCCTCTTCACCAGTGCAACATTCCCACCACCAAAGTCCCAAATCTCCCTCCATCCCACCCCACCCCCACCTGTACTCCAGACAGGCTTTCCAGTTCCCTCATTCATTCACTTGATTATGGTAGTTCTCAGTGTAGTTATTTCTATAACTGTGCTTACCACTCTTGTGGTGAGCTTCATGGAGTGAGCTGGTGTTCCAGCTCTCCTCTAATTGTCTCTGAGGATTGTTACAAAAATGACTTTTATTTTTCTTAAAACCCATAGATGAGTGAGACTATTCTGCGTCTCTCTCTCTCTCCCTCTGACTTATTTCACTCAGCATGATAGATTCCATGTACATCCATGTATAGGAAAATTTCATGACTTCATCTCTCCTGATGGCTGCATAATATTCCATTGTGTATATGTACCACAGTTTCTTTAGCCATTCGTCTGTTGAAGGGCATCTTGGTTGTTTCCAGAGCCTGGCTATTGTGAATAGTGCTGCAATAAATATAGGTGTGAGGAAGGGGTTTTTGTATTGTATTCTTGTGCTCCTAGGGTATATCCCTAGGAGTGGAATAGCTGGGTCGAATGGGAGCTCAATTTCCAGTTTTTGAAGAAACCTCCATATCGCTTTCCATAGAGGCTGTACTAGACGACATTCCCACCAGCAGTGGATAAGAGTTCCTTTCTCTCCACATCTCCGCCAGCACTGATTGTTCTCATTCTTTGTGATGTGCGCCAATCTCTGTGGTGTGAGGTGGTATCTCATCGTTGTTTTGATTTGCATCTCTCTGATGATTAGTGACGAGGAGCTGTGTGCATGTTCAGGGGTGACCCTAATCCCCTGGTCCCTCCCTCTAGCTCATGGATCATAGATGTGCAACAGGCATCTGACTGGCTGAGATGGTGCAGACAAGGGATCCTGGGGAGCAGCAATCAGAATCTTCCTCTGTTCACTCTCTCTTAGATCCTGACCCCTGCTTTGGGTGCTGAGTCAGTGAGAAAGTCAGGCTAGATTCTAGATTCTGCCTGGGAGAAAGCCACAGAGGTGGGAACAGGGAGAAAGAGACACACCCTGGTTCCATTATTCCTTGTTGGGAAAAATTGACTTCATTAGGGTCCATCCTGTTCACTTCAAATTTACACAAGATTCAAAGCTCACCAAGTCTGGGCTTATCAGAGCCAGATAAGCCCACAAATTATTCTGTGTCTTAGCACTTAGAAGGGGGCTGAGAGGAGAAGGACAGGTCAGAGCATCTTCCCATACCCCAGACCCCTGTACTAGTCTCATTGTGGACCCATTTTGGCCAGGACAATATGACCTTCAGTTGTTGCTTAGGTGGTTAGTGCTTAAAAAAATCATTTATTGGGGCCAGAGGGATTGAACAGCAGGTGTAGGGCATTTGATTTACATGCAGTTGTAAGATGACATGCAGCTATTAACCCAAACAAAGGTGGTCCCCCATCTTCCTATTTCTCATAAATCTCTCCTTTGGTATATAAAAGCCCACCTGGATCACTCTGCCTTGCCCTGTCCTTGTAGATTTTGTACTGAAATAATAAAGAAAATTCAGTTCTGGCTTATGGCTGAGGCAGAGAGAGGTCAACATTAAAAGCAAACTGGCTTTATGGATCTTTCCTGACTGGCTTGGATTATTGTTTCTTCACCACTATGCTGTTTCGCGGGTCTCAAACTCAATTTACCTGCGAGCCGCAGGAGGCAAAGTCGGAGTGATCCTTGAGTGCAAAGTCAGTAGAAAGCCTTGAACATTGGGGGGTGTGACCCAAACAACTAAAACAAAACAAAAACAAAAAAAGATTCCTCTAGGGGAGGGCCACAAAATGTTGACCGGAGGGCCATTTGCAGCCCGCAGGCCATGAGTTTGAGACCCCTGCTAGACCCATCAGTTTAAGGGGTTAGAACAACGTGTGGGGGATGATCTTACAACTCGTGGATTTTTATTTTACATGCTATCATCCTGAGTTTGTTCCCCAGCATCCCGTATGGTCCCCAAGCCCAACAGAAGTGATGCCTGAGTGCAGAGCCAGGATTAACTCCTGATCACAACCAGGTGTGGTCCAAACACAAACAAACAACAACTTAAAAAGCCATGTATTCACTTATGAGGCAATACTGACCACTAACTTAATAATCAAAGAGGAAGACAGGCAAGTTCTGAACTATGCCCTGAAAGAGAACATAAAAGGTGTCTCCAAAAATTACTTAGGCCGAATAACTTATTGGTCTTTCTTACAATTCTTAAGACTCTGCATGGTAATTAGGAGAAGAAATCTGAGAAAGCTAGATCATTAGGGAATTATTGATCTGGAAGAAGAGAGAAGAGCCTGAATGGAGCTTGGAGTGAGCAAAGCCAGACATCAACAATGGGAAGGTGCAGAGTGTAGGTGAGACAGGAAGGTTCCCAAAGGGCAAATTGAAAGATGGGGTGAGGGGCCAGTGAGGTGGTGCTAGAGATAAGGTGTCTGCCTTGCAAGCACTAGCCAAGGAAGGACCGCGGTTTGATCCCCCGGCGTCCCATATGGTCCCCCAAGCCAAGGGCAATTTCTGAGCGCTTAGCCAGGAGTAACCCCTGAGCATCAAACGGGTGTGGCCTGAAAAAACAAAAAACAAACAAAAAAGATGGGGTGAAGTTTGGAAGACGGGAGGCAGGGCTAGTGATGCCATGAGCTGTATCTACAATTCACAAATCCTTGCAAATCATAACAAAGAGGACACCGAGGAAAAACCCAATTTAGACTTAAAAAATCTTTTCTGTAATTCTGGTTTCTTGGTTAGTAAAATCTAGCTATTGGACTGAAATGATAGCTAAGCAGGGAGGGTGTTTGCCTTGCACAGAGTCGACCCAAGTTTGATCCTTGGCACTCTATAGGGTCCCAAGCACCACCAGGAGTGATTCCTGAGCTCAGTGCCAAGAGTAACTCCTAAATGCTGCTGCATGTAGCCCCCAAACAACAACAACATCAACAACACAAAACTGAAAATGATGCCTTTGGTCTCTGGCCCCTACCCAGCTACTCACTGTCTCCCTCTGTCTCTTCTTTCTCTGTCAAGGTACACCTAACTCAGCAGTGAGTATCTGCCCATGAGAACCCTGTTTGACTATAGTGCAGCCATTGATGGAGACACTGCCTGGTATTCCCATCTCCAACGTCTCCCAACAGTCTAGTACTGGGGCCCCAAATCTCAGGATATTTAGAGAGCTTAGAGCTGAGCTTAGAGCTTAGAGCTCTTAGCCTGTGGGTTCTCTGGATAGTCCCTTCCATGCCTGGGGGAAAGAGATGGGGAGTCATTGCTCCATCTTCACTTTGACCACTTGAGCAAGCTGTGCCCACTCCAGCCTCAACCCCATCCTTGCAATTCGAGTAGATGTGGAAGGGAGAGGGCTGATGTGGCCAAGGAAAAGGCAGCTGGAGGGCAAGACCACACCTGTGTGGGGAGAAACAAATGCTTCCTGGTGCTCAGCACTGGCCACCCCTTCACTTGTTCTGCTGCCTGGCTCAGCTCTGGCCAGGATACCCATGGGTCACCTTCCCAAATGGTTTCTTGGATACTAAGCTGGGCATCTCTGCTGTAAAACAGAATACTTGGGTCTCTCCTGGCAGACCCCTGATCTTATCTCTGAACCACCAAACTTCTCCCTGGACTCCATTTTTTAGCACCCCCCCCCACTCCTTATTCTGGTAGAGTTTCTGGAGCAACCTCCCCCACCCCTTATTCTGGTAGAATTTCTGGAGCAACCCCCCCACTCCTTATTCTGGTAGAGTTTCTGGAGCAACCTCTCCCTTTCGTCAGCCCACAGACCTTCCAAATACAGTCCCCCACCTTCCATTCTGCTAGTCACTGTACACCTGACTTTTCAAGCCCAGTGTCTCAGCAGACAGGGCTTTTGGTGTTCCTCAACCTGGTTTGAGGGTCTTGGCACAAGGCTGTGTCCATGCAGTGCTAGAATCATGAAGGACACAGTGTCAGGAGGAACCTTGGTGAGGAGGTGGGGACAGTAGTGGTCAGTGAAGGACATGAGAGAATAACATGGCCATAACATACAGGGACCACCCAGACATGGGACTAGGGGAGACATACAGTCCACAATCTCAACAATGGTGCCAGGTGCAGCATTTGTCTTGGGCATGTCCAACCCCAGTTCAGTCCCCAGCACCCTATCTGCTCCCCTAAACCTACCAAGAATAAGCTCTGAGCACAACTGGCCGTGGCCTAATTCTCCTCCTCAAATAATAATTATCATCGCAAAGACCACCTACCTCCACATCTGCCTTGGTGTGACTCAGTTTCCCCCAGCTGATGTCTGACTCCACATCATTATCTAGCTCAACATGTGACTCTGCCACTTTGCCAAGCTGTTTCTGTATTGACCCAAGAGCTATGTGTGGCTCCGGAGTGCAAGTGGAGGCCACATCCCACCTCAACAGCTCATGGAGGAGCTCAAGACAGCAACCACTGTCCTGCCCAGGGCCAGTGAGGGGACATCAGGGTGTGTTCCCAGAGGCCCAGGATTCCGTATTGGTGAAGACAGTGATGAAAGAGCTTCCTGGCGGGTGGGTCCTCCCAGAGATCAGAGCCTGGCTCATTAGAACAGGCTGTAGGTCCAGCCAAGACCAGAGCTATTAATCACCCGGCTACAGCCTGGGCTTCCAATTAATCTATTAATGTACAATGAATGCTGTGCCTGTGTCAGCAAGCTGGAGGTGCTTGATAGCAGGAGAAGAAACATAACAACATAATGCAAGAACAGTCTTGGCATCCGCCTACATTGTCAGAACTGGAAAGGGAAGCTGGCTCCCTGCACATTCATGGTGTCTGGTATGGGGCGTCCCCTAGAGGACTGTGCAGGGACAAAGGTCTAGGAGAGGGTGGCAGGTAGGGAGGAAGAAACCACCAGACCTGGTTACTGCCCTGCAAGACAAGTGAGAACCTACTCCCTACCTTATCCCTTCAGCCCTCCCCTTTTTGGAAAATGTTCTGATTGTAGATTAATTTGTTTTTAATTTGTGTGTGGGGAGAAGATGGATTACACCTATATACCTCACAGTGCTCGGGGCTTACTCCTAGATCTATGCTCGCAGGTCACACTAGGCAGTGCTCAGGGGACCCTACAGAGCCAGGGATTAAACATTATCATGAAAATTTAGGCTCCGTATTGGTAGCTTTGATTTTACAATTTGCAATCATTTTGTTTTCTTTTGGGGCTATTCCTGGTGGTACTTCGAGGTTACTCCTGGCTCTGTACTCAGAAATTACTCTTGGCAGGCCCTGGGAGACCATCTGTGCTGGGGATTGAACCTGGGTTAGCAACATGGAAGGCAAAGGCTGTGCTTCAGCCTCCCATAACTTGCAATCTTTGAATTATTTTGCCTGTTAGGGTGGGGGTTTGAAGATGTCCCCATCTGTCTGCCTCTTGGGATGACCTTTGTGGGTGGAAGGTCACAATGATGCCCTCCCTCCCTGTCTGCTCTTGACATAAATTTCCCTGTTCCAAGCTAAGGAGAGCTGATGTTTGACACTCCCTGTGGTCAAGATAATATTTGCTTTATTACATGTAGGATCATGAGGCATTTGCCCTCGTTCCCTATAAAACTTAAAGGTTCTTAAAGTCCCTGAATTTTGTCTAAGGTACCAGGTGCTTGTCCTATGCTCACAGAACTGATGAACCCATGTAAATAAAGATCTCCATGTTTTCCCACCATATCTGTCTTGTCTGCTTGATTGAGCAAATTCCTTTTACAACAAAGCCAGAGCAAGGTGTGAACAAAGCAAGCACCATCCATCTACCTGTCCTATGTCTCCACCCACCGGCTGAGAGTTTATCTGAGTCCTCACACACCAGGATCTCTCCCTAGTGAGCCTCACAGCACCAGGTGCTGGAAGCAGAGCCTGAGATGTACTGACCTTCCAGCCCCTTTTAAGATCTTTACAGGCACTTCCCAGACCAATAGCACAAACTCTCAACTATTCCAAGAGGCATGGCACTACCAAATGACTCCTGTACTCTCAGGCATTGGACAACTCTACTCAGGTGGTGAATGTCATAATCTCATAATCTAGTAGCCTATAATATGGAGTCCCATAACTCAATATCTCATAATTCAATATCGCACAATATGCTACTTTACAATCCAATATTCCATAATCTATTATCCCATAATACAATATTATGGGATACATATTATCCTATAATACACAGGCAACCCTGCTCAGGAAGTGAGCAGCACCCGGTATTTTTATAATATAGTATTGCATAATCTGGTGTCCCATAATCCAGTGCTCCCTAATTCAATATCTCAGAATCCACTATTCCATAATCTGGTATATCATTATTCAGTATCCCATAATATGGCATCTCATAATCCACTATCTCATAATCCAGTATCCCATAATCATTATTTTATAATACAGTATTTCATAACCTAGTATCCCAAAATCCAGTACACCTTAATTTACTACTTCATAATCCAGTATCTCCTAATCCAATAGCCCATAATCCAGTTTCTCACAATGAGAGGTATGGTATGAGGGAACTGCCAGAGAATAAAGAATGACTGTCATCAGCAGAGAAAGAAAGTGATGCCATCTTAGAGAAGATCACTCCCATCCCTGCTCTGTACTCCCACTGCCCAAAACCCCTGCCCAGGAAAGGATCACAGAGAAGACCAAGGGCTCCCTCCTGGGTCCTGGTCCAAGAGATGGTTCCTCCCAACATAATCCCTCCCCTCCCCCCACCCTGGAACCAGCTTCTGAGATGATCTAACAGAAGCAATGTGATTCTAGAAGCTTCCCTGTACTTGGGGCCATGAAGTCCTTGGGGGAAAGATGGGGGTCATGGCACAGGGGTTAGTTCCCAGCACTGCCTGGCATCCTGAACATCACCATTGGCAGCAGTGTGGACTGAACAGTTCTATACTGCAGGGCTCTAGCTCTGGACTGTCCAGTGTGATGGGCTGAGTATCTCAAGGAGAGACCACAGTGCATCCCAGCATTGCCTGGGACCCCATCCCTAAGAAACAAGACCAGGATCCTACCTACACTCAGGCCTGTCACCTCCTCAATTGGACACATGGCCCTTCAAGAAGGGGGTATTGAGTCTTGAGTCTTGAGGCGACAACATTGAATGTTCTAGATCTAAGTTGCAACCACCAAATTTGGTAAGGTGCCTGTCAGAGTAGGAAATAGAGCCTGGGATCTGGCTGGAGGGAAATTGACACAGTTGGGGGATCAGTAGGAGAATATTATATGTCTTAAACATAACTGTCAGTAACTTTGGAAGTCATGGTTATTAAATTAAGTTAAAATTTTTTAAAGAGAAGGAGGGACTAGAACGCAGTAGCGCAGCTGTAGGGCTTTTGCCTTGTATGTGACTGACCTAGGATGGACTGTAGTTTGATCTCCCAGCATCCCAAATGGCCCCCCAAGCCAGGAGCAATTTCTGAGCTCATAGCCCTGAGTAACCCCTGAGTGTCAATGGGTGTGACCCAAAAACATATATATATATGAAGAAATATATATATGAAGAAAGGGGTTTTACAGAATGTTCTTTTTCAACCATCACTGTCATAATGGCCCCTTCTCTGCTGCCCTAAACTAAACTGCCCCACTTTGTGACAAGTTTCTTTTTTTTTTTTTTTTTTGGGCCACACCCATTTGACGCTCAGGGGTTACTCCTGGCTATGTGCTCAGAAATCGCCCCTGGCTTGGGGGGACCATATGGGACGCCGGGGGATCGAACCGCGGTCCTTCCTTGGCTAGCGCTTGCAAGGCAGACACCTTACCTCCAGCGCCACCTACCCGGCCCCTGTGACAAGTTTCTTACCATAATCACACTGGACAAGAAATGGCTGCTTAAAGAAGATAAAGTGATATACACGGTACCCCTTCAGTAACAATATTGCAAACCACAGTTTCTAAAAGAAAAAAAATGAAGGGGGGAAGAAAGAAGAAGAAGGAGGAAGAAGAGGAAGAGGAAGAAAGAAGAAGAAAGAAGAAAAGAAGAAGAAAGAAGATGGAAGAAGGAGGAGGAAGAGAAGGAGGAAGAAGAAGAAGAAGAAGAAGAAGAAGAAGAAGAAGAAGAAGAAGAAGAAGAAGAAGAAGAAGAAGAAGGAGAAGGAGAAGGAGAAGAAGGAGAAGGAGAAGGAGAAGAAGGAGAAGGAGAAGGAGAAGAAGGAGAAGAAGAAATGAAAAGAAAAAAGAAAAGAAAAGAAAAGAAAAGAAAAGAAAAGAAAAGAAAAGAAAAGAAAAGAAAAGCCTGTCCCAGAAGCAGGCAGGGGAGAGGGCAGGAGGAAGGGTGGGAGGGAAACTGGAAACACTAGTGGCAGAAAATTTGCACTAGTGAAAAGTGTTGGACATTGATTGAAACTCAGTCGAACATCTTTGTAACTGAAAAAAAATCATGAGCAACCCTGTGTGTGCCGAGGAAATTGTATTATAAGCAATAATAACCACTGTATTTAAGGTTTTTGTTTTTTTTTTTGGTTCTTGGGCCACACCCGTTTGATGCTCAGGGGTTACTCCTGGCTATGCGCTCAGAAATCGCTTCTGGCTTGGGGAGACCATATGGGACGCCGGGATCCATCCTATGCTAGCGCTTGCAAGGCAGACACCATACCACTAGCGCCACCTCTCTGGCCCCTTAAGTAATTTTTTAAATAAGAAAGGAGTCTTATGAGAGAAGCTGATATCGCAATGCATAAACACACACACATACACACACACACACACACACACCTCAATTCTGTGTTCCATGATGCAATCCCCAGAAAGTCTAAATTAGTGGAATGTTGCGGGCACCCCCACCTTGCCCCAGGACTCTGCACCATTGCTGGCTGGACTCAGCCATGGCAGAATGCAGGGGTGGTACCCAGTTGGTGAGTTTTCAGCTTGGATCCGTGCTAGGCCTAAAGAAGGGTCCAGTGCAACGGGGTGGGGGAGGGCTGTCTATCTTGGGGTGGGGGGCTGAGGCAGGGCTGAGCCCAGGGCCCCAACAGCATTCTAAGGGGATTATCTGCTTTCCACAAATGACTCTCTTCCCTCCGACATTCTGCCAGAATTCAGAAAACAGACTTTAATTTCCTCAGCTCTGTCTTGGCAGCGCTTTGAAAAGCCTGATTTGTCCACATTGCAAGCGCCTTCTCAGTTTATTACTGTGCTCCCTGCAACAGAACTTGGGGGGTGGGGGGATCATTTAGCTTTCAAATCTGTTTCATGGGGAAACTCGTCAAGGAGACCGCTGGGAAATAAAACTGAGGGGGGATTTCACTTTCCTGGTGCTTTATTGGGTTTCATTTTATTATGTTGGTATTGGGATTACACATCGCAATGCTCGCAGGTGGGCCTTCGCCAGTTGGAATTCTGTGCAAGGAAACCACCTCCCTCCAGATGCACATGTGCAGACCATAGGGTGGGGCCCTGTGTATGTGCATGTCTGCATATTCACAGATTTGGATAGTTTGATTTTCTAACAGTGTAATTAGACTGAAAAGAGATCTGATAAAATAGCCCCAACTGTCTCAAAACCACACTTATGATCCTGTGGACTGTAATGGTTTTTGCTTCCTTGCATAAGTAGTGGGAAAAATGTACAAGGAACAATATATAGATATATATTTATACATATATGTATATTATATATATGCATATATATGTATATATATATTGGTTTTTGGGTCACACCCAGTGGCACTCAGGGGTTACTCCTGGCTCTGTGCTTAGAAATCACTCCTGGCAGGCTTGGGGAACCATTACAGGATGACGGGATTCAAACCACCATCTTTCCTGGATCAGCTACGTGCAAAGCAAATTCCCTACCACTATGCTATCTCTCAGGCCTCATGTACAAGGAATATATATGTTTGTTTTGTTTTGGGCCATACCCGGTGATGCTCAGGGGTTACTTCTGGCTATGCATTCAGAAATTGCTCCTGGCTTGGGGGAACATTTGGGACCCTGGGGGATGGAACTGCTGCCCGTTCTAGGCTAGAGCTGACAAGGCAGACACCTTACTGCTCTGTGCCACCACTCCAGCCCAAGAATAATATTTTTTAAGAGCAACTATATATATTTATTGAGATGTCATATTTAACATGTCTTCTGGGGGTGGAGGTCACATTTAGTAGTGCTCAGGGGTTACTCCTGGCTCTGCGCTCAGGGGTTATTCCAGTGTTCCTTGGAGGGACCATGTGGGACTTGAACCCTTGTCAGCCACATGCAAAGCAAACATTCTACCTGCTGTGCTATTGCTCTGGCCCCTATAACTAAGGGTCTTAGCACAAGAACAGCATGATACTTTTTCACTTAATAATAAGCCACAGAGATCATTGGGCATTGCTCTATACTGAGATTCCTTATTTTTAAATTGTTACTACAATATAGTATTTATATTTCATGAATGCTTTCTTGAAGGTCATCCTCTTTTGCTTTTATTTTATTTTACTTTTTCTTTTTTTCCCTTTTTTAAATTATTTTACTTTTTCAATCATAGAATGTACACCACCCTTCACTAGGGCACATTTCCTACCATCAACATCCCCAGTTTCCCCTCCCACTCCCACCTGCATTTTACATTTAACTTCTCTCTCTCTCTCTCTCTCTCTCTCTCTCTCTCTCTCTCTCTCTCTCTCTCTCTCTCCCCTCTCTCTAATTCTCAAGGCAAGTATAAATCAGCTGCACAGAATATTCTAGAGCAAACCATTCTCTGGGTGCTGCATTTTCTGGAGAGGAGCTAGGGAGCACCCTACAGTGCTCTTCTTTACAGAAATACTAAGCATGAAGAATGGAGGCAACCACCCTCTTTATTCACACTTGTGGCTCATCAGGTTTGGAAGAGGCACCCAGATCTCTGTCATTTTGCTTGCCTTTAATTCTGGGTGACTGCAAGAACCAATGAACAAAATTGTAAGTTTTGCAGGGAGGAAGGCCTGTGAACCCAAAGTGTGTTCAAAGAGTGCTGAGTTTAGTTATAGAAATAACTACACTGACAAATATCATGACAATGGTAGAGTGAGAGAAATTGAATGCCTATCTCAAAGGCAGGGAGTGGTAGAGGAGGGAGATGGGGGTGGGCATTGGTGATGAGAATGTTCCATTGGTTAAGGGGGGGTTCTTTTCATGACTGAAACCTGCCTAAAAACATGTTTGTAACCATGGTGCTTGAATAAAGATATTGCCAATAAAATAATAAATAAAATAGTGTGTTCACTGCTCCAAGAATCTTAGAGCATCCTTGGGACAGGCCAGAGCAAAAGATTTGGGGCCCTCATTGCATCTGTCCCTACTTGTCCCCACTGGATGGGTCCCAGCTGGAAGAAAAGGGCACAAGCAGGGTGGGTTAGGGATGGGCCAGGTGATGGGTTTGCCATGTTCATTTTACATTATTTATTTAAAAAAAAAAAGGAGCAGTGGTAAGCAGAAGCCTGATGGGGCAGCGGGGTGGAGGAAGAGCCTTCAGGGTTCTGACATAGAGCAGGGCACTGGTGGGACTGTCCTGACCATCAGGAGTCAAAGCCAAGAGTGCAGGATGTAGCAGAATGAGCACCTTTGCCCTTCACAGCACTGGGGGCCTGTGTGAGCTTCAGGGGATGCTAAGCTCCACCCAGCTGCTCAGGCAGAGGTTACATGGTCCTATGGGGCTGATGAGAGCCAGTGTCTGAGGGAGAGCAACAGAAACACATCTCCTGGTCCTTCGCATCACACTACACCCCACAGTTTCAAGCACACATGACAAGCTAAATCCTGAATCCCCTACCTGGAACTGAGCTCCTGGTCACTTCTGGAGCTAAGGAGCTACCAGGCACATTCAGGCTTTTCTCCAATTAAGAATATCTGCTGCCAGAGAGATAATACAGCAGGAAGGTATTTGTCTGGCATGTGGCCCACTCAGGTTCAATCTTTGACATCCCACACAATCCCCTGAGCCTACCTGGAGTGATCCCTAAATGCAGAGGCAGAAGCAAGCCCTGAGCACAGTTGGCCCCCAAGCTAATCAATCAAAAATAAAAAAATATCTAAATTTTAGTGAAGCAATATAGTTTTTACTCAATAAAATTTAGAGGGGTTAGAGTGATAGCATAGTGGAGAGAGTGTTTGCCTTGCACTCAGCCACCGGGATCCCCTATGGTCTCTGAGTTCAATCCCTGGCATCCCCTATGGTTCCAGGAGTGACTTCTGAGTGCAGAGTCAGAAGTAGCCCCTGAGCACTGCTGGGTGTAGCCCAAAAACCAAAACGAATAAAAATTTACTTAGAAAGATGTGAGGAAAAAGAAAGAGGGACATGTTTGTTCAAGGGGGGACATGGATTTCTCCGGTAATGGAAAGGCCAAAAGAAAAAGATATTCACGTTCAAAGAAGAAAATAGCTTGAGAGGGCAAGCCAAATTTAAGAAAAAAGAAAAGAAATCTTTGAGCTGCTGGGTGCATGGGCAAAGTGCAGAGCTATACAATGGCATTGTGAATCTGCTCTCAGGATGAGGACAATGCCCTGCCACATCCCAATATAATCAGGATCCTTGCCACTTGTTCTCTGCCCATTTCTTGTGGAATTCCACATATGGGGGTTGAGCACCCTGGGAATCCACTGCTGAGCTGCAGAGAATGTGCAAGTTTGTCCCTCCGAACCCCAAGTAGTACTTCCCAGGTTTCCCACCTGCCATGTCAGTGGTCCCTGGCAGAGGCAGTTTCTGGGCTTCTCATCCCTGCACCTCAGGTATCTCCTGGGGGTTTGGACTTCCTGAATGCCAGCCCAGCCTTGTGGATAGGTGCCCCACAGTGTAGATTCCTCAGAATTGTGCTAAGCTTGCCACCATCGTCCCTTAAACAGAAACTTCTTCCTTCTTCCTCCCTTGCAAGTTTTCATTTCAAAGACAACAAAACACACAACCTGTGACAGGTAGAAGATTTTAAAGTATTTTTCACATGAGAACAATATCAACAATAGACTTTCTATACACACACTCCCAAGAAGCAAGTTTAAAGTTTGGGTCTATTTATAAGCACATCATTATAAAACATTTAACCAAGCAACCTAGATCTTAGTGAATCAATACAGTTAGACTGTAAAAAAAAAAAGATGCTGAGTTTATACATTTGAACTTAAATTGCTTTAAGGATTATAAATATCATGTTCCCAATAGATTGGCCTATGTCCCAGATAGCAAAGTCTGAAGCAAGTGAGGTGCTTAGCAATAATTTTTCTATTAGATTAATTTTTTTGAGAATAGCCTGAATTAAACTGTGATAATCTCTGCTCACTCCTTCCAGCCATGAACAACATCTCTGAAATAATTTCCTCATGCTTGGAATTTGAACATAAACTTTGTGAAATAATTTAATTTTGGAAAACTGAAGTCACTCCTTGAGTAAACTGGACTCAAAACTCTCCTGGAAACTTGTCACCAAGCTTCAATATGAGGCACATAGTAGAGGCCATTCACCTTATCCACAAATGTCTGAACCCAGGATGGCATTGCTCAGAACTTTCCAAGTAGATCATTCACAGATGTGGACACATTGTGAAGAACATATGCATAGAAGGACATGTGTAAGCATCATGTGTATAAACATCATGAAAAGTGTCACACCCAGCATAAATAGTGTATCCCACAGCACATTAAGCTATGATATAACATCTCTGTTGACCCTGAGTCTCTGTGGTCTATGATTACCTAACACATTATCAGACATCATTCTCCAATCATAGCCGAGTGTTGTTTGTTAGCTGAAAATACCTCCTCAGATCTGCCACTCAAAAGCCAATTGTCTTGCTAGGCCATATACAGCATCATACTCATTCCTCTTCCCACTCTTCCTCACTCGTCCCCAGCAGGAAAGATCCCACTCAAGCAATCTTTGAAGAAAAGGAAATATGTGGAGGGGAGAGAGCTCAAGTCTGGGACCCAGCACACACTGACTTGGTTCCTGTCGTCCCTTCAGACAAATCTCCATTGCCAGCTCATCTTTGAGCTGGCATTCCTAGCATTTAATACATCTGAAGAGTTTTTGTTTAGTTTCTGTGAAGAACAAACAGCACTGGGTGCTGACTGGGATGGCATCACATCTGTATATGGTTCCGAGTATGAAGCCCATTAACTGCTTTGATTCTTTCCATCCACCAGGGTGAAGTATCTTTCCATAAGTTTCTTTGTGATAGCAATTTCTTTCAACAGGGTAGGCCCAGAGGGCCTATGCTAAGTGAAATGAGCCCAATAAACACAGTCTCATATGATTTTACTAATACATAGAAGATGAAGAAAAAAACACTGTGGGATGATAATCATACATAGTTGTTGAGGGTGGGGCCAGTTGAATTAAAGGATTCAGTTGTGTTATGGTGGGATCTTGGTGGCACAACTACAGGTATAGAGGTGTCAGTGTGCACCTGAGTCCTGAGAAATAGTATAAAACAAAGTCACTTAGTCATGGGAGCAACCTGGTTCCCACCTCCCTGTGCTTCAGTGGCCCAGCTTCCATTCCCAGATGGCTCCCATCTTGTGGAGACAGAGTTTACTGAAACTCCGGGAAGGCAGCAGTGCAGCTTATGTGGATACTGCCATCTTCCCAACTAGAGCAGCCTCCACATTGACTTGGACTTCATTCATTTATTTATCAGAAATAAACAGGGTGATGAGCTATGAATCAGCTTAGTGTCACTCACTGTGCATAGGACAGGTGTTATTTCACAAACCAAACATGAAGTGCCATACAAAATGTGAGGTGTGAGCCAGATAGGACAGGTGCTTGTAACTAGATAGCCCTCCTGTAAACAGAGGAAACTATTCAGAAACACTCAGATTTCTGAAGGAAACCCATGTGACTAGTGATGTGTTGGGATTTGGGGAAAGTTCTTGGTACATCATCATCACCATGAAATTCAGACACAGCTCTCAAGCAGTGCCTTTGCTCTTGCAAAGGCAAGCACTGCAGTACACTGGCTTTAGGGCCAGGTAGAAGCAGAATATGAGAGAGCTAACATAGGAGATGGAAAATATGGTTGTCTACATTCTATGCTGCCAAAGCATTTGTGCAAATGGTCACATTTGACAGCATATAAACAGGAAATTTCCTGATGAATTGAACTGGTGGGACTGGGCAGAGGTTGTGAGTTCAAATTCAGTCATAGGCATTCATTGTTATAACTTTACTTGACAATTTATTTATGGATAAGTTCTGCTCCCAGTAAAGAATTATTCAGTTGGTTTGGGGTGATAGCTCAGTGGCAGGGCATTTGACTTGCATGCTGCAGACCCAGAAAGGACTTGGATTCTGATTCCAGCATCACATATGGTCTCCCAAGCCTGCCAGGAAAAATTTCTGAGCCCAGAGCCAGGGGTAACCCCTGAGTGCTTCCAGGTGTGGCCCAAAAACCAAAAATAAAAAATATACAGTTTCACACAGTGTTAGAGGGAATCAGTGGACACTAATTGAGTTCTTGGTCTGAAGAGTTGAAAAATGAAAGTTTGTTGAGGACTGTTCCATTTGTGTATGAGAGGGTAAAGCTTCTCCCCGCACTCCTACATCTAGCCATGGACAACAGACCAGCCATGGACATTGGTACATTGTTGGGGCTTGAGAGGGACCTTTTGAGACAATCACTTTTCATATTCCTGGTTTTCATTTTTCCTCTTGCTGTATAAAAAAGTAATTTCTAACTCTAAAACTTGCTCAACTGTGAGTAGCTTGATGAAAACTTACTAAGAGGCATCTCTAGATAGAGCAAGTCACGTTTGGTTCAAGTAGCTCAGTACCAACAGAGGTGCCACCAAGTTGCTGCAGGACAGCCCAGGGTTACTGGTTTCATTCTCATCTCACCTGGCAATCTTCCCACCCATTCCTTGGTGTGAGTTTTTAAATGCAAACATATGAATGGTCTTTGACCCCAAAAATTATAAAAAACATTTGAGGAAATAAGTAGATGTTTGATGATAAAAAAAAAATAGTTATCAGCCAAAAAAAGACACCAGTGATTCTTAAATACATATAGTCAAATTAAAAAGAAAAGTCAATCTGAAAAGGTTTGAGTCCAATCACATTATTTGTGTCCACTTATCACAACTTAGAAAAGGCAAAACCATAATGATTAAAATATTCTTGGTGGTCAAGAAGTCAAGAGCAGGGAGAAATGGATATGTGAAAACTAGGTACTTTTCCAATTTAATATATAAATATTATGAATATATTTTGATTTAACATAAATATTTAAGCAGATAATCTTTTAAATTTCTGAAACCAAAATAGAACTACATCAATGAAATGGCACTATCTTCATGGCTTTTAGAAGAAAACTTCCCAAGCTACTTAAATTTGGATTGATTTCAGAGGATTTTTTTTCTCTTTTTAAAAAATGTTTAATTTTATAGCATTAGTGTACAAAGTTACTATAATGTGCAATACTTCTACCAAAATGCCATGATCTACCACCCCGGTTTTGTCAAACTTCATTTTTCCCTCTTCCCTCACTACTTAGTAATTGATTTTGTAATTTCAGGCCAAGAGTTTGTCATTTTCTAATGCCATCTATTCCCCTGTCTTGTCTCTGTTGCATAGATGAATGAATGAATGATAGCATTCAGTATTTGTTCATCTCCTTCTCACTTATTTAACATGACTGCATAAAGGGTGCAGTGAACTACAAGATTTTATCTTTTTTTCTTTCTTTTTGGTCTTTGGGCCACACCCAGCAGCATTCAGAAGTTACTCCTGGCTCTGTGCTCAGGGGACCATATGGGATTTCAAAGCTACAATCGCTTCAGATCCAATTTTCATCTTTTCTTAAATCTGTATATTATTCCATTGTATACAAATACCACAACTCTCATACCCACTCATCTGCCTTTGGATATTTGGGCTATTTTCATCTCCTGGCTATTGTAGTAAGGGCTGCAATGAATATATGTAAAATGTTTGCATCACAAAAGAAATTCTGGCTAAAATTAAAAAAGACATCCTACTGAATGGGGGGAAATGCTTGCACACAATGCATCAAATAAAACTATGTATAATATAAAACACTAACAGTCAACAATAGAATAATAATCATTCCATCCAAAGAAATGGTCAGAAGAGATAAACGACCAATTCTCTGAAAAAGACAGATGAAATTATCACTGACCAGGGAAGTGCAGATCAAAACAACTATGAGATTTGTTTATTTGGCACCAAATAAAGGATTTGTCAAAAATACTGGAAATAACAAGTGGTGGCAGAGACAAGGTGAAAAAAGGAACCCTCATTCTCTGCAATGTCAGTTCCTTAAGCCCCTGTGGAAAATGCTGTGGAGATTCCTCAAAGACACCTTAAAAACATTCCCTAAAAGGAGAAACTCCTTTTATTAAGGTTCTTTTTATTATTAAGGAACATCTTGATTCCTTTAAACTATAAGGAGAATGTCAATATAATCCAGAAATTTCACTTCTTGGCATCTACCCCCAGAACACAAACAGCACACTTTGCCTTTTTTTTTTTAATGGAAGCCAAATTATTCTATATGATGCCATAATAGTGGAAACATGCTACTAGATATTATTAAACTCCATAGAAATTGACAGCACAAAGTGAATCATAATGTATGCAAATGAAGAGCTCATTTGGGAGTTTGGAGACTGGAAAGAGTGCAGCTGTGACAGCTGATCTTGAGTAACTGCTCTGCGTACATACAAAATCTCAATGAAAAGGAAGAGGGGTGTTGACAAGAAACCACGAAGAGATCTGAAATCATCAGGAATCTCCATAGAAGCATGTGCTCTAAGTTGATAAGGTCATTCTTTGCAAGGATGTGGGGAACCGAGATGGCGTTCATGGGATGATGGAGGGAAAAGTCTGTTTCTACCTGTTAGATGTGAAGGTTAGGACAACCCATATGGCATAGATTAGGATATATAGCCATGTCCACACAGTTATTGCCTAGAATAAGGAGTCTGGTTCCAGCATACATGAAGCAACTGGAGTTAGGCTTCTAACACATTCTCTAACAAGAGGGACATGGATGCTTTCAAGGAAGGACTCATTCTGAGACAAGATGAGGCCAGATCATCTCATCAAACAAAAAACAAGAGCTCAAGGATCAAATACTCCGGCAATGGGAGAAAATTCTCTGATATCAGTCCAAAGGAAGAACTCCCAAGCCCAAATATAGTCTAATTGGAGGAGTAAATACAATACATCCTAAATACAATAGCAAATACAATAGGTCCTAAAATAAACATCATTGCATTAATACCAAGATAATGCATTGGATAAATAAATGAGGGGAAGAGAAAAATCTTCCATGCAAACTAATGCCAGCTATGCATAACTAGATCCTGTGTCTCTAGGACTCTGCATTCTTACAGACTCAGGTCTCTTCAGTGGCTCCTCCCAAGAGTAAGAGGTAGAGAAGAGAATGACTCTGGGAGTGGAGATACACTGTGAGATGACTCCTGCCAGGTGACCTAGAATAGCTTCAATGGTGATAAGCCATGTGCAGAGCCTGTCATCTTGATGAGAAACTATTTGATCTTGTGCCTTCCTCTAAGAATCCAAAACCTTGGTCCAGCAAGAGAGACCATCAAACAGGTCCCATCTGAAGGACAGTCTTTGTAGGTTGTACATTTGTTTTTTTGTTTGGAGGCCACAGTCAGCAGTGCTCAGGACTTATTCTTAGTTCTGTGCCCAGGGATCATTCCTGGCATGATCAGGGGCACATATGGGAAAGAACACAGGTCAGCCATGTGCAAAACAAGTACCATACCTTCTGTACAATCCTCTGGCTCTATATAGTTTATTTCATTTTTTTCTATTTTTCTCTTCTTTTTCTCTTTCTTTCTTTCTTTCTTTCTTTCTTTCTTTCTTTCTTTCTTTCTTTCTTTCTTTCTCTTTCCTTCCTTCTTTCTTTCCTTCTTTCTTTCTTTCTTTCTTTCTTTCTTCTCTTCCTTCCTTCTCTTCCTTCCTTCTCTTCCTTCCTTCCCTTCCTTCCCCTTCCCTTCCTTTCCCTTCCCTTCCTTTCCCTTCCCTTCCTTTCCCTTCCCTTCCTTTCCCTTCCCTTCCTTTCCCTTCCCTTCCTTTCCCTTCCCTTCCCTTCCTTTCCCTTCCCTTCCTTTCCCTTCCCTTCCTTTCCCTTCCCTTCCCTTCCTTTCCCTTCCCTCCCTTTTCCTTCCCTCCCTTTCCCTTCCCTCCCTTTCCATTCCCTCCCTTTCCCTTCCGTCCCTTCCTTCCCTTCCTTCCTTCCTTCCTTCCTTCCTTCCTTCCTTCCTTCCTTCCTTCCTTCCTTCCTTCCTTCCTTCCTTCCTTCCTTCCTTCCTTCCTTCCTTTCTTTCTTCTTTTTTTCTTTTCTATTTTTTGGAATGAAAGATATTGTGGCTCACCTGACCAGCACTCATTACAAAGGTCTGGATCATAGCAAAGTCCAAGTAGCCACCACAGCTAAGGGAATCCTTATGTGACATAACATTGAATTGTGACCTAAGACCTTGGGTAGGACTGAAGATCAAGAAAGAACATTGGGGAAAATCTAAGGAAGAGTATAGCAAGTGTGGACTGGAGCTCATAAGGATGTAGCAATACTGTCTTATCCATAACACTGAGTGTGATGTTGCTCCAAGAGAAATATGTGTTCTATAAATCAAAATTTTTCCTAAATTAAATAATGGAGCATTTATTAAATGAATAGCTCATCTTATTAATAAAAAATCAGTCTTTAGAAAAGTGATAGAAAACAAGCCATGATTTTACTTTAGCTGGAGAGACCAGACCTAAAGACATGGAAAATAAACCTAAAAGTTTTGTTAGTTTTTTACACTGACTTTAGTATCAGGGGCACCATTTGACTTGATGCCAGATTCTCCAGGAGAGGGGAAAGTGAAGCTACAAATGATTAAGGTCTGCTCAGAAGTGAATGAGAGTGCAGGGAAGGCAACAAGTCTGGCTCTAAGCATGAGAATGCTCATACTGCTGATGCCACCAGGCATGGTCATGCTCATAGGACTGCAAGGTCACAGAGAGTAAAGACACTGTTCAAGGGGGAGTTGTATAATGCAAATAAAGTTGATGCTCTGTTTGCAAACAATCTTTGCAGGTGATTCATTTGAGGTTTGATAGTCATATTTGGACACACAGATATGCACATAGGGAAAACGCAAGTGTGGATTAGAATTATTAGAGTTACTATTCAGTCACAGCTAAGGAACCTCAAAGACTGTTGGTAGAGGCCAGCACAGAGCCCCAGGTCAGATTCCCCATCACAGCTGCAGAAGATTCCCCATCACAGCCTGCCTTGAGCTCCTCTCTATAAAGGTAAGCTGGTCTGAGTGTGTGAAGCAAGACACCACTTTGATACAGTGACTTTAGCAAAACCGTGCACAGTTCTTGTCTTTGTCCTTCTGATTTACTGCCACTTAGCAGAAGAGTCTCTAGTTTTGGGCATGCAATATTCTATCTTAAGTCCTTTACCAGTGTCTATATTTCTGTTAATAACCCAGGTTTCCTTCCAATCCCCAACAGTTCTCTTTAATAGGTACATTTTTATGCTTAATTGCCATATTTTGGGTCTCAGGTTTAAGTAGTGTTGTCTCCAGTGTTGTAGCTTTGGCAGACAGCTCACCTCCATGCCACAGATGAACCCAAGGCTTGTGATTTTTGCCCCTGTATTTCCTCCTCTATGCCTCTTTTGGCTTGTCACCTTCATTTCTCTTTTTTCCTGATATTTTTTGTTTGTTTGTTTGTTTGTGGGTCACATCCAGCAGCGCTCAGGAGTTACTCCTGGCTCTGTGCTCAGAAATCGCTCCTGGCAGACTCAGTGAACCAGGAATTGAACACAGGTCCATCCTGGGTTGGCCGAATGCAAGGCAAATGCCCTACCAATATGCTATCTATCCAGCCCATCTTTTCCTGACATTTTCATTTCTGTAATCTAGGGATTTTCCTCCTCTGATGCCTCCTATATACCATAGATTAGGGAGGATATCCAATATTTGCCCTTGTTATTCTGGCTTGTATCAATTACTATGTTGGCTTCCAGTTCCATCTAAGTTGCCATGCTGGGTAGCTTACATATAATTTATATGTATCATGATTCCCTTAGCCAATCATCTGTTATTTGACACATGGGTTATTTTAATATCCTGACTATTATATAGGCACTGCAATAAATATGTATTATAGTGATATGCATATATATTTGTAAATATATAAATATCTGAAAACATTTCAGATGTTTTAGATAGCAGGTCTGTATTCCAGGAAAAATAATCAATAAGTCATATGAGATTTATCACCATTATTTTTCCTTCAGGACTGAATCAGACAATATTCCTACCAGAGTGGGTGTAAGTTTCTTTTTCACCATATCTCAGCAACACAGTCTGTGTCTAACCTGTTATAAAGATGCCATTGTCTGAGTATGAATGATATTGCCATCTTGATTTGGACTTCCAATAATAAGTGGTGATGAAAACTTTTTTATATGCCTTGTGGCCATCCATCTGTCTGCCTCAGATAGATGTCTATTCAATTTCTTCCTTTGGGTCAAAGAATGGCTTTGCTTGTTGCTATAAACAGTCTGCCCATCTGTCTTTCTGTACAGAGAATCAGTTCACCTGTCTGGGACTTCAAACATAAGGTCCCTCTCTGCACCTGCCTTTTCACATCCTCTTCTACTCTGCCCCTAATAACACCAAACTGTCCTACCCTTCCCACCACCAAACCAGACATTCCAATTAGTTAAGAAACCTTTATTTTAGTACTTCCTACTTTATTGATTTTATTTTGCAAATTCTTTTTTGCATTAATTATGTATGTGTAACATATTATCTCATTACTTATTTATGTTGCATTACATGTTCATTTTAGTGTCAAAGGAAAAACAATTTGCATCTGTGTCTGAACAGTATCATGGCATATTGCAAACAAATGCACAATTTAATGAGATCATTAAGTGCCAAAGAGCTAGGTAACTGGTAGCCTAAATTATTTATTTGTAGAAAAACCACTGCAGGATTGTTTCAATGTGTTCAGCATGTTCAGGTAAAGAGAGGAGAATTGGGTTTCCAGATGCCATTTTTGGAGTCTACTTTTGGCCTAAACGATCCCCTACATGGCTCTGTAAAGCAGCATTTGCAATGTACTCAATATCTGTGGCAAATAACGATTCCTATTAAAAGCTCACACAGCCCCCCAAAGTAACTTCCAGTTTCAAACCTTAAACTTCTGGAATATTGTCCTTATGCTATTTCCAACTTTCAATTAATTCATATTGATTCCCAAGTCATAAGAGTTAATCTTAGAAGTTGTACATCCATCATGAAATGAGGACATAGAACATAGAGAACTTCAGGGAGGCAGAGAAATTGTAGAGTGGAAAGGGCATTTGCCTTGCACACAGCCAGCGCAGCTTTGATCCTCAGCATCCTATATGGTCTCATGAGACCATCAGAAGTGATCCCTGAGCTCAGAACCAGACATAAGCCATGAGCACTGCTAGACTTCACAAAGAAAATAGAGAACTTTATTAAATTTTGGAAGCACAAGTGAATCGCATGGGCACTTGGCTTAGAGTCTCCTGGAAATTACTCCTGTTGCTTTCTATTCTAAGACCTCAGAGTGTCCCCTAGTTAGTGGACTAAGGAAGGAAATTATGAATAAGAATATATAGTGGACAGGTAACTTTCACAATATGGAAGCCTCCACATATGAAGACAATTGTGACAATTCTTATATGATATGGAGAAATCCACAAAAGTCTAGGATTGAAAAAACCTCTCACCATTACCAGTGCTTTCTGACAGAATATGGTTTACTTTTTCGAGATTTAAACACAGTTGAGAAAGGTCTAACTATTGGTTTATAAGCCATGGGCCAGTGAGTGAATGGTCCAGAACTTGGGATGAACAGGATAAAAAAGCATGGGGAGGAGTTGAAATGGCTAGATGGATCCTGCTAAGATGAAAATATGCTGTGGAGAAATTTGCAAACCATGTGAATGCAGAGGACTGTTGAGACCAAGTAGCCAAGTTTCTCTCTGCTACACTCATTCCCCAGCCATGCCTGTGCCCAAAAAATGACCAGGTATTTTCTCTCAGGCAATGCACAGGCAGAGCAGCCTGGAATTTCTCTAGTCATTACTACACTGGCTCTTGTCGCTGCTGATTTTCTACCTTGTCAACTGTTATCATTTTGGAAGAGACTGGCCAAAAACCTCATGCCACATTGGTTACATGAAATATCTTTCATTGTGAAAGGAACAATTATTATTCCTTCTGAACTAGACATGTGTTTTGGATATGGAGATGTCTTCCTGATTTCTATGATGCTTCTGCCAAAGTCAACATCTGTGAATATGTGAAATGCTCAACTAATCATCATTGCTTCTTACCACTGTGACTCATAACAACATAATGGTCTCTGAAAAAGACATGACCATGGATTCATGACCTTAATGTGGTGAGGAAAAAATGCATAAAGGACTACTGGGTCACATATGGACAGATAAGTGTGTAAAGAAGCACTCCATTACCCATTTTAGACTCTAGTTGAGAAAAAACCATCACACCAATCTGGGGGATTATCTTTTTAGAAGTCATGTTTCTCTTGACTTGATAAGCTATATGGATAGATTTAGAAAATCAAGGGATGAGCATTGGTGGGGAACTGATCTCATACCTACCTTTGAGAGAAGGCCCTGATAACAAACAGGGATAATGCATTCAGCTTGAGTCTAAAAACAAGAAAAAGGACAACTTCTGTTTCAGATCATCAGACAGGAAGAACCCAGCTTCTTGGTGGACATATTCTGTATCTATCTTGGTCTTCAAATGATCAGATGAGTCTGTTTCAGTGAGAAGGTAACTTGAAAGTTTTAGTCTATCATTTAACATGCTAACTATCATGCAGAAACATTGTTCGAATCACACCCAGAATACTGTTTAGCCAAACATCTGGGCCTCCCATGGCACAGAGAACTAATACACAATTAATTATCACAGTTCTCAAGTGAAAATTATTTTCCCACAAAGCAATAATTCATGAAATAAAAAAGAAGGTGAAACTATGTCCGTGTAATAAACCCATAGCTCTGTATCTGCTGAGAGTGATTCTGAATCAGCAGAATGTTCAAGAGAAATTTGACTAAACTAGCAGAGAAATCATTGCTGACTCATGGTTGTGCTGAGTCTTCCCTCTTTATCCTCAAACATATCTTTATTTCTATTAGGCAGACCTGCATACCTAAGAAAGAAGTTACTAGAGATTAAAATGAGAAGGGATTAAAATATAGGGAGATGAGTAGACTCAGATGCCAAGGACCCCAAGGAGTAAAACAATGTCAGCAATTTGTTCTATTCCTAAATTTCATAAATATTTGATGCTAAAGTGCCTTTTTAGAAGTCAACTCCTCATATTTTTTTTTACTCACTGACACATAGGAGGTGGTGTGAGTGGTTTGGAAGAGAATGGGGAAGTAGGCACCTCCTTCTCTGATGTACCCCCTTCTCTTCTTTCAGCAGAGGACAATTATGGATATCAAGGTTACACTTGCTTTGACTCTAAACCCCAGGACCAGCTCCAGGACACATTCCTGGTGCTCCAAAATCGACACTCTGGTAAGTCCTAGATTGCTTTTCATTGCCTTCTCTTGAGTCTGAGCATCAGCTTTGTGAGTGTCCCACAATTGACATTCAAAAACAAACTCCATTTCTTCCAGATGTTTCCCCAAACTCTAGAGTCATCACTTTATTTTTTGCCCAGTGGGTTACCTAACCCCTGAAGGGAGGATATGCTGACATTTGTCAACATCTAGGTGGCCCATTTTTTTTGTCTTAGATCTTCAACATACACATTTATACTTCTTATGTGCTTGTTGTCTAGACATCTCTCTTTATCTCTATATTCCAGTTGGTCCCACATAAGCTCAGATAACAGAGTAAATCCTATACTTCCTGGGTGTGAAGCATAGAGGTGACTCAGGTGTTTGTACCTGCATCTCTCTATAATACCCTGACAAAAAACAGTGCACAGAGGCAGACTGTGACCCATTAGAAAAGTGCAAACATCAGCTTGACTTCTCTGAGGTCAGGGTTAATGTTCATGGGGAGAATAAAGCAATAAAATAAAACATAAAAATCAAGAAATGGGGTGTGCAGAGGAAAGGATGAATTATACTAGCTGGGCACTGAAGCGATGTCATGCAGAAGAAAAACAACCACAGAGTCTGATTTTACAGAAGAGACTAATTGCCTTGATTTTCAGACAGTGACCTGGAAAGAGAGCAGCAGTGATATCCAATCTGCTACACTGAACAAAGTCATCTCTGGAGAAAGATAAATATACAATCTTATGGGGGAGTAAGCAGAATCAACTGCAGGTGGGTGCTAAAATCCAACCACCAAGATATATTATCAGATAATTAGGACTTGGGGGACTGAGGGTTTAATACCAAGCAACACCTCTTAAGGATACAGAAATCTCTGCAGTCATCTTATGAGTTTATTCCAGAACATGGGCCACTTCCTTCTTTCCTTGTTGACAGATTCACCCAAATATAGATGGTCCCCTTCTCCTTTGATTAGAGGACACTGTCCTGATGTAGAATTGCATGTGCTATGACAGCACCTCCAAGGACAGAAGCAAAATTACCCTTATGGGTAATGACAGAAGGATCCAGGTCTCTTGCAGCAACCAACTGCTAGATGTCAAACACAGTGTTGATGTCTGTCTTGGAAATTATGGAGAACAATGTCAGCAGAAACCAGGCCTGGCTTCCATCTCCAGAGAAATATTACTCACTGGGCAGATCGAAGTGAGGCAGAGCTAGATTTCTTCATGCCTAATGTTAGTAGTCATGGACCAGGAAGGAATTTGTGGAAGCAATAGAGAAGACAAGAACAACTGCACATGCCTTGCCAAATTTGTTTTCTTTCATTCACATTCTTGAAATATTCTTGAAAAATTTTCCTCTTTGCCTGCATCTTCACATTAAAGAAGGTGATCTTTGTAAAGCTTTCTGGCTCACATTATAAGCTATAATTTCAGGGAAATTACAGGCAAATAACAAAGCAAATTTAGAACTGTAAATATATGGTTAAAGAAGTTATTTAAATAATGTCCCAGATTGGGGAAATAACTAAATCAGAGTAAAGATGAGCAGTGGTACAATTTTAGAAAGTGGTCAGGACATAAGAATGAAGTCATCAAGTTTTTAGTAACAAGAAAACAGTAAATTGGAAATTAGCATGTTTCAGTCGATGACCTGTTATACTAATGAGATATATGTTTTTAAAGGGTTAAAAACTCTACAAAAGATCTGTGTCCTACAAAGCATAAACATCTGGCTTTTGGAGCTGGTCTTTTGGAGATAAAAAACACTTTTTGGAGATGTATACTACCCCCCATTTTACATTGTTCCCAGCTCATCATGTAAGAATTCACTTAAATAAAAGTTCTAACTAACAACCATCCTACCATGTGGAAAATAGAGAAACTAAGAATATCTTTTTTGTTGTTTGTTTTTGTTTTTGGATCACACCCACCAATGCTTAGGGGTTACTCCTCGCTCTGCACTCAGAAATCTCTGGCAGGCACTGGAGACCATATGAAATGCCAGGATTTGAACCAACATTTGTCTTGGATTGGCTACATGCAAGGCAAACACCCTATTGTTGTGCTATCACTCTGGCACCAAACTAGAAATATCTTAAAATACAAATTTATCTTTCTAACCAATGAACCCCACCACAACACGAAGGAAAAAACACACTACAAGTGTGACAATGGGGAAACCTCTCAGGCAAACACCATCCACAGAGAATAAAGACGAAAGCTCGGATGACCTAATAAATTCCAACCACCTGATTAACCTTTCAGATAAGGAGTTTAGAATAGAAATATGGAATATGTTTGTAGAACTCAAAAAAAAGCATAGATCATTCTGAAGAGAACACAAAGACAGAAATCAGAAAACTCCAAAATGAAATAACAGATCTGAAAAACATGGTTGCTCAACTGAAAATCTCAATGGATAGCCTCGCCAACAGGGTATCAGCAGCTGAGGAGAGAATCAAAGTACTGGAAGACGTGATGCAGAAAAACTCAACACAACAGAAGAAATTGGAAAAGAACCTTAAGACAAACGAACAGGCAATGGAAAAAGTACTCAAAGCATACGAACAGATGAAAATAGAAGTCTTTGATAAACTCAACAGAAACAGCATAAGAATCATTGGAGTCCCAAAAATCCAGGAAGGAGATCTCCAGGAAGAATCAACTGTCAAAGACATCATCAAAGAGATACTCTCAGAGTTAAAAACTACATGCAATCAAATCCTGCATGCCTGAAGAGTACCAGCTAAAAGAGACCCAAAGTAAAACACCCCAAGACATATCCTCATTACAATGACAAATCCCATAGAGAGAGAATACTGAAAGCAGCAAGATCAAAAAGAAAAATTACATTCAAAGGAGGATCCTTAAGACTTACAGCAGACATGTCAGAAGAAACCCTCAAGGCCAGAAGACAGTGGTAGGATATTGTGACAAGACTGAATGAAATGAATGCCTCACCAAGAATACTGCACCCAGCCCGACTCACGTTCAGGTTTGAAGGAAGAATACACAGCTTCATGGATAAACAACAGCTAAGAAACTTCACAGATGATAAACCAGCCTTAAAGGAAAAACTGACAGGTCTACTTTAAGACAAGAGAGACCAAAAAAAACAGCAAACTTATCTACAAAGATGACATTAAATCCTATGACAATCATCTCCCTCAATGTCAATGGACTAAATTCACAGAGTGGCAAAATGGGTCAAAAGATGAATCCAACCTTCTGCTGCCTACAAGAAACATATCTGAATAGTCAGAACAAACATAGACTCAAAATCAAAGGCTGGAGGAAAATATCCAAGCAAACAACACCCTCAAAAAAGTGGGGGTGGCCATATTAATATCTGATGACACCAACTTTATACTCAGAAAAGTGATAAGGGACAAAGATGGACACTATGTACTAATCAAGGGATATGTGCAACAGGAAGAAATCAGACTATTAAACATATATGCATCCAATGAGAGACCAGCAAATTATCTAATACAATTACTGACAAGTCTGAAAGAAGAAATCAATAATAACACAATCATTGTGGGAGACCTCAACACGGCCCTATCAACACTTGATAGGTTAACCAGACTGAAACCCAACAAAAACATACTAGCCCTGAAAAGAGTTATGGAAGAAAGAGGACTAGTAGATATATACAGGACACTCCATCCAAAAAACCTGGATACACATTCTTTTCCAGTGCACATGGGTCATTCTCCAGAATAGACTACATGCTGACACATAAAACATACCTCCATAAAATCAAGAGGATAGAAATCTTGCAGGCTACCTTTGCTGACCACAAGGCTCTGAAATTAGATGTGAGCTACAAAGCCACACAAAAGAAAAACTTTAACAATTGGAAATTAAACACCCTGCTACTGAACAACCAGTGGGTCTGAGATGAAATCAAAAAGGAAATCAAAACTTTCCTGGAAACAAATGACAATGAAGACACAAACTGCCAGAATCTATGGGACACAGCAGAAGCGGTCCTGAGAGGAAAATTTATAGCTCTACATGCACACATCAGGAAGGAAGAAGGAGCATACCTGAATAACTTAATGATGCAGCTCAAAAAATTAGAAAATGACCAACAAAAGGAGCCAAAAATAGAGAGACAGAAGGAAATAACAAAGCAGAAAGCAGAACTCAATGAAGTGGAAAACCAAAAAACAATCCGAAAGATCAACCAAAGCAGAAGTTGGTTCTTTGAAAAAATGAACAAGATTGATAGACCATTGGCAAAACTCACAAAGAAAGAGAGAGAGAGAAATCTGAAACCCGTATTAGAAATGAAAATGGGAAGATCACGACAGAAATTGCAGAGATCCAAAGGGTAATCAGAGACTACTTTGAGAAACTTTATGCTACTAAACATGTGAGCCTAGAAGAAATGGAAAAATTCTTGGACACTTATAACCTTCCACATTTAAGTAAGGAGGATGTAGCATATCTAAATACCCCCATCACTACTGAGAAAATTGAAACTGTAATCAAACATCTGCCCAAAAAGAAAAGCCCAGGCCCAGATGGTTTTCCTAATGAATTTTTTCAAATCTTTCAAGAGGAGCTACTACCAATCCTAGTCAAGCTCTTCCATGAAATTGAAAAAACGGGAACACTCCCAAACAGCTTTTATGAAGCCAATATCACCTTGATACCAAAACCAGACAGAGACGCTGCCATAAAAGAAAATTACAGACCAATATCCCTGATGAATGCTGATGCAAAGATCTTCAACAAAATCCTGGCAAATAGGATTCAATGCATCATCAAGAAGATCATACACTACGACCAAGTAGGTTTCATCCCAGGAATGTAAGGATGGTTTAACATCCATAAATCTATCAACATCATACACAACATCAACAACAAGAAAAATGAAAATTACATGATCATATCAATAGATGCAGAGAAAGCATTTGATAAGGTCCAACACCCATTCTTGATCAAAACTCTCAGTAAGATGGGAATGGAAGGAACCTTTCTCAATCTAGTTGAAGCCATCTACCACAAGCCAATGGCAAATATTATCCTCAATGGAGAAAAACTAAAAGCCTTTCCTGTAAATTCTGGTACAAGACAAGGCTGTCCTCTCTCACCACTCCTCTTCAACATAGTTCTGGAAGTTCTTGCTATAGCGATCAGGCAAGAAAAAGATATCAAGGGAATCCAGATAGGAAAGGAAGAAGTCAAGCTCTCATTGTTTGCAGATGACATGATACTCTACTTAGAAAACCCTAAAGACTCTACCAAAAAGCTTCTAGAAACAATAGATTCATATAGCAAGGTGGCAGGCTACAAAATTAACACACAGAAATCAATGGCCTTTTTATACACCAATAATGATAGGGAAGAGATGGAAGTCAGGAAGGCAATCCCATTCACAATAGTACCACACAAACTCAAATATCTTGGAGTCAGCTTGACCAAAGACGTGAAGGACCTATACAAAGAAAACTATAAAGCCCTGCTCCAAGAAATAAGAGAGGACACATGGAAATGGAAACACATACCCTGCTCATGGATTGGCAGGATTAACATCATTAAAATGGCAATACTCCCCAAAGCATTATACAGATTTAATGTGATCCCATTAAAAATACCCATGACATTCTTCAAAGAAGTGGATCAAACACTTATGAAGTTCATCTGGAACAATAAACACCCTCGAATAGCTAAAGCACTCCTAGGGAAAAGGAAAATGGGAAAAGGAAAATGGGAGGCATAACTTTACCCAACTTTAAACTGTACTACAAAGCAATAGTTATCAAAACAGCATGGTATTGGAATAAAGACAGACCCTCAGATCAGTGGAATAAGCTTGAGTTCTCAGAGAATGTTCCCTAGACATACAATTACCTAATTTTTGACAAAGGAGCAAGAAACCCTAAGTGGAGCAGGGAAAATCTCTTCAACAAGTGGTGCTGGCAGAACTGGTTAGCTACTTGCAAAAAAGCGAACATAGACCCCCAATTAACATCATGTACAAAGGTAAAATCCAAATGGATTAAAGACCTTGATATAAGACCGGATACCATAAGGTATATAGAACAACACATCAGTAAAACACTCCATGACATTGAGACTAAAGGCATCTTCAAAGAGGAAACTGCACTTTCCAAACAAGTGGAAGCAGAGATCAACAGATGGGAATACATTAAACTGAGAAGCTTCCGTACCTCAAAAGAAATAGTGCCCAGGATACAAGAGTCACCCACCAAGTGGGAGAAACTATTCACCCAACACCCTTCAGATAAGGGGCTAATATCTGAAATATACAGGGCACTGACAGTACTTTACAAGAAAAAACCATCTAATCCCATCAAAAAGTGGGGAGAAGAAATGAACAGACACTTTGATAAAAAAAAGAAATACAAATGGCCAAAAGGCACATGAAAAAATGCTCCTCATCACTAATCATCAGGGAGATGCAAATCAAAACAATGATGAGATACCACTTCACACTGCAGAGATTGGCGCACATCACAAAGAACGATCAGTGCTGGCTGGGATGTGGAGAGAAAGGAACTCTTATCCACTGCTGGTGGGACTGTCGTCTAGTACAGCCTCTATGGAAAGCAATATGGAGATTCCTTCAAAATCTGGAAATTGAGCTCCCATTTGACCCAGCTATTACACTCCTAGGGATATACCCTAAGAACACAAGAATACAATACAAAAACCCCTTCCTCACACCTATATTTATTGCAGCACTATTCACAATAGTCAGGCTCTGGAAACAACCAAGATGCCCTTCAACAGACGAATGGCTAAAGAAACTGTGGTACATATACACAATGGAATATTATGCAGCCGTCAGGAGAGATGAAGTCATGAAATTTTCCTATACATGGATGTACATGGAATCTATCATGCTGAGTGAAATAAGTCAGAGGGAGAGAGAGAGAGACGCAGAATAGTCTCACTCATCTATAGGTTTTCAGAAAAATAAAAGTCATTTTGTAACAATCCTCAGAGACAATGAGAGGAGGCTAGAACACCAGCTCACTCCATGAAGCTCACCACAAAGAGTGGTGAGTACAGCTATAGAAATAACTACACAGAGAACCACCATAATCATGTGAATGAATGAGGGAACTGGAAAGCCTGTCTGGAGTACAAGTGGGGTTGGGGTGGGATGGAGGGAGATTTGGGACATTGGTGGTGGGAATGTTGCACTGGTGAAGGGGGTGTTCTTTACATGACTGAAACCTAATCACAATCATTTATGTAATCAAGATATTCAAATAAAGAAGAAAAAATCTAAAAAAAAATACAAATTTATCTCCTTATATTTGATCATAAGAAATGTAAAAATCTGATTATCAGTTAATGCCACAGCACTTTATTTTCATATTTAGTGGTATTTGTTAGGGTTTTTTGGTGGTGATTGTTGTTGTTGTTACAATAATTTTCTGAGATAAGAATTTTGCATATTTTGTTAGAAGAAAATGTGTTGAGTTTGGCTTGGGTTCTGGTGTGACTTTCCCACATCTCAAGAAATAAGATTAGGGGCCGGAGCAGTGACAGAGGTAGGGTGTTTGCCTTGCACGTGGCTGACCTTGGAAGGACCATGATTTAATCCCCTGGTGTCCCATATGGTCCCCCAAGCCAGGAGCAACTTCTGAGCTCATAGCCAGGAATAAACCCTGAGCTCATGGTGTGGCCCAGAAACAAACAAACAAACAAACAGAGATTAGAATCATCCAAATCCAGTTTGTGATTTTGCTGCTTGTAAATAAAGGAAATGACCACTTGAAAAAAGAAAAAAAAAACTTCTTTTATGCAACTAAAAAGAGATGACTACCGAAATAGAAAAAAACAAAGATAAAGAGAATTTCATTGGGTTTTTTTTTTATCAAAGGTGACATGGTTTTCTTCTTAATGTCACTATGAATTTGTATTTCTTCCTTCTCATACCTATCTGGAAAAGCAGCCAATTTCACTCCTAATCGCCAATATTTGGAAGCAACCAAGTCGTTCCCCAGAAGGGAAAGAGATTAACAAGCAGTACATCAAGAGGTTGTAAAAGAGGTTTCAAAGCCCACCAAAAAAGGAAGGTAGGAGGCTTAGATGCATCCAACTCAAGAAAAGCCCCAATCTAAGAAGGCTCAGAGGGTTCCACACCAACTAGAAACCAATCTAAGGAGGCCCAGAGGATTTCAGTCATGGTGGAAATACAATCTGAGAAGACTCAGAGAATTCCACATTGACACTCTAAAAACAATCTGAGAAGGCTCAGAGAATACAACACTGAAACTCTGGAAACAATCTGAGAAGGCCCAGAAGGTTTTACACAGACACTTAGGAAATATTTTGAGTATACTCAGAAGGTTCCATACCAACAATCTGGGAAACAATCTAAGAAGACTTAGAAAATCCCACACTAACACTGGAAATAATCTGGGGCTGGAGAGATAGCACAGTGGTAGGGCATTTGCCTTGCAAATGGCCAACCCAGGACCAAATGTGGTTCAAATCCCCGCCTCCCTTATGAGCCCTGTGCCTGCCAGGAGCAATTTCTGAGGAGATAACCAGGAGTAACTCCTCAGCTCTGCTGGCGTGGCCCAAAAATCAAAAACAAAACAAACAAAAAAAAATCTGAGGAGGCCCCAAGAGTTCCACACAGACACAGGAAACAATCTGAGAAGGTGCAGGGGTCTCAAACTCAATTTACCTGGGGGCCGCAGGAGGCAAAGTCGAGGTGATCCTTGAGTGCAAAGTCAGTAGTAAGCCTTGAACATTAGGGGTTGTGACCCAAACAATTAAAACAAAACAAAACAAAAAAAGATTTCTCTAGGGCAGGGCCACAAAATGTTGTATGGAGGGCTGAAAACGGCTTGCGGGCCACGAGTTTGAGACCCCTGCAACAGTTCCATACAAATACTCTGGAAATCAATCTGAGGAGCTTCAGAAAGTTCCACACCAACATTGTTGGAAATATAAGACTCTGAAGACTGTGTCAAGGTTTTTGGATTCTGAACCTATGGCTGCTGAAATATATAAAAAGCAGAGGACCAAAGGCTAATGGGACTGAGAAGCCCTTTTGTCTAATGTTTTGAGGAGACCACAAGTCATCATATATGGAATACAAACCCATACAAATGTTGGTATAATTCTACTTGAGAGGGGGGATTCTACTGGGTTCTTAGTCAATGATATTAGCTTATTTCATATAAATACACAGCCCAGTTACATCATGTACTGATAAAGGAAACTTCTGGGTAGAAGAAAGTAGTAGAAGAAACTATGCTTTCTAATTCATCCTTCCAATAATTTAAGATGTCTCCATAAACAATCTACTAATTATATCATCTATAATAATCAAAGCTGTCAGACTGATGTCCAAAGTCAGGAGGGTAAATCCTCCAGAGTTATCAAACCAAATAAAAAAGTAAAACAGGGAAAATCATCCAGCATATCCCTATGAGATGGACAATCACAGCATGAGAGAACACAGTGTGGCCATAATAAAGACATCTAGGGGGTAAACAAACTGGCCAGGGGTTTCCAAAGACACTTGGAAAGGAAACTGTACTTGAAATTGGAGACTCTTCATCTTCAGGTTGGAGAATGGTCAGGAAAATCCATGCTGCTATGCCATGAGTTCTTCTGAGTTGGTGCTGAGGTGATGGAGATTCTAGTTCCACTTCAGCTGGGCCACTTATGTTAATTCTGATTGAAAGCCAGTGTTTCAACATACATGCACTGGGATTGTTTAGCTGCCAGGACCTTACCAGGAAGCCAAGATGAAGAGAAGGAACATTGAGGTGGGGCTGGAGCAGGAATAATGAGTGAGTCCTCACAAGAGGGGTGAAAGCAACAGCTCCCTCTGGGTCTGTATGATGAAACCTCTTACTACGCTTCCCAATGGTCCTTTCTGGAACATTCCTCCCTTATCTTTAATCTTTAATTGCTTTCTCTGGCCAGAAAAATGCACAGGGCCTGGGTGAAATTAGTGACCTTGCCTTGGAGCCTCAGACAATAGGAAGAGCGAAAGCAGCAACATGAACACTATGGGAAGAAGAAGCCGGAAATCGGGAGTTCATGGCAGATGCTCAATAAGGCCTGGGAGTCCCACTGGGTCTGAAAAATAGTAGCAATTTAGCAATTTAGAGAACTGTCACTGTAAATAGAGAGAAAAATGTTTTTCAGATTTCTAACTACGGCTGCAAACTACAAAGGATGCCCCAACAAAGGCCATGTTGTCCCTCTCAAGCAGCATGCTTATTGAAAAATAGTCACTGTTAACTAGGGGAAGAATACAAAACTATCAAACAGAGAGAGTATTAATTCCTGGCCCAAGTGGAGGCCATTTCTCACCCTGCAGTCAGGAAGCTACAGTGGAACCTTGCTTACCCAAAGGCACTCTTCGCAGCAATAGCAATTTGGAGCTAGCAAAGGCTGACAAAGGCCATAAATTGCAACTTTAGAACAACCTTAGACTGGGAAATTGTGCATGAATTATAAAGTCCTTCCCTTTGTTTCTTTGCACTATGTGTAGGCACACACACTTCCCATGAGCCACCGTGCTGTGTGAGCAGGGACCCAGTTCACCCTCAGCCCAGCTTTTAACAGTGCTATACCTTACATTGGTCATGGGCTGCAGGTGGTGGTACTTCCTATATGAAAAATCTCTGTCTTGCTTCTCAGAGTATATTTTAGAATCCTGGTCACGTGGGGAGGGCAGACCCTGTTTCCTCATTGTCTTCTGGATTCCTGGGTAGCCATATTCCTTGGCTCATGGCACTTCCTTCACCTTCAGATTGCAATGGAAGTGGAGTTCTCCTCCTGTCTCTCCTTCTGCTGGTACATCCCTTTCAAAACTCACCTCTCCACGTGCTCTCCTTGGAGCTGCTCACTGCATGGTCGAACTTGGAGTCCCTGCTACTGCCAGCAATGCCACCGCTGACCTGGTACTACCACCAACCACCGCCCGGCCCTGCCACCTTCGCCACTACCACCACCTTTGTCGCCACCACCTCGGAATTGGCTGTATGATTAGGCCACAATCTTCAAGTAGTAAATATATTCCTCAGTTCTGTGGTGTTCTTGGTCACACATATATGGATTTTTTGAAGGGCAGTGGAGATTACTGCCAGACACACAGCACGACCTCTATGCATACAAGTGAACTGTAGATTGCCTTGCTACTCCACCAAGAAGTCCTGTAAGAGTGATTAACTTGGACACAGAAGTGTTAAATTGAAATCCACAGAGCATTTTCTAAGAGTTTTGATCTGGATGGGGTAAACCTCAGTGCACTTCCTTTTTATTGCCTCACTATTACTGGATTGAAGAATTGCTGCTGCTTGTTAGGAGGTTCATTTCTCACGACTTCCAACTCTATTACTCAAATCACTGGAAATTTCAAGTGAAGTATATTGAAGTAGACTCAGTTTCTTTGCATCATTTCTGTATTCAATTTTTAAAATTCTTTCTTAATTTTGAGTGCTTTTTTAACAAAATAACATGGCTTGAATGAACTGCCCAGCTCCTGTGGAAGTCACATGCAAGAGCATAAGATTTCTTATTACACACAATCCAACCAATGCAATCTTAAACAAATTCATAGAGGAACTAAAGAAATATGGAGTCACTACAGTAGTAAGAGTGTGTGAAGCAACTTATGACACTACACTGTGGTAAAAGAAGGCATAAATGTTCTAGATTGGCCTTTTGATGATGGCACACCACTATCTAGCCAGATTGTTGATGACTGGTTAAATCTTGTAAAAATTAAATTTCGTAAAGAACCTGGTTGTTGTATTGCTGTTCATTGTGTTGCAGGCCTTGGGAGACCTCCAGTACTTGTTGCTTTAGCATTAATTGAAGGTGGAATGAAATATAAAGGTGCAGTACAGTTCATAAGACAAAAGTGTTGTGGAGCTTTTAACAGCAAGCAACTTTTGTATTTGGAGAAGTATCATCCTAAAATGCAGCTGCACTTCGAAGACTCCAATGGTCATTGAAACAACTGTTGTATTTAATAAAAATAGGGTGCCATTGTCTTGGAACTGGAACTTGAGACAGGACCTACTACTGGCCAACATGTTGGCTTGGTGAATAAGTCTAATGGCTTCCATGAGAATATTTAAAAGAGGTTTACCAATCATAGGCTTGACAGAATTGCATCCTCTGTGTTTGATTTAAAAATCTATTTGGACATTCTTGCTGACAGTGTTTCCTTAGAGAGAGCTGCACAGAATCCCCATTCCCTTTCCCCCTTCAAATCCTTAGCAAACTCAAAGCAATTCTGAGCCCACATCAGCACTTGCTTCATCCAGGATTTTAACACTGCAATAGACACAGAATTGTCCAAACCCTTGGATTTCCAGGCAGTGGGATTCTGTACCAAGGATGCAAAGCAAGAAGAGAAGAACTTTACTGATATTTCTCTGTTAAATGGTGGGTTGTGCGTTCCATAATCCCCAGAGAGGGAGAGGGATTTTAATGCCTCCTGTCCGGACAGGACACGAGAAGCAGGTTTGGCAGCAACTCTGATGCAGGAAAAGAAATTCACAAACAGTTGGGAAGGTATAGCAGGCCAGAAACTAACACTGAAAGCTGTTTACCCATAAGCCAGTCATTCCACCACATGGAACCACAAGCCAAGATGTCAGCCACTCCTCAGGCTGCCTGAGTAGCCTTTATTAGGAAAAACAAAGCCCAGCCTCAAAGGGAGGGGGGAAAGTCAGATGAGGAGCCAATGGGGAAACAATCTTTTTAACAGGAAAACCAAAGTTACCAATTGAGAGACATCTAATTAGAAGGAAAACTGAGGACCAATCCAAAGGCCTCTACCAACATCTCTCTACCTGGTAAGAGTGTCTGTTCATATATCTAAATCAAGATACTAGAAGCCACGTTACAAATTGCCAAGCACATTGACAAAAAATTATCATGAAAATAGTAAAGGAAAGTTGTTTACACTGAAAAGGAAAAACTTTTCCTTGGTGCTTTTATTCCCAAAGTCCTTGATACATTTTTCATATCAATTATAGTGATCAAAAGCAATGCTGGTGACCCAAACTGTTCAAGGAAAAGATGGATTGCCCATATTCTGAGATGAACTGCAGAGACAGCAAGGTAAAATTCCAGATTGCTTTTTTGTGCTTAGAGTTTGCAAGTTTATGGGAGAGAATAAGGACAGGCATTTTCTTCTCACCTAGAAGGGAACTAGTGGCCTCATTTCTCCTGACCATTTGGAAGGAGATAAAGGGTGTGTGTGATGGAAGCCTTATGCTCCAAGACCAGCACATTAGAGAGACATGGATCTGGAAGCTAATGCCGATGCAGAAAGTAATGCATACACACTGAAGGGGGTGTAATGGGCTCAGGAATTCCAACATGCAAGCCTTCCACTCGTAAGAAGCAGGCAGCTCAATGGGGAAAGCTGGAAACAGAAGAGAGTGTTTTCCTAAGACCCATGATTTTTATTAAGAAGAATTCAGACCATACCCTGAGGTGGATAATAGGGAGGGACCTGTTGTGAAGAATAGGGAGGGACTAGATTAATCCAATAGAAGAGAACTAGGTTCGAAGGCTGAAGGTAAGATAAGATCCTAAGGGCCAGAGCTATAGTAAAACAAGGAGGGTCCTTGCTTTACATCTGACTGACTCAGGTTTCATCCCTGGCATTCCATGTGGTTCCCTAAACATCATCAAGAATTATTCTTTTTTTTTTGGGGGGGGGGGTCATACCCGGCAGTGCTCAGGGAATACTCCTGGCTCCATGCTCAGAAATCGCTCCTGGCAGGCATGGGGGACCATATGGGATGCTGGGATTTGAACCAATGACCTTCTGCATGAAAGGCAAACGCCTTGCCTCTATGCTGTCTCTCCGGCCCCATCAAGAATGATTCTTAAATGCAGAGTCAAGAGTTACCCCTAGCATCTCCAGGTGAGATGCTGTAACAAAGCAAACAGATCAAAATTAAAAAATGAAAGTAATATCTTAAAAACCTGAGATCTGTCAGAAAAAGAATCTAGAAATTTCCGGGATGTTAAAGATCAAAATTAGAGGATTCTAGAGTGACCCAAAAAAGACATGTGTGTTAATTCAAGAGTATTTTAGAACACCATTTTTGAAAACACAAATGTTTCAATTACATGCCCATAGGAAAAAAATCACTCCTAGGCTATCATTGGTAGGGGGGTTAGGGACAAAATCGACACATGTCTTATAGCAAATCTCCTCATTTCTTCCATGTGTGCTTTGGAAGAATTAGCCAAACTTTGGTGCTTGAGAATTAACATCTTTATTCACCCCCACACACCCCTAAGTCTCCCTGAGATAAAGCTAATCAGTAATCTGAGCTGTTCTCACCAAAAAATGAATACTCAATTTAATCAGAAAAAAAATCCATGTTGGGGAAAACCAACAGTGTCTGATGGCAAATTACATGAGATAAGCAATAGTGTGTTGTGTGGGGCAGCTGCATGTGTGTTGCATAGGACAAACATTTGAACAGTGGTTCATGGGTATTGTGACTCTCTTTGCTTACTTTATGGAAGCAGATAGGCCAAATTGGGGGAGAAATACAACTATGAAGAATTGTCAGTATTAGAGTGAATGTTGCAGCTATAACAGCTATGTAGTTCATAAAACAGAAGACACATTAGAGTCAACTGCTTGATTGTACACATGGGCAGGGCACTTTTATGTCCATTGGAGGAAATGCATGGAGAAAAGCTAGTCTTGATCAGACTTAGAATAATCCTGAGTTTGAAAGAGCAATAGCTAAGATATAAAGGAAATGCCATGTTATTTGGAGCATAGAGTCTGTCCTGTCTTGTCATGGAAGATTTGAATATTTGCAATGGTTTACACTCAGCAGCATCCCTTAAGTTACTGTCTGACAGTAAGCAAGACCAGTGACCATCTTTGCTTTTCATTCTTTTTTTTAATTAAGTTTCTTTTTTAAACTACTTTTTTTAAACTACTTTATTTAAACACCATGGTTTATAAGGTTGCCCATAATACAGTTTTTATTTTCTAGTTATAAAAGTTGTTTATGATTGAGTTTCAGCCATAGAATGTCCACCAACCTTCATCAGTGCACATTTCTCACTACAATGTTCCCAGTTTCTCTCCTGATTTTCTCCCCCACCTGCCTCTGTGACAGACATATTTCTTTTCTCTCTTTCTTTTTTCCTTTTAGACACTGGTTTTCAATATTGTTACTGAAGGGATATCTTGCAAATCACTTTATTTCCTTTCAGCACTCAGTTCTTATCTAACCTCATCCAAAAGTGGAAAGAAGAGATGAACAGACATTTTCTCAAAAAGACCAATGGTCACCCTCAAACCACAAATTTCCACTCTGCAGTAATATCTTTGCTTCTTCTGAGTTAAGGAACACTCATGACTGCAAGCCAGAAACTTTGACTATTTCAACGTAATGGAAGTGAGAAATCCAAAGGTCAACTTCTGAGTCAGGAACTATGTCAGAGGATGCAAAGGACTGGTCCAACTGGAGGTTGAAAGGAGAATCCACTCTGGCCTCTTACCAATTGTAAGGGTGACACACATTCTTGGAGCACTACTGAGACACATACACTCTTTCTTTGTGGCACATCACTTCCTCTCTCCCAAAAGAAATAAAAAGGATATAAAACTCTGATAGGGTGGAGATAGTAGTTCATGGAAGGGAACACATCGCAAACATGCTTGAATTCCCAAGTTCGATCCTGGTTCTGCACTCCCCTCTACCATACCCCAGTAACACTGGGAGTGAACCCTATATATACCTTTTTGTTTTTCTAATAAATGAAAGAGTGCAGGGACAAAGTTTCAGAGTCAGAAGTACATGTTTTACAGGCACAAGGATCAGATTTTGACCCCGCCTGCAATACCATTTCCCTCCTAGCACACCCACATGAAACCCTGGAGGTCCCAAGCAAGCACCATAAGCACTGGCAACCAAAAACTGCTTCCCTGCCTTCCTGAGCACTGAATCCCTCATCTGGGTGGAAGAGACTCCACAAACCCTTGAGTACTTCTTGGGAGGTTTCCTCAAAAATAAAAATACTTGGGACATTGGTGATGGGAATGTTGCACTGGTGATGGGTGGTGTTCTTTACATGACTGAAACCCAAACACAATCATGTACATAATCAAGGTGTTTAAATAAAAAAAAAAATAAAAATACATGAATGAATCTCTAATAGTAACTGTAAGTAAGAAGGCTCAGCTTTTATAACAATAAAATAAATTTTTGCTTAGAGAGGCCCTGTGAGACCCTTTTCAAACACGGTTCTGGAGAGAGTTGTTTCCCCTGCTCAGGCATGTGCTTTCTGGACCATGGGAGGTACAGTGGGACCATGTGATCACTTTAAACAGACTATGGAAGATGAGCATGGGCAAGTAGTTACTAGTGGTACTAACTGGACTGTGAAAAATGCAGTGAGTGTTCAGTGTTTGTGCTGAACCCTCAGGCTTCTCTGATTTTGCCACTATGAAATAAAAGGTCACTTCCATGGTACCACAGCTGCACACTGAGAGAAGACAGTGAGCAAATGGTGTTCCTGATGAAACGCATCAGGCAGAATCCCAGAGGATTGTCCTCATTCCCCACAGTCAACCCAACATACTTTCTGAGAAACACAGGGTATTTAACCAGATGCTTCTTCCATTTGTCATTGATTTTTTTCTTAATAACCTATTTACATGTTTGTCATCATCTTTGCTCTAGAATGTTCTAACCTTCAATACTTTTAAAAAGATATCTAAATATATGTCACTCTTTGGGCATAGAAGTTCTGATCTAAGTCATTGTCTTCTTTCCTCTTGATGAAGAGAATTTTTTAACTCAACCAGATATATAAGGGCACTAAGACAGTCTACTTTTACATGAAGGATTTCAACCGCATCCTGAATGTCCATATCTGCATCTCTTCCTGCTCCTAACCCCACAGTGAGTCCAAAACCCACTCAACACCTCCAGCAAAACATGACACAGGGAGTTTGCATCAACCACTTCTTTTTACTCATTTGTGCTGAGAACCCAGCTTCCTGGCTCAGCCAGAAGTACATTGTCTGTTGCCTTGACAACGTGAAAGAGCTCCGAAACAAACTCGTTGTATTTTTTTTTTAATTTTTGAAAAACAATTTTTTTTTGCCTGCTCTGTGTGTTCAACATGAGTCAGAACCTCAGGGCAGGTGGTGAGAACAGAGGTGCTCTGTGGGAGCCTTTCTGGAACAAAAGAGAAGCAACAGAAATGAGAAAAGAGGCCCTCGCCTCTGTGCACCAAAGGAGACTTAGTGTGACTTAATGGTGCTGCCCTCCCCTTGCCAAGCCCATGCAAGGCTGCTTTCCCCTCTGCCCTGCCTTCCACCTTTCAGACCAACAACATTTAGAGAAGCCAAATCATCACAGCAAAGTATCTACTTAAAAACAAGCTATTTCTATTTCTCAATTCTTCAAAAAAGACTGCTGTTCCTCTTGTGTGCAAAGAATAAGAGCACTTCTGAGGCCTTTAGCCCCAAGATGGAAGGCAGGAAAAGATGGTGAGCTGAGGAGTCAGTTTCTCACTGTAGGAGCTGCCACCCAGGCTGATGCAGAATTGTGTGTGTGTATTTGTGTGTGTGTGTGTGTGTGTGTGTGTGTCTTCTGCCACTCATCATCTTGTGTGCTTTTCAATCTGAAGCTCCAGACAAGGAGAATTCAGGTAGGATGAGGGGCAATCCCAGAAAAGGCATCTCCCCCTCCTTACAGGGAAACTGCCATTCATTGTGCATAAGCCTAGAAGCTTCTGCAGGATTCTATGGCAGCCATAAAGTCTATAGGAGTGTAGGTAATGTCAGAGCCCAGAGGGTGAGAGTTTCTGCTTCCACACTCTGGATGGAAGGACCCCTGAGCATAGAATGGCGAAGGTCAGGACAATGATCAGTTTCATTTTAAACCCTTCAGTTAGTAAGTCCACAAATTTTGTATGAAAACTACTTCTTTACTTCTATTTTTAAAAATTGTATAATAAATTTTCTGAGCTCTTTCATAATTTTGGCATCTATTCTAAGATCACAATAACATTGATTCAAAATGATTTGTGCACACCTATGTTGATTGCAGCCCTGAGTATACTAGCCAGGATAAAGAAACAGTATAGGTGAAGGGTTAAAGAAGTTATGACATATCTACACAGTGAAATACTATGCAGCTCTAGGAAAAGATGAAGTATATAGCTAGTTGCAGCCCAGGCAGAAATGGGGACATTGTGTGAAATATGTCAGAGCAAAAAATACAGAGAGTTTGATCTCATTCTGCTGAATCATATAGGGAAATAATCAATGGAATAGGCAACACCAAATGCTAACCAACTCTTCACCATAAATTATAAAACTGAGATTACCAAATTAGGGTGAGGATGGACATGAAGAAAGAAGTGAACTAAAGGCACAAAAGGACTTTGGTGGAGAGAATTGGACACTGTACTGGTGATGCAGCAAGCTTGTTCATAAGTGTCAGTATGCTTGCAACCATGTGACCTAAACTTCAACAATAAAATAAAGTAAAAAAATTCAGTATCATTGAATTGAAAATTTTCTAATTGCATTCTCACTCTTAAATTATTCTCTGTAGAAAAGCAAACAACAGATAATTAATACTGCTATTTTGTTAGTAAGAAAAAAAAAAGGGAACTACGGAGAATGCAAATCTTGCTTTCTTGTTAGCAGAAGAAAGGAGCAACTAAACCCCCAACACAAAGGCCCCAGCCTCTGCCCACATTTTATTCCACATCATCAGTTCACACACTGGCCTGCAGTTTGAAAAAGCTGGTGGCAGTCCATATTTTTTGTGAGAAACTTTAGTTGAAAAATGTGTTCAGGTATATTATTAGAGGTTTAGCTAAATGTACTCACACACACAAGTTTTGGGGGACAGCTCTTGGTTCCCGATGCCTATATTCTGCCAATGGGATATTTCAAGACTGCTCAGAGGTAGGCTAGTTGACTCCTAATCCCCAAAAACTGTGTCCTTCTACAAAGAAGGAGACCCAGGGTGTCCCTGTGTTCAGAGAAAGGATGTCATAGTGGTGCAGGAAGAAGTCTGTACCCCCAGGACTGAACCTCAGCAGAAGTCAGACCTACTAACACCCATCAAGCCACCAGTAGAGCAGTAGTCTTTCAGCCCCTGAGGACAGTGCTGCTAGCTATGGGCAAACACTTGAGTTCCAAAGAGTAGAGAGGATACACATCCACTCGCATCCATCCTGATAGCCTCTTAAAGTAGTGTGATTGTCTACAAGGAATAGGAGAATAGAGACTTTAGGGGAAAGCCCTCTTAGCTTGGAAGCTGAAAATTAAATGAGTGAGAGCAACATTGGAGCAATCCCCAAAGGCAACCATGACTAGACTCCCCACTAGGGCTCCGAGGTGTATCCCATTTCACAGATATGATGGACTCAGGGCTGGGAACTGACCAACAGGAGACAAGGGGACAGAATCCTATGGGAAAGGACATTTCCTGAGCCTGACTATGGAGAAGTTGGCCAACTCCCATAAGAAAACTCCTTCCCTTCTTCCTCCTCCTCTTCCCCTTTTTTTAATTTTTAATTTTTTTAATTTTTAATTTTTAATTATGAGAACAAAGATGCAAAGAAAGAGGACAAGGTAAAGTTACAGTGGAAGGACAATCACCCATAACATAATTCTCAGAAGAAGTCCCCTTGCTGATATCTTAACTTTGAACTTTCAGCCAAAGAACATTAAGATAAATAAAACAGAATTCATGTACAATTACTTTGTCCCTCAAGTCCCCAGATTGTAACACATTATAATATTTCTTAACAGCACACAAAGCATCTAAAGCCATAAAACTTACGTAACTTCTTAAACATTAGAGGCATAGTATTTTTTACATTTCCATGTACATGCATATTACCTTAAGTTAACCTCAAATTTTAAGTGTTTTTTTTTTAAGGATTAGAGTCAAAGGAGCACAGTAAAAATGGTATTAGAGTGGCAATTGCTGTTTGCATAGGCCCACCAAAATATGATGGGCATGGAAAGGAATAACCTTGGCCTAAATACAAAGAGACCCTTCCCCTGAATTTTCCTGGCATAAGACCAACTCTAGGCTCCAGGCAAGCTAGATCGTCCAATCCAAGACATTGTCTGTAGTGCCAACACACTTTTATTTTTCACACAGTCTCTGTTGTTGGTATCATGTTTCTGTATTAAAGATCCTGGAATCTGTATATCCTACATTGAAGTCAGGGTGTAGAGCGTCCTCTCGTTTCACCTCACAATTAAAGGGTAATGCAGGGATCCTTGTCCTGTAAGCAGGTCGTTGTTGTTAAGTCTTCTCAGTATTAAGGGAAATCTCTTGAGCAGGTCGATGTCTGAGCAGTGGTAGGGTCTTCCGTGGTAGAGGATTGCTTCCAGGTGATGTTACAGACAAATCTGGATGTTTTGTGGATGGCTTCCCTGGTTCAGGGGTGAATGGGAAATGCCCTTTCTTCTGAGGCCTGTGCCAGGTCGTTATGCCAATGTTCAGGGTGTAAGGTCCCTTTGCACTACAAGATTTGTGTGTCCCAATCTCTATTAGGTAGGATCTTATTTGTATGTATAGTATTTTCCCATTTTAATGTGCCTATGCAAAAAAGGAGCAATGCCAAGTGGAGTTATTGGTGCATATGGGGGCCATAAGAACAAGTCCAACAATCCCCATGACATGGTTCAATCATAAGTATTAAACTGGGGGACTCTTTCACCAAAATTCCTTGTTGAACAGCTCATAAAGAGAAGATAAAAAGTGGTTAGAATCATCACTGTATAAGGGAATATTTAGTAAGACTTATAGCTGTCAGAGAAAAAAATAAAAAATATCTGAAAGAAATACGTGTCCATTTTATGTCTTTTGAAACAGTTTGGGGTTGTTACACACAATGCACGGCTTTGGTCTGTGACTAGGATTGTGCAGTACTGAAGTTAAAAAGAGTAATGTGGGTTAGTGATGTTTGGTGGGGTGAGAGAGTTAAGGAGTAAAAATGAGCTTTGTAGGGGTGTGGAAAAGGTCAAAATAAAAAATGGACATTCTGGATATGCAAAACTTAACATAAGGATAAGGAATACTCTTATTACATGCAGTGCCCCCGCGTGGTTTTCCATATGCAGACTGGTCAGAAATTGCCAGTGACATCTTCCCCTTTTCTTTCTCCTTCTTTCCTTTCTCCTCTCTTTCTTCCTTTCTTCCTCCTCCTTCTTCCTTTTCCTCCTCATTGTATCCGTGAAGGTTACAGACACTGCAGAGCAGAAGTGTAGGATGCAGACCAGAGCCCACTAAGCCTTTGTACTTAGTGGATTCATGGATGCCTAAGCACCTGAGTAGTTAGTGGAGCCTTCACCAACACATGCACTGAATGGCTTAAGACAGAGAGGGAGCCCAGTCCATGTCCTTGCCTAGGTTATTAACACTATTCAGCATCTAAACACGCCTCCTGATGGACTTTTACATCTATGTAGCATTTGCAGACACTCTAGAACTGTTTTACAGTTATAACACCAATCATTGGATGCTCTTCTGGTGGTGAAAAGGATCTTGAGATGAATGCAATTCCCTGGATCAAACTGTGTGTCTAGAATGAGGACCAGCTTAAATGTGGCAGCCTCTTCTGAGAGCTCATGGCTATTGTAGTTAGACATCTTCTGCACCACAGAGCCAATCACTTCACACATGGCCAACTGAGCCAGAACTTGATTAACTTCACTTTCTTTCTCTTTGATCCTATTCTTTGGTTTCAGCTTGCTTTCAAGTTGTAAGCCTTAATTTTTGTGTGTGTGTAGTTTTTGGGTCACACCTGGCTGTGCTCAGGGTTTATTCCTGGCTCCAGGCTCAGAAATTGCTCCTGGCAGGCACAGGGGACCATATGGGACGCCGGGATTCGAACCGATGACCTCCTGCATGAAAGGCAAACACCTTACCTCCATGCTATCTCTCCGGTCCCGTAAGCCTTAATTTTTAAATTCACTTTCACACTGAGCTGGAATTGATACCAGAAGGCAAGCACTCAGCATTTCAACTACCTGAACTCTTTCTTTCACACAATAAACAGTCAAGATCTCCCATCTTCACTGCTGCTAACAATTTACAGCAGGTTACTGCCTGATCATCACAGATTTGAGGGAGGATTGGGGGAAGGTTTGCATCTCAAATGCTCAGGAGTCCTAAGCATTGCATAGGGAGCATCTTCTAGTCATTCTTTAGCTAGCCAGGCTGTGGGTTCAGTTAAACACACAAGGGCTCAAGGACCCTGGGTGCCAGCCCTTACCTGTTCCGGTCCCCTGTGGTATTTGTGGTCTCCAGATCTATACCATCAAGTGTTCAAACTTGGGTCAGCCACATGCAAGGCATAACCTCAACCCCTGTTTATATATGGCCCCTGTCACAAATTTTTTGGCAATGACACACCCAATAGTCCTCAGAGGCTACTCCCATCTCTGTTGTTAGGGGCCACACTCTGTGTTGCTTGAGGAACATGATGCCAGGGTCCTGACAGAGGCCTCTTGTATGTAAGGTTGCAATTAGTCACTTAGCCTATTGCTCAATCTCTCTGGACCCCCAGCACAAACTTTATGCCAAATTTTTGTTTACCAAATATTTGGAGTGCAACAAACATGTGAAAATATATAGGTAGATAGATAAATGATAGATATATAAATAAAGAGATAGACAGATGATAGATAAGTAGGTATGTAGGTAGGTAGGTAATAGATGATAGACAATAGAGAAAAAAGCAGATGATAGATAGATAGATGATAGATAGATAGATAGATGATAGATAGATAGATAGATGATAGATAGATAGATAGATAGATAGATAGATAGATAGATAGATAATAGACAGACAGATAGATAGGCAGGCAGATAGACAGGCAGGCAGATGATAGATAGATAGATAGATAGATAGATAGATAGATAGATAGATAGATAGATAGATAGATAAGGGCACTTATCTATCTTCATCTGCTTGCCTGTCTATCTGCCTGCCTGTCTATCTGTCTGTCTATTATCTATCATCTATCTATCATCTATCTATCAGCTGCTTGTTTATCTATTGTCTATCATCTATTACCTTCCTACCTACATATATCTGTATATATATATATATATATATATATATATATATAGAGAGAGAGAGAGAGAGAGAGAGAGAGAGACAGAGACAGAAACAGAGACAGAGAGAGACAGAGACAGACAGAGGAACTCCAAAAGCAGAGTTGGGTGACCAGGCAGTCCCAGAACCATAGTACCAAAGCAACATCACTTACTCAGGCCCTAAAGAATCACCAGGAGATTCCCCTGACCTCCTGAGCACTTCTGAGGCAGCCTTGCCCCTTTCCACTATGCCCTCCACCTCATCCACCCAAATCTGTGATGATCAAGCAGCTAAATGCTATAAATTGTAAAAAGCAGTGAAAGCAGAAGAAATCAGTTCTTTGTTTTGGGTGTGGAATGCAAATCAATTCAATACAAATTACAATTTGGCATGTTTACTCACAGAAGAAGAGATCACAAAGAAGAAATCTAAGCAGAAGTTTCTCGTGTTTTCCAAAATGATGGGGACTAGCAACAAGACCCTCCAAAATGAAATGTTCTAGTTGGTATTTCTTGATGTTTTGATACATCTTCACTGAAAACAAACATTATGTAGCACTTAAAAAAGCCATTGTCTCTGAGAGTTCTATTTGAATTATTATTTTTTTTCTAGAACAAATGACCATTAGTATGCCATGTTTATTGCCCCATTTCAGAGGCTTCATGAATCCAGCAGGACCAGCCTCACTATCTCCCTCTTCATTAGTCAAATTACATTACTCTGATGGAGGACAGAAAACTGTCGTGCATTACTTTTAATAGCCAAAGAGACTTGAAGAGCAATTTAATTTGGGGAAACAAAACATAATGAAACCCAAACAACCTAATTTATCCCTAAAGCAGACAAAGTAATTTTAAGGTTGGTGTTTTCTGCAATCAGCCAAGTGTTATTAGTTTAAAGTTGTTGTTTTATGCTCTTCAATGCTAAAACCATGCATCTTGATTATGTTTTGTAAAAAACAGGCAAAACTTGAGTTCAGATCTAATGAAGAACTGAATTTTCCAAAAAACTGACCAATACCTTTCAGTTGCCAAACCAAAAATATTTCCTTATGACAAGTTTTCAGAAATGAGCATTTACTTCTGGAGCCTTTATATCTATCATGGAGATTCCCTTGCTTGTTCCTCCCCAGCTGCTAAAGAAATTATTTGGGAAGAATAATTAAACTACTTGGGTCCCAGTAGAGATGTGACACCGTGGGGCATTACTGATGTTTGCAGACACAAGTAGCCAAGAACATTAAGAAGTTCAGAAGTACATATTGGCACCTCCTTGTCCTCACTGGCTCACTCAATCTCTATGTCTGTAAGATGCTCAAATGTAGGTCTATATCCTCATGGCCAAAATACTTAATCTTTTAATCAAGAAATTTCTAGGTGCATTATTATTTATCCAATATTCTAAAAATTATTTGCTCTGTGTTTTAATAGCATTATTATCAAAATATAAAGAGACCAAGATTGTTCTAAAAATAATAGACAGAGTTTGTAATTGTCACCCATAGGGGAAACAACGCTTTCAACTACTTTCTGACAAAGAACTAGATTTTTCTATGATTCTGAATGTATTCCTGGACCCTTGCTCAATGACAGTAACCTTTTTACTGAAGATAGCCAATGTCCTGGGTCCTGTTCTCATAAATGAGCTTTGCATGTTTGTGAACTTTATGAACTTTGCATAAAGGAAAACAGTCTGTATGTAGTCTTTGCTCAGTATAGTTTCTTTTCTTCATACTTACATAACTCATCCATAGTGTTGCACGCTGTGCATGCTCATTCATTTTTGCTGCTCTCTTGTATACCTTGGTATGCATATAGTACAATTTATCTTTAAACCTTACTGTTGATAGTTTTTTTGAGCTAAAACTTAGAGCAGAAATTAATAAACTGGGTACCCAGAAAAAAACCCAAAAGATCAATGGTACCTTGCAACTTTCATGGGAGTCCCCCGACCCGCGGGGGTGTGGAGATGAAAGTTGCTAGTTATTAGTGGGTTCACTCGAGCAGAACCGACCTGTAAAGAAGAACTAGAGAGATTAGTAAAAGAAGCCTTCAAGACAACACATGCTGTTCAAAAAGGGAAGTTTATTGTTGGGGGATCAGCTTTTAAGGGCTGAAACACGTCAGGGGTGTTACAAATTTTACACCAATCACAGTTACAAGCATTCATTAGCATAAATTGGGGCAGGTAGTAGGGAGGGGCAGAGGTAGACCTGAGCACGTTTTACTAAAAGGCATAAGATTCAAACAAAGTTCTTAATAATGTTTGCTAACACAAAGGCAAACTCTATATTTTTCTTTCTGGCTGGATATATTGGGCTGCTCTGAATTACTTTATTTTTGTCTATTTCCTTTGTTCTCAAGGCATGGGCCTTTTGGTCACGTGGGTGACCAGATTAGGAATTACTGAGGTGTCCTATGTTCCAGGTTTCATCAGCTAGGCTCCCCACAGTTCCCCCTTTACTGTAATAATAAAAGAAGAAGAGCAAAGTGGGTGGAGTCACCTGTCTTAGGTTATTTGGTGGGCTTCCAGTTCTGGACATGGCAACAAGAGACCAAATTAAAAGTTTTTGCGCGCAAAATATTAGGAATGCCATGTTTGCACCCAGACACTGGCACCAAACTATTCCCCGTCATGGGCATCTCCACAGCCAGGAGCAGAGCAAGCAGGGGCGTTTAGCCAGATACTCAAAACTCCTTAAAGCTCAGAGGTATATCCAAGGCTTCAAGTTCTTCGGGGTGCATTTAGGAGAGCCACTAATATTGGACCTATACTGAACATTAGGGCAATCTCAGTAACCGGATTTTTAACAAACTTGTGAGGCGACAGAATGCCTTGGGGCCAAAGGAAAAATTAGCAAAAAGCCAATGAAAGGACCGAATTAGGTAGCAGCTTAGACAGCCAGGATGAGGTAGAGGACCAATTTTTATATCAGGACTCATCTTAATCCCTGTTTATTTCTATCCTCTAGACTTTCTACCATAAGTCTAATGCTATCTCTAGCTAAGTCAAGTTTATTTTAAAAAGCAACATTTTATTCTAAGGATGACACAAATTTCCCCCTCCCTCAAAAAAGGTTAATTTTAAACCACGGCAGTTTTTCTGCTCTAATACTGCTAGGGATTCAACAGTTAAGTAGTGTAAACTTTTTCTAAGTTTGTAAACATTCTTAACAACAGTTATGAGGCATTAACAGATTTTAGAGTATGAACCAATGAATAAATTTTTGTGCTTACACCAGTAACACCCAGGCCTTTCAATAAGGCTGGGGTGGAGGCAATGTTTGTTTTTATACTGCAGCGGGAGAGAGACAAAGTTATATTTAAGAGGTAATAAGGCAATTTTTGATTTAACAGTTAATTTTGGCATTAAAACAACCAAAACACAGTAGTTCTAGGACTAAAGAAACAAATGTAAAACAATGGGGGAGATAAACCAGTGAAACAGGCAAAAAACGTTGAATTGGGGGCAATTATGAACTGAAAGGAGAAATCAACGACAAGAATTTGATTACAATTTTCAATAGGGGGAATCATATTGGGTACCAAGGGGCAAAGTTCAAGTCCCACCACTAGTTTTAAAGTTAAGCCACGTTCTTGAAGCTTCATACCGCATCGCAGAAGGTTGGTGTCATTGGTGAAGTAAGGCAGGTCAAGGCAGCAATTTAGGCCGGTGAGGTGGGTGAATAGCAGGTACCGAAGGCGTCTGGGCGGAGGCGTTGATTATGACAAGGATGAGCTGAGAAGAGGAGGGGGGTCCGGAGGACAGCATGGGCTGGAAGGGTGGGGAAGCAGGCAGAGTTCTGAAGAGCTTCGGCGCCATAAAAGGGGAAGGGAAGGAACCAGAGGTGTTGTCAACGTCTTGCAAGGGAGAGTCAAGTGTAGCAAACAAATTAATGAAGCCTTGGTGCGAAGGGGGTGGTTGGCGGCAGTGGGCATTAAGGACAGCCAGGCAGAGTACCAAATTCAGCATTGTTAAAGGTGGAGTCAGTCAGAAACAGGTCCGCAGGAATTGCAGCTAGCAGGTGGGGTGGCAGGCTTTTTTGAAGTGAATGAGGACAGGACTGCAGGAAGCTGTAGGAGGTCTATAAGAAAACAACTTGGCAGGAGGTAAAATGATTATTTTTGAATGCCACAGGAATGCCTTCTGACTTTTGCCAGACTTTAGCCTTAAAAAATTTTATAATTAATGATAGCCAATTGTTCAAAAACTTTTAACCTGAACTTAAATGATTTTTTTTAAACTTATTAGTTATATTTTAAAGCTAGATGCTATTTTTTTTTTGCTACAAATTTATATTTTATAGGCCTTAAATTACACATAGCAGGAAAGTTGGGGATTGTAAAGTTCAGAAATTTTTCAGGGAAAAGTTATCCCGGATGGCCATTGAAAAATTTTGGATTTTACCATCCCCCACACTTTCTGCCATGCTGTTAGGACAAAGCTGGCTTAGCACAGGATTTTTTAGCAGGATTTTACAGTTAGTTAGATGACCAGACTAAGCCAGATAAAAAAAAATTAATTGAAATTTCAAAAATGGATAAGACTTTAAAAATTGTATTATTATGAAATGCAAAAATAACAAATAGACAAAACAAACAACACGAAACACAACATTGTGGCCACTTTCACACATAACACACACACATGAACAGACAAGAGGATTTATTTAAAACTTGCATTAGAAAAATTGACAAGCGCTTTTAAATATTTAGCCGGCATGTTTGTAAAAAAATTTTTTAATGTAGCTGGAGTGGAACTTTGCTGAAAATAAATTTTAAGGTTTAGCTTTAACACAAAACATTTTTAAAACAATTTTAATTTGAAATTTAAAACATGAAGTAAAATGTTAGCAATTAAAAAAAATTTTGTTAAGTGAAATGGTTAGGGGAGCACTGAAGAAGGAGTTTCCACTGTGAAGTATGATATTATTTGCTGAAAATGAACAGGTTTGTTATAAATTGGTTTCACAGTAGAACAGTAAGACAGCTGTAATAAAGTGTTAAAATTTTATGATTAAACACAAGAGCATGAACTATGATTATTAAAGGTATAAAAAACTGACTTTAAAAGACAACTGTTTTTACTTTGAAGACTTTAAGTGAATAATTTGTAAAAAATATTAGATACCAAATTAACAAAATGTTTAGACATTATAAAATATAAAGACATTTGATGCATTTTTACACCTAGAACTTAAGACCAAAATTATATTTGATACTAGTTAATTTGCTTTTATAATATTACTTATAAAATTAAATATATATATATTTTTATTAATACTAGATTTTTTTTACTTTGACACAAATGTACAGATTTGTATAATGTGCTGACCTTTAGAATACACTTAAAAGGATAGTTGTTGTAATGCAAAGGTAAAGAACAATTTCTTTAGCACAAAATTAAAACTAAGGGTATTATGAAGCACACCTGGGTGTTAACTGCAATAAAATTAACTATATTATTTAAAAAGGTTAACCACATTATTTTTAACATTTTTTTTAATACCTTAAGAATTAAAATAAATTTTCTAATAGAAATATAAAAAGACTCAGATTTTAATACCTGTGTGTACATTTAAATTTTTAAAACACCAAAAGGTTTTATGAATGGGGCGCTCTGGGGAGCTTTGGATTTGGGGCTGCTGCCTCGACATCCTCAGCCGGAGGGGCTGTGGGAGCTCCAGCAGCGAGCTAGAGCTAGCGGGGGGAGGGGTGTCCGCCCTGCTAGCTGATTGCTAAAACGGCAGCTGGCCAGGAAGGCAGGGGGGGAGAGCAAGGTTGTTGCGGAGTCTGCCTCCGGGGAGCTGAGGCGACAGCTCGAAGGGAGGGGTAAACGCTGGTAGAGAGAGAGCACATTTCTTTGAGTTTCCTTTGGAGAGATTGGGAGCCGGCACTGGAGGCCATTATTAAGTTTTCCCGAGCATTTTTCACAATCTGCAAGCTCTTAGGGTTAAGATTTGAGTTAACAATAATGCTTTTGAGCAGATCCAAAAATTTTAACAAGTTTCTTTAACTTTTAACCTTCCTACTTCTTAGTTCCTCTTGTATATAATAATTTTCGCCCCTTTACTCGGGCTGGTCCCCATCTTTACTCTGGGACTGTAATGGGGTGGCGGTTTTTACCTAGGCATTAGACTAACTAAATTACGTTGCTTTAATTTATTTTACCTGACGTAATTCAGCTCCGGACTCGTCGCACTCTGCCACCCGATCAGATTCTGTAACTCGAGCCCCACGTTGGGCGCCACTCTGCAACTTTCGTGGGAGTCCCCCGACCCGCGGGGGTGTGGAGATGAAAGTTGCTAGTTATTAGTGGGTTCACTCGAGCAGAACCGACCTGTAAAGAAGAACTAGAGAGATTAGTAAAAGAAGCCTTCAAGACAACACATGCTGTTCAAAAAGGGAAGTTTATTGTTGGGGGATCAGCTTTTAAGGGCTGAAACACGTCAGGGGTGTTACAAATTTTACACCAATCACAGTTACAAGCATTCATTAGCATAAATTGGGGCAGGTAGTAGGGAGGGGCAGAGGTAGACCTGAGCACGTTTTACTAAAAGGCATAAGATTCAAACAAAGTTCTTAATAATGTTTGCTAACACAAAGGCAAACTCTATATTTTTCTTTCTGGCTGGATATATTGGGCTGCTCTGAATTACTTTATTTTTGTCTATTTCCTTTGTTCTCAAGGCATGGGCCTTTTGGTCACGTGGGTGACCAGATTAGGAATTACTGAGGTGTCCTATGTTCCAGGTTTCATCAGCTAGGCTCCCCACAGTACCTTGAACCAGTAGCAATTTCTGAATGCAGAGCCAGGAGTAACCTCTGAGCACAGCTGGGTGTGGCCCGAAAACCAAAACTAAATAAATAAATATATAAGTAAACAAGATTAAGAAACCATTATCAAGACTCACAAAGAGGGGCCGGGCGGTGGCGCTGGAGGTAAGGTGCCTGCCTTGCCTTCGCTAGCCTAGGACGGACCGCGGTTCGATCCCCCGGCGTCCCATATGGTCCCCCAAGAAGCCAGGAGCAACTTCTGAGCGCATAGCCAGGAGTAACCCCTGAGCGTCACAGGGTGTGGCCCAAAAACCAAAAAAAAAAAAAAAAAAAAAAAAAAAAGACTCACAAAGAAAGAGAAACTTAATACATCGAATCAGTTTTCAACTATTTAAAAAATGTAATCATGAATATGCATAATTTTTGGTATTCATACATGGGCTTACTCTTGGATATTGTCTTGTTATTTAAAATTATAAATTTCCCTAAATAATAATCCTTTGTTACTTTTTATAGTTTTGATTGGTCAAGTGTTTGATAAAAGCTCAACTGGGTGGTTTTATTGATAATTTCTCTTTTGGTTACAGTCATGTGGGATGTTTGGTTAATGTCATGTGGGATGAACATTATCCAAGGGACTAGTCTCTTACAACTGGTGCAAATAAGTTTCTTTCCATAAGGGTTCTTACTATAAAAGGCAGTGAGTATTCTCACAACTGACTTTCCCCAGAGTATGTGATCCCGGCATATGAATTTTCTTTGAATCTGTTTCTATGTTCTGTTGCAACTCTTTGAGTTATTTATTTCTACCTCCTGGTAAGCCTGAAAATTGTTAGCTAAGGGCTTACCCCTGAGTATCAAAATTCTTAAAAGTATTTGAGTCTTGGAGCTGGAGTAGTGGTGTAAGCTGGATGGCATCTGCCTAGCATGCGCCAGATTAGGACGAACTGTGGTTTGGTCCCTTAGCATCCCAGATGGTCCCCCAAGCCAAAAGCGATTTCTGAGCGCATAGCCATGAGTAACCCCTGAGCATTACAGGGTGTGGCCCAAACACAAAAATAAATAAAAACAAAACAAAAAAAGTATATGGATCTCTTGCTGTGTTCATTTGTTTTTAAAAAATATGGAATTTTTTAAAAAGGGAATTTGGATAATAAGCAGTCCGGTTCAATAAAGACATGGATTAAACTGGTTGACCACTGGTTTCTCATTTTCTGATTCTATCATTCTTTCTGAGAAAACATGAGAGGCCAAAGTCATAGAGAAGAAAATAATGCATAACATGAACATGACTTTCTTTGTCCTTCAGACATTTCCTGGCTTTCAAGTAGATGTCAAGAGAGAGACATGGGGAAGGAGAAAAATGTAAAATTCAATCTTTCTACAAAGGAGTTATTCTCATAAAACCTCCCAGATTTTTGTTTTATTCATTCAGTAATATATCATTATGAGCTATGCATGATTCTCCTTTTCCTTCTGAATTATCTTAAAATTAAAGTTGGAAAAAACTGTAAAATATTCATGCAAATGTGTATAGAGATAGATGAGGAGATAAAGACTGAGACAAAGATGTTGATATATATTTATTAACATATTAATATATATTCAACTCTTCAAGCAAAAGTGAAATTTTTCTTTAAAAATCATAGCACAAATAATATATCTCTAATTTTCCCATAGTCTATGCAAATTCTTAAATTTTATCTTTTCCAAATTGATGAAAAAGACAAGTGGGAGAAAAAGAACTGAGAATTGACCATTGATATGAGACAAAATGCATAGTATTTCTGAAATATTTTGTAGAAAAATAATAAATATTACCTGCATATTATTTATTCTTTAAAGGTAAACTAATCAATAGAGTTTTGCTTAATTTCTATCTATTATTTATTGTGTAAACACAGTCATTATTAGGTTTTCCTATCAATGTTCCCCACTAGGTCTTTAATCCATCAATCCATTTAAGCCTTCTTAAAATTTTTCAATCAACCAGTACTTATTGATATCCCTTTCTAGAGAAAAAATGCAGGAGAAAAATCAGTGAGCAAGATTATTAAGATGAGAATGTACCTTCTCTTTAACACTACTTTCTGGTGATGTTTCTTGGGAGGTAGAGATTAATTTTATCAAAGTTAACCTTAGCCTATTTTATTTTAATATGAACTTATTACCCACTATAATCACCATATTTTTAAAGCAGAAAATTGCCAGCATTGATGAGGATATGGAGAAGTTAAGGCATTTATGACAAGAATGTAAATTAGGGACACCTGATAATGTTTTAATCTTGGGTGAGGCCACAGATAATCCTGTGCAAGATGTGTTACTAGTGGTCTCTAGGGGTGGGTATGGGGTAGTTGTACAGAAAAATCCATAGGAATCCCTCATAGAGGCCTGTTCATGCAAAGAAACTAAGCACCTATATTGGCACTTTCTAGAAGAATAAATACCTCAATTAAGGAAAATAGTATTCAAGATAAGCAGAAAGTTTTTTGGATATTTTTTTTTCTTTTTTTTTTTCTTTTTTTTTTTTTTTGTGGTTTTTGGGTTACACCCGGCAGTGCTCAGGGGTTACTCCTGGCTCCATGCTCAGAAATTGCTCCTGGCAGGCACGGGGGACCATATGGGACGCTGGGATTCGAACCGATGACCTCTTGCATGAAAGGCAAACGCTTTACCTCCATGCTATCTCTCCAGCCCCGTAAAGCTTTATGCCTGTATTTATTTGTTTGTTTGTTTGTTTTTTGGGTCACACCTGGCAGCACTTAGGGGTTACTCCTGGCTCTATGCTCAGAAATCACTCCTGGAAGGCTCAGGGGACCATATGGGATGCCAGGATTCGAACCACCGACCTTCTGCATGAAAGGCAAATGCCTTACCTCCATGCTATCTCTCCGGCCCCTTTTTTGGATATTTTTTAAGTATAAAAATAAAAAGATTTTTCATTAGAGCGAAAAGAAAAAGCAAAGTTCTTAGGCCAGACAAAATAAAATGAATATCCTAAGATAACATTAAAAAAAAACATTTGAACATTATATCTCAACAGTTGGGCATTAAATTCCAATGAACAGTGCAGAAAGAGCTAAGAAAATATAGTAAAATACAACTTATCTCATATACCTAAGAATATTTCTGAATAATATAAGCAGAAAGTCTCTGAAGTAGAAATTGCTGTCAGTGATATTTATGAGTTGGTGCTTATGAGCTCTTTAATGGGATTGTTTCAGTTCTGGCTTAGCATTCATTACTACAGTTCTATATGAACAGGCCCAAATAATTGCATCAGGAGATAGACCTGAAAATATGTTCCTTTCTTAGATGTTTACTCATTTTGAAATTAATGTGCAATAAATGAAAATGATTTGTATTAGTGTATATTCCAGCCCTAATTTATTTTTGTCAGCTCTTCCTAGAATTAAAGGTTTTTAAGCAAATTTACCATCTTAGCTTGAGAATATTAATGGAAAATTCTAAACTGGAAATCAGATATATTTTTAAAAAAAATTTGGGGGGGGGACCGGTGAGGTGGCGCTAGAGGTAAGGTGTCTTTCTGCCTTGCAAGCGCTAGCCAAGGATCAGGACCGTGGTTCGATCCCCAGGCGTCCCATATGGTCCCCCCAAGCCAGAGGCAATTTTTGAGTGCTTAGCAGGAGTAACCCCTGAGGATCAAACGGGTGTGGCTGAAAAAACAAAAAAAAAATTTTTTTTTTGAGCCACAGCCAACTGGACTCACAGCCACCCCCTAGTTCTTCACTCAGGGATCACTCTTAGCAGGCTCAGGAGTTCATACAGAATGTCAGGGATTGAAACTCGTTTGACTCCATGCAAGACAAGTTCACTGCTCACTGTACTATATCACTCCTCCCCCACCAGATTTATTTTAATAGTCATCTGTGCTGACCTTGTCAGCCAGCAAGGGTCAACTTCCACCTCCCCATGTGCTCAGGACCAGGTATGTTCCCCCAGCTTATAAATGGGAAATAATGGTCTGAGACTAATGACCAGATACTTTATTCCATTACAACAAGAATTACGTAGTGCAAGAGTTACTGAGTACAGGGTGCAGGGCCCTGGACACCAAAGATGGGCAACCAGGGATGTGAGGTATGAGGGAGAAGTTAAACATAAACTTTGGGGATTAGGAGTGTCTAGGGAGCATCACAATGGGCAATATTCATGGTTGATAGGTAATCTCTCTTAAACAGACCTCTTTGTGAGGGAGGAGGGAAGTCCAGTGTGAAATCTCATAGTGAACACTGATCATGGAGAGATGGTGTCACTCTTTATGCTGTTTTTCCTCATCCCTGAAGCAGTGTCTCTGAAGCTTCCGTCTCAAAAAGAATCCTCAGAACAGTTGCTCTATGGGATTCTGTCTGCCAGCATTATAACAGGACACAACTGTCACCATTTTTCCTGAAAAGTTTAACCTCTCACATGTTATTTCTTCTTTGTGCTTTTCCTTTTTTGTTACATCGTGAAAGGCTTCTGGTGCAATTCTGGTTCAAACATGCAAGGAACAAGCTTTTCTAGAAGTGATGCTTGTTGATAAGTGATTTTTGTGCTTGGTCTATGTGACTCTGAAGAGTTATCTACACTCTGAACAACTATTCACATGATAAGGCTTGATACTTGAGTGGGGACTTCATAATGTTCCTGTTTTTATTTCACTGAAGGAATCTTACTATCATTCTGAACTCAGTGGTTGAGTCAAAACTCGACCTTAAGTTTAATTTTGTACTTCACTTGAAGAGTATCTATTAAACAAATTTATAGTAGAGATCATAGTGTGAGGAAAAGCACAACATGCTTAGATGATCCGTTCTCAAGCACTCTCAACCGCCTTGAAGCATCTATTTACCTGTAAACACGTGCCATATTAATTGGAAGTCACTCTTACTTCTTTATTAAGAAGTTTCCTGGGGCCAGAGTCATAAAGTACAGCAGGAAGGGCATTTGCCTTACATGTGGTCTTCTAGGGTTTGATCCTCGGCATTCCAAGCATTGCCAGGAGTGATTCCTGAGTGCAGAGCCAGGAGTAATTCCTAAGCATCATTGGGTATGGCCAAAAATTTTAAAAAGTAAAGTTTCCTTATGAATCCCCTTAGTTATATTTTCAAGTAGGCCTCTGTTAATATCTACACAGTTAACAGTAATAAATAGCTTGTCTCCTTGAGAATTTTTCATGAGTTGTCATTCAACTGAATAAAACTGTGCTTAGTAGAGAAATACTACTAGAGAAATACTAGCTGAAGGTCTTTTTTCTACACATGATAGTATCAGGAAAGTATAGGTACTTGGTCAGGAGATCTTTGTTACCTCTACCTTTATCCAACTTGCAATAATATATGTAATGTTCAAAAAAGTTCCAGTGTCAAAAAATATTGAATGCATAAAAGTAGTTTACTTTCTTGAGATAGCTAGCCACCAACTGATGGAACTGATAGAAAGGTAGCTCTGTGTGTCCAAATAGTTAAAGTGTGAAGTTTGCTTCAATTTTTGCTAACTGTTCTCTAAGACTGTTACTAAGGATTTTATACCTATCAGCTTATCTGGCCTTTCCCAATCCCAGTGAGATGGGCACATATAGTAAATGTCCTCTGGCTGTTCACATAAAATAATCACCTTAGGTTCTAATCATATTGTCAAAAATGTCTATTTTTTTAAAAAAATGGGTAAAATTAAGTTATGTATGTTTAATGAAAAAATATAATCTTTATCTAGGCATATGGTTGTAGGTACTGAACTAACTCCATGTATTATGTAGTATGAAAATGATGAGGTGAATATGGATGCACATATACATGTATGTTTTATTTATTATTTATTTATTTATTACTGCTTGGTGTGGGCCAAAAGTTAAAATAAATTGAAAGGAAGCATAACAAAAGGTGGTGGTGGGGGGAATGGGAACATAGCAATGGACCTAGATAAATACAACAGAAAGGCTGCAAGTATGATCCTAGCTTACAAATAATCACATTAGTTATAAGGTTTTTAAATATCTCATTTTCAATGCTAGAGATTATCAGAAAAAACTATGTATATTCCATAGTTTTAGATACATAGTATAAATACAACTACAAAAACAGACATTGGTTTAAAATGAAAGGATAAAAGCATATAGTGTTAGCCATATCAGTGTATAAGTTCAAAGCAAAGAATATCACAAGCTAAAAAAATGAATATCACAAGCTATCGAGAATGTTCTTTAATAATGAATAAGGAGTTAAATCATCAAGAGCATAGTGGCCAGATGAACAGTGATGGGTATATCACTTATCTTGCATTTGGCTGATCCAAATTAAATCCCCCAGACCCTCTATGGTCCCTTGACTTATCTAGGAGTGATCCCTGAGCACAGAAACAGGAGTAATACCTGAGCACAACTGAGTGTGAGCCTAAAACCAATGGAGTGCTTTCATATCTTGAATTTAGATGAAGAGCATTCCTCAAACAGTGCCACCCACTAGGTAGAGGGGATCTATTTGGACTTTCATGCTTGGTTTTTAGAATGTTGAAAATTTTGAGAGCACATAAAAATGGATTTTATAACGTCTTTATTTAAACACTGTGATTACAAATATGATTTAGTTTTGTTTCAATCATACAAAGAACACCCCCTTTACCAGTGCAACATTCCAACCAATGCCCCATATCTCCCTCGTTCCCCACCTCCTGCTTCCTGTATTCTAGACAGGCACTCTACTTCTCTCAATCATTAACATTGTCATGGTAGTTGTTAGTGTAGTAATTTTTCTAACTGCATTCACGACGCTTTGTAGTAAACTTCATATCATGAGCCAGTCCTTCTGGCCCTCATCTCTGGGAATTATAACAATAATATCTTTTATTTTACTTAAAATCCATAGATCTGTGAGATTATTCTGTGTGTGTCTCTCTCTCCCCCTCTGGTTTATTTCACTAAACATAATAGTTTCCATGTCCATCCATGTATAGGAAAATGTCATAACTTCATCTCTCTTGCATAATAGTCCATTGTGTATATGTAACACAGTTTCTTTAGCCATTCATCTGTTGAAGGGCATCTTCGTTGTTTCCAGAGTCTGGCTATTGAAAATAGCACTGTATTGAATATAGGTGTGAAGAAGGGATTTTTGTGTTGAGTTTTGTGTTCCTAGGGCATATACCTAGGAGTGGTAGAGCTGGATCATATGGGAGCTCAATTTCCAGGGTTTTTTTTTGAGGAATCTCTATATTGTTTTCCATAAAGGCTGGACTAGAGGGCATTCCCAACAGCAATGAATGAGAGTTCCTTTCTCCCCACCTCCCTGTCAGTACTGATTGTTCTTCTTTGTGATGTGTGCCGGTCTCTGTGGTGTGAGATGATAATTCACTGTTGTTTTGATTTGCATCCCTCTGATGATGAGTGAAGTGGAGAATTTATTCATGTGCCTTTTGGCAATTTGTATTTCTTCTTTGAGAAATTGTCTGTTCATTTCTTCTCCCCAATTTTTTGATGTGGTTAGTATTTTTTTTTTGTTAAATTCTGTCAGTACCTTGTATATTTTCAATATTAGCCTTTTGTCTGATGGGCATTGGGTGAATAGTTTCTCCCATTCTGTGGGTGGCTTTTTTTATCTTAGGCACTATTTCCTTTGAGGTTCAGAAACTTCTCAGCTTAATATATTCCCATCTGCTTATCTCTGCTTCCACTTGTTTGGAGAATGCTGTTTCCTTCTTGAAGATGTCTTTAGTCTCAATGTCATGGAGTGTTTTACCTACATATTATTCTATATACCTTATGATTTCAGGTCTGATATCAAGGTCTTTAGTTCATTTGCATTTGACCTTTGTACATGGTGTTACATGAAGGTTTGATTGTATATTTGGGAACATTCTCTGAACACTCACATCTAGTCCATTGATCTGAAGGTCTGTCTTTATCCAGTACTATGCTGTTTTAATGACTATAGCTTTTAATACAATTTAAAGTTGGGGAAAGTGATACCTCCCATATTCCTTTTCCAAGGGTTGTGCTAGTTATTTGAGTGTGTTTATTGTTTCAAATGAATTTCAGGAGTATTTGACCCACTTATTTGAAGAACGTCATGGGTATCCTTAGAGGGATTGCATTAAATCTGTACAATGCTTTGGGGAGTTTGCCATTTTAATGATGTTAATCCTCCAAAACCATGAGCAGGGTGTGTGTCTCCATTTCCTTGTGTCCTCTTTTATTACTTGAAACAGGGTTTTGTAGTTTTCTTTGTATAGGTCCTTCACACCTATAGTTAAGTTGACTCCAAGATATTTGAGTTTGTGTGACACTAATGTGAATGGGATTGTTTTTTTAATGTCAATTTCTACTCTATCATTATTAGTGTATTAGAAGGCCATTGATTTTGGGGTGTTAATTTGGTAGCCTGTCACTTTGCTATATGAATCTATTGTTTCTAGAAGCTTTATGGTAGAGTCTTTAAAATTTTCTAAGTATAGTATGTCATCTGCAAACAGTAAGAGCTTGACTTCTTCCTCTCCTATCTGGATGCCCTTGATAGCTTTTCCTTGCCTAATCACTATGGCAAGAAATTCCATCTATGTTGAATAGGAGTGGTGCAAGAGGGCAGCCTTGTCTTGTACCAGATTTTAGAGAAAAGGCTTTTAATTTATCTCCATTGAGAATATTTTCCATCGGCTTGTGATAGATGGCCTTGGCTACATTGAGACAATTTCCTTATATTACCATTTTGATGCATTCCTGGAATAAAATCCTTGCATTCCTGGAATGAAACCTACTTGGTCATGGTGTATGACTTTCTTGATGAGGCGCTAGATCCTATTTGCTGTTGAGAATCTTTGCATCTGTGATCATCAGGAATATTGGTCTGTAGTTTTGTTTGTTTTTTTAGTTTTTGTTTTTTGCAGCATCTCTGTCTGGTTTTAGAATCAGGGTAATGTTAGCTTCATATAAACTATTTGGTAATGTTCCTGATTTTTCAATTTTATGAAATAACTTGAAAAGGATTGGAAGCAGTTCTTCTTGAAAAGTTTGAAAGAATTCATTAGTGAATCCATCTGGGCCTGGCCTTTTGTTTTTGGGAAGACTTTTGATTATCATTTTAATTTCCTCAGTAATGATGGGTCTGTTTAGATATGCTAAATCATCCTGGTTTAACCATGGAAGATTTAAAAGTCCAAGAACTTATCCATTTCTTCCAGGTTCTTATTTTTCTTGGCATAGAGTTTCTCAAAATAGTTTCTGATTACCGTTTGAATCTTTGCAATATCTGTAGTGATCTCCCCTTTTCACTGCTTATCCTGTTTATTAAGTTTCTCTCTCTCCTTTTCTTTGTAAGTTTTGCTAGTGGTTTATCAATCTTGTTTATTTTCTCAAAGAACCAACTTTTGCTTTCGTTGATCTTTTGGATATTTTCAAATTTCCATTTCATTGATTTCTGCTCTAAACTTTGTTATTTCCTTCTGCCTAACTATTTTTGGTTCCTTTTGTTGATCATTTTCTAATTATATAAGCTGTGTCATTATGCTTTTTATGTAAGCCCTTCTTTTCTTTTCTTTTCTTTTCTTCCCTTTCTTTTCTTTTCTTTTCTTTTCTTTTCTTTTCTTTTCTTTTTTTTTTTTTTGGTTTTTGGGTCACACCCGGCATTGTTCAGAGGTTACTCCTGGCTGTCTGCTCAGAAATAACTCCTGGCAGGCACGGGGGACCATATGGGATACCGGGATTCGAACCAACCACTTTGGTCCTGGATCAGCTGCCTGCAAAGCAAATGCCACTGTGTTATCTCTCCGGGCCCAGCCCTTCTTTTCTGATGCGTGCTTGCTGAGCTTTGGATTTGCCTCTTAGTGCAACTTTTGCTGTATCCCATAAATTCTGGTAATTTGTGTCTTCATTGTTATTTGTTTACAGGAATGTTTTGATTTCCTCTTTGATTTCGTCTCTGACCTATTGATTGTTCAGTGCAGAGCTATTTAATACCCAGGTGTTATTTTCTGTGTCCTTTTTTTTTGGGGGGGGTCACACTCGCCAGTGCTCAGGGGTTACTCCTGGCTCTATGCTCAGAAATCACTCCTGGCAGGCTCAAGGGACCATATGGGATGCCGGGATTTGAACCACCGACCTTCTGCATACAAGGCAAATGCTTTACTTCCATGCTATCTCTCCCTTCTGTGTCCTTTGTGTAGTTCACTTCTAATTTCAATGTCTTGTGATCTGAGAAGATAGTCTGTACAACTTCAATCCTTTTGACTTTATGAAGATATGTTTTATGGGCCAGCATATGGTCTATCCTGGAGAATGACCCATGTGCATTGGAGAAGAATGTGTATCCAGTTTTCTGGGGATGGAGTGTCCTATATATATATATATATCTACTAGTCCATTTTCTTCCATTTCTCTTTTCAGAGCTAATATATTCTTGTTGGGGTTCAGCTGGGTTGAGCTATCAAGGTGTGGCAGGGCAGTGTTGAAGTCTCCCACTATATTGTGTTGCTATTGTTGTCTTCTTTCAGATGTGTCAACAATTATATTAAATATTTTGCTGTTCCCTTATGGGGTGCATATATATTCAGGAGTGTTATTTATCCTATTGTACATATCCTTTGATTAGCACAAAGTGTTCATCTTTGTCCCTTGTAACTTTTCTGAATCTAAAGTTTCATCTAATATTAATATGGCCATCCAGCTTTTTTTTTTTTTTTTTTTTTGGTTTTTGGGCCACACCCGTTTGACGCTCAGGGGTTACTCCTGGCTATGTGCTCAGAAATTGCCCCTGGCTTGGGGGAACCATATGGGACGCCGGGGGATCGAACCGCTGTCCGTTCCTTGGCTAGCGCTTGTAAGGCAGGCACCTTACCTCCAGCGCCACCGCCCGGCCCCGGCCATCCAGCTTTTTAAAGGGAGTTGTTTTACTTGGATAATTTTCCTCCAACCTTTGATTTTGAGTCTATGTTTGTTATGACTGTTCAGGAGTGTTTCTTGTAGGCAGAAGAATGCAGAATGTTGGATTCAGCTTTTTTTTTGTTTTTTTGTTTTTTGTTTTTTTTGTTTTTTGCACCACACCCAGTGGTTCAGGGGTTACTCCTGGCTATGTGCTTAGAAATTGCTTCTGGCTTGGGGAGCCATATAGGACACCAGGGTATTGAACTGCAATCCATCCTAGGTTAGCACATGCAAGACAAATGCCCCTACCACTGCACCACTGCTCTGGCCCCGAATTCAGCTTTTTTTTTTCATCCTGTGTCTCTTAATAGGTGTATTTAGTACATTAATGTGGAGAGAGATAATTGTCATGGGATTTAGTGTACATGTATGTTTTAATAGTCCTTCAATGTGTACCTCAAGTTGAAACTGGATTACACAGTGATTCTTTCTTTTTAAATAAAAAGAAAACTATTGATGCTATTTCAAAAATGGTTGCACCAACTTACATTCCTACCAATGTTGTACATGTTTTCCTTCTCTACACATACTCTCCACTCTTGTAATTTCTTGCCTTTTGGGTTACATCATTCTTATTACTATGAGATTATGTCTCCTGTGCTCTGATTTGCATCTTCCTTACATTAAATGTTGATGATTATTGTCCTTCATAGGCCTGCTGACCAACTGAATGTCTTCTTTAGAAGATACCTGTGATCACAGAAGTTAAAAAAAGACTATTCTTGAAAGTAGACAGTATTCTGTTAATGGCCTTTGACAAGCCTATGGGCCTACCTGTCTTCATATGAAAATGCTGGCTACTATAAAGTTCCACATGTGCCCATGGAACTTCTTGCTCCATTAACAAACACAGAAAACTCCCTAATTTCAATTATGTTAATAAAACTCATCTAAACGATGTTGTGAAAATGATTGTGTTTAAAACTGATCTATATTTTGGAGGGCTATATCTGGTGGTCTGGGGGATTTGCTCCTGGTTCTGTACTCAGGAATTACTCTTGGTGAGACCATATAGGGTTATACCCTGGTCATCTGCATGCAAGGCAAATTCCCTATCCACTGAACTATCTCTCCAGCTGCAAAGTTGACCCATATTTTAACTAAATATGGGTGCATTGTTCTAGAAATTCATATGATCTGGATAATACTGCCCTGTGAAAAATCATCTCCCTAACAGAAACCCAAGGTCAGAAGAGTCCCCAGGGTAAAATGACTCAAATAATTTAGATATGAAGGGGAACATAGGCCAAAATAAAATAGGAAATTGTCAGACTTTACACTTTAAGGGTGCCTTCTGGTTGGCTTTCTGATATGTATTGATCTCTGCTCTTAATTTACCAGTTAAATTTTGATGTGCTTAGTAACTGTTCTTAAATATCTCCATTAACTTACACAATGGCTCACATGATTGGAGCCAGGATTGAGAAACAATACTGAGGAGCAGCCCTGTTATTCCTAATTAATTCACCCAAAGTAGAGGCAAGAGATAAGAGTTAATGGAAGTATGACCCCCAGAAGAGCTCTGTTTGGGTAGGAGGGTGTTATCCCTCCCCCAACTTTCTCCCAGCTCACCTGGATGGGAGGGGTCTGTGGTTACTAATAAAGGGGGTTGCTTCAGGAGATTGGGAGAAGATTCAGAGAGGATTCAGCAAGAAGGCTCAGGAGAAGTAGGCAGCATGGAGAGATGGCAGAGTCAGAATTAAATTCAGTGTAGCTTCAGGGACTGCTTAAAAGATTAGCCTCAAAGCCACACATGGTGGCTAGGGCATATTATTAATAAAAGCTTCATGTCTCCTGACTTATACTGATTGCTTGTGGATCATTTCCTTGCTGCTACCCTGAACCCACAGACCCACTGGCTGGAAGGGGTTGCAGGTGCCTGGCCCGGGTTGGCTGTGAAAGGCCTCACTATTCATCCACCATGATCTACCACCATCAAGGTCTGTTATTAATTTAATTATTTCAGGAGGCTCAGAGAACAAGTCATGGAGTGAAGAGAAAGAACATTTTCTTTTTTTAAAAATTTTAATAATGTTTTCTTTTTATGTAATAAAATTACTTGCCATGATCCAAAGCATTTATTCACCTTACATAAAATTAATTGCAGTAGGTATATAGAAAAACAGAACATTTTTATTTCTTTTTTTTTTTATTTAAACACCTTGATTACATACATGATTGTGTTTGGGTTTCAGTGATGTAAAGAACACCCCCCATCACCAGTGCAACATTCCCATCACCAATGTCCCAAGTTTCCCTCCTCCCCACCCAACCCCCGTCTGTACTCTAAACAGGCTCTCCATTTCCCTCATACATTCTCATTATTAGGACAGTTCAAAATGTAGTTATTTCTCTAACTAAACTCATCACTATTTGTGGTGAGCTTCCTGAGGTGAGCTGGAACTTCCAGCTCTTTTCTCTTTTGTGTCTGAAAATTATTATTGCAAGAATGTCTTTCATTTTTCTTAAAACCCATAGATGAGTGAGACCATTCTGCGTTTTTTTCTCTCTCTCTCTGACTTATTTCACTCAGCATAATAGATTCCGTGTACATCCATGTATAGGAAAATTTCATGACTTCATCTCTCCTGACAGCTGCATAATATTCCATTGTGTATATGTACCACACAAGAATGTCTTTCATTTTTCTTAAAACCCATAGATGAGACCATTCTGCGTTTTTTTCTCTCTCTCTCTCTGACTTATTTCACTCAGCATAATAGATTCCGTGTACATCCATGTATAGGAAAATTTCATGACTTCATCTCTCCTGACAGCTGCATAATATTCCATTGTGTATATGTACCACAGTTTCTTTAGCCATTCGTTTGTTGAAGGGCATCTTGGTTGTTTCCAGAGTCTTGCTATGGTAAATAGTGCTGCAATGAATATAGGTGTATGGACAGGCTTAGGGAGTTCTCCAGGTGGGAACACAAGGAGTTTGCATCTTGAGATAAGTGATGGATTGGAAGGGCACACAGTTTCCAAGACTCAAAGACAAAGGGATTCTAGATAATTACCACAACCACCACAATTCTATATTCCTGACTTCCCTGGAAGAATTAATAGTGAGGCCTAATTATTTCTTCTACCTACATCAATGTCTTCTCTCAAACCTCCACCTCCTTTTCCAAGACTGTAGGTGATATAGGGAAACATTAACACACCTAGAAAGCTTGAGCTTCCTACCTGGAAGACTGTGGCCACGGCATACTAGCTAACAAAAGTACTAGGTAGTCTACCCAGTTTGAATGTGTTAGTATTACCCTTCTGAAAAAAAGACCCCAAACCGCAGTTAAATGATTATTTAGTCTAGAAACAAGAAACATCAGTAACCCCTTGGATTGTATATGATTTTCATTAAAAGAGATATTTTCTGGAAAACTTAGTATTCAAAATCTTAGGCCAAAACATACCCAAAATAACTCTTAGACAACCCCAATGATGCCTCCATTCCCTCTAACTGTTTTGGAGAACAAAATGTTATTGGTTAGATATGACTCAAGACCATGTTTTGAAATGAAATTATCTGACAAAATCAAGAATTATCAGAGGATGCTGTCTAAAAGAATCATACAAAGTAGTAATTGTATAATATTTATCTGGCAATCAAACTTCTATGTGTTGCAATTGAAGGATTAAGGACTTGACTGCATATTCAGAAATAAATGCCTTTTGGTTCAAATCAGGAATTTCTGGTGTCTGTCACTATCTATCTTCTAGACAGCAGTAAGGTTACTTACTCCTTCCATCCCTACAAGCAGGATCCTACAGCCATACCACATGACCTTTCTGCTCCCTCTCATTTTCTGCTTGACTCTTGCAATCACCAGGATAATGATCTAAGGCTAGATTTGTGATATCCCATCTTCCATGCAAATAAAAGAGATATGTTTTCTCAATAAGCTTGACTTTCCAAATAGAACCAGCTTCACTGTTGTAGAATTCCGTAATCAAAGAAACTGGCCTCAAGTTCAAAGACAAATAATCTTTAATTTTACCATTTTAGATGATATTATGCTTCAGCATCTTAAGCCAAATGAAGGAACTTGAAAAAATTATTCACGCAGTCTCTCAGCAAGTGGAAATTTAAATGTCTGCCCTCTTTTAATGGAGTCCCCAGACTTGCAGTGTGCAATCATAACAAGCATTTTTATCTGTCTTTTCCCTGTTATTTATTTTACTCAGGAGACATTTACTGAGGTCCAGCTATGTCATTGATGTGCTGAGCACTTCTTTAGGCAACAGGGCCATCAAATTAGAGAAAAAAAACCTAGATTAGATCTTTGTTCTCAGGGGGAACATCCTGTGAGGAAAAGACTCATAAGAATAAAAATATCAATTAGTACCGATGTAAAAATATAGTAATATTCAAGGTGCAGGGAATGATGAGGTGGACCCAACATCTAACCACATTCTTAAGCAAGCAGATGACTCCATCAAAATCTGGGCTGGAAACAGAATTCATCTAAAATGATTTGGATCAAGAGAGTCTAATGAAGAGTCACTTGATTGGGGTATGAATAGGGGGAAATTAACCAAACAGAGATATTTGCCATGGCTCTCACTTCTCTCTATCTGAAGATATTGGAAAGATATTTTTTTACAGAGCTGGAGAAGCTTCTATGAATAGAAGGACACAAGCATCAGGCTGAGTCTGTAGCTCATCACAAAAGGAAGTATGGAACTGTTTCTGGAGTTCCAGTGCCAGAGCTGGGATGGATGGAGCAGACAGACACAGCATGACCCGTCTCTTCTCTCATTTCCAGAACTGCTGGAAAAGTTTTTCAACCAAAGCCAGCTGACTTTCAGAAAAGAAAGGAAACTCTGTTATAGTGGAAATAGGAGACCAAATTAAGTGATGCATGTTACTGAAGCCAGAGAGACCATAAAATAAGTGTAGCTCACACATGTCTTAACCCAGTTATGGATGAATAGAAACTATGACTATAGGCAAACTTCCCAGGAACCTGGCAACAACTGCAAATTTCAGTACCTATTGGGAGAGATTCAACAAAAGACCATTACTTCTTGCTTGAGTCACCATGAATCATAACTTCTCATCTAGAGGACCCACGTGCCACTTGGAGAAGCATAATTAAGTTTTATTCTAATGCTACATTCCCTAAAATTGCAATTCCTAAGACTCCAAATAAACTATAATTCTTCACAGATTTGCCTCGAATTGTTGTCATAGCTCACAGGAGTGTTAATGGAATAGAGTAGGAGATAAAGTAAAATTTAGGCAGCCAAATAAAAGATATCCAGCACAATAGAATTTCCCACTTTACGTGTCTTGAGGGAACATGCAGATTCTGAAATTGTGAAGTGCTTACTGACTCCCTTGTACCTGATGTGAAGTCAGGGGCCCTTCCAGCATGATAGACTTCCAAATGGAAAGCAGCAATTCTTCAATTACCCATTAGCACAAGGATGCTTCATGGCAAATAACCAGGGTAATTCAAGAGAATATGGTAGTAAGCATGTATGTTCTCTGGATTCTGTAAGTTACAACTTGCACTGGAAAGTTCTCATGTTAGCCTAGGTTCGCTCTCTGGACAAAGTCAATTGAATGAAGGCTGTGATTGTGACAACTGGTCAACTCAATAAATCATCCTTTAATGTTCACTATGTATGACTTCTAGGAGTTAACATAAATGCAAAAATTGGATAAAATTGGGTAAAATTCAAAAGCACTTCACAAAAATTCCAAAATACTTGTACATATTACATCCACTTACATCCATCAAAATAGCCACATGATCATAATCAACAGGGGAGAAAATAGATGAAACCAGCCATGACTACTTAGGGAAGGAAAACAATGTACGGGAGGAAAAAACAATCATAGGTCAGAGGAGTGGTGCAGAACCAGAGTGATAAATGCATCAGCACCCTATTGTTCAACTTCTGGCCAAGATTATATATAGGTAGGGTTCATTGAGACATACTCAGAACTAAAGAGATATATTCATGAAGCATTTTAAGAAACATCCTCTGAGGTAAGTGAGAAGAATTCACCGCATTTACAGAAGGGATTTCTCTAGAGAGAATGCTTTCAGGGTTGCCTCCACTTGAGAGACATAAGATAAGATAGCTCCTCCTAGAAAATCTGGACACGTTGAGATATTACAAACAAGGTAAGGATGGGTGATGTGATGTTGAGGAGGAGTTGCTGAGCAGTGTTAATGATATGGTGTTGAAAATGATCTAAAATGAGTCAGAAATTTAAGATGGCATATTGAGGTATGATGGTATTAAAAATGTTGAAATACTGAGAATGAATGGTGAAAATAAGATATTGAGGGTGAAGTGTTGAAGATATTGAGGGATATTGAGGATAGAGTTTTGAGGTGAAATAATAAAGTATTGATGATCGGGTGTTGAGGACAGAGTATTGAGAATGAGGTGATGGAGAAAGAAGTGATAAAAATAGGAAATTGAGGGTGGGTTATTTACAATGAAGCATTGAGAATAATATTTTTGAGGTGCAGAGTCTGGGCTATTAAGATGTTAAGGATGTGAGTTGGATTCATGTCAGAAATCATTGAGGAAACAGTGAATTTTTGTGTGTACTACATCATAAAGTGATTCTTCTTTTTTTTTTTTTTTTGCTTTTTGGGCCACACCAAGTGACACTCAGGGATTACTCATGCTATGCGCTCAGAAATCTTTCCTGGCTTGGGGAACCATATGAGATGCCGGGTGATTGAATCCTGGCCCGTCCTAGGTTAGTGCACGCAAGGCAAATGCCCTATCACTTGTGCCACTGCTTTGACCCTATCGTAAAGTGATTTTCTGAGACACATTTATTTGTACTTTGAAATGCAATGATTCAAAACAGAACATCTGGATTCCATCTTGAGATCCAGAGAAAATTGAGAAAAATCTGTAAGAACTACTTGAAAATCTTCATGTTCCTCTTACTGTAATGTACTTTGAACACCAGAAAAGAAGGAAAAAAGGAAGAAATTCTAGATTCACTAGGGGATTAGTATTGGAGAGAATTAATCTACTTTAAGTGAAGGAAGAAAAATCACTTTATACCAATCCTCAGCCAGTTTTATTTCCTTGAAGGTTTTAATGTGATCTATCATCAAAATCCTATTAAACCTCCCTTCTAATGATGAATCACTTGCACTACCTTTTTTGTACATATGTGTATGTTTTATTTCTGTAATAATACCAAAGGATTATCATTGTTTTATGATCAGGTGAATGCCTAGTCACTTCCTAATGAGAACATTTGAAAATACTGTATCTCTAAATTACTGTAACTAAATGATAGTCCTAAAAATCACCATTGATTAAAGGTGGTTTGTTTTGTTTTGTTTTTTAGATTTGCTTGCTTTTGTTTGGAATCACACCTCGTGGTGCTCAGGCCTTACTCCTGTCACCATATTCAGGGATCATTCCCAATAGTGCTCTCAGGACCACATGGAGTGCTGAGGAATGAACTCAGGTTGGCCACATGCCAGGCAAACACTCGTTCTGCTGTACTATTGCTTCAGCCCCCAAGAGCTGTTTCATAATTTCATATAAAACAAAGTATTTCAGGGGAAATTATCATCATCATCTTATGACAGTTCTTTCCTACACTGAAAATACATTTGAAACTAGGATTCTACTAAGGCTATAGTGCATAGCCTCATGAAGTAAAGCAGAGTAGGGAAGGAGGTAATTTTTAAGCCAAAGAAGGCAGAGCCAGGGCAGATCCTTGAGTGAACTAAAGACTGACAAGTACCCATCATCCTCTCCCTTCTGGATTCCTATTTAGCATCTTCATAGTGTCCAGAAGTCTCTCCAGCCAGAAAACCTGTCACTAATGTTTTTTCCAAGCAATCTTCTGCAATGAAAATACCCCCCAATCATCTCTGAGCACAGGGCTATTAAGGGCCAAATATGACCCAAGGCCAAATCAGCAGTGTATTCCTGGATCAAGGTCACCAGGGCACCATCTCAGAAAACACCTCCCAACTCATTTTGAATTCTGTTGTGCAAAACTTTTTTGCGTGACTGAATCCCTCATCAGTCATGAATTAGATATATTTGGTTTTCTTTCCATCTTGATTTTTACAACTCCATATTGTTTTTCTCAGAAATTTATACTAAGAATCTATCCAATATGTTTATTTATCGGTGCATTAATGTTTTTATCTATCTGTGCATCCATTTATTTATCTTGTAGAATTCTGTTATGTAGGTATTTATAGATTATTCTGAAGAAATATATTCATATATCAATTTATTTATTGCCTATATATTCAACTGTCAATTCATCAATCATTCTAGAATACTCTATATATCTTTAATACTTTGAAAATAGTTTATATATTCAGTAATGTCCTCAGAATATTATGTAAATCATAAAATAAGTCATATAGATAATATCAATAATATTTTAAGTAGCAGTTTCATAAGCATTCTAAAATATGTGAAGATTGTTCTTATTAATGCACCTTTTCTCTTTATTTTCCTGACCTAAATAATTATAGTTCTACCCTGCAATTTCCTATGTGGCTCACTGATGTTTCCTATTCAATGTGATACTTGTAATCACCAAAAGAACTATGTTCTACAATATGCAACCCAACTAATTCATCTCAAGAGATAAGTATTCAGTATGTATGAGGCATTGTGGAAACATGGCACAGCATTTGGGGAGCTGGAAATCCACAAGACAGGAACAGAGGAGAAGAGCAAATCATCTATAATATATTCAGCAATGAAGGCATAGTCCTGGACTGTGGAGGGAACCATGGCCCAGTATTGGGCTGGTAGAAATCAGGGGCCAGTGCAAGATGGGTCATGGTGGGTAATTCAGAAGAGGCAGCAGGAGTCAGGGCATTTCTGGGAATGGTGAGCATTCCTCAATTAGGTGAGCAGAACCTACCTGATCAAGTTATGGGGAGTAAGAAAAGAAACTATATATATAATAGGCTGTTGTGAAGGAATGTGGGATAAGAAGAGAGAATAATATGTGCCAGTCAAGGAAGCAGATAGGGGGTTCAATGGAAACAGGTGACACTGGTAAAGGGAAACTGACTCTGGTGGGAGGGTTGTGCTACTATATTCTACTTCTAAAACTCAGCTCTTAAGAACTTTGTAAATCATCAATCTTTAAGAAAACTTTTTTTAAGAAAATTGAGGCATTTTTCTCTTTGATTTCTACACAAGAATAGTTTATCTGATACTTAGGGGTTAAAGACAAAAATCAAAGAAAACCATCATTCAACTATCTTCATGATATTGTAATTGATTAGGCTTAGATCTAACCATTCCATATGACTTTAGCCAAGACTGAGGATTCTATCAGGTTAGAACATTCTAGCAGCTCACATAGATGATGACTGTGAGCTTACCATCCAATGGAAGCTCAACTGTGTCAGTGTTGGGTCTCTTGTACCTTGCTGTAGCTTTTCATGCAGAAACTTGAGTTTACTCACAGCAGGGCATCTGCATTCCAGGAAGGAGAATTCTAGGGAATTGTAGCCCAGAAGTACTTACCAAGGCTCTTCTAAATCAAACTTGATGCACTTCTATCTCTTTTGTCAACTCTCATCACAATGCCCAGAGTTAATCTGACAAGGGACCACAAAAGACTTACTAATACATTGAAGCCAGTGGTGAATTGTACACTATCAATGTTCCTTCTCTTAGAAGAATGTACTAAAGGGTTCAAAGAAAGTATCCTTTAGGCTCTGGAGCAGATAAAGAAAGGAAAAATTATCAGATTTGTAATATATAGAATATCCCACATTCAGGGAAGAAAAGGAGAAAGAACTTGGGTACTGAAAGAATAATGGTGTCAATAAAATGTCAGTTAAACCAGGAGACAAATTAAATTTCAACAAGTGCTTCAGTGGAGTTAACATCTTTAATCCCCAATCAAATGGATGAGTATCTGGTCAACCTGAAAAAACATTCCTACCTAAATCGCTCATATACAACAGGACATCTTACAAAACTCAGAATCTAAGATATATAGACAGATTCAGAGCCACTATTAAAGGGTACAGCTGAAAATACATGTTGAGTCATAGTAACACCTTCAAAGGACAAGAGATGCATAGATGGGTGAGAATCTTCAACTAGAATCATCCCTGGGCATGGCCTAGGCATCTTCTTTGACTTTATAGGCTTCCTATACTGACTCTCATTTGCAGTTAGACAGTGGGAGTAATCACCAGTCAGAAGTTAGTTTTCATAGTGATAACCTGAGTGATATTGAATCATTCCACTATTTAGACTAAAAACTGGGCTTGAACATTTCCAAGCCCTTCCCTGTTTCTAAAATCTCTGACCTCAGCCAAACTAAAACATAAGCAACCACCTTATATCAACCCCCATGTCTATATCAAACCATAAGTCAAGTACCAACTTAATTGTGACCTTAACCAGGAAAATTTAACAGAGTTACATTAAATAAAAATGTGCTGTGTATCAAATTAGATTAAGGCTTATTTTGCTGAGAAAAGTTGATGAAAATCTATATATTAACAACCAAATTGGGAGTTTCTACTAACTAATTTCAGAGAGTGCCCTTTCCCATAGAAATCATTTAACGCACTGTCAGAAAGCAATTATAGTAACATCTGGATGCACAGAGCTTCTTTTTTTTCTGTAAATATCAAGTGATCTCAAGTGAAATGATAAAAGATTAAAATATGTGTAGATATATAGATTTTTCAAGTGTGTAGGTTTTCTTATTGAGTGTTTTAGCTGACTTCTAAAACATGTTGAATTGTCATAGACACTTAAAAGAAAACATGGGGAACTTTGGCATAGTTGCTGAGAATAAAAATTGCCAAAAATTTTTTTCTCTATACACATAGTATGACCTTGGAGATTTTATAACATTACCTTGATGATTAATTATGGATTCAATAAGGTCAATGAAGAAAAAAATATAGCCAACATCAAACACAGACAAATTATCCTCTGACTAATATGCATTTTAAAACAGTGCCCTGCAAAATAAGTTCATGTGATTTAGCCCCTATAGAGTAATCAGAATTTAGGTTGTTGTAATTAGTAAACATTTTTTGGAAGTAAAGAATATATAAATAAAAAAGAGTCAAAGAATCAATGTGCTATTCATAGCGTTGTTCCAATGGGGAGGTGATGGTAACTTTTCCCCCAAAACCTTCTTCCTCTCAGCTTTATGAAATAATATTATTATAGTCTTTATGCATTTTTAATTATCTATTTTTAATGTGATAGACCTAGGGCTTAACATATAGGATTTTCTGTAATGACTTTCAGGCATTGCGTAAGTCATCAAATTTTATCAGGGGGTATACATTATAACTTCATAACTGACTGTTCTTCATTAAAGTATTAAAGAGAAAATAACAGGATGACAGGCTGGAGAGATAGTACAGTGGGTAAAGCTCTTGCCTTGCATGCAGACAACCTGACTTTTATTCCTGACACCCAATTTAGTCCCCCAAACTCCTCCAGGAGAGATCCTTAAGAGTAGAGCCATTAGAAGCAGTACTCTGCAGAAGTCAGGTCCCTTGTTTGTGATGTCAGGCTGGGAAAATCTATGAAACTATGCCTGCTAAGTGAGGCCCGACCGTGAGAAATTGTGAGTTCTGCCTGTGTGTGTCTGTCTCCTGTCCTGTTGTCTGAACCTCTTGGGAGTGGGCCAAAAAGAGGCTCCAGAAAACTCATTCTCCCAGAGGCTCATTCAACGGCGGGAACACCAAGGAACTGCTTCATAACGTGAAAACCGGCTATAAGCAGTACTCCGCTTTGCTACACGGCTGTGCGCTCTTTCTAAGGAAAGAACACCATTGAAATAAGAAGAAAAAATCACACTAAGAACTGTGCTGAATTACTGTAGCCCAGCATTTCTCCCCAGACTGTCTTCTCTGCTGTATGCTCAGGACTAAGATTTGATCCTGTGTGAGACTTCATCCACGGAGGACACCCCTTCTTTGGACGCAAGTCAACCCACCCATAAAGGGCGGAGCCAGAGGAGCGTGTCCGCGTATATCACTTAGCCAATGAATACCACCACAACACATAGAAAAACCCACAATACAAGTGTGACAATGGGGAAACAACGCAGGCCAGCATCAGACATAGAGAATGAAGATGACAGTTCTGATGACCAGAAAATGACTAACCAACTAATCAACATTTCAGATAGAGTTTAGACAAGCAATATGGAAGATGCTCAAAGAACTCAAAGAAATCATGGATCGAGTTGAACAGAACACTAATAAGAATCAAGAAAATATAAGACAGAAATCACAAAACTCCAAACTGAAATAACAGATCAAATAACAGGCCTGAAAAAATCAGTAAATGAATTGAATGACAAAATGAATAAGCTCTACACCAGGGTAACAAAAGCTGAGAATAGAATTGGTGCTGTGGAAGATGAGATAAATAACAACTCCATATAGCGAGAGAGATTGGAAAAAAAAAAAAACTTAAAGCAAATGAACAGACAATGGAAAAATTACTCAAAGAATGGGAACAGATGAAAATAGAAGTTTATGATAAGCTCAACAGAAACAACTTAAGAATCATTGGAGTCCCAGAAACCCAAGAAGAAAATTTCCAGGAAGAATCAACGGTCAAGAATATCATTAAAGAGAAAGTTCCAGAGCTAAAGAATATATGCGATCAAATCCTGCATGCCCGAAGAGTACCAACCAAAAGAGACCCCAGAAAAAATACCCCAAGACACATCCTAGTCACAATGACAAATCCCACAGTTAGAGATAGAATTCTGAAAACAGCAAGATCAAAAAGGGAAATCAAGGGAGCATCCTTGAGATTTACAGCAGACCTGTCACCAGAAACACTCAAGGCCAGAAAGCAGTGGTGGGACACAGTGACAAAACTCAATGAAATAAATGCTTCACCTAGAATACAGTACCCAGCAAAACTCACTTTCCGGTTTGACGGAAGAATACATGGTTTCACAGACAAAAAACAGCTCAGAAACTTTACAGTTCAAAACCAGTCTTAAGAGAAAAACCGAAAGACCTAATTTAAGACAAGACTTACCAAAAGACACACCAAATTTCAATATAAAGATGGCATTAAATCCCAGGACATTTTTTTCTCTCAATGTCAATGGACTATATGCACCAGTTAAGAGACAGAGTGGCTAAATAGATCAAAAAACTCAATCCAACCTTCTGCTGCCTACAAGAAACGCACCTGAATAGTCAGAACAAACAAAGACTCAAAATAAAAGGCTGGAGGAAAATTATCCAAGCAAACAACACCCATAAAAAGCTGGAGTGGCTATACTAATATCAGATAATGCAAACTTTATACTCAGGAAGGTTGTAAGGGACAAAGATGGACATTTTATATTATTCAAGGGATATGTAGAAATCACTCTCCTAAACATATATGCACCGAATGAGGGTCCAGCAAAATATTTAATACAATTGTTGACAAATCTGAAAAATAATATAAATAATAACACAATAATTCTGGGGGATCTCAACACGGCTTTGTCAAAACTGTCCAATGTACATGGGACATTCTCCAGGATAGACTACATGCTGGCACACAAAACATATTTCCATAATATCAAGAGCATAGAAATCTTGCAGACTACCTTCGCTGACCACAAGGCTCTAAAATTATATGTGAATTATAAAGAAACAAAGAAAAAAAACGTTAACACCTGGAAGTTAAACAGCCTCATACTTAATAACCAGTGGGTCCAAGATGAAATCAAAGAGGAAATCAAAGTTTTCCTGGAAACAAATGATAATAAAGACACAAACTATCAGAACTTATGGGACACAGCAAAAGCAGTACTGAGAGGAAAATTTATAGCTTTGAAAGCACACATCAGGAAGGAAGAAGGGGCTTACCTGAGTAGCTTACTGACGCAGCTCATAGAAATAGAAAGTGCTCAACAAAAGGATCCAAAAATAGGGAGACAGAAGGAAATAACAAAGCTGAGAGCAGAAATCAACGAAGTGGAAACCCAAAAAACAATCCTAAAGATCAACGAAAGCAGAAGTTGGTTCTTCGAAAAAATAAACAAGATTGATAGACCACTGGCAAACCTAACAAAGAAAGAGAGAGAGAGAAACTTGATAACTCGTATTAGGAATGAAAAAGGAGAGATCACTACTGATATGATAGAGATTCAAAGGGTAATCAGAAACTACTTTGAGAAACTCTATGCCACTAACAATGAGAACCTGGAAGAAATGGATACATTTTGGGATTCTTATAATCTTCCACGGTTGAATGAAGAGGATGTAGCATATCTAAACACTCCCATCACTATTGATGAAATTAAAACGGTAATCAAATGTCTGCCGAAAAACAAAAGCCCAGGCCTAGATGGATTCACTAATGAATTCTTTCAAACTTTCCAAGAGGAACTACTACCAATCCTGGCAAGACTCTTTCATGAAATCAAAAAAACAGAAACATTTCCAAATAGCTTTTATGAAGCCAACATCACCTTGATACCTAAACCAGACAGAGATGCTACGAAAAAAGAAAATTACAGACCAGTATCACTGATGAATGCAGATGCAAAGATCCTCAACAAAATCCTGGCAAATAGGATTCAATGCCTCATTAAGAAGATCAACCACTATGATCAAGTAGGTTTCATCCCAGGAATGCAAGGATGGTTTAACATCCATAAATCTATCAACATAATGCACAACATCAATAACAAAAAAATAAAAATCACATGATCATATCAATAGATGCAGAGAAAGCATTTGATAAGGTCCAACACCCATTCTTGATCAAAACTCTCAGCAAGATGGAAATGAAAGGAACCTTTCTCAATATTGTTAAGGCCATCTACCACAAGCCAGTGGCAAATATATTCCTCAGTGGAGAAAAACTAAAAGCCTTCCCTCTAAATTCTGGCACAAGACAATGCTGTCTTCTCTTACCACTCCTATTCAACATAGCACTGGAAGTACTCGCTATAAAAATTAGGCAAGAAAAAGATATCAAGGGAATCCAGATAGGAAAGGAAGAAGTCAAGCTCTCGCTGTTTGCAGATGACATGATACTCTACCTAGAAAACCCTAAAGACTCTACCAAAAAGCTTCTAGAAACAATAGACTCATATAGCAAGGTGGCAGGCTACAAAATTAACACATAAAAATCAATGGCCTTTCTCTACACCAATAGTACTAAGAAGAAATGGACATTAAAAAAAATAACCCATGGGGGCCGGGCGGTGGCGCTGGAGGTAAGGTGCCTGCCTTGCCTGCGCTAGCCTAGGACGGACCGCGGTTCGATCCCCCGGTGTCCCATATGGTCCCCATATGTTGCCAGGAGCAACTTCTGAGCGCATAGCCAGGAGTAACCCCTGAGCGTCACAGGGTGTGGCCCAAAAACCAAAAAAATAAATAAATAAATAAATAACCCCATTCACAATAGTGTCACACAAACTCAAATATCTTGGAATCAACTTGACTAAAAACGTGAAGGACCTATACAAAGAAAACTATAAAACTTTGCTCCAAGAAATAAGAGAGGACACGCAGAAATGGAAATACATACCCTACTCTTGGATTGACAGGATTAACATAATTAAAATGACAATACTCCCAAAGCATTGTACAGATTTAATGTGATCCCTCTAAAGATACCCATGACATTCTTCAAATAAGTGGATCAGGCACTTTTGAAATTCATTTGGAACAATAAACACCCTAGAATAGCTAAAGCAATCATTGGAAAAAAGAATATGGAAGGAATTACTTTCCCCAACTTTAAACTGTACTACAAAGCAATAGTTATCAAAACAGCATGGTATTGGAATAAAGACAGGCCCTCAGATCAGTGGAATAGGCTTGAATACTCAGAGAATGTTCTCCACACATACAATCACCTAATTTTTGATAATGGAGCAAGAAATCCTAAATGGAGCAGGGAAAGCCTCTTCAACAAGTGGTGTTGGCACAACTGGCTAGCCACTTGCAAAAAATTGAACTTAGATCCCCAGCTAACATCATGTACGAAGGTAAAATCCAAATGGATTAAAGACCTCGATTTCAGACCCAAAACCATAAGATATATAGAAGAACACATAGGCAAAACATTCTAGGACATTGAGACTATAGACATATTCAAGGAGAAAACTGCACTCTCAAAGCAAGTGAAAGCAGAGATTAACAGATGGGAATATATTAAGCTGAGAAGCTTCTGCTCCTCAAAGGAAATAGCGCCCAGGATACAAGAGCCACCCACTGAGTGGGAGAAACTATTCACCCAATACCCATCAGATAAAAGGCTAATCTCCAAAATATACAAGGCACTGACAGAAATTTACAAGAAAAAAAAAAAACATCTAATCCCATCAAAAAATGGGGAGAAGAAATGGACAAACACTTTGACAAAGAAGAAATACAAATGGCCAAAAGACACATGAAAAAATGCTCCACATCACTAATCATCAGGGAGATGCAAATCAAAACAATTATGAAGGTACCACCTCACACCACAGAGATTGGCACACATCACACAGAATGAGAACAAGCAGTGTTGGCGGGGATGTGGAGAGAAAGAAAGTGTTATCCACTGCTGGCGGGAATGCCGCCTAGTTCAACCTTTATGGAAAGTGATATGGAGATTCCTCCTAAAAACTGGAAATCGAGCTCCCATACGATCCAGCTATCCCACTCCTAGGAATATACCCTAGGAACACAAAAATACAATACAAAAATCCCTTCCTTACACCTATATTCATCGCAGCACTATTTACCATAGCAAGACTCTGGAAACAACCCAGATGCCCTTCAACAGACAAATGGCTAAAGAAACTGTGGTACATATACACAATGGAATATTATGCAGCTGTCAAGAGAGATGAAGTCATGAAATTTTCCTATACATGGATGTACATGGAATCTATTATGCTGAGTGAAATATGTCAGAGAGAGAGAAAGATGCAGAATGGTCTCACTCATCTATGGGTTTTAAGAAAAATGAAAGACATTGTTACAATAATAATTTTCAGACACAAAAGAGAGGTGAGCTGGAAGTCCCAGCTCACCTCAGGAAGCTCACCACAAAGAGTGATGAGTTTAGTTAGAGAAATAACTACATTTTGAACTGTCCTAATAATGAGAATGTATGAGGGAAATGGAAAGCCTGTCTAGAGTACAGGCAGGGGTTGGGTGGGTAGGAGGGAGATTTGGGACATTGGTGATGGGAATGCTGCACTGGTGATGGGTGGTGTTCTTTACATGACTGAAACCCAAACACAGTCATATATGTAATCAAGGTGTTTAAATAAAATAAAATATATTTTAAAAAAGAATAGAGCCAGGAGTAAGTCCTGAGCACCACTGTGTGCTGCCCCAAGGCCCAAGTAAATAAGCATATAATAATAGGATGAGAACACATGCAAAATGCTGCCTATTAAAGGGGTAAAAGGAAAATTATTTTATTAAAGCAAATACCTGCTGTTTAAATTCCATTCCCCCAGGGCTACCTTCAAATCATACAGGGGCTCTACCAACATCACCCAAGCCCCAAGCACAAGAATCAGCTTTCTTCTTCCCTACTGCACCCTTATTTGCTTAATTATGTGCCCCCCACATTGATGCCTACAATGGAGTGAGAAGTGTCACTGCTTGGACAGTCAATGAAAACGGTTTCCTTGGAAACCAAAGGAATGTGATTAAATAAAGGTTGGCCCTATCAACTTCTTCCCAGATTTGAGTCATGGCAACACCTTCAAAGCCAACTCTGCTGATAATGCCTGCCTTGGTTGTCAAGTTGTCCTATTCTGAGACTTTGCTTTGTAGAAGGACCAACCTCACGTTTGTTATTCTCTCACAGATGAGACTTCCCCTGTGGTCTGCCCTTTCCTGTCCCACCTACCCCCACTGTAGTAACACCAGGAATGTACATGCCAAACAAACTTTTAATCTAGACTCCACAGGAGAGTGTTAACCATTCTTTGCTCTTCACACATGTGCGTGTAGGTATGGGTGTGTGGGAGGGCACATGGTTGCACACTCATGCCCTGCCTTGATATTCTTTTTTATCTTGCTTCTTTATATGTTGGCTGCCATATAAAAAGTAGAAGCAAAATATCAGAGACATAAAGGAACCAGTGACATCCATTGAAGCATCAGGATTAGACAACATCACAGAATCTATCTGCCATGTAGAAGCTGCCCTTAGACCTTCTGTACCCAGGAACCCACACAGCAGGCATTTTAGGGTCTGGAACCTCTTGCCCTTGGGCTTGAACATTCCTGCTGTTTTTGCAAACATCACAGTGAGTTCCACAGCCATGACCCCATACAGGTGACTTTGTCTTTGTGCTTTAGCTTCATTTTCTGTGCATGGGCTTCACAGCCCAAAAAGCCTGTCAGAAAATTCAATAATAGTCACAGCAATCACTTGGCTTTTTCCCTTTATCAGCCCCAGTGCTCCAAGAGTCCCTGATGCCTACTAAGAATCCAGCACCTTCTATTCCTACATCTACTCTGATACCACCCTTGAGACATGGTGCTTTGGGTTTGAACCCAAATCTTCAGCCCCAGTTCTCACATCACTCCCTGAGTGATGCTCAGATATCTTACTTGGGCACACAATATCCTTTGTAAGGTAAAGTTGTCACCCTAAATCCCATTATCCTCAATGTAGACCTGCCCTATGGCAAACAACACTGGCAGCACTATTGCTACTTCTGAGTCTGGTCCCTCTGGCGCCTAAAATTTGAAGAGGTGGTCGGTCCCTCAAAATTACTAGCCAGGAATGTCAGTGTGTCTCTTCTGCTGCTCTCCACCAGCCACTGTCCATCCTATTTGGTACCCACAATCTACTCACCACCTCTACATGCTCTCTTGCACCAACACAACATACTCATCAAACAGAGACCCCACACACACTGCCCTCCGTCTCCCTTGTGTCTACTTTCCTAGTCTCCCTCCCTATGAGGAGCACTGATACAGAGTCCTGCAAGGCTGAGGCAGCATTGACAGGCTGGGACAAGCGGAGAGTTTGTGTTGCTTTGTTTTATGTAAGCACAGCAGCTAAACCAGGGTTTCTACACAGCCACCCAGTGAGCCCAACACCTGTGTAAAAGCAAGGTCAGCTGCACAAACACTGTGTGCAAACACTTCCTGGGGTGCCACTGACTCTGACAAGGCTGAGTGAACAGAGAGCAAGCTTCTCCCATCAGCACAGAAAAAGGAAATGATCCATAATGTCATCAAATTCTATAGGTTGACTGAAGTGCTAAAGTCAACCTGGCCTTGTATAGAGTCATACTGATATTTTTATGTTATATTTCACACAAAAGCAAGGTCATTTAGATACCTCAGGCAGCTGAACGGGTTCTCTCAAGTGTCTTTGCTCCACACATGAGCTCACCCCCAACCTCAAGTCCTTTGCACTAATGTGTCTTCTGCCTGCAAGTGCCCCATGCCCAACCCAGGTGTCACACTTGCACTCACCTGAAATCTCAGCCATTCACACATCCTCACCATGGCTTGGCCTGCCCGGCCCCTTCCCTGCCTATGTTTCCTTTGCTGGTTGTCACAATAATATATCAAAGTCTTTACTCTCTATATATATGAATGTTATATATATCCTATATTCTATCTATTTTCTCTATCTAACCTACAGGACAGATGCAGAGACCTTCACCTTTTGTACTCTGTCCCCTTCCTAGCATCCTAACTAGTGCCTGATGCTGCCCTTCCAGTAATCTCTATTTGCATAAATAAACGTGTGATGTGTGCTGGTTTGGGAAAATGACAAACCTAATATCAGTTCCTGTTCTCGCTTCCTACCTGGACATGAACTTGGAGTCCTCAGGGAGCCACATTTCCTGCATTCCTGGTTTCTCCATCTCATCTCTCAGGAATCTCAAGAGTCCCCACCTCCCTCCATGGCCAAGAAGAACAGTGAGAAGAAACAGCAAGAACTGTATTATAAACAACCTGTAGCCACAGCTTTTCTCCCCTTTCATAGACATTTGCAGTTGTAAGCTCTAATAGAGAAAATTAAAAATGACCCAGGAAAAAAGGATGCTAAGAAATGGACCTTAAATGGTTCTTGAAGGAACAGGGCCATGGCAATGCCATCTGAGCTAAGTGAAGGTAGGTCCATGGCTCAGGAACTGATGACTCCTGTCTCTGTATATATATATACATACATACATACATACCCAAATATACCCTCAGGTATATTCCAAGAGTTTTATTACAGGGTTAAATGAAAGCTCAATTTCTTCTTTTTTTCCCAAGAAAGTCAATATGTTTTCCCAAAAGGCTAGACCAATTGACATCCCTCCCCAGCAGTGAATGAGATCCTCCCCAGCCAGCACATCCAAGCCAGCACTGGTTGTTCTTTTTCTTCCTGATGTGTGCCGCTCTCTGTGTTGTGAGGTGATACCTTATTAAAGACACCTGCACTCCTATGTTCACCACAGCACTATTCACCAGTAGCCAGAATCTGGAAACAACCCAAGAACAGAAGAGTGAGTTGATAAAGATATTGTGGTATATATCTACACAATGGGATATATTTGCTTCGATATGGGTGGAGATGGAGATTATTATGCTGAGTGAAATGAGTCTGAGGGAGGGGGACAGACAAAATGATCACACTCATCTGCAATATATTAAAAAACAGCGTGAGAATAATACAAAAGCAATTGAAATGATAGAGGTGAAGTGCAATCAAGACAGAGAAAGTGTCACTGTGACTATAATAGCTGGAAATGATCAACTCTGGACAAGTACCCGGTGCTGAAAGGAGGTCAAGTGATAGGTAGGAGACCCCTGCAGCAGTAGTATTGCAAACAGAGTCTACAAGGAAAAAAAGGAAGAGCGAGTCACAACATGACTTCTTTCTGACCGGGTTTAATGTATACTTATTGGAGACCTGGGAAAAATTAAGAAAAAAATCAGCAAGAAAATGAAAACAATCCATTAAACCACTCCAAAATAAACTACCTTTTAAAAATGCTATCTACTTTTTCTTTCATTATAGGCGCATTTCCCCTACAGCTTTCAAATGGTAAGGGCATGCTTCTAGATAACCTGCTTTTTTTTAATTTAATAAACCAAGCTAAGCATTTGCCCACATAATTAAGTCTACTTTTACAGTGCAGTTTTTAATGAGTTCGTGAGGTTTTGTTATTTATTAAATGAGTGTCTTGTTAGATCCATAAGCTGTTTCTAATTTCTCCTTTTAAAAAAGGCTATAACAAATATCTTTATATATATAAATTGGTACATCCCTAATTATTTTCTGGCATAAATACTTAAAACTTATTCTGTGTTCACAAAAAGTCAGCATTTCTTGGTCAAAATATGGATCCATTCCAGTCTTCTTTTTTGCTGCCATTTTTTCAGAGCTCTCATTATTTTTTTTTTAGCAAAATAGCACTTTTTCTTATTAAAATCAATGTATTATCATCTCATATATTTCTTTTTTTTTTTTTAATTTTTATTTTTAATTATGAGAACAAGGGTGCAAAGTAAGAGGACAAGGTAAAGTTACAGTGGAAGGACAATCACCCATAACATAATTCTCAGAAGTCCCCTTGCTGATATATTAATTTTGAAATTTCAGCCAAAGAACATTAAGATAAATAAGACAGAATCCATGTACAATTACTTTGTCCCTCAAGTCCCCAGATTGTAACACATTATAATATTTCTTAACAGTACACAAGGCAATCTAAAGCCATAAAACTTACGTAACTCCTTAAACATTACAGGCATAGTATTTTCTTACATTTCCATATACATGCATATTAGCTTAAGTTAACCTCAAATTTTAAGTGAGTTCTTTTTAAGGATTAGAGTCAAAGGAGCACAGTAAGAATAGTGTTAGAGTGGCAATTGTTGTTTGCATAGGCCCACCAAAATATGAGGAACATGGAAAGAAATAACGTTGGCCTAAGTACAAAGAGACCAGACCCCTGAAGTTTCCTGGCACAAGACCAAGTCTAGGCTCCAAGCAAGCTAGATCGTCCAATCCAATACATTGTCTGTAGTGCCAACACACTTTTATTTTTCACACAGTCTCTGTTGTTGGTATCATGTTTCTGTATTAAAGATCCTGGAATCTGCATATCTTACATTGAAGTCAGGACGTGGAGCATCCTCTCCTTTCACCTCACAATCAAAGGGCAATGCAGGGAGCCCTGTCCTGTAAGCCGGTCGTTGTTGTTGTTAAGTCTTCTCAGTGTTAAGGGAAGTCTCTTTTGATCATCTCATATATTTCTAATTTCACACGTATACAAGGAAAGTGCAAAAAATATTTCTTAGATAAAGAGAGTCAAGTCATTGATTCAGGTTCCACAGGGCTCACTTGATTACTGAGTGAAAATGAAGAAAGTGAGTTGGAAACTTCAAGTCTCCTGAAAAGCTGCTCCCAAGACCCAGGAACCAGTTTAATCACAGTGGCCTTTCCACTATTCTATCTGGTTGCTGTCAGACCTCTTGAGGCTGTCCAGTGCTTGTGAGTCACTCTCAGGGGTGCCTGGCCTTTGGGCCTGCAGCCCTTCCCTCCCTGGTGGAGGGCTGTGATGTTCTGGGAGAAAGTGATAATTGATCTCACTGGGGAGTGAAGGAGAAGGGTACACACACATCAACTGAAGTCCAGGCCACAGACTGAGGTGCTAATAGTCTCCAGGCTGTTCTTCTAAACTTGATCTGATGCTTGGTCTCACCCAGGGGGTGGAGAGTTGGGGGCAACATGACCCCCGCCCCCTCCCACCCCCCCACCCCCCACCCCCGTCTTCTCCCTGAAGGGGTCACTGCCCTGTTGGACTTGCAGAGGTGCTGGATGGAAGGGGAACAGGAGACTGGAGGGAGAAACCTGTGCCCAACTCTGTCACCTTCTCTGTCTTCTAGAACATTCTAAGAGTGATTTGAGGGGCAAAGAAGGATGTCTCTAGTTCCACAGTGTCCTGTGGACACCAAGCCTGGTGGATCCTCTTGTCCTAGGCCTCACTGTTCACCTCTGTACCAATCAGGTCATATACTGGAGACCATAAAGATCTAAAACCTTTCCCCCACTCCCTGTTGTCTTAAGTCCCCTGCGCATGATTGTTCCAGATGCTCCTAGACAGGCAAAGTGGTCTTAGCAATTGTCAGAGATGACCAAGTGTCCATCTGGACCTGCTTGGCCCCTTTTGACTCTGCACTTTGCCCAGGTTCCCAGCCAGTCTCCCCTCCCCACTGTACCCACATGTCCATAGCCAACAAGCCCTGGCTTTTTGCCATTATTAAAGAAAATATTTTTGTTTGTTTGTGGCATGGTCTGTGCTCAGGGTTTACTCTTGACTCTATGTTCAGGGATCACTCCTTGAAAGCTCAGAAGACCATACCGGGTGCTGGGAATCCAATTCAGCTGAGTCCCAGAAAAACGACTTTTCTACTGCTCTCTCTTCAGCCTCAAGAGGACATTTTTTTTTGTAAAGAGTTAACATGGGAGGAGGTGTGGTATGTTTTAAGTTAATCACACTTTCCTAGGGGAACAAACACCTGGCCTTTTTCATCAATCTTGGGCAAGGCTTGGGCCAGACCCCCAAGACAGGGGTATTGACAACATCCTGGGGGAGTGTCCCCTGCACACATGCTGCAGATTTAGGGCAGGCTGGGATCAGAGTGCCAGGAAGTCCAAAGCCAAGATCCTCACCTTGAGTACTTGCCACTCCCAGGTCATACCCTGGGAAGAGGCCAGTGATCTCAGAGGGTGGAGCAGAGGGAACAGGGAAGGTGGGGACCCTACCATCTGCTTCTACACAACTGTAAGTTTCCTCTAAGACCCTATGTCCCAGTCCAGTTGGGTTTAGCATGAGTCCTGTCCTGGGGCACAGATGCACAAAGGTTCCCCAGCAAGAAAAGCTGCCCCTTGCGTCTCAAACTCCTCAGGCTTCATAGCAAAAATCTTGTTCTGGCAGGACACCACCCTCAAAACTCCATGCATGCAGGCCCCATCCCTGGTTCTGGCTCAAGGCCCCAGCCAGGTCTCGCTACCACACACTCCTGTTCCAAGGACCAGCTGTCCCTGCCTTTAAATCACAGGGGTGCTCCCTGCAGTGGGGCTCAACTTGCTCTCGCCTTCCCTGGAAGTCTTGTTGTTTCTGCAGTTCCTGACCACAGCCCTCTGCCTTCTCTGCCCACCTATACCATCTGGGACAGTGAACCCTATCTCCTCAGTCCCCCAACATTCCCTTAAAGGGGCATATCTTCCCCCAGACCCCCAACATCATGCCCCCTTCTAAATCCCATCCCCACAGTGTGCAGACTACCTGAGGAGCCCCTGTCATCTGCCCTGGGCTCAGAAGCCCAAGATTCAATTATTCATCCCACCTGCTGAATGCTCCCCACTCTGCCTAATCTTCCTAAAGATCCACTTTGTTCTCCTGCAGTGCTCATGTTCAAGAAGGGGAAGCAGAAAACAGTATGTGTCTCCATAGCAGCAGAAACCATCTCTCCACTGGATCCCCAGTGGACATTTTTTTTTTAATGAGGCTCAGGACTGGAGAAAACCAAAGAATAAACTAAATAAAATGAGTTTCAGTACTGGCTTTGGTTTTGGGCCACACCTGGCAATGCGCAAGGGTTACTCCTGGCTCTGAGTTCAGGAATTACTGCTGACAAGTGCTCAGGGGACCATATGGAATGCCAGGGATTGAACCTGGGTTGGCTGTATGCAAGGCAAGCATCTTATTATACTATCTATCTGGCCCCCAAGACTAGTATTGTTATGTGGGGGGAGTGGAGGCTGAAGTGATACCACAGTGGGGAGGGTATTTCTCTTGCATGCAGCAGATCCTGGTTCTATTCCCGGCATCCCATATGATCCCCCAATTCTACCAGGATTTCTGAATGCATAGCCATGAGTAAACTTTGAGCACAGCCAGGTATGGCCCCAAACCAATTAATTAATTAATTAATTAATTAAGAGACATCCAAAAGTTGTCCCAAAGCACATATAGGCATATAAAAAAAGATATGGGCATATTTCATTAAAACTGTGCAAGAGGCAAAGTACATGATTTTTAGAAAAAAGGGAGCTAGCTCTTGGTTGCAATAATGATCTGTTTTGTGTGTTGAATGAAATAGTAGCAGTGGTTAAGTGCAGGCATGGAGAACATTATTGAGGGTATAATAAAGCCCAGAACTAAGCATTTATCTGAAAACATACGAAACAGAATCACCACCAGCCAAAGAAAGGCATGACCCTCCCTGCCCACTGTGTGCGGCAGATGCTGAGTTGGCACTGACTCTCATCCTCCTCCAACACTGCCCAGAAGCACCAGCCTATTGGAGAGTCTCTCTGCCCAGGGACCTGCAGGACTGAGAATTTGCTCCATACATATTTCACATGTCTGAGATTCACTCCAGACACATACATGAAGCAGGATCATGCCTGTTTCAGAGGTTCCACCCATCATACATGAATCAGGGACATGCCTGTGCCAGAGGTTCACCCCTGTATATTATAACAGTTGAACTTGGACATGCCCTTGGATAACCCCAACTGTAATGACACTTGAACCTGGCCATGCCCCTGGGACATGCCCCTTGGACATGACACCATGTCATGCCAGGTATAAAAGGAAAAACTTGGAGATTTTGGGGGTCGGGCCAGGAAAGTGACCAGAGCAGCACCTGCCAGCTCTTGGGGGGGGGGGTGGAGCAAAGATAAAGCATGGGCGAGATGCTGCCTGCTTTGTACCTATTCCTTTCTCTCTCTTTTTTTTTCTGTACCAGGGCCTTCCCTGGCTACCTCTGGCTAGTGAATTTTCATCTATTTCTCCCTCTCTGTCAGAACCCCCTGGGTGGCAGTGCAGACCTCTGACACCAGGAGGAATAAAAAGTGTACTTGATTTCTCTTTCTCTCCTCTCTTCTCTCTGTCTAATGGGCAGGCAGTCGCTACATGTTGGCACCCTGAGTGGGAATTTGGCCCACCCAGCATCTGAATCCCAGTGGCCCCTGCAAATTTGCAGAATCAGGCCCTGGTAGCCTTGGGGATCTGCAGCATGCAGCACTGTAGTCCTGGCAGCCTTGGGCCTCTACAACTCCCTACATATATGAAGTAGGGATATGATTGTCTGAGGGTCTCACACACACACACACACACACACACACACACATGAATTAGGGATATGCTGTGCTGTGTCTATAGGCCTGTGTCTAAGAGTCTACTCTACACAGTCTTTGCAAACATAGATTCAGCCCCTCATCTAAAGGGAACCTGGGTGTGTTCATTACCTGAAGAAGGGCCTGTGTGTACTGGATTATAGAAATCTGTACAGGAGCCGCCTCACCGCAGGCTGCAGAACAAAAGCACAGTTAGGGCGAATCTGTTCTTTTCCTGACCACCCTCCTCCTTGAACACTAGCTCCAGGCACTCACATTTCAAGACTCACACTGAACGCCCAAATAAGCTTTTCTGGCCCCTCATAGGGATGTGAGACCAAGAGCAAAGTCTAAACCTCCCCCGGCAATCCCTCATATTGGTTTAGTCTCCCCAGGACAAACACTAACACGATTATTAGCATTCGCATTATCAATTTCTAGCATTGTGCACACAAAATATAATTTTATCTATCTCAAATGTATATATACCTTTTTGTGTGTGTATTGTGTTTTTGTTTTGTTTTGTTTTTATTTTAGCCACAACTGGTGGTGCTCAGGGGTTACTCCTGGCAGGTATGGTTTACCATATGGAATATTGGGGATTTAACTAGGTTGGCTGTGTGCAAGGCAAAAGACTGGCTGTTGACTATCTTTCTGGCTCCTATGATGCATTTTTACATGCATGGCCATGCATGAGAACACACAACACTTCTGAACTTTATTAGACCAAGTTGTATATGCAGATTACATGGTGTTTCAGGTGTCAGTGAATTTAGGTATCTATAAGAAAGTCAGAGTTAAGATGCACCCACATTCTAGAAAAATAAAAACTCCACTTTCAAATTAACTTGGGTCAAAGAAGAAATTATAATGGAAATGGAGGTCAAAAAAAGTGTTTAGGAATGAATCTGAATGAAAATATGGTATCAAAAGTTGCAAGATGCAAATAAAGTAGCACATAAAGGAACATTTTTACCCGACACTCTTTTATTAAAAAGGTACAGCTCTGAATATTAATCTGTCCCATATTAGCATGAGAAGCTCTTGAGTGAAGCTCTGAGTAGAGCCCCATGGAGCACAGTGTCGCCACATTGCACATCAGTTTGACTTAACATCAGGAGGAGAACAGCAGAGTCCCCTCTAGGACCATGGGGTGACTTGGCATCTCTGTTCTGAGGTGGGTTTTCTCCAGATCTCTTCTCCCTCCCACCGTGCAGAGGAAAGCAGTGAGGTTCCATCTCCTGCAGAGAAGTTTGTGTGTGTGTGTGTGTGTGTGTGTGTGTGTGTGTGTGTGTGAGAGAGAGAGAGAGAGAGAGAGAGAGAGAGAGAGAGAGAGAGAGAAAGAAAGAGAAAGAGAGAGAGAAATACACAGAGGCATCAGGATTAGGTCCTGCCTCTATCTTAATTCCTGTAGAGGCTTTGCCCCCCAACACCAATGCCTACCTGAGCCCTGGACTAGTACAGGGAAATGAGTAAATCAGGATAAATAATATTTTTTAGTATAAAAAGTGTCAGGATTTTAAAGACTTAGAAGTGGGGAGGTTTTTCTTTTTTTTTTTATAGTTGAAGACTTCATCATCCCTTTATTGATAGCTAATAAAACATCAGAAAGGATGTAGTTAACAACACCATCAATCAACTAGACACTTTGTCTAATAGGATTTTGGGGACACACTCAGCAGGGATTGGTTCTGGATTGGTTGCATGCAAGGCAAGCATCCTTCCCACTCTATTATCTCTCTCTCCCATCTCTGACTATGTATTCTTAAGCCCACATAACTATTTGCCAAAATAAGCCAAATCTAAAAATATAAAGATCATACAACATTTGCTTTGACCAAAATGGACTTAACACACTGAGTTTCAAGATTCCATCTTCAGTCTTAGGATTCTATCTTTGCCTATGGCCTCCATTTTTTGCCTAATTTGTGCTCCAATTTGTGTATTCACATACTTCTTTATCTCTCACCACTGTCAATAGCAACATAAGTGCACAGTTCAAGAAGGTACTGTGAATTTAGTTCCTATCCAATAGTCCTAACATCCTTCAGGTTCATGGATGTATTCCATTTCCTAGAATGGATCCAGTACTGAAAGTACTTGAGAAATAGCATCAAACTTCTCCAAGAGATGCTCTTAACTGTTGAAACATATCAAAGATTGTCATAACCTAAATAAAGACAAAACTCTAACAAATAACATTTACTTTTCTTTTACATATGTATTTCACAGCTTGAATATCACAATGCCTTCAGAAAAAGGTGCTTGTAGGCCATAATATTTTACTATTTACTGCATAGGCATCAAACATACTCATAACATGATGGGACAATTTGCTGATAAACATTTAAACAAAGACATTGGCTTTCAATAGGTCAAGAACATATTTTTGGTCATAACCAAGGAAATACATCAAAATATGACAACATTGGCTAATATTTTACAAGCAAATAATATTTAGCTGCATAGTTTATACAATATGCTGTGGTAATAAATAATATCACCAATCTCATAAAACTATTAACAGGCCACAAAAAAACTAACATCCACCTTAAATATGAAATGCTCTAATGATGTAGTTTCAACATAGCCTTAAAATGCCTGAGTATTGAATCGTGATGTTTGAAAAATAAAGTATTCAGTTGTCATGTCTTCCTTCCTTCCTTCCTTCCTTCCTTCCTTCCTTCCTTCCTTCCTTCCTTCCTTCCTTCCTTCCTTCCTTCCTTCCTTCCTTCCTCCCTCCCTCCCTCCCTCCCTCCCTCCCTCCCTCCCTCCCTCCCTCCCTCCTTCCTTCCTTCCTTCCTTCCTTCCTTCCTTCCTTCCTTCCTCTCTTTCTTTTAAATATCTTTATTTAAAACACCGTGATTCAAAAGAGAAAAGAGCTAGAAGTTCCAGCTCACCTCAGGAAGTTCACCACAAAGAGTGATGAGTTTAGTTAGAGAAATAACTACATTTTGAACTGTCCTAATAATGAGAATGTATGAGGGAAATGGAGAGCCTGTTTAGAGTATAGGCGGGGGTCGGGTGGGGAGGAGGGAGACTTGGGACATTGGTGATGGGAATGTTGCACTGGTGATGGGTGGTGTTCTTTACATGACTGAAACCCAAACACAATCATGTATGTAATCAAGGTGTTTAAATAAAAAATTAAAATCAAATAAAATAAAACACTGTGATTACAAATATGATTGTAGTTGTATGATTACAGTCATATAAAGAACACCCCCCTTCTCCAGTGCAAGATTCCCACCACCAATTGCCCTGATCTCCTTCCTCCCCACCCCATCCATACCTGTACTCGAGACAGGCTTTCTATTTCCCTCATTCATTCACATTGTTATGATAGTTTTCAGTGTAGTTATTTCTCTAACTGCACTCATCACTCTCTGTGGTGAGCTTCATGTCAATAGCTGCACCTACATGGGTAAATGATGGGGAAATAATGGTTGGGACTGAGGCAGTAAAAGATTAGAAATGAGCTTTGTAGGGCAGTATCAAGGTCACAATACAAGATGGATATTATGCATATATAAACTATATGCATATAATACTATCAATATATATTGTATGCGTGGGGGCACTAGCCCCCACGTGGTTTTTGAAATGGAGACCAAGGAGAAAAATTTTCCAGTGACTGTCCCAACATAAACCAGTGCTGCAACTGCCCACCTTCCTCCCAAAGCACAATCCCATTAGTGTAGGGAGAGGTAGGGGGAAAGCCTGATGACCCCTATAGAGTCCACCTGGACTAGCACCCAGGGAAAGCCTGGAATCCAGGGGAGAAAGAGGGGGGTGGCTGGGGGCCTGCCAAGCCTCCCAGCACTCCCCAGGCTAGAGAGAAGGCTGCTGGCATGGGGCCTCTCCAAATGTCATACCTGGCAAGAGCTGGCCTCCAGAATCAAAGGGGAAACAGGAAGCCAGATATCTGCCCACCCTCCTCCCCATGCACCTCCCCCCTGGAGTACGGAGGGAGGGGGAAAGCCTGAAAGAGTCCACCTGAACCCACTTCTGGCCATCAGAGCTGGCACCCAGGGAAGGCCTGGAGTCTAGAGGAGAAAGAGGAGGACGACTGGGGGCCTGCCAAGCCTCCCAGCACTAGAAGTGGGGAGGTTTTTCATGGGTTTCAGTCTTTGCATTAAGAACTCACTAAAGGAGCATCTTCCAGAGAACATTCTTTTTTTTTTTGGGGGGGGGGGCCACACCCGGCGGTGCTCAGGGGTTACTCTGGCTATCTGCTCAGAAATAGCTCCTGGCAGGCTCGGGGGACCATATGGGACACTGGGATTCGAACCAACCACCTTTGGTCCTGGATCGGCTGCTTGCAAGGCAAACACCACTGTGCTATCTCTCCGGGCCCCCAGAGAACATTCTTGCAGAGAACATTCCAGGCTGCCTCATGACCCAGGGGTCACGTGACATTCCAGCTGTTTGAAAGACCTGCTGAATTGAGGCAAATTCTTAACACTAATTCTCCCAGAGTACAAGAAAGAAAACTATTCTCCTACCATTCTGTGAAACTATTGATGTTCAAGCCAAATCATGAACTGTGTTCAGAAATAAAACAGCAAACATAAGAAAAATATGCAGACTTACCTTATTCTTAACTTTGACTCAATAGTCTTTAAATAAATTATTAAATATTGCAAAATATGTGAGGAACAATAATGCATGTGCATAGTGACAGTTTTCATGTGGAATTTGCAGGCGAAATTGATATCCAAATGGTACTCACAGACCAACAGATCCCAAAAAAATCCACACAGTTGACTTTCTCAATGAATTGGAAAAATCAGTCTGTGCTCTTTTCACATGGATGTGTCTGTGTTTCCTGTTGTAGCTACTTGTTTTTAGGGTTGTGTAAGATGGAATAAACAAGTGTCAAGGCACCAGGGCAGAAATAATCAAAACACACTTATATTATCAATTTAGGGTATTTTCACAAATCCCTCTCTGGCCAGGCTTGTAGCATTGGAGATCCCCAATCAGAGGCTTGGTCCAAAGTGCCATGAGCCAGACCACCTGTCTTGGCTCGCCGGTGCCCCACTTTCTGTCAGTCCATTAGGATGCTGTAAACATCAAGTGTCATCAACTGTAGGGATGGGGAGGCACAACATTCTATAGGGAAAGGACCTTGTTTCTCTGCTCAGATCCACCTGCCACTGGCTTTGAACGACTGGAATTCTGCCAGTACAGAAAGGACCGCAGTCTCAACACAGAGTGTTCTGAGGAGGACCCAATGGCAGAAACTTCTGGAATGGATGCGCAAGAGATGGTTGCTGCAAGAGAAGGGATGAAAATGTTCACATACACACAAACACACACATAAAAACTCATTAATACACATAATACACACAAACTATTCATATATGTACACGCAATTATACAAAAATATTCATACACACAAATTCACACGTACATATTATTTACACACACTATTCACACACATTGTTTACATAAACACTGTTCACACATGCACACAAACTATTCATATATGTACACTGTTGTCACACACATGTATATGCACATCCCTCAGCCTGACTCTTCTCTCAAGCTGTAGCCACTGTTCTCTCCCTAAGGCACTCTTGGGGTGCTTATTATTGAGGTGTTTGTGCCTATGTATGAGTTTCAGCATCCAGCTCACTTTCTGGTGTCTTTGGGAAATGAAGGCCCAAAAGACAGAGCTAGGGCTGGGTCCTTGGGCAATGCAGCCTCACCTGCTCCTAGCCATTGTGCAACATTTCTCATTGGGTTTGGCAGGAGGATGGGGGGAGATGGGGGCAGCAGACATTAAAGTGGGGTTCAGGGGTCAGGCGCCCTCCCAGTTGCACCCCAAAGAGCATAGAAACCCCCTTCTGGTCTTGAGTTACTGTTCTCAGGCAAGAGAACTGTAGTTACTGTTCTTGAAGGCAAGAGTAGAAAGAAGATTGTTCCATGGGCCTCATGGGGCTCCTGGAAGTTTCAGCAGGCCTCTTTGGCTCAGTGCACCCCCACCCTCCTACTCCTTAGCTATCAGCCTCAACCAGCTCTGGGATGGCCTGCATGGGGACATGGCAGTGCTGATCACTGGACTGTGGTGCAGAGTGCCTGGCATGAGGCAAGTCTGACCAATCAGTTGGTTTTGCAGAACAGAAGCAGCCCCTGGAGGCACTGAGCCCTTTTCCCAGAAACTGACTTACAGTCTGAGCTCATGTGTGGGCCACTTGGCTGCCTGCTTCCTGTAAGAGCCCCATCACAGTCACTGTGCACCCCAACCTGAGGTTAGCAGCAAGGAAAGACACAGGATCCAGCCCTGGAGTGTGGCCAGCGCCTCCGGAACTGTATGTTTCAGACACAGAAGCATTAGATACTCCTCCTTAGGAGTCACAGGCTGAGGTATAGTAAAGAGGTAGATGCTTGCTCTGCATGGATGCTGCACCTGGCACCAGGGAACATGGCCTGGAGTGAGCCCTGAGTACAGAGCTAGAAGTGAGCCCTGAGCACAGAGCCAGGAATGAGCCCTGAACACAGATCTGGGAGTGATCCCAGAGGGTAGAGCCAGGAGAGAGCCCTGAGCACAGAGCTCAGATTACAAAATCAGGAGTGAGCTCTGAGCCCAGAGTCAAGATGAGACCTGAGCATAGAATTAGGAGTGAGCTCTTAGCACGGATCCAGGAGTAAGCCCTGAGCACAGAAACATGAGTGATCCCTGAGTATAGAGGTAGAAGTCAGCCATGAGAACAGAGATAGGAGTGAACCCTGAGCACAGAGCTGGAAATAAGCCTTGAGTACAAGCTAGGAGTGAGCCCTGATTTAGAGCCTGAAAAAAAGCCCTAAACATCACTGTCAGAGATGGCTAAACACACACTCACACACGCGCACACACACACACACACTCAGCATGAAATAAAATGCAATTAAAACTAAAAAGTTCGGGGCCGGCATGGTGGCGCTAGAGGTAAGGTGCCTGCCTTGCCTGCGCAAGCCTAGGAGGGACCTCGGTTCGATTGCCCTGGTGTCCCATATGGTCCCCCAAGCCAGGAGCGATTTCTGAGTGCATAGCCAGGAGTAACCCCTGAGCATCACTGGGTGTGGCCAAACAAAAAGAAAAAAACTAAAACGTTCTCCTCTCTAGAGGACCAGCCTCTATGGCTTGGGAGCACCACTGGTCACACACTTCCTTTCCTGCCTGTTGATGGTGGTTGCTCAGAAGTTTGGGAAAGCAGGAGGCCCCTCTACTCCCCAGAACAGGAACCAGCTTTACCTATTAGGAGTCTGCTGACTTCAGTTGCCCGAGACTTGTCCCCAAGGAGAAGCCTTCCCAAGCACTGAATGATCTGCCAATGACTGAGGGGCTCCCCAGGCTCTGTGGGAGTGCTTGGGGATCCCAGTCCTATGCAGGTGAGAGGCCAAGTGATGGAGAGACACGCCCACAGGAGTGTTTGACTGAACCCCCAGATTCTAAAACCAACCTTGAGTTTACCTTCTTCTGCTGTGATCGTAGCAGTTGATAGAGCAGAACCAGCAGCTCCAGTTAGAAAAGCTTATGTTGGGGGCAGCTTCTATGTCTTCAAAAAGCAGGAGTGCTATTGCTCTGCTAGAGCCAAAGGGGAACCTGGTCATGGGCACAGAACTGGAGAGTTATCCCTCAATCGGAGTACATTCAGCTGGGATGCTCAAAGGCTGGGTGCTCCCTGGAACTATGCCAGCTCCTCTCCTGCCTTTGTTGACTCTCTTTCAGCCCCACCAGGCCTCCCCCTTCCTCCCTGCTGCATGGTTTCCCGTTGCTCCTTACACTTCTGACATTTGAACCAGTCTTCTAATGAGGTCCCCAGACTATCCCACCTCTGTTCACACTACAGGCCTTCAGGTCACAGACCAGGACCAGGGCAGGGTTATTAGCATGGGGTCTACCCCAGGAAGAATTCTATTATCTCTTAGAAGGAAGTGCCACCTTGTTATCAGGATTTTGAATGGAAAATAAACAAGTTTAAGAAAAATGAAACTCTCATTCACACACACATGCACATATCCCCCCCGATCAGATGCACCTATACTCTCACATGTGTGCACAACCCCACACTTCTCACTCACACAGCACTCACATGTGAACACAATCACACACATTCCCACTCAGACACACAATAAACTCATAAATGTACACAAATTCATATATAAATACAGCCAGTAATTCACAGACATATATTCACATGCAAATATACAATATTTATAATGAAGTCAGACCTTGATTTTGTTTGTTGACCTTTTGCCCATTGCTATATGGTATTTTCATGCCCACAAAATACATAGGCATGTTTACTTATTATAATGAAATAGTATATTATTATTATTTGATTTTTGGGTCACACCCGACAGAGCTCAGGGGTTACTCCTGGCTCTACACTCAGAAATTTTTTTTTTTTTTGGCTTTTGGGCCACACCCAGCGGTGCTCAGGGGTTACTCCTGGCTGTCTGCTCAGAAATAGCTCCTGGCAAGCACGGGGGACCATATGGGACACCGGGATTCAAACCAACCACCTTAGGTCCTGGATTGGCTGATTGCAAGGCAAACGCCACTGGGCTATCACTCAGAAATTGCTCCTGGCAGGCTTGGGGGACCATATGGGATGCCGGCATTCGAACTGCCATCCTTCTGCATGCAAGGCAGATGCTTTACCTCCACGCTATCTCTCCACCTCCACCCCTAATTTAAGAGCTGTACCACAGATTTCTTTCTTCCCCAAAGTGGGTTTTTTCTTTTGTCTTGGGGCCATACTTTTCTGTGCTCAGGGGCATCACCTGTGTCATTGCTCTGTGATCACCCTGAGCAGTGTCAGGGATTGAACTTGTGTTTCCAGCATGCAAAGCACATGCTCCAGGCTTTTAACCTTTCTCCTAACCCCCAAATGTGCTCTTTAAGGTAGAGAATAATTATTTTTGACTTTTATAAGCAGAGTAGCAGTGTGTGTCTTTTTACTACTCATGGAAGTGGTTTCCTTTTTATTAACAAAAACTCTAATGAGAACAGATGATAGGAGACCAATTATTAGGTCAACTGCAGGTAAAGAATATTATAAATCTCTGAATATATGCTAATATATATGCTTTCATTTATACCAAACAGTCCCATATCACTCTTCTCTGGCCTCTTCATTCCCAATAGAAATCACCAGCCAAGATGAGTAAAGAAAAGTAAGGTTCCAATCACTTTGTATCAACTTGGTAGGGCATTTTCTCTTTGTCCTTCGGCCATTTGGATTTAAACTCCTGCACAAAGAATATTTAAAATTTTGTTTATATTTTTAACTGCTTGGGGGAGGGGTATAGTTCTAGTCTCCCTTCCTCACTTTAGAGGAAAGCAGTGAGGTTCCACCTCCTGCAAAGAAGTCTGTGTGTATGTGTGTGTCTGTGTGTGTATGAGAGAGAGAGAGAGAGAGAGAGAGAGAGAGAGAGAGAGAGAGAGAGAAAGAGAGACAGAGACAGAGACAGAGACAGACATACAGACAGACGCACCTAAGATCCAGGGTTAGGTCCTGCCTCTATCTCAGTTCCTGTAGAGGCTTTGCCCCTGCCCCCAAATTACATTTTTCTTAAAATTTTCAGAACTCTTTGAACTAGGATACCAGCACCATTTCTTGGAACTCCTCAAATAGGTCCCTCTGGATCTTCATCCATTTTCCAATCCAGGATTCTGAGGATTCTGAGTGCAGGCTTGATGGCATGAGACAGGCAGGATTCACTCTTTAGCCTCACACACAGTGATGGTTGGTGTGGAATAAAATCGAGGTTTTGGAAACAGTACAGATGGGGAAGCCAAGGCAGAGCACAGAGTCAGAAGGATAAGAATTAGATCAGTTAGTACAGCTGGAGGAGTCACCTAGGGAGGCTGAAGAGAGAGCTTAATTGAAGAGGGAGAGAGAGAGAGAGAAAGAGGGGGAGGAGAAAAAGAGACATTCTTGGGGTAAAGGATTAGCAGAGCAGAGATAGAGAGTCTGAGGAGAGAACATAAGTATTTCTAAGTGTACTCAGCTCACTGTACAGAAAGCAGATCATTTAGTGAGGAAACACTGCTAGAAAGTGAATGTCAGAAGCTAGAAGGGAATGTAACTGCTGTTTTGCTTCTGTAACCTTGGCTTTGCTTACAAGTACAAAGAGGATAGGAACTGATAAGTCACATTCTGGGTTGGAAAACACCTGATTACCTTATAGGCCACAATATACTGCCCTCCCAACAATAATGACAGACCCCAAAGCCCTATAAACCACAATATACTACTCTAGATATCTAGCCATAAAAGGAAACACCTAGGCCAATCAATTTAAAGGTCAACTTAAAGCCTTTGTAAACCTATACAAGAGATTTGGAAATTTGCCTAGGGGTCGTTGCCTAACAAGAGGCTATACCAAACATGCTGGTACTGTAATAAACTACTCTCTTGCACTTGCAGTGTTGTTTATCTCCTATGGACTTTGTGGAGCATATCCTGAGTCCAAAGCTAACAATGCCAATGAGTAAGAACAGAGGCCAGCACAACTGAGTAGAATCTCTAACACATTGACTAAAGTCTGTCTCCCCTGGCAGCATGGACCATCTCAGTCTTTATGGAACTGTCATTGGAAGATTAAGAGGTACCACACTAAACACTCTGGGAAATGAGCAACACAGCAAGAGAACCCTGATTCTACAAGAAAAAAGGGAGTTCCAAGAGAACCCTATTCTCACCAGCTATCTGCACTGTCGCCAACAATCACTCATGGATTCTTATTGAAATTGGGGCATACCCAGCCCCTGAGGTAAAATCACAACATCTGGCTGCCAATGGAAAGTCACCAAATCTACAGAGAAATAGGGGCTCACTAGTGGTCACAAGAGAGGTCAAATGGGTCATTCCAAAAACAGCCCAGATTACTGGATCACTCACAGAGTCAACTTGGCTCCAGGTCATGTATGCAAAAACCAGAAAGAATAATTGACTGGAATGAGCAAAGATCTGAACATCTTACCAAATATCCGAAATACTAAGTATTATTTTAAAATGCAATGATCAGTATTAATTTATAAAAGGTCAGATACCAGAGACAAAGGAGGCATTTAAAGAACCATAGCACAGGTCAAAGGACTGGAATTGCCAAGAAAAAGAGGGGAAGGTAAGGACGATTTTTTAAAAATGAGTGGTTACATTATTTTCCAAAACTACATGCACCATAGAATCAAGAAGCATAGTGTTCTTCATGTAGAAGAAACTCAAAGTAAACTACCGAAAACAGATCTCTGATGAGGAACAAGAGTCAGAAAAATGTCAAAATGTCAAAGAAAAAGGCCTTTTTATGGGTAAAAGAATCAAGAGAAGAATTATAGCAAAACCAGAAACCAGGAAAGGAACATCTTTAAAGGGTGAAAAGAGAAGTATTATCTTAGTCCTGTGCACAGCCTCCAAACACTTGTCCACCACCAAATACTGAACAAAGGCCTCTTTCATATACACAAAAACTTCAAGAAGCCCCTTGAAAATATGCAGCAAAAGAAAGGCTGAAATTTCCTTTTTCTTTTTTCTTCAGACACCAAGAAATTAGTGCCAGGTAACTACTAGATTTCCTCAAGACAAGGAGGGACTGTGGGAAACGGAAGTGGCTCGAGAAACATTTATCTCCATATTATTCCACAAGTCCACTGATGCTTTTGCCAAAGAGGTTAAAAAGTGACACAGTAGGGCCAAAGAGATAGCATGGAGGTAAGGCATTTTCCTTGCATGCAGAAGGATGGCAGTTCGAATCCTGACATCCCATATGGTCCCCGAGCCTGCCAGAAGCGATTTCTGAGTGTAGAGCCAGGAGTAACCCGAGTACTGGCGGGTGTGACCCAAAAACCAAAAAAAATAAAAAAGGTGCCACAGTATCAAGCTTTGGCCAGAGCACCACATTAGTAAGCAGAAGTGGAGGAAAGTATGCAAGAGGCACCTGGAATTGCTTCAAGATATTTTCCTCATTCTGGTCTTTCTTGGCTAATTTTGAGTTAGTTAACTAATTCTGATGTTTTTTTTCCTATTGTTTTGCCCCTCTAGATCTTTCTCATTCTGTTAGTGGTACCCCCAAGAGATAAAACCTGCAGGCCCACCTGATTAGGATTGAATTTATGTTGACTAGTTCTTGGTTACACCAAGAGCTCAGAGCTCCACTTTAGTTCTCTGTTCGTGGCATGAGGGTCGTATACTGTAGACACATCCATGCAAATTCCTTTTGGCATCGTGCCCATTGCAGGGACCCTTGGTGCAGGGTGCTCACACATGTTGCCTTGTTCTGATACACTTTGAGTGTCCCTGGTCATCACTTTCTAGAGTTTCTCTCCCACCACAACTGCTGCCGTCCTTACCTGAGTGAGTGTTTCTCTGCCTGGTTCTGCTGGACCCATCACAACAGGTGAATCCAGTTCCAGGTCATTTCCTCTCAGCACTTGTGTACCAACATCCAACTAGCTTTGCCTTTTGCCTAAGACATGGCTAGATGCTTCTTTCTGTTGTTTATTTTGTTTTTTAAAAATTTGTTGGAATACATGAATTAGTTTTTGTTACATTTTAGAATAAACAATGCTGTTGCCTCATAAGTGTCAAGGGGGTAAACATTTACCCATTTTTATTTATGCATTTTATTAAAAGGTTTTAGTCATGATACTGTTTTTTTGTTTTGTTTTGTTTGTTTTTGGGTCACACCCGGCAGCGTTCAGGGATTCCTCCTGGATCTATGCTCAGAAATCGCTTCTGGCGGGCAAACAGCTTACCTCCATCTATCTCTCCAGCCCCATAGTCATGATACTTTTCCCCTGTTTTCTAGACTTTCCTCAATATTTAAAAAATATTTTGTGGTTGATGTTACCAGGCAGGGAATAATAATTGAATGTAGAAATGAGGTTCAAGTTTCTTCCTTTGACTCACGCAGACAATGGATATAATCAAAGATGTTTCCTCTTCTGCCTTCTTCCTTCCTCCTTCTTTAGTTTGACCTGTTTCCCATCCCATTCTTCTTCCTTCTTGAATGAGAACTGAGGTGTCACTAATCAGTTCTCTTGTTTCTTGCTTTATGTTTTGCTCCCCACATCACTCATTGTCTCTTCCATTTCCAGGCCTCCCATCCCAGTTTCCTCCCTCCTTTCTCCTCTCCACTTTTTCAGGAGCACTCCTGCATCTTGATTATGCAGCAGGTGTGCATTGTGGCAGAGTTGTTCCTTTTCTTGTTGGGTTATAATATTTTATTTGAAAATCTGTGGAGAGATTTGGATTTCAGAGGCCCAACAACAGTCTGTAAACAGTCCTTTATGTTTTGGCTTTAGACCTCATGCAACAGTGCTCAGGGCTTACTTCTGCCTCTGAACTCAGGGATCACTCCTGGTGATGCTTAGGGAACCCTATACAGTGCCAGGGATTGAACTCAGGCCAGTCAGAAGCAAAGCAAATGCCTCCACCCCTGTCCTATCTCCAGCCCCCTATGGATTCTTAAGGTGGCTATTGGGAGTTATTTAAAACAAAAAAATGCTCCAATATACTTCTATGTAAATTTTCCTTCTATAACACAACACTATTTTTATGTTCTTAATAAGTATTATGCTTGCAATTTCAAGAAAACGTACATATTACTCCTTCAAAGCTCTCGGATGAATGGCAAGCCATGGCCCACGAACCTTTTCTCAGAGCTCTGATCTATATATAAGCCAGTGACTCACATTCGTGTGCTCCCTCATCTCTGTGTGCTCAGCAGCTTCTCAAAGACTAGTTAGTTCTTGGCTGTATCTTCCAAGTTCCTTCCTAGGGAAGATGTTGAAGGGCTGAGAACATCTGAATGTCTAGTTGTTTCCACATGATTGATGCAGGCAGCTGGGACCATTCTCCTCCAAAGAGTGCTAGAAACTTTCTTCTAGAAGCCTGGTGAGAAAAGGGAAGTCCCACCCTTCACCCTTCACATGCATGTCAGCAATGCCTGGCATGTTTTGGTCATTCAAGAGTCACATCCTTCAAAAGCAAGAAATTTGAGAGAGCAGAATGGGACTTGGGGCTCAGAAATAAACATTGGCAGATTTGAATTCTGAGAAAACTTGGCCATGGTTTTGTTATACTAAACCAGGGGTCCTCAAACTTTTAAAGTGGGAGCCAGTTCACTTTCCCGCAGACCATTGGAGGGCCAGATTATAGTTACTATGAACAAATTTCTATGAACATTGCACATATCTTTTTTTTTTTTTTTTGGTTTTTGGGCCACACCTGGTGACACTCAGGGGTTACTCCTGACTATGCACTCAGAAATTGCTCCTGGCTTGGGGGACCATATGGGATGCTTGGAGATCAAACCATGGTCTGTTCTAAGCTAGTGCAGGCAAGGCAGACACCTTATCACTTGTGCCACCACTCCAGCCCCTGCACATATCTTATTTTGAAGCTAAAAAAACATAATGGGAATGAATACAATTTTTAAAATAAAGAACAAGTAAAATTAAATTAAGAAACTTACCAGTATTTCAATGGGAATTATGGGCCTGATTTTGGTGGGCCAAACTTTGAAGGACCCCTGACTAAGACTGAGAGGAGGAACTAAGAGACACAGAAGGAGGGAAGTTGGAGAGTGCAGTGCACATTCTGCACATGGGCACTGTGGCTTGGGATGAGTTAGCAGTAGCAAGAAAAAAAAATCTGGTGGCCTGATAAATGTTTTGCTGGGCCTCATGTGGCCCATGGACTATAGTTTTAGACCCCTGCACTAGAGCATTTCATCTTGTCGAGAGACCCCACAACAAGTATGGTTGAAGATGAAGGCATGATACAGAGAAAGCAAGTGAGTGCAATGGTTCCATCAGAACCTAGAGATTGGATCAGAACAAAATCCAGTCTAGTTCCCCAATTGTGCAAAAGGCAAGAGGTAGGCCCTAACTAAAGATCAAATAAAGGTGCAGTAAGGAGAAGAATGTAGTTTCTTCTTCATCTAACCTGTTTTTGTACAACTAAAGGAACCTTTGTTTCAGAGACGTCCAAGATTTCATACCAAACTAATCTTGACCACAGATGTTTACAAAGGGGTAGAAATAAAGAAAAAGGACTGGGGCCAGAGAGATAGCATGGAGTTAAGGCGTTTGCCTTTCATGCAGAAGGTCATTGGTTCAAATCCCATATGGTCCCCAAAGCCTGCCAGGAGCGATTTCTGAGCGTGGAGCCAGGAGTAACCCCTGAGCGCTGCCGGGTGTGACCCCCAAAAAGAAAAAAAAAAAAAAGAAAAAAGAAAAGAAAAGGGACTGATGGTCCTGAAAGGGAAACCCATTAGGAGTAATGACCCTCCTTCTTTCAAGTCAAAGAAATGCATTCATGCTCTTCTTTTTTGCTTCATAGAAATGAAATCCAGGTCCATCCCTTGGAACATGAGAAGAGCTTGTCAAAGCAGAATGCCCGGAGCTCAGAACTAGCTGTATAAACTCCCACCTTTGCTAATGAACAGTCATTTCAGCACCCCCCTTGGATATTGCTAATCATTGTGTGTGGCCAAGGTCTTTTGAGCAGTCATGGAATGGCTTAGCAACTTGGGGGACGCTTCATAAAACCAATTGCAGTTAAGAGCTCCTATCTGGGGGAAGGTGATGACAAAAAGCATCTTCATTAGCAGTTAATGGTAATTTCTCAAGCTTTCTCCATAAAGTGTTAATGTGAAGCGTGCCTGCCACCTCAGCCGGCATCTTTTCAAAAAGAGATGAAGGAATTTGGGCCCACATTATTTGAACACACTTATGTAACAGCTCATGGATTTCTGTTTATTCATTCATTTTACCAAGAAATCTCATTTCATATACCTCTTAGATGATTTGGAGTGGTTTTCATTTGAGGACTAAAGTTTCCTAAAACCCTGGGACTGTTCTAATTTGACTTGAATTAATTTTTATTATATTATAGTCACCTTTGGTCTTTCCTTTGTCCTGCCAAGAAATCATCCTTTCTCTCTGGGATTCAATTCAGTCTCCTTACAAAGGACCTTTATGTATCTTAAAAAAAAAAAAAAAAAAAAACTAGGAAAAGTCCAAATCTCTGGGAAAAATCTAAACTTTACTTAATTGTACCACTGTTATTGTTATAGCATGCTGATAAAGTCGGAAAACAGCAGGGTTGGTTATTTATAGTGCAAAAATCTCAACATGTTCTCAATATTTTAATGAGTTACTCCCCCCAGTGGCATTATAAGATTGTGTTTTCTTTTTTTTCTTCCAAATACAGATAAGGGCACCGTGTCCCAGAGAAGACAGGAAACTGGCCTCACACTAAGAAGACAAATCAATCAATTACGTGTCCTAGCTTGAGACTAGTAGCAATATTGGTTCTTAGAGGACACAGTAGCTCCAAATGCTGCCTCCATTCTAGACAACTTTGACCCAACATAGTCCCCCTCTCAGCTATAAAAAGCTGACAGCAAGCAGGACACGGACATGGTTAACTAGTAATTTTCGTAATGCAGCGGATCATTACTATCCTGGGCGCACTAATTAATACCATTTTGCTACATCAGTTGGAACTCATATTTCACTCCAAGCAAAAACTTGGCACATGATAGGGGCATAAAAATAAACAAAGGGATCAACTATTTTTAGGACACCCAGAGTTTGGAATCGAACTGTGGGGTGATTATGTAAAGTTTGAGATTACTGCAGTGAAGACCACCAGATCCTCAGGAGCTCAGAGGTGCAGATTCCACAAGTTTGACCTCATTCAGAGGCCAGAGTTGTGAGAACAGCCATCTACCCTGGGCAGATCCCACAGTCTTTTGCAAACAGAGTCTTGGTCTCTGGTGAGTGGCAAGAGCAGCCATACTTCGTGTCATGGGTTATTTATGTCTTGGATTATTTATGTCTTAGACTCACTAGGGAAAGAGGGACTATGGGAAGTTACAGGGATTGCTGGTATCACCTAGGTGGGGTGTGATGGGTGGGGATAAACTATAATAAAGCAATAACTGACACAGGCAGACATTCCAAGAATATTGAGACATTTGAGGTGTGAGTGATAGGTAGGGCATTTTGCCTTGCATATGGCCAACTCGGAATGGAACTGGGTTTGATTCCCAGCATACCATATGGTCCTCAAGCCTGCCAGGAGTGATTTCTGAGTGCAGAGTCAGGAGTAATCCCTGAGCACCACAGGGTGTGGTCCAAAAACAAAACAAAAATAAAAAACAAACAAAAGATACTAGATAGTTATTCCAACTATAGACCCACTTCTCCCCCTTAAAGATGCCATTTAAAAAGTTTTATAAAGGGGCTGAAGAGATAGCATAGCAGTACGGTGTTTGCCTTGCACACTGCCAACCCGGGATGGACCAGGGTTCTATCCTCAACATCCTTGATGGTCTCCTGAGCCTGCCAAGAGCGATTTCTGAACACAGAGCCAGGAGTAACCCTTGAGTGCCACCAGGTATGGCCCAAAATCTAACAAAAAACAAACAAACAAAAAGAATATTGAAGGGTTGGGTATGAGATGTGATAAAGATAGATGGATGAAGAAGAAAACCAGAAGGTCCAGAAGGCTGGATTTGAACCCACTGTTCTTTCATGTTGGATCCACCTTGTGAAACTGCTCCTAAACCACCTGGCAGAAGGAACCCTGAAGAGCAACTGTTTCAGGGATTTTCCTTAAGGGTGAAAGCTTTGGAGACACCACTCCAGAAATGGGGAAGGACAGCATGAAGAGGGGTCCAATATCTCCATAATCAGTGGTTACTCTCAGGCTTGAGAAACTCTAGATCATCCCTCCTCCTTTGCAGAGAGCTCTGCTTAAGGGAGACTTTTATTGCCACTTTTATTGCCCACTGTGATGCTCCCAAGACATTCCTAAGCCCCACTATTTATGCTTATCTTCTTCCTGGCACTTCCTTTCCCTGTTGCTGTCCTTTTGCTATATCCCTGGCCCTGTCATCCAGCAAGTATCCCAGTTCCTCTTTTTCTATATAATTATGGTTAGAATGGAATAAAGTGTTTCTGGTCATCAGCCTGGGACCCTTTATTCCCTGGTCAGCTGTGGGAGGGAACTACCCAGTCCCAAACACAAGGAAGATGAAAATTGACCCTCAATAACTGACAGGGTCAACATATTTCAAATATTGGGTTAAACTAACAATGAGGGAGGTTCTAAGCATAGCACAGAGTCTAGCCCCCCCTCCTCCAGCTGCTCTGTAGAAGGAATCAGCATAGACACACAACACAAAATGGGTGTCTCTCCTTGGATTGATCCCCAAAACCATTCCCATTCCTGCAAATAGAATAAAGCCAATTAGGATAAAACCATCTATCTGGTCCTTCCCATCATCTTTCCAGTAGATGTCCACAGGGTTGAGGACACCATAGTGTCATTCTTTGCTGACCTCTGCCTTAACTCTGGCCTACGCTAAAGCAAAGCAAGACAGGGACTCAAAGCTCTGTCACATGAATCTCCACACCCCAGAAAGAAGGCGGGTTTCTTGGAACCTGCCACGGAGTCTGTCTTACCTAAATCTGAGTGTGCTTCCTGTTTCTTTTGGCCAGATGGATTCTCTGTAGCATCTGTGGGTAATTCTGTTAGGAGACATCCACCCTTCCATCTGGATGAGTCTTAATTATTACCAAATCTTGTTACACAATGATATAAAGATAAGTAAGGAGGGGAGAGAGCAAGAGAGAAAAGTTCATATCAAACATTTCTGAGATCCCATTGTTTTCAGTAATGATATGGTCAGGTGGGCAAATAAAAATAGATTAAAACCAGGTGGTCCTGGTGAAAAAATAGACTTGAAATGACTTAGGAAACTATTTTTATTTGCAAAGAACCTATCATTTTGGAAGTAGGTGGTCTCTGTGCTGGAGGAGAGGGGGAGGTAAGCCTGGATTTTAGAAGGCTCAGTACTGAGGGTGAAGTGAAAGGCACTGAAGGGAGGGAGGGGGAGGCCCAGGGTCCAATCCGCATTTCAAGATTCATGAGTACCACCAAGTATAGCCTGAAACCCAAACTATAAAAAAGGGAAGGAAAGATGCTTATGTTGATTATATGTAAAGTTGAGCAACTTTGTTTTTCTCTGTGTCACAAAGTTCCCAAACCGGTAAGATGGACACCTCACCTTAGTCAGGGGTAGACTTGGACCTGAGACAAGCACAGCCCACCAAGGACCATCCGCAAGACCTGACCCCTGCCTCCATGTCCCTTCTGGAGATGGCTGAGGAAGGACAGGTGTGTTTACCTGGTGGTGAGTTGATGTGCTTTTCTGCTCTTTGTCCCCTCCCCTGATGCCTCCCCCCTCATTTTCATCACTTTTCTCTTTCTTCCTCACTCCTTCATCTACTTTTTCTCTCTTCCCACCCACCTATTCTCTCACATTCATATTCTCTTTTTCTCTCACACACACATTCTCACAGTCACACAGGAAGACACTCCTACAGACTCCTACATATTCTTGCACACTCACACTCCGCTCACTGACACACACTTACATTCACTCTCACAATCACATTCACTCTCAGACGTACTCAAGTTCTCTGATATGTAAACACACAAACACACTCACAGTCACTCTGTTCGCTCAACTACACTCCCTCACACATATTTACATACTCATATACACTCTCAAACATGCACATGATATACTCCCACTCTAACACACTCACCAACTTCAAATACATGCCTTCACACATCCACTCACCAATACACACATACAAACTTCCATGCATAATGCTAACACATACATATACATACATACATACATACATACATACATACATACATACATACATACAACAGACACTCACAAACTCACATATACACTCACACGGTCTCACACTCAAACTAGCTTTACCAACAGTTAAACAGACTAGTTTAACAGACTGCCTGTTAAGGAAGCAGTCTGGGTAGAGGGAGGGAACCCAGAGCCCATGGTAGAGGGACATTGACACTGGTGGTGGGACTAATGTGGGAGCAGATTATGCTTGAAAATCTAACATGGGCACAGTTGGAAGTGATGATGCCTAAATTTAAAAAATATTAAAAAGGGTCTGGAGTTATAACACAGTGGAGTAGGGCATTTGTCGTACACGTGGCTGACCTGAATCCAATCTCCAGCATCCCATATGGTCCCCCAAGGCTGCCAGGAGTGATTTCTGAGCTCAGAGCCAGGAGTAATCCTTGACCGCAGACGGGTGTGACCCCCAAAACAACAACAAAAAATTAAATAAGGGGCTGGAGCGATAACACAGTGGTAGGGTATTTGCCTTGCATGTGACTGACCTAGGACAGACCTCGGTTCAAGATCCCCAGAGTCCCATATGGTTCTCCAAAGCCAGGGGTGATTTCTGAGTGCATACCCAGGAGTAACTCCTGAACATCACCAGGTGTGGACCTCCCCCAAAAGTTCAATAAAAGAAAAAGAGATTCCATGGAGACTTGGGGATGATTATAATGAATCCCGTGCTCATGCAGGGTCCCCATCCCCTTTCTGCCTGGCTTAGTCTCATGTAGAGTTAACTCACAGAACTTTTCAGGTAGCGACAGTTCCCAAGAGCCTCTGTCGCCAGTCACACAGGACCTCTCAGTGTCCCCCCAGCTCATCATCTCCTCATGTGGAGCAGAAGGGGGCCATGGAAGGAGACAAGTGCTTTTTTATATTGACTCAGACACTTTCGCTATCAAGGATGCAAAAGTGACGGGAATCACATGTGCTGGAAAATGTGGCTGCCCTGAAGCCGGAGTGTGAGAGAGTGGATGTGTCTGTGTGATATCGAGCTTCTGTGTTCGTGTATGTGTGTGTCTATGTGGAAGTAATCTTGTGTCTGTACCTGTGTGTATCTGTGTGAGAGTGAAGTTGTGCATTTTTTCATGTGTCTGTGTGGGTGAACTTGTGTGTCTGTACATGTGTGATTGTGTACATATGTAAATGTGTGGTCTGAGTGGAAGGACACCAGGAGTCACCATGGTCCCACTGGGTCCTGCTACCCTGCCCTATCTTGAGAAGCAGACAAGGCTTCAGACAGGCACAAACCAAATGTTTTCGGAGCTTCTCCCATGGTGCTGGGTGTGCAGCGAACTGAAGCTGCAGCGTCTTCATCTCCTTGTGGGAAAATAGTGGCCTGACACGAAGGCCCCCACAGGAACTGTATGGCTGTCAGTGGTTCTCAAGTTGTCCCTATCAGTTTCTGGAACTGTCCCTGAGTAGCTGCACTGAGACAGGGCACAACAGATAGGGACCACCCCACCCTCCAGTCTGGAGAAAGCTGAGCTACACTTTCTGGTCAGGTCTATACACTGACACAGAAGCTCAGGCAGCTGAGTCCTGTTCTCAGCTCTTCATGGAGATGTGTAACCTGCTGCCCCTGCCAACTCCAGATTTATCAGCAGCCTTAGTCACAGGAGCATGTGGGAGACCCTGGCACCCCAGCCATCAGCGTACAGAGCAGGAGGCAGGGAATCCACACCGAGGAGCTGGACCTGGGGGTGCACACTGCCTTGGGGTACCACTTCCTAAAATATTTCCATATCTATGGCTGATTTCTTTTCTTTGCTATGTTTTCACTCAAATGCTTTCTACAACAAGGAGCTAATGAAGACAAGTTCATATTGGGTGAAAAATCATGTCCATTATTGGAGGATATTTAGGATAAATGAGAAACCTGCAGGGAGAATCTTCCCAGGTCTACCATGAAAGACACAAGGACATCACAGTTTGTGTGAAAGTGACCCCTAGCCAGAGGTGGAGTGTACAAGATGTTGCCTGAAAATACCCTTTGCAGCAGGAAGTAGAACAAGAACTTTCTTTTCACTTGTGCAGAAGTCTTCCAAACACCATGAAAGCACCAAGGGGAGAGTAAAGGAACCTGAATGGAGTCTATAGTTAATCCCATGACAATATACTCCAAGGGTGGAGAAACCCTGTATCTCTTAGGCCAAGGGAATTCCTTTTCGATTGATCCCAATATTTACTGTGTCTGTGCAGGAGGGAAAAAAAAAGGCACAAAACAATTTTTTTCTTATATCTCTCTAGGTTTTGTCAATTTCTTCATTTTGGTATGGTTATTGAAGTTGTTGTCTCCATTTATATTTATTTATTTACTTTCTTCTTTTCTTTTTCTTTAGGTGCTCTGCCATGTTTTTTATCTCAAGACCATGGCTTTTATGTGGTGCTTATCTTTATTGTTGAAGTGCTCACTGGATATTTATTTGACACTTCTTTTTGTACTGTTGAGGTGTTTCACCTTCTTTTTCCCCTTCGTCTCTCAAACTGATGATGAGAGCCTCTAGAAGGACTCAGCCCATTTTTGGTGTATTTGATTTTTACCCCAGTTTATCACTTTTCTCTTCTTCAAACAAAACCACATAACTGGAACTATCTAGTACCGCCTCCCAGTTAGAGGAGAAAACAAGGGAGGTACCAAGACCAAAACAGGTGTAAGACCACTAAGTAGTAAGCTAGGCTCAGAGGGGACCACGTATTCTAGCAGCCCCGGGGGTGAGGGAGAAGGATATGAGAGGTAGGATGGGAACGGAGGTGTAGGGAAGATAATTTGGTGATGGGAATCCCCCTGATATTATGTTAATATGTACCTAAAATATTATTGTCAACAATATGTAAGCCACTATAATCAAAATAAAAATTATATTTAAAAAAAAGACAATTCTATAGGGCCACAGATAGTCCAGGGTGGATTGGGTGCTTATCTTGCACTTGGCTTATCCCAGAATACCCGTTTATTCTCTGGCACCACATGGTCATCCCGAGCAGCACCAGGAGTAACCCCTGAGCACAGAAACAGAAAGGATTCCTAGCAGTTTATGTGTGAATGTCCATTTTCTGAATAAATTTTGTCCTTTTTCAATTCCAAGTTTCCATGAGGATGTTCAAAATCTAAATAAACTTTATCCTAAACTTTATCCCATGAACCAAGCATTAGCCATAGCTGAGTCATAGTTTTATGTCACTGTTATCAGATGCTTTGAGAGTAACCCAGATCACTAAATGAATGTTGAATAATGGTAAGTACTTTATGCAATTTGTGGAGTCAAGGACAAGCTTCAGAAGTCTATTTTGAAGAGCAAACATTGCTGTTAATATTCTGGCTAAGTTATAAATTCCAAATGAAACAAAATTATTTGCAGGTAATGATGTAAACATAAATTTTGGAAGTGTTTGCTGCCTGATAACCATGCTCTTACAGAGCTAAAAAAATCTACGAAGCAAAATTTTACTTTGAACTGATTTGGATGCCTCTGTAATTCATAACTGTATTCAAACCAGCTGAGAGTGTACCAGTCAGAATAGGCCTTTCAATATTAAGTGCATCTTTAACACACACAGAGTAAGTAAGTGAGCCACATATTTTCCAGAGAAGGATATGTTAAATATAAAAACAGTTGATCCCATAAATACTCTGAAGCCAAGTGATACCCGGGGAAATAAAAATAAATCTTGGCTTTTATATCCTGTTGTCTAAAAACTTAATGAAGATGGCTCATAGGCCTAAGTGTAGTGCTAAAAGCATCGAACTTCCAGAACAAAACACGACCCTTTGTCTTTGCAATAACCTAGGGACATAAGAGCTCTAACCATAAAAAGAAAGATAAATCAGACTTATCAAACCTCTGACGACCTGCTCACCAGGAGATAAGGAAAAATACACAGAGATGCTATGTATATCTACATATCCAGAGGGACTCATTTGGGTAAAACTCCAACAAATCAATAATAAAACAAAGAATTCATCTTTAAGTGGGGTTGGGGGAGATACTTGGAACAACCAAAGACAATTTGATAGTCTATGAGCTCGTGGAAAAGGGAAGTTGAGTAAAAGAATGGCATAGTATGTACTGTGGCCCCTTAAAGGGCAAACATGAAAATAACTGACAATGAGCACCCAGAACTAGCCTGAATGCTGAGCAATTGCACAGCTCAGACCAGAGGAAAGGAGATGTGGAAAATGCCCCTGTGATCTTTGGAACAGGAAAACACACTGTTTAGGGAGTCTGCAATCCTATGGGGGGGTGTGAGGGGGGGGAGAGGTGCATACAAGAGTGGAGGGAGTGTGCCCATATGATGTTTAAGCTCATATTTGAGTAGGTTTACTGACACTACCACTACTCTAAGACTGGATGAGAGGGGCCAGACACAGACATAGGGGTTATCTGAGGGTTATCTGAGGGTGAAGGCATATCTATGGGTTCAACAGCAGCAGCTTGCCTGGTGGAACTTAGATCAGAACCAGGGTCCTGAAAATGGATGATTGTCTCTATTTGATTGGGGAGGTGGTTTATTAACATGTGGTCTATACCATAGCTGAAATCGTTGGGGGAGGTTCACAACTCAACAAGCAAGCAAACACAGGCTACTCTGTACCTGAGGTAGATCACTGATCCCCCATGGCCCCAGATCCCCAAATTTCTTGGTGCTGATGTGAGCCACACTTGAATCAGGACAAGACAGAGGAACACCCAGTCAGCTCCTCACAAAAGCAACTCAGAAAGAAGACAGGGAAACTCCAGCCAGCTGATCAGTGCTTTCTGGGCTTTTGGCAGAGGCATTCCAGCTCCAGAACTGTAGGGGAATGTCTGTGGGCCATGAATCCTTGTCCCTGTGCTACATGGGACCAATAGAGCCATAGGACACAAGCCACATGCGTTTCCTGAGCACCTAGGAACCACCCGAGAGTGCTGGCAGTATCTTTCTGTGCTCAGAGGTCTAAACAAGGCTTCCCTGGGCCAAGAAAACTGGTCTGTTAGTCTCTTCCAAAAGTTTTTGGAGAAAGCATGATTTGTTCAGAATCTAGAAGCTTCTCTGACTTCCCATGGCCCGTCCCCATCTCCAAAGCCAGTGAAGGCCAATGGAGTCCCTCAGACTTAGAGAGAACTTGGGATCCAGGTTGAATGCTTTCCTCCACCATCTACAATAAGCATTGACCCTTCTCTGTGCTGTCTTCCAGTTCCCTCAGAGGTTAATTTCCTACTGAAGACCAGTTCTCATGCTCTGTTTCCATTTTCTTTGGGTCTGTATCATTCCATTATGCTTCCTTATATCCCATATATGAAAGAGATCATTCTTTATCAGTATCTTTTCCTCTTTCCCCTCCCCTCTCTCTCTCACTCTGATTAACTTCACTCAGCATAATATGCTCCATGTCCCTCTATGTATCAGCAAATTGCATAACTTCATATTTTTTATGGTCAAGTAATATTCCATTGTGTAGAGGTTCTATGGTTTCTTTCTCCAACCATCTATTCTTAAATACTTGGTTGTTTCCAGATTTAGTCTATTGTGTATAATACTGTAAGGGGTGCAAATTTCTATTCTCCATTTTGTTTTGGGGATCTTGGGGGTATATTCCAAGAAGTGAAGTTACTAGGCCCAATGGAAGCACAATTCCTAGGACTTTTTTTTTTTTAGGAATGTTCATATTGTTTTCCAAAAAGGTTGGACTAGTTGACATTCCCAGCAGGAATGGATGAGAGCCTCTGTATCCCTGCATCCATGCCAGCACATCAATTTCTGGTGTGAGATGATATCACATTGTTGCTTTCATTTGGATTGCCCTGATGAGCAGTAATTCAGAATATTTTTTCATGGGTATTTTGGACATTTGTATTTCTTCTTTGATTTTCTTTCTTCTTCTCTGTTAATTTATTTTCCCCATTTTTTTGGTGGGGTTGGATTTTTTTCTTATAAGGTTCTACCATTGTCTTTTAGAACTTTAATATTATCAGTTTATGAGGTGGTTGGTGGGTAAATAATTTCTCCCAATCCATGGATAGTCTTAGTCTAGTCACCATTTCCTTTGAAGTACAAAAACATTTTAATTTGGGGGGGGGGGCTTTGGGCCACACCCAGCAGTGCTTGGGAGTTACTCCTGTCTCTGTATTCATAAATCACTTCTTGGCAGTCTCTGGGGTTCATTTGGGATGCTAGAGGTAGAACCCAGGTTGGCTGCATGCAAGGCAAAAGCCCTCCCTGCTGTACTATGCTCGGGCCTGCAGCATCTTAATTTACTGTAATTTCATTTGTTTTTCTGGCCAGTGGTATTTCATCCATGCAAATACCTTTAGCCACAATGTCACGAAGAGCTCTGTCTACATTTTCCCCTGTGAACGATATGGATTCAGGTCTGATATCCAAGTGTATTATCCAGTTTGATTTGGCTTTTGTCACAGCATTAGGAAGATGACTGAGCTGACAGCTCTCACTATGTAGCTTCATCAGCTCAGCTCAACAAATCACTGTTCTTGGAAGAGAACCAAGCTAAGCAGCTAGAAGTCATGGTTACACTACATGGGTACATGGGCACCTTTGGGAGGAAGTCTACCTAGTCTCCATCTTGCTAAAGCCCCAACAGCCAGATCCACACCCCACAGTTTCACTACTTCACAACTATCACTACAGATACACCAAGCCAACAAAAACTGCAAGAACCCTAGTGTTTGGGCTGAAAGCTCAGGGGTCTTCTCATACTGGGGTAGACAGCCTCACCATATCTCCATACTTCCAGATCCCAACAGCTATATCCACTCCCGACAGCCACATAACCTCATTGGCCTAGACCCACAGATCCAGGAGTTCCTGGAGCATGCAGACACATACACAGCCACATGACACCTTAAAGTTTTCAATACTGACACCCCAGTAGGAGAACACACAAAAATTAGATGGGAAATATGACAGTAGAAGCTCACCAAATTAGATGGAAAAGTGACATAGAAGCCACCTATACTTAATAAATAAAAACAGCATAAGAACTTGAACTTATAATAAGTTCCTCCCCACCTGGGAAATTTTCCTCTACTTTCCAATAAACTTTCTACCTTCTAAACAAAATTGTAGAATGCTCCACTAGCATCCAACAACTTAGCAAACCTTCAGCTACTGACTTAAGGAGCTCTGTCTTATATGACAATTTTCAAAAGACTTCTTTCATTGAAGTTTTTTTTATAATTCCACTACCATTTAGTGGTAACAAGGAATATAAAATAAATCATTCTGTGTCTTCCAAGGGGTACACTTGGGGGTGGGTGAGAAACTGAGGAAAATGGTGGAAGGAATATTATACTGGTGGTGGGATTGGTATTGAAACATTGATGCCCAAAACATCTGTAGTAGGAACAACTTTGTAAGCCATGGTGTGCAAATAATGTAATTTATTTTTTAAATAAAAAATTAAAGAAGAGGTTTGAGTTCATTTCATTTCTAATGTACTAAATGGATCTGGAGAAGGAAGCACATCTTACATAGTGATGCTGAGGAAGGAGAAGAATGGCACTGGCACTGTACCTCTGGACATGGGAAACACATTCTGTAAGCTCTGGCATTATAACATGGGATTCATTTTCTCATGAGTAATGTTTCCACTAGAATAAACAAATCAATAACTACTAATGTGTTAACATTTTATTCAGACCAAAAATGCCTATAAAACTGATGTGCTCAGGGTTGGCTTGCTGACAAACTCTCCATAGAAAATTCAAGAGAAAGTCGCTTCACTCCTCATGAGCCTTTATCTCCTGTCCAATAGCCAATGCTCCCAATTAAGACCATGATGCTATCACTTAGGTTCTCTGACACACTGTTTCCTACTGGACTCTGTATGACTACTGGAGACCACACTAGCTTTCCAACTTGTCTCTTGACCACAGCACCCCCAGCCAGTCATTGCACAGCTTCTGGGGGAAGATCTAATATCTAAGCCATACCAGACAATGCATCCTCTTACATACTTCAGAACCAAATTCACTTAGCAGGAAGAATCTAGCTGTAGCACTTGCTCACTGTCTCTTCTTTTCCTGGAACCCACTATCTCCCCTTTGCCAGGAACTCTGCACTAGTGATTCCCTTAGCCTGGCAGTGCTGCCCATGTCTACTATGTCCTCAGTATTCAGCCCCTTTAGATCTACCTCTCCTAAGCTGCTCGATGAAGTCTCGCATCATTCACTCACTACTGATTTAGGTCTTTCACCCTCCATACAAGCAAGAGTACTAATGTTCAGTTGTATGCATGTGTCTATATGTGTTTTCACATGTGACTCCTCACATGTGTGCAACTGCAGGTATGTGTGTGCTGTGTCTGTTTACGGGTGTCTGAGAACACATTTGTGGATATGTAAATATATTCTCAGTGCAAGTATGTGCTGTGGGAGTGCCTATGTAGTGGGTATTAATATGTGAGTAATATGTGCATGTATGTATATGTCTGCCTGCATGCACCAGTGTGGGTATATAAACACATGTCTGACTATGCCTGGTGGATGTGTGTCTGTGTGTCTCATCCCATCAACTCACTAGCTCTTGTATGCAGAGCCCTTACTCCATTCCCCATCATACAGGGAATGTTCATTCGGCAAAGGCAAACTTCCCCTTTCATTCTAAAATAGTGTGAGAATCTCGGGAAAGAAGATGCAGAGGACAGTTCCACTGGGCAAAATTCCACTTCAAAGATGGGATCCGAGTACAGCTTCTCTCCCAGCACAGAACCAGAGCATCTAAGCCAGGTGACCTGGCCAGTCTCATTGGCCCCAATTGCAGGCAGAACCTGGAAAGACTGGAAGAGTGAGCACAGCAATGGGTGAGTCCCCTGGACTATGGGTTCAGGGGCCTCACAGAGTCATGCCAGCAGGGGGAACATTGTTTTGGGATGCGAATTGAAAATTGCATCCATTAAAAAAACTGGCCTGGTAAAGCAGGATATTTGAAACTTTTGTCCCTCAAAAACCAAAATAGGGTCAGAGATAGGTGGAGGAGAAATCTGTGATTCCGATTCAAAGTGTCGATGAAGGTGAACTAAAGGGTGTGGAGTGGGAACTGGCTGAGAACAATCCCCAAAAGGAAGAGGCATCAGAACCCATGACTCAGTGGCTCAGTGTTGAACCAAGGAGGTGGTGTGACTGACACTGCATCAATAACACAAAGAGAGGATATTCCTTGGTCAGTGAGTTTATCTACAAGCTGAAGATCTTCCTTAGAAAACTGGGGGTAATTCAAATGCAAAAATGCCATCTTCATGTTATGTCAGAGCCGAGCTGCTGAAGATGGTCACATACAGTTGGTGTCCATGGGCCCTTGAAGGCAAGACTCTGACAAATATCTCAGTCTTTTTGATTAGTAAAGCCCATGGGCCTATGTCAAACCCCTTAATCAGGAGAGAGATAAAGAGGTAGAGAGAGCTGGGTTTGAGACCAGGGTAAGGTCAGATTGAGGGCCAGGTAAAAGGAACATTTATATGGTTTAAAAAGTAAAAGCATACAGCCAAAAGTAGCCAAAGTTGGATCCAAATCAGGGAGAAAAGCCACAGTCAGGGGTGGAAACAGCTCAATCCACTTGCTCCTTCAATTGTCTCTTTTGCCAACAACTCTCCACACCCAGTCTTCCCCAGAGCACGTGTGTGTGTGTGTGTGTGTGTGTGTGTGTGTGTGTGTGTGTGTGTGTGTGTGTATGTGTATAGACTCAGCTAGCCAATCACTATTAGGGTCTTATTTAAAGGGGCAGACTCTTCTTATAGCTGGCTGGTGCTGGACTGTAGGACTAGAATGTTAGAAAAGCTTAATGGCTAGATAGAAAAATCATATGGATGGAATTTGACTTAATCTTATTAGCTCAGAAATGTCCATTATACCAAAATAATTCTTAAGGTAAAGGAAGCTTGATTATGATTTATTTCAATTAAACAAGGGGATAATAATTATTTTACATAAAGTTAGAAAAGTCATTTTACACATACAGTCTATTAAGTCAAAAAGATACACCAGGGTGTTAAATAAAATAACTTCCTTCCCACTGAGACTTAGCTATAGCTTTCAAACATAATTTTCACCATCCAAAATAAAATCTTCTTAGGAAAAAAATAAATATTGAATATTTAGAAATATGGAGCATCAATACATCAATCCTGACTGCTTTGTTACTTGAAAAAATAAACAAGAGCTTTCTAGAATCAAAGAATGGGGGGCCATATCAACTGATGCAGAGATTGGCCTGAGAGTTTTGGTGCTGGGAACCATCAAACAATATTCTAAATAGTAACTAATTAAAATAACTCAATGTGAATGAAAGAAGCTTTGGGCAACACAAAAGTTTCACTTTGGTCCCTCTGTCTGAGACTCATAGATGTAGGAATAATCCTCCTCACCCATGAAATTGAAGCTGCCAACTAGGTTCCCACATGGTATTTCCAAGGAACTGTTCTCATGGTCCCTGGTCAGTACCTTGATGCTTCAATCTGGTAAGTTGAGGTGCTTTTGGTATTTCTCAATTCTATGGCCCCCAGGATATTACAAGGGGAAACACAGGTAAAAATCACATAAAGAAGGTTGGGTAATGGTCAGAGGTACTGTATTCAGTGGGAACTTCCCTATATAACTCCCAGGGGAAGCTGGCTCCAAAATGGAAGCCAGGGAAGAGATGCCATTGCTTGCTGGACAATATAAGGCCAACGACGATCATTTAATGGGTTACTTGTAGTCCACAGAGACCTGCTGGCCAAGTGAGCAGAATCAGAGCTTCTGTGAGAGACAGATATCCTCATTGAAGATGTAGGACATCATGAGTGAGCAGAGAGACCCCCTAGCCACCTCCTGACAGCTTTCCCTGTGATAACAGACCAAGCAAGGAGAGAGCTTTGTGAGAGCCATATGGCTTTGAGCCTTGTCCTACCAAGAGCTTCTTGAAGTACTGCTTCCAGATGTTGTGTGCTGTGGCTCCCTAAAAAAAAAAAAAAAAAACTCTCCCTTCTGGAACATTCCAGGAGTCCTCCCAGTGTGGCTTCTGGCCTAGGAGTGATAAATACAACAATTTCCTGCCCCCTTGAAAGCAGACTCTGGAGCTAGACCACAGACAGACCTGTCCTGGGAATATGAAGTGTGTGTGGGTCTCTACATGTCTGAGTCCTAGGTGGTTTGTTCCATCCTTCCTGGGAAGTTTGACTCTAACATCTAAACTGAACTTTAAGGGGTTCTCAACACAGCTACACGTTGTCAGTTCCATCCACAAATTGACAAATGATTTGTCAATCATTCCCAAAAGAAATAACTCACATTTCCTCTATTGTCATTGGCTTTGATCACTCATCCTGCAATTTTTAGGGAGTGAATACAACGAGTGATTGTCACAGTCAGTCCCACAGAGTCACTGCATCACAGACATATCAAATTAGTTCCTAACTTGGTAATATAGTTTTGTACAAAATCAGTAGCACCTTAGTCTTGGCGTTGGGTCATGAAAAAGTGGCTTCCTATTTTCCAAGCCTTGATAGATGGCTTGAATGAATGTGTGCATTCTGTGGCTCAGGACCCATCCTATTCCATTCACAGGTCTGGGACATACTTTGGTCCACCTTTTCAAAAGAAAAAAAATTTCTATTTCAAACTGACAAGATTAGTTTCTTTAGTGATCTCCAGGAGAGGATTATCAATGCTTAAAAGATGCATCTTAGATTTTAAAGTAATGTCTCTCATGCCAACTGTAATAGTGATGAACTGTCAATAATACCATGAGGTATCATCTCACACCACAAAGACTGGCACATATCACAAAGAATAAGAACAATCGGTGCCGGAAAGGATGTGGAGAGAAGGGAACTCTAATTCACTGCTGGTGGGAATGCCGTCTAGTCCAGCCTTTATGGAAAACAATATGGAGATTCCTCCCAAAACTGGAAATTGAACCCCATATGATCCAGTTATACCAACCCTAGAGATATACCCTAGGAACCCACAAATAAAATTCAAAAACTCCTTCCTCACACCTATATTCATTGCAGCACTATTTACAATAGCCAGACTTTGGAAACAACCAAGATGCCCTTCAACAGATAAATGGCTGAAGAAACTGTGGTATATATACACAATGGAATATTATGCAGCCGTTAGGAGATGAAGTCATGAAATTTTCCTATACATGGATGTACATGAAATCTATTATGCTGAGTGAAATAAGTCATAGGGAGAGAGAGACACACAGAATAATTTCACTAATCTATGGGTTTTAAGAAAAATAAAAGACATTTTGTAATAATTCTCAAAGACAATAGAGATGAGGGCTGGAAGGTCCAGCTCACAATATGAAGCTCACAACAAAGAGTGGTGAGTGCAGTTAGAAATAACTACACTGACAACTAACATAACAATGTGAATGAATGAGGGAAGTAGAAAGCCTGTCTCAAATACAGGCGAGGAGGGGGCGGGTAGGAAGGTGGGAAATTTGGGGCAATGGTGATGGGAATGTTGCACTGGTGAAGGGGAGTGTTCTTTATATGACTGAAACACAACTACAATCATGCAAATTGTATAAATAAAGATATTTTAAAAAAAGAAATGTGGCTTAGATCTTCCTGAAAGCCCCCACATTGCCAAACCAGGGATGCATTTGCAAAGTTAGTTCTTGCTTGTATATTTTGCAAGGACAAGATTGATGTTGGGGGCCTATAGAGGTAGTTGTTGGGACACAAAGTCAATAGGAAAATTCCCAGTAAGAGGGGGGCTGCAAAGAGGCATCTACAGCCTGACACCAAGTCTCCTGAGTAAGATGTTCCACCATTGTGTCAGAACATTATATGAGAATGCTCCCTCAACCTGAAAATGTCTGAGGTACAAGCATTTATTGGATTCCCTCAGTGACATTGTTCCTGAACCACCTGGAAGAAGGAACTCTATAAAGCAACTGTTCTGGGGGAACCCTGTAGAGCAATTTTTCCAGGGATTCTCTTTGAAGCTTTAGAGGAAAACCGCTCCAGAGATGTGGAAGGACAGTACAAAGAGGGACATTATCCCCCTCTGATTAGTGATTCTTCATCAGTTTGACTCCAGACCATCCCTTCTCCCTCCCAGAGAGCTATATTTAAAGGAGATAATACTTTCCTGCACTGCTTGCTCTGGAGACATTCCTAAGCCTTAATATCCATGTTTATCTTCTCCCTCATACCTCACTCGACCCTGGCTATGCTTCTGTTATGTCCTCCACATTTGCCAGTGCCTCTTGTCCTTTAGGATCATTATTGGAATAAAAATAAAGGGAATAGAGGGTCACTGGTCATCCTTCTGGGGGTCCTCAGTCCCTGAAAGCACTGGGAGAACAGAAGTTGACCCTTGAAACCAGAGTTGATTCTTGCTGGCTGACAGGGTCAGCACAACCACCAAAGGTAGGGTCAAGGTTAGACAGTACTTAGTATGTCCCTCTAAAGTTTGTTGTTCCTCTCCTAGTGGAACTGGCCTCAGTGAGTCCCACTTACCCCACCCACCTCTATTAACTGCCCCCATTCCATCCACTGGGCAAGCTTGATGGCTGACCTATGTGCGATCCTGCAGTGTTTCTCTCCCTGGGACTGGCTGTTTCCACTCAGTACCACCTCCAAGCTCATCTGTATGATCTCCCCTGCAGAAGACCCTTTGGAAGGGCTGAGTGGTGCCAGCTTTCCTGAAGATGCAATAACCTCCCTCTGGTGGGTGGTGATGGAGTGAGTAGGCAGTGGAGTGCAGACATCCCTTTGAAATTTCCATTTCAACTCTTCTGGATAAATAACAGAAAAGGAACTGCAGACCATATAGTAGCTAAACATTTCATAACAGGGGAGCCTTCATAGAGCTTCTCATGGCATCCACACCCTTTTGCATTTCTAGTCACGAAGCACAGAGTTTCTAGGTTGAGAACAATCCTGTAGGGTTAGGAGAGGGGTGGTGGGGTTGTGATGCAAAGGGGGGGGGACAGAGAGAAGAGCTTTGATTTGTTCTGAGGACAATGCAGGGAAGAAGCTGATGTGTGCCTTGACTTCTCTCTGTTTCTCCTATGCCTACACTGGACAAGCAGAGCTCAGATATTCAGTCTCTGTCCACAGCAGACAGCACCATAAAGTCCAGCATCCCAAGGCCCTCCAGACAGTAAAAGCTTGGATATGGATGGGGTCTCTGTAGAGTAGAATTATTAGTCTTTCTTCTGGGTCAGAATCTTCCATGCTTGGGACCCCTCCCAGCCTGTTGCTCAGGGAACAGGAGGTGCTCCTGCCTGAGAAGGATCCCACACTCAGCCCATTTTTAGGTCCCAAGGAGAGCTGCCAACATGATTTGCAGGCAGATGGATTGTCCCGTGACAAATAGGGAGAAGTGGCTTAAGTATTGGGGCTTTAAATAATTCTCTCTATTTAATAGTGGAGCACATTAAAGATGAAAAATAACTTACTGGGAGCTAGACAGCAGGGAAAGCATTTGCTTTGCACACAGCTAACATGGGTTCAATCACCGACACCGCTTGTGGCCACCCCAGTACCACTCAGAGTAATTTCTGAGTATCAGTGGGAATGGAGTAAAACACCCAAAAAACTTAAAAATAAAAATCTTACCAAATGGCACATCCTCAAAGATCTCTGTCAGGGACCTCAAGGGGGTCCTTACTAAAGATTTGGGAGATATCAGATGCCATCAGATAGGAAGTTTAAGTGTGGAGACATGTGTCCTTAAAGGGAGAAGCATAGAGAGAAAAGGACTCTGGACAAGGGATTGAGAGAGGGATACGTAGGGGGATGCGGGATACTCAGAACCAGGGAGAGCCAGAGACAAATTCTCCCCCACCAGACAGATGCGCCTGCCCACACCCATCTCTATCCCCTACACAGATCCACCTGTCTATACCTCATCTTCTCCCCACAAAGATCCACCTACCCACACTCCATCTTCACCCCCACACACACACAGATCCACTGGCCCATACCCTTACCTACATCTCCCCAACACTCCATTTTCATACTCTTCGCCCATGACCAATGTGGGATCAATGTCCAGCATTTGAAGGCACCAGCATGTGGCCTTTGCTGTGATGGCCCCATGACATTTTCCCTGCTTCCTTCCATGCAAACACACAGTGCTCCCCTTAGGTACCGCCTGTGGCCCCCATTCTCCCCAGAGCCGGAAGTGGCACAGGGCACATTTGGTCTTCTGAAAATGCCCCGTTGTGCCCTCTACTTCCAGGCTCCAGTAAGCACGAGCCCCCTGCAGAAGGCGTCCGGCATGTAGCACATGGGCACTTCCACGCGTGGTGAGCCAGTCCCATGTCCAGGTCTGGCTGTCTAGACCCCAGGCTGTGTCCTCTCAAGAGCTCAGGCACAGCTAGTGCCTTTGTGTCACTGGCACTTAGCAGGAGCAGGCTTGCAGAGGGGGCAGGCAGGGGCCTGTGGAGACGCTAGAGACTGTGGTTAAGACCCAGAACAGGAGCGACACTGCCCCCTCCTGGTGTACGGTGGCTACTGTCACATAGTTGCAGCCCTGCTCCTTAAACACACACACACACACACACACACACACACACACACACACACACACACACACACACACACACACACACACACACACACACACACACACACACACACAGTTGCAGCCCTGCTCCTTAAAAACACACACACAATGTGCACCAGGAACCTGATCCATAAACACACACACACCCACACCAAAGGATGTACACCAGGAACCTGCTCCTTACACACACACACACACACACACACACACACACACACACACACACACACACCACACACAACAAACACACAGTGGTCCTTCCCTTCACAGTTTTTTGCACTTATTGTGAATGAGTCTGATTATGTGTTCTGCCAGCCTGTCTCTAGCCCATCAGAGTCTGGTGGATCCGGTAGTCATTGCTGGCATGTGTTTTACAGGGAAATAAGATCTAAACAAATCATGACTTGATGTCTTCGATGAAATGCTCCCAGACAGGGGGGCCATGCGCTCTTGCTCCCCATCTCTGTTTCCAAGGAGACTGGCCAGATAATGAAGAGCTGCTTCTGTCCAGAGTGCATCCCTTCTCCAGCTCTGTGTGCATAAAACCAGCACTGGAGAGGGATCCCTGAATCCATGCCTTAAAGATCAAACTCTATGATTTACTGTCTGAGTCCCAGAAGAGGCTGCAGCTGTGAAACCCACACCCTGCTGCTGAGAAGGCTCTGTGAAGGAGGAATGAAAGCAAGTTCAGAGCACCTAGGGTCCAGTTGGTCACCAATCACCCCATTTATCAACAACCTGCCCTGCTATCGCAGATGTACCAACCAGGATCTATGCTTGACATTGCTCCAGAGCTCTGGAGAACATCTCTGAGACCCAGTCAGCATTTCATGGTCCAATAGATGAAGCCTTAAATCCTCTAGTCCCAGTAGAGGTCATCATGGGTGATCTCGAGGATTCTCAGAAGCAGACCCCAGGACCCTGATCTGGGAACAGGACCCTTTGGGCACTTCCTGTCCCCCACCCACTTTCTGAGCCTAGTTGTCACCTACACCATGTATCTTCTTTGATGGTTAGTCCTAATTATCCTACCCATTGTCCCACCCTTCACTGCATGTGATCACATAGAACAGGATACAGCAGTTTAAAGGCCTGACTACTCCTTTAATGGCTACTGGGCATCTTCCTTGATGGCAGTTACTGGCACCCCAACCTTACATAAAAATAGAATGGATTGTGTTTGTGAGACAACAAGGGAGATAAAGTTTCCACCCAATTCTCTGTTCTTCCACCTTGAGTCTTTCTCATTTCCTCTCTAATATTTTTTTCCCTGCATCTGATCTTCCCTCTTCCCATTTCCTATTTAATCTTCTCTTGAAAACAGAGTCAAATTCTTCACAAGGTAATAAATAGTGGCAATCTGTGATTGTTGAAGAGGTCTCAGGACTGGCCTAAGCTGTCTCAGATGTCCACAAAAGCATTAGTGAACCCTTTTCTCATTTCAAACTATCGTTTTTCATCATGAACATTTCTTTTTAGTTACTATGACTAAAAAGGGGTAGAAAACAATACCAAAATTAAATCATATAGAAATATCCTTGACTATCCGTAGAAACACTAAATTAACCTTTTGGGATTAACCATTTGGAACAGGTGAGTGATTGTTTGCCTTTGGAGGTTGCTAGTATCAAGAATAACTTGACTTTTTGGAGGCTAGAAAATAGGTAGAAGTTGTCTTACATAGGTTAAAAAACTCATCCCATTGGCAAAAAACAGTGGCAATAAGATAGCAAGTGTCAGGTGAAGAATTAGAGGACACATTTCTTGAACATTTCATGGGAAGAAAACTTCTCTCTGTGGTCCTAAATTACCTACTCTCCACCAATGATAACAGTGTCATAGTCACCCCCAAATGGCAGGCGAGGAAAGTAAATTCTAGAGAGATTAAACAATGTGCATAGAAGTTATAGAACTGAGAATGACAATTCCAAAATGTTAGTTTGGACCACTGGGCTCCCCATCTGCCAGGAAGCAGAATTAGCTGAGCATCAGCCTGTGTGCCCAACTGGGCACCCAGCTGGCACCACCTGTCCTTTCTGGTGCCTAGGGAGCCAGAGAGAAGTCTTGAGAATCTGGGGTTATGGAAACACAATTTACTAGGGAATATATAGTCAGGTAGATATGCCCACTGCTCTCTTAGCCAGGTAGCCATTATCTTCTTTACAGTCCAACTGACCAATATGACCTTGAACCTACTTTTTGAGGGATGAGACCTTCCTGCAGGACTTGCACTGACCCGCTGAACAGCCTCTATCTCCGCTTTAAGCCATTATCGCCAAAAGTCTGAGATGCAGCCAATGGCTTTGACATACTGCCCGAAAAATTTCCTGGCTTGACCCCAACCCCAGCCATCTGCATGGACCCTCTGGCATGAAGAATGACCCAGAAGTGAGCAGCCAGCACAGAGCTGGATATGGTGCCCTGCCTTGTCTTCTGCTCAAGATAAATCATCTCTTCAAGGGGGAATTTTCAGGCAAATTATGTACCACTGGGTCGTGTCATTGGGAAATGAAGGTGTCGTGCCTGATATTAGGCTGGCAGGCACAGCTTGGGAGCCTTGAGGACTCAGGACATGGCCTACAGACACCGTCTGGATCTCTGCACAGTAATCACATTATATGGACGCAAGGTGTCCAGAAGGAAAATGTAATGAATGAAAGCACAGCTCGGTGACCTATTTATCCCCAGTGGTGGCAAAGCAATAAAAGATGGGAAATTTCCATCCAAGCACTAAGAGTCAACACTGTCCGGGGAAGGACAAAGGTGTTGAGAACCTTTGCATCCCAGGAAGATGCAGCTGAGCCCAGAACATGAGAACCCTTGGAACAGGATGGGGCACTTGTTTATCCTTGATCTTCTCTTTGCATCTGCATGAATCTCATCACCCCTCATCCAAACCTGCCAGGGATGCTCCCATCTGGACCCTTTTCTCTACTCTGACCCCCCAGATTGAGTAGACGTTTATCACTGATCATTTCCTATATGGCCATGACCCCACTAGATCATGCCAATATCTGAAGGGGCTGCAGAAGGAAGTGGGAAGCTCCTGGTTATGCTAAAAGCAGGAGCACTTTATACAGAACTTTATGCAGAATAACTCAGCTCACCACTCTTAAGAATTTCAGTCTTGCTTGCTCCCAAATCCATGCATCATGCATCTTTTAGGGCGTGCGTGCATGCGTTTGTGTGTGTGTGTGTGTGTGTGTGTGTGTGTGTGTGTGTGTGTGTGTGTGTGTGTGTCTGTCTGTCTGTCTGTCTGTCTTTCTTAAGGATTTAGCTGCTATACTTTACTTGGTCCACTTCTATTGATGAAGAGTGTCAAGAGCTTTTCATTCTCACCCTGGTTATGTTCTGGTAGTTTTCTCACTCACAGACATGGTCTGACAGTATGACTAAAAAGAAGCAAATAAAGACAGTTGCCAATACACCACACTGCACACCTTCAGTGCTCCTACAAATCCAGATTGTATTCCAGTAGTTTTCACAAAGTCTTTATACCTCCGAGGAGGCACTCTTTGAAGAGCTTTGAAACCATTTCTTGGGGTTTTCTGGACTGGGGTAAGGTAGTGGTCTCTGGAGTCAGATATATCACAGAAGCAATCCCCAAATAGTGCACAAACGTGTCAATCCCATGACAAAGCAAATTTCAATAAGGTATCAGTGACTTTGTCTTCAAAGTTATGGTTAGGGTAGGGATAGGGTTAGAGTTAGAGTTAGGTAGGGGCAGAATAAGGGTTAGGATAGGTTTAGGGTTAGGGTTTGGGTAGGGGTAGGATTGGGTTTAGGAATTAGGGTTAGGTTAAGATTAGGGTTAGTGTTAGGGTTCTGATAGAGTTAGGGGTAGGATTAATGTTAGGATAGTGTTAGGGTTGGGGTGGGTTTAGGGTGAATTCAGGTTTAATGTTAGGCCTAGACTGTATCAATTTTCTTTTGAACATATTATTAATTTATGGTTTATTAATAATATATGTGATTGATATATTATGAATATATGATACTATGTTAGGACTATGTCAGATTCCTGCAATAGATTCCATGCAGGATGGATTTTTTGTCTTAACAATACAACAATCATCCATTACTATGTCCAAATGTACAGCTCTGTGATGCCTAACTGTCTTTCTTAAGGACTTAGCTGCTATACTTTACTTAGTCCACTTCTACTGATGGAGAATGTCAAGAGCTTTATATTCTCACCCTGGTTGTGTTCTGGTAGTTTTCTCACTCATAGACATGGTCTGATAGTATGATAGTATTATTAATAATCTATTAATCTTAGCCAAAATGTTCTATTTTTGGTAATATCTTCTTTGCAATATTGCTGAGAGCAATAGCTTAGTATTTAGTTCTTTAAATCATAATATAAGTTTATTTAAATTAGAATTCAGTTTCTCATGTCTCCTAATCTAGACAAAAGGAATAGACCATAAAGGATAGTGAGGTGGCATCTTTCTTTGCCTTTTTAAATCATGTATCAGATGATACATGGAAAATATTTTGCCTGTAATCCATCAAATTGTTGTCAGATAATGTTGGAATGTTGCAAAGACAGAGAACTTACTTATCACCTACCACCACAGCAAATGATCGCTGAAGGAATGCTGGCTTTCAGAGAAAAGATGAACACCAGCTACTTTCCTTTTACTCTTAAGTTCCTGTGGGGTATAGTTAAACAATATGAGTTGACCCAACTCTAAATCAAAAGCATATTCCCAGAATCAAATGTGTGCCTTCGATTTTTTCTATTTTAAATTTCTCTATATAACTAACTCAATGTCTGGTCTTGAGATACTGGCGAAGCTTAACTACTGAGCTTGAGGAACTTAAGTACATCATCAACTCAATCAATTCTCTCAGTGCTACAGAGAAAATGCTGTAGTTCTGTCAAGTCTTCCTCCATCCATGCACTCCAATGAGACATATGCTTGACTCTCAAGGTACCCACTTCTGAGTAGATGAGTGGATCTTCCCTCTGCCAGGGAGATGTTGAGACAAGACAGGTCTCGGTGTTTCTAAGAATTTGACAATGAAGATGGCATGAGTTTTAGCTAGTCTATCAAGATACACTAAAAAAATCTGAGCTGGTACTATGAATGTCGTTGAGATATGCTGATTTACAAGAAGGCTTTGCAGGGGGGAATAACACAAGATTCTATGTCAGGAAAGAAAAAAAGATCTGAGAGACAGGAAACCACATTCCCTACTGATGACAGTGGCTGTTAAGTCTGTCCAGAATGTGGATTAAGTGGCAAAGTGAGATGTAGGAGGGTGATTAGAGCAGCTTCCACTGATGCCAATGTACCTGGGATTTAAGAGTCAACAGAGAAAAGTGAAGACATTGATCCCAACATGAGAGAGAAGGAGCCTTCAGAAGCACCATCTCCACTGCCTCTACTGTTTTGCTTATAGGAGAAACCTGGGTCACTGAAAATCCCGGGGCCTTAGCTCAGGGCCTGCATCCCAGACAGCATCAGCAAGATGCTTTATGAGACTCTTGGCACTTTGGAGTAGAGGACACTTGTGGGGCCTAGTCAGGAGAGACAGAAGAAATGTGGGGTGAGGACAAGTCTGTGCTCCTTAGAGCTGGTGAAGCTAAAGATATGGTGCAGATGTACAGACGTGGGAGGGAAGAATGCAGGCTCCAAGGCTGGAAAGAGAGATAGAAATCAGAAGCTAGCACTGAGACATACACAACACTTGGTGAGGGGCAAGAAATGGATGCAATGTCAAAAATCACAAGGCTCAGCCCAGCTCTTCCTAGAGAGCCTGACAGAAAGAAAGCAGGACCCAGAAAGGCAGTGGAGAGAGAGGGGAGGCTTGAAAATGAGGGTGGAGGAAGCAAAGATATAGCAGCTGAGTCAGAAGGGCCAGTGATTACTCAAGGTCAGTCAAGCTGAGACCAGGAAGAGCTGCGAACAGGTATGGAGGTGGGGGGGTTGTCTCACTTAGTGTCACACTGAGGAAAGAGAATGTGAAAATGCTCTTGTCTCTATGAAGGAGTGATCAGATTGAATGCATTTTATGCAGAACATAAAAATCTATGTTTAAGGGAACAGATGATCTCAGAGAAGCCAGAAATAGAAAATCCCGAAACCTTGGACATCATTTCAGTGGCATGGAGGTGATGGCCGTGTCTTTCTAAATCATTCTCCTGTTCCCAGGCAGGTGACATCCCTGGACATGAAGATCATTAAACTTGAGGTCACCTGTTGAGCTCTAAATGGGACAGCAGCATCTCATTGCCACCGGACTGAATGGTCTGCACTAAACCAACCTCAACATTTGAACCCAACCTCACCATATAGATATCATTGGTACAAAACTGGAACTAGTTGGAAAATAGACATTTCCAACATAAAAAAAAAAAGGTGAAATACCAAGACCAGGGGCCAGACTGATAGCACACAAGAAAGGGCCTTGCATGTGGCTGGCCTGGGCTCAATCTTTGGCATCCCATATGGTCCCCTGAGCACTGCCAGGAATGACCCCTGAGTACAGAGCCAGTAGTAGCCCCTAAACACTGCTGGGTGTGTCTCCATAAATTATCCAATCAGAAAACTACAACCTTTTCCACAGAAAGATAAATTTAATAAAAAAAAATCCTTCAATTAAAAAATAGAGCACGTTGGTGGGTGAGAGGGAAACTGAAGACATTGTTGGAGGGGAGGGGACATGGGGAAGGGATGGAGCTGGGACACTGTATGCTTGAAACCCAGCCAGGAATCACTTCATAAATCTTGATGACTAAATAAAATAAAATTGTTAAATAAATGTAAAAATAAAATAAGAAATAAAGAGAACCCTTAGGCAGGGCCCAGAGATGCCCAATGGGCTGAAAGCACATGTGACATGCAGGAAAATCCCCTAGTACTACTGGGAGTGACCCCAAAACAGAATGACAAAATAACCAAAGTGCACTCCAGGACCCTCATGGTATGGACAGCAGGCATGGACCCCAGTCAAGAGATGAGGTACCCCAAGTCTGCTTCCACTCAAGGTCCAGTGACCAGCCACCTTCTGAAGCCCTAGTTCTGCCTCACCACCTTCTCCTCTCATTTCTCACTTACTAGAAGCTTCCAGGGAGCAGGCGATGGGCATGCAGCTAAATGAATCTCCACATTTCCTTTCCCTCAAAGGCAGCAGCCCAGAACCCTGTGACCTTGCTTCGCAAGACTCCAGCACGCTCATTCTCCCCCTTGCAACACCCCTTGCCCCCGCCTGTCCCCACCTCCGAAGCACCCGGGTTAATTAACCTTTAGGTGCAATGCGGGTGTCAGGAGAGGCTGGCTTCCTTCTCGCTCATTAGGCTCTGTGCGAGGAGCCGCACTAAATGCATTAATTAGGAAAGTAATTAGATGCAGTTGCCTTTATTATCTTAGCGGTTAATCTTCTCTGCAAGATGCCTGGAAAGGCGTGAGCTGGGGGGAGGCAGCAGCAGCCGCTCTGTCCCCACCAGCCTTCGAGTCTGGGAGGGAGGCAGGACCATCAGAGACCAGCCTGCCTGTCCCCTGTAGCAGACAACTGCATGGTGCTCATGAGGCTGGACACTGATGACAGGAGAGTGTTTCCAGAGACAAAAAACATGCATCACCGCCCCCCACCTCCCATTGATGACCCAGGGTCCCTCCCATACCCGGAATCTTCAACAGAATTTTTTTCTTGTTGTTATAATACTGTTTTTTTTTTTTTACCAAAGTGTTCATTATACAATCATTTAAGACACTAAATATTCACACACCCATCCTGTCACTCGTGTGATCTCCTTTCACAAGTGACCCCAATCTCTCACCCACCACCCTAGCCTGCCTCTATGCAAGCACAAATTTACTTCCTATTGGTTACAACACAAAGTCAAATGAAATGATCAAAATCAGGGGTTGGAGGGATAGCACAGTGTGGAGGGTAGGTATTTGCCTGGCAAGGGGCTGACCTTGGTTCAATCCCGGCATCCCATATGGTCTTCCTGAGCCTGCCATAAATAATTTCTGAGTGAAGAGTCAAGAATGACTCCTGAACGCTGCAGGGTGTACCCTGCCTCCCCCCCCCAAATTTAGATCAATAAGGGTCAATGTGAAATAATTGTTCTATCTCTCCATGATGCTACTTAATTTATTAATAAATTTATGGATTACTTTGATAACTTAATATATTGATATTTTGCTATTTTAATTTATTATTTTAGTGTATTGACATTTTAATTTTGATATTTGATTGATATTTTAATTTATTAATACATTAAGTATTAACTTATTATCTAAGGATTGACTGGGTTGTGGTTGGTGCTAGCTGAACTTCTGTGTTACAGTCAGGCTTCCAGAGTTTGGGAGTTTTCTATGGAACTTTCCCATCAGATTTCCCACTCAGTTGACACAACTATAAAATACTGAGGTGTCGTGGAGCAATAGTCCAAAATTTAGACATCTGAAACAAACTGGGTGGCTTGAACATTTGATAAGATTAAGTCACAGAATTAGGCCGTTTCTATTGGGAGAAACCGAAGCAGAGGGAATGGCATATGTAAATCTTTGGTTAAAACTTTGTGAGGTTTGGGTTCAGGATTCAAGAGTCCTGGCTCAGGGGCCGGAGAGATAGCATGGAGGTAAGGCATTTGGCTTTCATGCAGAAGGTCGGTGGTTTGAATCCCAGCATCCCATATGGTCCCCGGTGCCTGCTGGGGGCGATTTCTGAGCATAGAGCCAGGAGTAATCCCTGAGCACTGGCGGTGTGACCCAAAAACAAAAAAACAAAAACAAAAAAACCAACAAAAAAAACTAAAACAAAACAACAACAATTAAAAAAAAAAAAAAAAGAGTCCTGGCTCAGTGGCAGTCTGGTAAGTACACATGGCTCATTGGCTCCCTCTGCTGTCTACAGCCGGAAAGGTGCAAAGGCAAAGGGTGGAGGGTGGTTTTGAATGGAAGTAATGATGAAGACCACAAGGCCAACCCATATAAGGTAGGCCATAGCCATCAGCAAGGGCACAAGAGGCGGCTTCCACAGAGAGGGAGGGAGGGGCAAGGGGCTTCACTTAGAAGACAAAAAAAGGGGTGTTTCTTCAGGATTCATGCTGAAGGTAGGCCTGGGTGGTGAAGGCGCTTGACCTACAAAATGTGTGTGGGGGGGAGAAGGGGGGTGGTTCAGTTTTACACAAATGGTGCCTGGATAGGATAGATTAAGTCCGAATACAGGTTCTGGCCTGAGAGAACATACAGAAGAGCCTGGCTGGGGCCAGAAGACACACATTGTCCTCAAGAAACCCTCATCTTTGGGTCTGGAGGTGACAGCAATATCCTTCCTTCTAACCAGCCCCCAACTACTGGAGAAAGACCTTCTTTTAGTTTTATTTCTTGTTGCCAGATGTCACCTCTCCTGCCTCTGTGAGCATCACAAGCATCTGTCATCTGCTGGCATCATTCTCTAGCCTGTGTATGATGTCCCCATCCTCTAGAAATCTCCCAATAGCAGAATGGTCACCTTGGAAAGACAGATGTTCAGTGATGAACCAAATACTTTCTAATTCTGGCCACTGAGGACTCAGTTCTAGGGAAGATTGATCACTGAGCCTGCTGCTGACCAGAAGTCACATCTCACAGCTGAGAGCTCCAACTGGAAGATGCAAAGTCAATCCAAGAGGACCAAGAGGCCAGGTGGAGAGATAGATCCACACTCCTCCAGAATCAGGGGTGCACTTACACCATTTCTAATGGGTCTCAGGAGGCTTTAAAGGAAAATCTCGTGTTCTTCACAATGAGGAAATTGCCTCCATTCCCCACCTACTTTTGTCCCTAAGAACAAGCATAAGGCCATCTGCTCCACGTGTGGGTGACACATCTTGTCTGGCTAAAGGGGTCCTTCAATTCAGGTTGAGTCAGATAAAACAGGAAGTGAGATGCTTGCCAACGTTCTCCCACCAGAAGGGCATAGCGATACTTTCTCCAAAGACCAACAATAGCTGAGTGAGACAACATACTTTGAATTTGGGGCATGCCCAAGCCATGAATGGGGATGCTTGAAAGCCATGAGGGAGACAAATGTGTGATGGTGTCTATGTCCTTCCCATACAAACTTTGAAATATTCTTTTTTTGTTTTGTTTTGGCTTTGTTTTTTTCTGGCCACACCTAGTGACACTCAGGACTTACTCCTGGTTATGTGCTCAGAAATCGCTCCTGGCTTGTCCCAAAGGATATGGGACACTGGGGGATCAAACCACGGTCCATCCTAGGCTAGTGCACACAAGGCAGACATCTTACCGCTTGTGCCACCACTCCAGCCCCTTGAAGTATACTTTTATTTGAGGAGTGAGCAAGGTCTGAAGGCAGAGCCTCCCAATGTCCTGGGTCCTTCTCCATCCTGCCCCTAGGGTGGCCTGTCTCATGCTGTACTGCAGGGGGTCTCAAACTCAATTTACCTGGGGGCCGCAGGAGGCAAAGTCGGGGTGAGGCAGGGCCGCATAAGGGATTTCACACAAAAAAGTACTCAAACGTCATTATTAAATTTTAATTATTTCTTCTATTCAGAAGAAATACAACATTGAGTGAAGATCATGAACAGTTCTTTTGAACATCTTTTGACTATTCCTTACTGCCAGAGACTTGACAGCACTTCTTCTCACAAATCTGAACCACATTTGGCTTTAGAGAGGAAGCAGTTGAGACCCTCAGTATGGCTTGAAGATGATCATCATTAAGTCTAGACCTGTACTTTGACTTATTGAAGTTCAATGTGGAGAATAACTTTTCACACAAATATGTGCTACCAAAAAGGCACATGGTACGCTTGAACATTCGGGAAAGCTCAGGGAAGCTGGGGGGCAATTCTTTCAAAAAATGCCCATGCATGTCCGCTTTTCCACTAATCTCCCTGAACTTGGCTTTGAGATCAGAGTTGCACTGCAGGTCAATGAGCTCCATTTGAAGCACAGGAGGGGCATCTTGCACATCAAAGGAAAAGGGGTCCACAAAAATTTGGAAAGTGGCTTTGTGCTTTTTGAAGTCTGCAAATCTGTGATCAAATTCCTTCTCTAGCTTAAAAATAGCATCAACATATTTCTCATCACTGAATGGTATGCCTGCATCCACAAGTTCCTTGCATGCTGGGAAATGGCAAAGGTTTGTCTGAGAGAGCTGGGATTTCCATAACACAAATTTTGTGGAGAATGCTCTCACGTTGTCATAGGCAGCACTGATAAGCTGCCCTGGGCCTTGTAACATCTTGTTTAGTACATTCAGCTTATGTGTGATGTCAATAAGAAAAGCTAAGTCCATGAGCCATTTGTGATCACTCAACTCAGAAACAGCATTCCCATCCTTCTCCACGAAGGCTTTCTCTTCTTTTCTCAACTCAAAAAGTCTTCTGAGGACATTTCCCTTGCTGAGCCAACATACCTCGGTGAAATAGAGCACATCTCCATATTTTGACTCTGTTTCCTCAAAAAAAGCACGGAACCTCCTGTGCTTTAAGCACCTGGATCTGATTTGGTTGATGCATTTCACAACAACAGACATCACATTGTCACACGGCAGGCATTTACTGCAAAGGGCCTGCTGATGGATAATGCAGTGAAGAGCAATGGCCTTCTCTACACCCTCCTGTTCAAGTTTTTTTGAACAAGTGCTACCAGTCCATTTTTCCTCCCTGTCATCAATGGCGCTCCATCGGGTATTATTCCAACAAACCTCTTCCATGGCAAACCTGCATTCTCAATGACATCACACAGATGCCGAAATATCTCATTAGCGGTGGTCTGGCCATGCATTGGTATTGTGAGCAGCTCCTCTGTCAATTCAAAATTGCAATCAATACCACGGACATAAATTGTGAGCTGCACAGTGTCTGTTATATCTGTGCCCTGGTCAAGAGCAACTTAGTATGCATCAAAACATTTGGCTTTCTCACACAGTTGATTATAAATATCACATGACATGTTAGAAATGCGCTCTGCCACAGTGTTGGCAGAAAGGCTGATTTTGCTAAACTGACCTTTCTTTTCCAAACAGATAATACTTGCAGCCTGTCACATGCATTTTTTTTTTAACAAACTCTCCTTCTGTGAATGGTTTTCCTGCCTTAGCAATCATCTCACTAACCGTGTAACAAGCTTTTACTGATGCAATATTCTCTTTGGTTGCTTTCTTGAAGAAATCTTGTTGCCTCATTAGACATGCTTTAAGACTGGCAACCTGCTTGGCTTTCTCATTTCCTTGATATTTTGCACATTCTTCAGCATGTTTAGTTGAATAATGGCGTTTCAAGTTGTATTCCTTGTGCACTGCAACTTTCTCTGAGCAAATAAGACATGTGGGGATGCCCCTGTGCTCAACAAAGAAATACTGCGTCTCCCACTTTTCCTGAAATTGTCTGTGCTCGTCATCAATCTTTCTCTTCACTGTAGGCTTTGATGAAGTCATGATGAAGGTATGACAAAATCTAATTCTATAATAAACTTCTCTCCCTTCTCTCCCTTAGGCCTCCGATAATGCAAGGGACACGGGCAAAGGAGCAGTGGAAATGACGTCTGAACTAGGCGCAAAGTATTCGCGATTATTCGCTTACCGAATATTCGCAATAAAAAATCGCATTAGTAAGAAAAAAAATCGCAAAAAATTGCATTAAACATTTGCATACCTCAAACGGAACTGCTCGGGGTATGTGAATGTTTAATGCAATTTTTTTCTTACTAATGCGATTTTTATTGCAACTGCGATATTTGAAGGCTGGCTTCGGGCCACAAAATGTTGTAAGGAGGGCTGCAAACGGCCTGCGGGCCACGAGTTTGAGACCCCTGCTGTACTGTTTGCAATTTGAAGTCAAGCATCTTCTCACTGGGTGATGACAGCTGCACTTGAACCCACCACTCCTCACCCTGTATCCTGTTGCTATAATGAAACTTGATACCAAAGAACAAATTCATATGTCACACTGAGGTGTCTTCCTGTTCTAGGAGAATACCTCTAGAAAAGTATTTATGGCAATCAAATCAGGCTAGAGTAGACAGGAGTTTTCTGTGTCCACATGAGAGTTGAAGTAAGGAAACTACAATGAAAAGTGACGGGACTTAAAGAATGAAATTTAAAAATTCAGGAGAACCCTCAGCAAGAGAGTAACCACAACTGAGGAAAAAAGTTGGTGAGGACCAGAGTGACAGTATAGCAAGTAGGGTGCTTACCTTGCATGCAGTTAGCCTGGGATCAATCCCTGGCATCCAATTCAGTCCCCTGAGCACCACAGGAGTAATTCCTCACAGAGTAACACTGAGCATCACCAGATGTGCTCCCCAAAACCAAAAAAGAATAAAAAATAGAGGGGCTGGTGAGGTGGCGCTAGAGGTAAGGTGTGTCTGCCTTGCAAGCACTAGCCAAGGAAGGACTGCGGTTCAATCCCCCAGCATCCCATATGGTCCCCCCCAAGCCAGGGGCAATTTCTGAGCACTTAGCCAGGAGTAACCCCTGAGCGTCAAATGGGTGTGGCCCAAAAAACCAAAAAAAAAAAAAAGTGAGCTTCAGGATGAGATGCAAGAAACCTAGAGACAAATAATGTAAGCATCACTTACGAAACCAAGATGAATAATGTAAGCATCACTTCACATCCCTAAGAAACAGAAAGGCACATTTGATGAGAAATCACCACTAGTCAAAGGAATCAGAGCTAAGAATTTCCCAGGGTTCTTGAGAGCAGACATACTGGTCCAAGAAGCCAGAAGTCCAAGAAACCAGTGAGAATAGACCCCAATAGAAAAACTCAAGACACACTGTAATCAGAATGACAAAAGCCAAAAACAGGGACAGAATATTGAAAGCAGCAAGATCAAAGAAGAAACTTACAACCTAAGGAACTTCCCTAAGATTCACAGCAGATCTATCAAATGAGACTCTCTGAGCCAAAAGAGAATGGTGGGATTTAGAATAAAAACTCAACAAAATGAGCAAGAATGTTCTATCCAACTAGATTAACTTTCAGATTTGAAGAATGATGCAAAGCTTCATGGAAAAGCAACTGTTTAGACAATTCATAGCCTTGAAATCAGGTTTTCAAGAAATGGTAAAGGAGCTTCTTGAAAAGTCAAAAAAATGTCTCAATACTTGACCATTAAGTATGATGAAGAGGCACTGATGGTTCCCTTTTACTAAATTAAAACAGGTCTGTTGATTCCAGACTTCAGTGTTTCCTCCTAAAACCCTTACCTGAATAGATGAGGCTAAAATATTGATCGCTTCTGAAACGCAGCTTCACACGACATCTTTATGAGTGACATCACTCATATGACTCAGTGACATCACTGAGAAGCATAGACCAGCCACGCCCACAAACAAAATCACCCACTGCACACACGGACACACGCATCACTGGACATTTCCAAAGTGGTTTGAACTCATTCATCATGAGAGGAAAAAGAAATCCCCCCCAAAAGGGGGATGGGATAATCATCAGCTTGAGGTGGGGGATAAGACATCTGGGTTACAGCTAAAGCATTAGGAAACGAAATCAAAGCAGACACTCCATTTGTGGAAACGGACCCCTCTCCCCTGTCCCTAAGCTGTCCTTAGGGAAACTGAAGTAATTCTATTAGGACAATGTTTTAGCAAAACAGAGCAGCACAAGGCTTGGTCACAAACTGGCTAGTCTGCAAACATACAAACGTATGTGACTTGTTAACAGGCTTCCTGTTGACCCCAGACAATAGACTTAACTTCCTGTGTCTGGCTGCTAAGCTCTCAGGTGAGGGACAGACATGAAACCTGCACAGTGAGGTAGGAGGAACCCCTGGATAAGGACACAAAGGAGGTGTTGACATCGTCACAGCCCAGGAAGTGCAGTTTCCAATCATGACCTGCTGTGTGCACCGTGAAGGGGAGACTCAGAGGAAGGTCATGAGCCTACCTGAGTAATTAGGCACCAGTTCAGGAATAAGAAAAGTGCATGCACAGAGACACACACTTCCCCAGGGACTTGCAGGGTTGCCTTGAGGACACAGGAGAGACAGAGGGCTCAGCGTCTGAACCTGATCTGTGTTGATCTCAAGTGCAGCTGATATCAGAACACCATCATGGTAGAAAAACAGAAATAGAACAATGGGGAAGGCACTTGCCTTACACATAGCCCACTTGGTTCCATCCCCAGTAACCCATAGTATACAATATAGTCCCCCCCAAGCACCACCAAAAGTAAATTTTAAATGCAAAGCCAGGGGTAACTCCTAAGCCCCACCAGATGTGGCCAAAACTCAAAATAAAATTAAAAGTTAGTAGGATCTCCAGGAAAACCAGTAATTTTGAGGGATACAGGTCTAATAGAAGAGCCATATTTTTGTCAATCTATGGTTCCTCAGCCACGAAGAAGGGAGGTGGGAAAGACAGAAGCTGCAATTTTGGTTTGTTACTTTCCTGTGTACCATGTTCTTAGGAAATGTATTGCTGAAACTCATGGTTGAGAAGTTTCTCTCCAGATGAAGACCAGCTCCAGGGAGACTAGATGGATGGAGCCTTTCGATAGGGACCATCTGGAAAACTTCCTAAAGGGTGCTGGAAATACATTTAAAGGTATCCCACCAAAATTAAATAATTTTTTCAAAAGATAAAGCTTGGGTCTGGAGTCTTTTTTTTTCCTTCCGGGTCTGGAGTCTTAATATAGCAGGAAGGATGCTTGACTTGCATGGGACTGACCTAGGTTCAATCCTTGGTATCTATGATAGTGCTTTATGCTCCATCAGAAGTGATTCCTGAGTAAAGGGCCAGGAGTAAGTCCTAAGCATCGCTAACTCCAACCCCCCCAAAATGGCTAAGCTTTGCATTTAGAAATATTTATCCTAGAAAATCCTCCTTTATCGATACTGTGGAACATTCGGGAATGAGTAGACTCTTAGATACAGGAACAGAAATATATTCCATGCAAGACATTTCATGGTCAAGGGTATTCCTGGGAAACAACTCAGAACTGAGTCCACATGTCAGAGAACTGACATCTCAGATGAGGACCAAGCACAATAGACCTCTGGGGACAAAAGTGAGCCCAATTCTCAGTCATGTTCCTTCCTGAGAGGGTCCAGGAAATTCTTGCCATCGTCTTCTTGTCTAGTTCCAAATCCCATGTATAGCATCAGTCACAGCCTCAACTTCTCTCCACAACTTTCCAAGGGCAAGGTCTACATCAAAGGTCACATGTGAGGAGACGAGAATCTTCTTGCGAAACAGTGGAGTGTCCTGGACCAGGCAAAGACAGGACCATACCTGGGGTTGTTTCTAAAGAGTCTAGTCTCACATGCCTCAGGAAGTCATGTTTACATCAAGGACCTCAGCAGGGAATTAGGAATAATTTCTGAAAGCCTGTGTGGCCATTCTGGAGCTGCAAGACTCCAAAGTCAGGGCAGAGAGAGAGCATAAAGGTAAGGTGTTTGCCTTGCATGCAGAAGAATGGTGGTTCAAATCCCGGCATCCCATATGGTCCCCTGAGCCTGCCAGGAGCGATTTCTGAGCGTAGAGCCAGGAGTAACCCCTGAGTGCTGCTGGATGTGACCCAAAAACCAAAATAAAGAAAGAAAGAAGGAAGAAAGAGAGAGAGAGAGAAGGAAGGAAGGAAGGAAGGAAGGAAGGAAGGAAGGAAGGAAGGAAGGAAGGAAGGAAGGAAGGAAGGAAGGAAGGAAGGAAGGAAGGAAGGAAGGAAGGAAGGAAGGAAGGAAGGAAGGAAGGAAGGAAGAAAGAAAGAAAGAAAGAAAGAAAGAAAGAAAGAAAGAAAGAAAGAAAGAAAGAAAGAAAGAAAGAAAGAAAGAAAGAAAGAAAGAAAGAAAGAAAGAAAGAAAAGAAAGAAAGAAGACTCCAAAGTCAGCAAGCTGATGGATTTAACAGAAATTTAGGAAGAGCTAAAGAGAGAAGTCAGCAGTGTCTCCACACTTGCCTGGTGAGTGCTGGTGCTCCCAGCACACACAGTAGCCTCCTCCTCTGGTTAGAATTTCTGTCTTCAGCCTCGCCTCTACAGTTATGCAGCCACAGGACAGGAAAGATGCTAGGGTCACTATCTATCAGACCTATGGGGAGAGGTTCACAGACCGTCCAACGATCAATACTACATTTGTTCTGCAGTGACTGTTACAAACAAGAGGAAAAGGCTGTTAAGGACAGGTCCTGAGTTGACAGAGTCATGTAATTAATAGCAACTTTATCTCTGCAAGTTTGAGACTTAGATTCAATAGGCCCTGAAACAGGAAGTCCTGGAAATCAGTAGTTTTCAACTACCAGCCCATGGACCAGGGCCATTCTGTGAGTGTTAAAGGTCACAGAGCACTCTGCTCTGCACTGGTTTTTGTGGGGTTTGCTGGCTTGTTTTTGGGTTTTGAGTCACACCCGCAGCGCTCAAATTATTCCTGGCTCTGCACTCAGAAATTGCTCCTGGCAGGCTCAGGAATATGGGATGCTGGGAATCAAACCAGGGTCTTTCCTGGGTTGGCTGTGTGCAAAGCAAATGCCCTACCACTGTGCTATCATTCTGGCCCCTTCACTGGTTTTGAGTCATGGGCATCAACGTTATGATATCAGTGTCATTGTCCTGTCATCACTGTTCTCACCACCATCACACTATGGCCACCATTACCAACACCATCATCAAATGCTACCACCATCCTAACAATCCCCATCATCACCAACAACTAATCCATCACCATTAGCATCAGAATCAAGCCACAGCTACCGTAACACCATTTTCACCAGAAAAACCTATAATCGTCAGCATTAACATAACCACGTTACCACTGTGACAACACCATCCCCACCAAACACATGACCACCATTAGCAGCATATACTCAGAGCATCACTTACCAGTGACACTAGGGTCTCCATGATCATAGTCAACTGCTTCCTGAGGATCATCACCCCATTACCAGCAGTGGGGGCTAGGAGATTGCTCTCCTATTTTCTTCTTCATCATCTCCAGTATCCACACTCCAAAGAATGCCACCAGAGACAGCTGGAACAAGATGCACCTCACTGTCTCCTAACAGTGGCAACCAATAAGCCAATATCTCTCTCCCATCTCCCATAGATTTGCAGGTTTGCAAATCTAAAGCCAACTGCATGTTGCAGGAGCCAGACATGCTGCAGACAAGACTGGACACAGAGCTTTGAGCTCAAAGGACACGAAGCAGGAAGATCTATGTCCCAGGAGGCATCGTGACCAGATGCCTGCAAATAAAGACGATCAGAGACCGGCTGCCTCTGATCTGCGGGTGTGCTGACTGGCCCCCCGCAGGGAGGCTTTCTGAGGCGCACCTCTGTGGGGTCTGACTGTTCTGCTTATTGAGAATGAAGAGATGAAACCCAGGTGAGTTATTTGGCAGCAGGGGTGCCGCTGTTTTTAATCAAAGCAAATAAAAAGACAATCTTTTTACTGAAAAGACGAAGCCTCAAGGCCTTTCACAGTCCACAAATGTGCTTGCCTTTACCAAACTTTGCTTTGGAAAGAAAGTGAGTGCTCTGAAAAAGCATCTATAGGACCCTAATTTCACACTAAAATCCCTGAATCATCCTGGCTCTGAATCAGAGAAAAAATAAAGGTGATTAGGGAGGTGCTGAGACCTAAGACCCCTTTTGGTACATACCCCTCTGAAGGCTGCATTCAACCCCGCTAAGCTGAGCCAGACAGATAAGACAGTGGGTAAGACACTGGCCTTGCATCTGGCCAACTTGGGTTCATGTCCTGGCCCCGTATATGGGGTACCTGCAGGCACCTCTGAAAAGTGGGATAGAAAAGAGTCAGAGCAGACAGATTTGAACAATTGGGGTCCCAGATGAATAACTTCCCAGGTAAAGTCTGCAGGTATCTACAGAGGGTGCCCAAGTCATGCCCATCTGTAGCCTGTAGTAGCAACCTATAGTTCACATCTGGAAAGGGCACAGGGGCTGGAAAGGATGTGCAGTGTCCTTGCTTGGATAGGCTGTGAAATCTCCACTGACCCTGAAAACAGGTCAGTTGGGGTCTCACTGGGGTCATTTCTGTGTCTCATGGTCTGCTTGACACATGCTATTCTTCTGCAGTGAGACCTCATGACTCACTGGGGTCTGGGCAAAGATCCTGTTTTCCTTTTCTAGCTCCAACCCTTAACTGGTATCTTCTATCATGATGGGTCCTTACCCTGGTGGGGTGGGGCCTGCCTGAGCTTTAACAATGACAATGTGGGTTGTCACCAACTCAGGAGGCTACCTTGAGTTACTCCTTTCTACACAGATCATTTTCAAAGAAAGGAAAACAGCCACTTGGAATGCAAGACACACCATTTCCCTCATTTCTCTCTCCATACAGGTACTGTGGAATGATGCCGGCAGGGAGAGCTAAGCATGGAAAGGCCCAGAGAGTGCCCTGAAGATAGTGAGAAAAGGACAGTGACCCCTGAGCCTACCCACTAAGTTCCTGCCCTTGATTAGGCTTTATCAGCCAGTGCTTTTCTTTCTGGTGGCTCTTCTTCTACACAAATAGCACCAGGGACTGGTGGGAGAGCCAGTGTGTACGGGAGAGTTTGCTAAAACAGATTTGCCTTGTAGGGAAGGAGCCTCCAATCCAGACCCTCACTATGATTTCCCAAAGCAGCTCCAGCTGGCTGAGTCTTCTTTAAGTGCCTAGAAATACTGGGAAGAAATGGTCAAAAGATACAAAGTCTTTGCAACCAGGTGAAGCTCAAGTTTTGCAGCACAGAGACAGGCTGCTGGAGCTCCAGACTCTCCAGGGTCCCAGAAAACATCTGCTCACTTGAGCTGGTTCTCTGCTATTGCCCATGACAAATAAGTAGCTGCAGAAACTCTAGAGATATTTATCAGCTCCCTGAGTCCCCACAATAGGAGATAAGCTGCCAATTAAGTATGGTAAACATGAGAAGAGACAGAAGTCAATAGGCTTCTTTTCCCAGATTCTAGACTGACCCCTGGAAACCCCAGAACCCAGAGGATTTGCAGGAAGTACACTGGGCCTAGTGCTGTAGGATTTCACCAGGCAGGGGCTGTGCAAGTGGGCATGTGTCTACATAACAAGAAACATCCTTCTGTAAAGGGTCCACACCCCAGGGCACCCCAAGACTCGGCCAATCTACTCGGGGTTCCCCTCAGGGCATCCTGCTTGGCTCCTACTCCATAGAGCAGATTCCAAAATGGCTCTAAACCTAGAGCAGCCCCCTGGGAACAGGGAAGAGGCCTCTGAGGACAATCAGAGCTGCCTTCTGCAAGATGGGGGAGCTATGGATCTGATAACAGAAGCTGGGGCTGGTATGGGACTTGCAACACCCCAACCTGTTTCAGCCCTGCTGTGCTGAAGGTCTCTCAGTTGGGGGTACTAGTTTGGTCACTGGACACCCATAAGCTTCTTTCTGAACCACGAAACGGCTAGTGGGGCAGGGAAGGGGGTTCCTGCCCTCCTGGCATCAACCCAAGTCCCCAGAGCACCCACCCCAGATCTCCCCAAGGCCCAGTTCTTTCAGAGGCCTGGCCCCTCACTATATCTTCAGCTCCTCATCTGCGGCTATGTGGATTTAATTCCCTACTTGTTGGCTTTGGTGCTCTGGGGACCCTCCGTGGTGGCAGGACCCCCTGTGCTATATAGGGCAAGAGTGCATTACAGCCAATCTGCTGCCATCTGGGGCCCTGCGGGTCAGGGAACACCTTGTCTCGGCGGTGTGAAGCTGCCCTAACTGGAGCATCACGAGCCAGAAAACCTGGCTCTCATCTGTCAGGGACCCGGAGCATGGAGCACTGTCAGGTGTCAAGGGTTCAAGTGACCTTCCCCACCCCCCTGAGCTGACAGGGAATCACTGTGGAGATGGAAGAGGGTGAGGGTGAGGGTGAGGGTGAGGGGTGTGTGTGTGTGTGTGTGTGTGTGTGTGTGTGTGTGTGTGTGAGAGAGAGAGAGAGAGAGAGAGAGAGACAGGGAATCACTGTGGAGATGGAGGGTGAGAGTGAGAGTGAGGGTGTGTGTGTGTGTGTGTGTGTGTGTGTGTGTGTGTGTGTGAGAGAGAGAGAGAGAGAGAGAGAGAGAGAGAGAGAGAGAGAGAGAGAGAGAGAGAGAGAGAGAGAGAGAGAGACAGGGAATCACTGTGGAGATGGAAGAGGGTGAGGGTGAGGGTGAGGGTGAGGGGTGTGTGTGTGTGTGTGTGTGTGTGTGTGTGTATGTGTGAGAGAGAGAGAGAGAGAGAGAGAGAGAGACAGGGAATCACTGTGGAGATGGAGGAGGGTGAGAGTGAGAGTGAGGGTGTGTGTGTGTAGCTAACATGTGAGCATCTGTGTGTGTGTGTGCAGCTGTGACATGTGAGAATTAGGGTGGCCTGGGGACACGGGTCCAAACAGGCACACGGGAGGAGTTGGGGACTCGGCTCAAGTTAGTTTTATTATAAAAATCACAGACAAGAATCTTAAGAAAGGGTGAACAGAGACAGACCAGGATCACGGTGAGGTCGGAACCCCGTTTTCTCTATACAGATACTAAAATTCCCAAGTGGAATATTATCCAATGTGAACCACATCATTTGCTTGTCCCGACAGCCCTGGCGGGAGAGAGGGGCTGATGTCCTATGCACGCAAAGGGCGCCCAGCTCAGGCCCCCTGAACACCCAGCCCAGGTCTCCTCGGCATGCAGCCCAGGCGCCCCCAGCAGCCAGCTCAGGGGCCCAGCCCAGGCATTACTCTGCTGCTGGCTCCTCCATGAGCAGCTGAGCCCACAGAGCATGTCCAGGGCAAAGGCAGGAGGCCAGACCACAGCTTCCTGGCCCGATGGAGCCGAGCGAACACTCATGGACCCTCGGGGCTGCTGCCCGGCTCCACTGATCCTTTCTGCGGTCCAGTCCAGAGACCTGACCCTCAGGTCAGCTCCGGAACCAAACCAAGGACGTTGTTCTGTTATTATAAAATGCCGTTCACCTGCAAGAGGTGACTAAAAGGACACTTTCTGCAGCAAAAAAGGGCAAAGTTCAAGTCCTTGTTGCCTGACCAAACCCGATACTGTGCCCCAGGACCCGGTGAGCTAGGCAGGTGGGTGCGGGCAGTGGCGCTGGGTAGGACAGGACAGGGTTCCAGGGCGTCGCCCGAGAGCAGCAGGCCTCTCTCCCTCTCCAACCTCCGTCTCGGAGTCATCCAGATACTTCTCTCCTGCTCAGCTGAGCTCTTCCGAACACAGGGAGCTCACCTCCTCCAAGCAGCCCACCACGGCCGGAGGCACACTGTGGGAGGTCTCTTGGCGCCAGGCCTCTAGGATCTTGGAGATTTCGGAGGGGTTGCTGGGGCTCAGGTCACACAGTGCATACACTGCAGCCAGCTGGATCCCCCATGGGATATCTGGAAAGGACAAGTGCAGGCTATTACTCTAGAAGGCACCTGATGCCCCAGAGCCACTGCTCTGAGAGGCCCTTCATAGGTATTCTTTAGTCTCATACCACATCAAACACACAGGGGGCAGCGAAGGCATGGGAGCCCCAAATGTCAGCTGCCACTCCTGCCTGGTGATGGGCTCCACCTACAGTGCTGGAAGGAGTCTCTGCCCAGGTTTGGGCTCTCAGGAAACAAGACCTTATAGCACTGGCAGAATAAGGAGCCCACGACTATCCACCCTGCTGCCCCCAGTGGGCTCCTGAGCCAGTCACCAAGCCTCCGGGCACGGAACTCACACAAGCAAAGAACAGTCCAGCCCTTCACGCATAGCCTTCCTGACAGTGCCCCACAAGGACGGGGCCATCCGGGCCAGCATCACTAGCACTGAGGAACAGCAGGACACAGCCCTGACACCATTGTCCCAACAGACAGGACAATAGGGAAGCCACACGGGGAACAGGAGGGAGTGATGATCCCTATGGGACCCAGGGCACTGTGGGCAACCATGAGTCACTGTGTGAGCAGGCGGAGGACGTGGGAGTTGCTGCTCCTGTCCAATGGGGTTCCCCAGGGTTGTGGTCAGCTCCACAACTGGCTTCAGGCCCAGCGCCATGTGCTGCTAGGTTTTGCTGAAACAAGGCCTCCTCCTGGCTGCCTGATACTCCCTGAGCCCTACAGTTCCAGAGCAGGGCAAAGCCACCTTTGGAAGCAGGTAAGGGTCACGGTCACCGCAACATGAAATGGAAGTGGCCATGCCAATTGCAGGCAGCAACTTCGTGTCAGACAGTCCCCACTCCCCATTTGGAACTGTAGGTCCCAGGGTCCGAGAAGGGGTATTTCTTCCACTAGATCTTACCTTCATCCCGGGCATGCTGGATGAACATGCCAATGACAGAGCTGATGTTCTTCACGGCGGTCGGGAACCCTTCCTTCAGCCCCAACTGGCCCAAGCGCCCTAGGGAAACACAGCGACAGCCGGGTGAAGGTGGGAGGTAGTGTGAGCTGCACTCTGGAGCCGGGACCTTTCAGACAGGCCCCAGGAAGCACCACGCACTCACATCAGACACATGGGAACATATACAGGCCGGCCCAGGGAGCTATCTGGGCCCAGTGCATGAACACATGGCCCAACGCATGAACATACATGCGTGAGCAAGCATCTCCCACAAGCACTGTCAATCTCCTTCGAGTAGGAGCATGGGGACCCCTTTTCACCATCTCACTCCTCGTGTTCCCACAGGGTCTCAGTAGACACTTAGTACTCACCCAGTATACCTCAAAGCACAGAAACGTCCTGCAGAGTGATGCAGTCCCCAAGGTCCCCACCGTCTCCCCAGCCCCCCCCGCTGTGCACGGCTCCCAGCTCTGCTCTCCTCCAGCCTCACATAATGGTAACACCACACTGCAGTCCGCACAGTTGTGGGGTCCAAGGCAACTCCATCCTTGTTTCTAAGGGACTATGGTCACACCTTTCCCAGTCACGCTCTGGGCTACTTCCCAGGGGTGTAATTGGGAGCAGCCATCTGACCCTGGGTCATTTTCCCCAAATAATTTGCTAAGGCCACAAATATAGTGAGACTGGAGGGTCCCCCGCATGCGTCCATGTCTGCGGGCCTCATCCCTTCACTCAGGGCCCAGCTCCAACCACAGGCTCTGAGGTGACAGCAGAGAATGTCTCATTCCCAGGCCACCTGCACCCTCACTGCAGATGCCCAGGCTCCCAGCAAAGCTGCATCAGGTAAAAAGGAATCTAAGGGCCAGAACGACAGCATAGCAGGGAGGGCATTTGCCTTGCATAATGCTGGCTGTGGTTCGATCCCTGGCAACCCTTATGGTCCTTGAGCCCCATCAGGAGTGATTCCTGAGAGTACAGCCAGGAGGAAACCTGAGCACCACCATGTGTGGCCCAAAACCCCGTTGCCACACAGAAATCAGCACTAAAATTCTGCTGCCCTCCCCTGATCCAAATTCCTCCTAGGACATCAGCCCTGTCCAGCCTTGCTGCAGAGGGCACTGCCCTGAGTGCTGGAAGTCCTCAGACACAAACAGCCACCACACTGACAGTCTTAAGCTGTAGAGAGTGGCTGTACCCGGATGCAAGGAACCAACTGGGGGACTAGGGCAAAGAGAAGCGATTCTGAGCATGAAAAGCCCCACAGGCTGCAGAGCCTGGGGGAGCTGACACTCAGGGGCAGAATGACAGCAACAGCCAACAGGAAGAGGCAACAGTCAGAGCCACTCCAGACCGGAACACATCCAGGGGCCTGAGGGGATAAACCTTGGTCCTGGGAGCCAATGAGACCTTGCAGGTCACGCAGAGCCATGCTTGCCACAGTGCATGGGTCCCTAATGTGGGCAAGAGTGGACACAGCACGAGCACCTAGAAACATGGTGCACAGGGGGGAACCGGACTCATGACTCAGAACACAGCAAGTCTAGAACAGGAACAAAGAGGGGACCACATTGGCCCTTCCCTGAGACAGAGACAGGGACAGGGACAGGCGTGTCTCACCAATGAGCCTGAGGATGGATGCAATAATGATGTCCGGGGTATAGGCGACGTTGGTGTGACCTTTCCTGTACTTGACCCACTTGTCCATCACAGGCCACAGCTCCTTGCTGGGGAGAAGAGCAGCAGTCAGAGAAATGGAGGCAGCACCTCACCTCATCTCGGGGTCAGACCCAGCAAAGCCCGGGAATGAGGACCAGCACAGCAGTGAGCTTGCTGTTTGGAGATCCACAGGTGATTGAATCAGAGGCCATGGAGACGGGGGCGAACCCCACCCCCAGTGAAGCCCAAGTACTGTGGCCCCAGTATAAGCTAGGCACATGGCGACCATCTGGCCCCCAGACCACCACCTCACAGTTTGCTTTTAATTAAGAAATAAACAAGCTCCATAGAAGAAGACAGGGCCCTTCTGAAAATGACCAGTTGTTGGGGCTTTTCTGAGCACTAGCTGCTGAAGTGGCCTGGAAATGCCACCACATCCCAGGACTGGGGACCTGCTTATCTGCCTGTGCTCTGCTCAAGGGACAAAGGCCCCTTCTGCTCTCATAAAGGCTGGGGAAATCTACGGTGGGGATGCACTCTGTAAACCCTCCCCCCAAGCTAATAAAGACTTCCTGATTGGGGGCCAGAACAACAGCACAATGGAGAGGGCGTTTGCCTTGCACATGGCCAACCTGGGTTCAATCCCGATATCCCATAGGGTCCCTGGAGCCTGCAAGGAGTGATCCCTCAGCACTGTTAGGTATAGCCCAAATCTCCCTCCAACAAAAAATTCCTGATGTGAGCTCTGATTCCATGCTTGTTACCCTGGACACACCAGAGACAAGTGGGATCCGTTGAGGGGAGGGGCAGGGGAGCTGGGGGTGTTTCATTGACTGGGCTCTTCCCCTGTGTGCATCTGTGTGCCTGGGTTGGAGTCGCACATTCATTCCACTGTCTTGCCTGAGTAGGGTGTGGATAGGGTGAGACAGCAGGGACAGGCCTAGGGAGCGGCCAATGGTCATCAAAGGGGGATTGGAGTGTATGGCCAGGACCCAGTGCTGGTTGTCAGGGCGCTACCTGCTATGCCCACCACACCTGATAATGTTGTCGTGCGTCCACACCCACTTCTGATGGCAGCAAAGTAGGTCGATGGCTAGGATGTGCTCCCAGGTGCTGGCGCTCAGGTCCTCACCAAACTTCTCACTGCACTGAAACTCAGTTTTGGGGCACAACTGGATGGTCAGGAGCAGTTTGGACACCATGAAGCCAACGTCCACAGGCGCGTTCTGTGAGAGAGGAAAGGGGGGGGGGGGCGGCGTCAGGCTGGGCACAGGGCCACGGGTGACTCTCACCAGAACAATCCAGGGGGTATGCGCGCCATATGTCTTCTCAGTAAGGCAAAGGAGAGAGGGGAGGGAGAGACAGAGGGAAGGAGAGGGAGAGAAGAGGAGGGAGAGGGAGAGAAGAGGAGGGAGGGAGAGAGACAGAGAGAGACAGACAGACAGGCAGGCAGGCAGGCAGGGAAGAGGGCAGGAGGAAAACTGAGGTGGCGGAAAGATGGAGTGTTAAAGGGTGCTGAACGCTGTATGACCAAACTGCAATCAGGAACATTTTGAATTAGATTTTGGGGTTGGGGCACACCAGCAGTGCTCAGATTACTCCTGTCCCCATGATCAGTAGTCACTGGTGGCAAGCTCGGGGAACCATATGGGATGTCGGGATGTCAGAAGGGACTGATGTTGCATGCAAGCTAAGTCTCTGTGCTTTCGCTCCGGCCCATATACCTGGTTGCCCTTAACCACCTTTAACCTTTCTACTATCTGAGCAGCCCTGAAGGAAGTGGTGAGGGCTCACCTTCTCCCAGTTGAGGAATGCTCGCAGGCAGTTAAGCACCTCGCCTTTCGCACGCTGCCGGGCGACCAGCTGCATGGCTTTGTTGATGACCGACTGGGAGATGAACACATCATGCCACATGTTGGCAATGAACAGTGTAAGCTTTTCGGACTCCGGGAAATCTACGAGAAGGAAGAAAAAGTCACGAACCGTTGTGTCTGATGGCAACACTAAAGCAGAAACCCAAAGGGAATTTGGTAACAGCGCCAGTACCAGGAAGAGCCTGGGTAGGGAGGGAGGGCTGGCTGAACGAAGTCTTCCCCACCCCTACCCCACCCCTGAACCCTCTCTTTGGGAAGCTGGAAACCCAATTGGTGGACACTGACTAGCATGCAGAGGGTCCTTAGCCTGTGTGTCCCCTGCTCGGGGTGACCCTGCAGCTATCTGGAGCAGTCAACGCATAGAACTTGGTGACTGAGGAGGGAAAAGGTCTGCAAGGGGCCCCCAGACATGGCTGCCTAAGGAGTAAGCTTGGGGGCCACACATAGCTGTGAACCTGCCTACTTGCATCTCCCATACTGCTCTAAAATTGGCTCCTGAGGGAGGGTCTGACCTGATGAGACATGTAATATGCTCCTGCCTGGCCCAGCCTCCTGGACCCTGGTCCCCATCTACCTGTATAGCCTTGAACATCCTCCCACTGAGCTGACATGGTCGAGGCCTCCAGACCCCACACCCACACACTGCACCCACAGCCCCAGGCACACCTTCCTTCAGGAGGCTGTAGCAGAAGAGACGTGCGCGTTCCAGGTCCCCCAACTGCCGGCACAGGCCCACATACACACGGCACAGGGCGTGCCTGCAGCTGGGCTCCACAGATGACTTCTGTGCTCTCAGTTCCAACAGGATCGACTGCAGCAGGGCCTCAGCCAGGTGCTGGGCAGACACGAGAGAAAGGGGGTGAGCAGCAGTCAGTGGGTACTGTGGTGGATGTGCCATGGCTCCCAGTCCCAGGGAAGCACCCACACTCCTGCAGTCCTCAAACCAGCACCCTAGGTATGCACTGAGATCACATGCTCATTGGACCCTTAACTAATGCCCCCTACCAACTTGTCTCAACTCAAGAAGATTCTGTTTTGGTGTGGGGGACCCTGACAAGCCCAGGGCGCACATGGCCTGCTGAGTGGCTGCAAATGGAACTACCCATAGCCCTTTGGAAAAAGAAACAAGGGTCCCGGTGCCCAGCCCAATTCACTCTTGGAAAACTCGGTCCTGGGAAGAAAGGCATGACAAGATGATATGATCAAAGCAGGGAGGGGGTGGTCCATATGAGGGCAGGGGCAGCAGGGAGGAGGACCCCAAGCAGATGTGGTCAGCAAGGTCAGTTAGGCTCTGGGGTGAATGTGCTCCCTGTAAACCCGACCCTGTACCTGCAGCATCTGGTTTACCCTGCTGTGCTGCTTCCTGAACCATTAGCCCTTCGAAGCCGCCAAGCCTAACTGGTGTGGGAATGAGCACATTTTCCAGGGCCCACTGCCCACCTTGCGCGTGGTACTGAACTCCAGGACCACCTCCTTCTCCTGGTCGCGCATGACAGGTCTCTTGGAGATGTTGCCCACATAGACATGGCTTCGGATGACGGGCAGCAGGTCGAAGGAGGCCTGGGCGAGCCTCTTCAGTGCATCTGCAATCGCTCCATCATGAGACTCTGCAGTGTCTTTGGATTTGGGGGCTACTGCCTGTGTGGCTGCAGGGTCAGGCTCCCCAGGGCCTCTGTCTTCCCCGGCGACAGGGTTGTCATAATCAGCGGAGGGTGGGGGCTGCCGGCGGTGGTTTTTGTGGGGTCCGGCGCCAGTGCTCCCAGACTCAGGCTCCGGGGAGCTGCCATCCAGCCGTAGCTTCTTGGCACTCCGAAGCGAGGTGGCCAGCAGCGCCCGCTTCCCTGCCATGCGGCCCCCAGCCTTCACAAAGGCCGTGGAGGTAGACGTGATGGTTTTGAAGCCTGAGAGGGTGCTGCCGGGTGCAGGGTGGTCCTGGCCGTCGGCAGGGCCTCGTGACAACTGAAGGTTGCCTTTGAGAATGTTGAGGGTGCGAGCTCGTGCAGATAGCTCGGGGTACATGGTGTCCAGGATCTTCACCGAGTTCTCCTGTGGACCTGCCCCAGAAGTGGTGTGGGCAGAGGTAGGGCCGGCAGCCAGGGGCGGCAGGCGACCGGGCACGGGTAGGGCATGCTTCGGCGTGGCCGCACAGAACTGCAGTGGGGACGCCAGAGCACGCTCTCCTGTGGTGGATTGGGTTCCAGGTATGGGAGATCCAGCAGGGGGCTCAGGTGCTTCTGACAATGGGGACAGCTGGCCGAGGGGCGAGGCGGGGCTAGAGCTGGAGATGAGGGGGGACACAGAACGGGAGGGCCGGGGCGGTGTGGCCACAAGGGGGGCGAGCAGTGGTGGCAGTGGGGGCCCCACCTCCTGCCGGATCTGGCTTAGCGTGTCCCCAGCAGCCCCATCGGCTGGCGTCGAAGTGTCTGCTGTGGCCAGGACTGGCTGTGCTGGTGCCCGTGGGGCTTTTGCAGGGCTCTTCTCCTCCGGGACATCACAGCCCCCAGAAGCCTCAGCCCTGCCTGTGATCTTCCCAGGCCTGCTGGACTGTTCCTGGCTGGTATTCCTGGCCCGGCCTTTAGTCTTGGTGGCCACCTCAAGTTTGGAGTTGAAGTAGGTGTGGTCAGATGCTGCTGTAGGGGCCTCGAAGTCCAAGTCATGGTCGAAAATCTCAGCGTTGATCCTGGTGCTCGGCCTCACGGGCCTGTTGCGAAGGCGGCTCTTGTCAAAGTTGGTAGTCTGGCCGCTGCTTGAGATCTCCTGGACGGCACTGGGTGGAGGAGCCGGGACCAGTTCAGGGGGTGCAGGTGGGGCATCCTCGGCAGGGGATGGGCAAGAACCAAGGTCCGCATTGGCATCCAGGTCCACATCCAATTCAGAGTCCAGGTCTGTGTCCGGCTTGGCATCGAGCTCAGTGTCAAGGCCCCCGGCTGGTGGACAGCACAGGAGCATCCGGTTGCTGCCTGGCAGCAGTGCAACTCCATTAATAATAGTCCAGTTGTCCCCCTTCTCAATGACAAGGTCCTGGTGGCCATCGAGCAGCACACTGATGACCTCCGACGTCACAGTGGAAATCTGGCACTGGAACATGGCCTCAGGTTCCGTCTCGGGGGCCTGACCAGTGCCTGTGCCCTGGGATCCCGCCGGTTCCAGGCGCGCCTCCTGCTGTGCCGGGCCAGATTGTCCGTCAGGTGAGCCCTGCAAGCTGGCAGCAGCTGATGCTGATTTGGATGCGGGTGTGGATTCCAGAGGAGAGTCTGGCACAGGCTTGGGTTCAGGCTTAGAATCCAACTTGGGCACTGGCTCCAACTCTGGCTCAGGGTGCAACTCGTGTTCTGGCTCGGGCTCCGGCTCAGGGTGCAACTCGTGTTCTGGATCGGGCTCGGGCTCAGGGTGTGGCTTGGACTCTGGCTCAGGGTCTGGCCCTTCCTCAGCTATTAACTGCTGGAGCATGTTGAGCAGCAGCAGGGTCCCGGCCTCACGAAGTGGGGAGCCCTCAGGGCCTGCTTGCAATTCACGCCCAAGCCTGGCCAGCACCTTGGCCAGTGTGTCCAGGGAGCTTGGCGACAGCTGACTGGAGAGCCTTGGGGCTGCCTCATCGCCTTCGGATGCTGGTAACTCCTCAGGTGGTTCCAGGCCTCCCCCGGCTTCCTCCAGAGCCACCACGGGCTCCTTGCTAGAACACTCAGATGCTGAGTCGGCACAGCTGCTGTCCCGCAGTCGACAGCCCTCCAGGAATAGCGCCACATCAGAGGTGGATAGTGAGTCGGCAGCAGCGGCCAGGCTGCAGTGCTGCAGGGCAGACATGAGGGCGCCCAGCTCCGGCCAGGGCCTGGCCTTGGCTGTACCTGGCACAGTCCCTGAGGTCTCAGGCTCAGGCTCCCCCTCGCTGCAGCTGGGCACCTCACTCTCCGCCTCTGTGTCCACCCCATCCTGTGGCTCCCGACGGCCCGTGTAGAGGCACGGCACCATGGGGAGGCTCTCGGAGTGTACGACAGTTTGGGGAGCCCCTGAAGTCCCACTTGACAGCAATGGTGAGGGCCCAGACTTACGGGGGCTCTGCCTGATGGCGCGGATTGGGGCAGGCAGCCTGCGGGGCCCCAGGGTCCCTCTGTGCTTATGTCCGGGGACATGATCGTAGGAAAGCGCCAGGATGCTACTGGCCAGGAAAAGTGAGCTGCCTGCAACTGAGGGTGCACTAGGGTCATCAAAGTCCAACTTCCTGCAGGTGCTGGAGACTTCAGGTGAGGTATGAGTGGTGGCCACCGCCTGCCTGGTCCTGAGGGCCACTCCATCTTTCTCTGTGGCCTGCAGCTCAGTCCTGGGCAGGGGGCCCACTGCTGTCAAGGGAGCATCCTCCTGAGGCAGTGTGGGGAGATCTGGGCGTGCCTGCTTGGTGATGACTGACACCTGGTTGGATGGCAGCGTGGTGGAGGCGACAGCTGCCCTGAAGTTCTCATCTGGAGAGATAGCAGCTGCCGGGGAAGGTAGGGGCCCATCTGTGTCTGGCAGTCCCCCTGCACGGCCCCTGCGTAGCACTGGGCTCTGGTGCCAAGACAAGAGCTGCAGCTGACCAAGGCCTTGCCCGCTGGGTGCTGGCTGACACGGGCTAGTCTTCAGAGGTCCTTGGGGAGACCGATAGACACGCTGCCCATCTGCAGGTGCCCTACTCAGTACTGATCGTGGAGGGGAGGGATCCTGGGTCTGGCCTGAGGTGACCACTGCAGGCTCTGCATCGCTCCGGCCTTCGCTGGGGGACACTCCAGAACCCGGCGTCAGAGCACTGGATGTCATTGTCTCGGGGTCACTCTCTCCTTCCAAGGACTCTAGCTGTGGATGGAACCTGGACTCAGAGAAAGGAGAGTCCATCGGGATGGGGACACTAGGCTCCTTCCCACACTGGAAGCCAGCAGGTGCTGAGGGCCGGGGAACCCCCCGATCACCTCCCGGCAAATGCTCAGATTCAGATGTGACTCTGGAGGCCAACATCCACTCCGCCGGCCGGGACTCCAATAGGTTGCCAAGGCTCCTCGGATGCAGGGGGGAACCCAGGATGGGCAGCCTGGGGAACTCTCCATCCCGGGGCCACAGGGGTGACCTCTCGGTCTGCACGGCTTTGTCCACCTCCCGCACAGTTCCCCGTAAGTCCGCCGGCCCCACGCATGGGGACTTTGAAGCAGAGGCCCAGGGCCGTTCCTGAGCGAAGGGGAAGGTGAGAGAAGGGGCACTCAGGGGGGCCGTGAAGGTCCCAAAGCCCACTGAGGGCACTGGGCTTCCCGCTGGTGTGCTCGGCGATGGAGAGCCCTCCTGTGCCCCAAGATTCTTTTCCTCCGGGGAGTCGTGGCCCTGGGCAGTGCTTAGGGCGGCGGCCCAGAGAGGTAGGGGCGAGGTGGAGTCATCTTCGGAAATGGTCTCTGGGGGGTTCCTGTGCAGGGCAGAGTCAGCGTCACTTGAATTTGCGTCATCTTCAAAGCAGGCCTCCTGAGAGATAAACAGGGACCAAGAGACAGAGAGAGAAGCTCTAGTGAGTGACGGGACCCACGGCTGAGCACAACTGCCATCAATCCTGTTGCCAAAGCGTGTCTGCCCCCAAGAGTTCCCTGTGCCCTATGGACATGCCCATCCAATAAACACCTCCATGCCCCAAACACCTGCAGATTTGTTCTGTCCTCTGGGCAGGGCCCAACACTGTGCCCCCGAGTCTGCAGGCCTGGATGAGGCTCTGAGAGACTCAGGTCCCAGGACGCACAGGACAGAAAACCAGTGACAGATCACAGCAGGGCCAACCCAAAAGGTGATGCCACCTGCCAATGCCCCGACATTACTCCCTCTCTCCCCCAGCCTGGTCTGAGTGTCAGGGCAACAGAGAGATGTGTGGCACTCACCGGCCCCAGCGGAGAAGTGAGTGAGCCCCAGGGCGGTAGGGACACAAGCGGCGGGGATGGCACGGGGGACAGGAGCGGGGGTGGCATTTTGAAGAAGTCCACAGCAGCCTGCAGGTCTTCATCCACCAGCTGTGCCCGCAGAGGACCCACACAGCTGCTCAGCTGCCCAGCATCTGGGGCCTCTTGGGAGAAGTTGCTCTCGATCTCCATGGACAGCTCAGCCAGGCAAGTGTGCACATCAGCCATCTTGTCTGTGCTGTCACCTGCTGCCCCACATGCTGGTGGTGTGGAGGTTCCCTGGGCAGGCTTATCTGTGGGAGAAGTGTGGCACCTGTGACAACTGTCTAAGAAACGAGAGCCACGCTGCGAGAGCCAAAGCCAAGGAGGTGCAAACACCTCGGGGTTAGTTCTCATCCGGGACACATCCAGCGGTGTCCAGTGGAGCAGCCCTGAGTCCCCATAAGGCCACACGGCTGTCAGCATGCTCCCTGTTGGTTCCCAACACCCCACTGCACAGCCAGGCCAGAGCAGGACCTGAGGAACAAGGCAGCTATAAGATACCTGCATTCCAGCAAAAGGAAGACAGAGCCATCTCCCTCCTCAGTGCCCTAGAGGAGCTGCACTGTGGGGAAGGCCAGGAAGCTCCCTAAGCCAGAGGCTGTGGATCTCAGGAAGGGGCAGAGAGCAGGGTGGCACCAGCTCCATCCTATACACCGGGAAACGCCACAGCTGGGGTCTTCATGGGGCTTCAAATAGACTCTAGGGCTCCAAACTCTAGGGGCCAAGACAGACACTGAAGACCTGAGTCCGACACTGGGGACTGCACACTGAGTCCTGGGAGCCAAATCAAATGCTAGGTTTCCTAGGTTGATTCCTGGGAGCTCCAGGCCAACAACTGGAGGCCTAAGACCAACATCTGGAAGCTGACTCACCTGTGGCACACCTGCCACCTTCATCAGGCAGTCTGTGTGCAGCGGTGTTGATGCAGAGCCAGAGCTCCTTCAGGAGAAGTTTCACTCTCCCTGCGAGAGAGATGGAGGATTAGTGATGTCCTTTCACCTTCCCATGAGAGACAGCAAGTCAGTGGTATAAACGTAAGGCATACCCATCCACTGAGATGCAACCACCCTACACTGTGGCTCCCTCTGCTTCAATGCCCTGCCCCAGTTCCCGCTCAGGAGGGCCGAGAAAGAAAACCAAGAACTGTTCCTTCATCCCTTCCTTCCCACTCCACAGAAGCTCTAACAGAGCTGTGCCTGTGCTAAAAGAGCCCCACAGATCTGTGCCTGTGCTAAAGGAGCCCCAAAACTCCTTCTCTTGGACCCCCAAGTCTCCCACTTCCAGCCAGAAACAAAAGTTCTCCCTGAAGCCAGCTTGTTTGGCTACAATGAGGAAATTAGGAAAGACCCTCATTAACTGGAACCTCCAATGCCCCCAAGGCTACCTCAGTCTCTCTCCTCAGTGCAGACTTCAGACAGGGCCCCTGGCCTAGCCATTCCTCAGGCACAGCATCATGCAGGCCGCCTTCTCTGTGCCCTGCCCACAGACACTAAGTCATTGCAGAAAATCCTGCCCAGAGGCCTCCTCTTAGAAATGTCCCTACATGGTCCCAGGGTGGATGAAGCCATGCACTGCTCCTTTACCCACATGAGCCCCACAAGGACCCACTGGCCAGGCACAGAGTAGGTATAGCACAGACACTCTACTTCCCAGGTTCCACTGTCCCCAATTCCTCCCCCTTCCAAAATGACACCAGGATCCCCTGGCATCACAGTACTCTTCCTATGTTTTTAAAGTACATGTTGGCACCAAGGAAATTTAATCAATTAGAATATTAAGTCGTCACCCAAGAAACCTAGACTAATGAAAAAGATAGAAGTCACATCTCTAGCTACTCTTTAGAAACAATAAGCCCCAACTAACTCACTGACATTCCCTCAAACAGCAAATGCTAATATCCACAAGGCTCTCATTGTAAAAAAAAAAAAAAAAAAAAAAAAAAACAGAAGTAAACAGGGCATGGCTACTTTGGAGTCTCCAGAACCCTCATAATGACAGCTAAGGATCACAGGTAGGAATTCCCCAATCACTGGAGGTAAGGGAGAGGAGTGAAAACAGAAATGTGTCACTTACTTTTATCGATGTTTCCGACAGCATCGCTTGATATCTGAGTCCCAATGTGTCTCAACTCTAGAAACACGTGGGAGAAAGTTAAGAGACGAACAGCGCAACAAAGCAGCGCCTTAGAAGCGAGCTGGGATGGACCCATAGACCAACTACTCACCCTTCTCGTCCTTCTGCTTGGAGAATTCATCAAGTATTTCCTATGCAAATACAATAAAACATGTAGGGCTAGGGTGGTGGCAAAGGGGATGATCATGATCATGAGCAGAGCAGGGGCTGGGCCACACCCTTTGGGGCAGGGACAGGAACTAGAACTAGCCCTCCACGAGCAGAGTGGGTCCTATAGTACCTGTGACTTTTTAAATTCCTTTTCCAGAATTTTCTTCTCATTTCTCAGTTGCTTAGATTCCTGGATGTGCTTGAATGCGGTCTCTGGAGAGAAAAACAAGAGGAAAGGAAAAGACTCAACGTCTAATCTCTTTCCATTTCCTTCCGTGAAACTTCATAAACTCACAGATCACTCCAGATGTATTTCCTCTGATAGGCAGAACTACAGGAAATAATGATTTTTTTATTTGTTTTCGGTTTGGGAGCCACACCCGAGATGCTGGGGATTGAACCCAAGTTAGCCACATGAAGAGTAAACATCCTTCCCATTATGCTTTATCTATGACCCACACTTTTGATTTAAATTATCATCTATTCAGTCATAGACCTGGCATAGACTGAAAATTTGCCCCCACTTCACAGTGAAAGAGTTCCTCAGGCTAGAGCATTCTAGCGTTCCCTCTAGCTGGACTTGGACAAACCAGCTTCTCTGTGAGCCGCAAATACTGCTCCTCCTCCAGACTCTCCTCCTGAGCCCAGTTGCGGTGGCTAGGACTGATGAGTGATTGGTTGTTCTCCCCTTGAGCTCTTTCCTAGGTTTTTATATCTTTGGGAAAAAAAATTTAAGGCATCTTTTGATCTTTGAGGCACTCCCAGAGGCACTCAGGGGGTTACTCCTGGCAGATTTGGAAGAACATATGGGTTGCCAGAGTTTGCACCCGGGTTGGTCAGTCACAAGCAAGGCAAATACCCCACCGATATGATATGCTATCGCTGCAGCCCCTCTGGCAAATTCTTGAGGCCATTTTAAGAAGCACCAAATTGTTCAAATCAATTAAGGATCAAGCCAATACTGATAAGTCCTAGACATTATCGTGTGTGAAAATGAAACTGCCCCCTTTCATGATTCTCCCACCGAGTCTAGACTATGCAGCAGCCCCAGAGAACCGAGGTTCCACCTTCTGCCGAAGGGTGGATGGATCTATCACACCCTACGAGTACCGGGAGTGTCCCATCCTCTTCAAATACAGTGGGCCACCAGCTCGCCAAGGCAGGGGACACTCTTGGTGCTCAGTCATAGACCAGCAGGAAATGAGGACTTTTCTCTACACTAAGAAATGTGCAGAGAAAGGGGGCGCAACAGCAAGTATCACAACAACCTCTCCTACACGTGCCTGGAATTTTGCTTCACGCTCTGAAAAATGCCTGTTCTTCGAGGCACAGAACCCAGAGCGTAGCTGTGTGTGAGGGGGCGGGGAGGGCCAAGGCAGATTGGACATCGAGGAGGAGAGGAGGGAGCAGCCAAGCAGGACCCCCGTGCCCCCAACTACCTGAAGCCAGAAACACAGGAACAAAAACCGGAGTGATGGTCAGCACTATTTGGGGAGCCTGAGCGAATACAGGATGCAGGTAAGCAGGAACAGAGAGGAAGGCCCTGGGCAGGGAAGGGACAGACACTCCACAGGAGTGTCACAGGACCCCAACTAGCCACAGGCCCCAGTGCCAGGAGGAGGAAGCTTTGCTCCCAACCATGTCTCGGGAAACACTCGAGAAACTCCTGCTTCCGGTGCTTGTCTCCGGACGGAGTCTGGCCACGCTCAACCAGGCCTGTTGCTGGCTGAGAGGAGGATGGGGATTGGGGGGGGGGGGGGGGAGGCAGTGATGTGCTGCTACCCCAGGTCTGGGACAGGCAAGCAGACTGGGATGTACAATTACCTTCCAATTTCTTCACCTTGGCCTCAAGTTTCTTCTTCCTGGAGGACAACAGGAGAAAATGGGAAAATAAGAAGGAACAGTAAACATGTGTAGAACACTGTGTGAAAGGTGCTTTCATTTCCGAAGTCACCAAGGTTTAAGGGCTAGGAGGGAAGGTGGGAAGGTGTAGGTTCTGAACACAGCTGCCCTGTTTCACAACTCCACAAGGTTCCCCAAGTTTGCTGGGTGCAGCTCAGATATCTTAGCCATGCTGGTCTAACGATACTCACCTGGAACCACTGTGAGCCTGCTTGAGTGTCAATGATCTCTGGGAGTTCTCTAGGACCACCCCCCACCCCCCAAGCCCAAGGATAAAACAATGCCCCAGGTTTCAAAAACAAGGTGCCACACTCCGATGACTCTGTGACTCCTGTCACCCTCTGGCTCTGCGTGACCTTCCACACGCCATTTGGGCTCACCCCCACCCTGCACACACACTCTGGCATCCTTCTCTGAGGAAGGCATTTAGAAGGTCCCCTTCTCAAGATGCAGAAACAGAGGCTGGGAGACTGACCGTGGGGGGCTGAGTGCCCCAGCCCAACATGGACAATCCCGACAGGAGCTCACAGGATCACCAACACTGAGCATCCACCCCGCCTCCAGGTGGGCCCACTCACTCTGCGTCACTCCTCAGACACTCCTCCTTAACCCGAGCATATTCCTGATGCATGTCCTGGTACAGCTTAAGAGAACTCTACAAGGGAAAATGCTTGGTCAGTTGCAGTGCCTGGCCATCACCGGTCTCTTAAGTCTACTCCCCGTCCCTGGGTGTCTCTAATAGCATCTGTTTCCTCTGTTGATGCAAAAAAGTCTCTTGCCCCGATTAGCGGTTGGTGAAAGAGGACCCACTGGGGCAAGGAGGTGACTCAAAATACCTTTTTCTCCTCTAGCTCGGCTTTAAGCATCTGTTCCATCTGGTGATGCAAGGTGCTGTTCTCTCTGCAAAGGGCAGCATGAGCATTAGAGCAGTACTAGAGGACCTACACTCAATTTCTATGCTGAAACCAAACAAGGAAGCAAAAGTTTTCCCTGTAAATAGTCCTGCCAGTTATACCAACACGCCCCTTGTGTGCTTTTTCTTTTTCTCTAGCACTGACCTCCAATACCGTGATAGGATTCTGTGTTTTAAAAAGCCATTTAAAGATGAGAGATTTTCTGATGCACGGGGAAATAGCCTAACGAAGACTCTTGCTACACAACTTGACACTTTTACTGTGACCACTTTCACTGTGACTCAGGCCTGTCCACTCAAATTAAATGACAGGCAACTCCATGGTTCGAAGACCACATTTTACCTTATTTTAGGGGCTAACCGTCATCAGAGTCTCAAACACAACCAAACTGGTTTGTTTGTTTCAAGTCCCCACAACCAGTAACCTCATGAAGGAGTCAGATCCACAGGAAGGACCATTAGTTATCAGCTACATTCCAGCCCTACAAAGCCAGTCCCAGCCCCACACAACCAGTCCCATCCAGAAACCCAAGGCAAGACAGCAAGGCCACAAGTGACAGAGCCCACTTGATGGCCTGACTATACCGAGAGAACAGCTCTTTTAGTTTTGATCTTGAGCTTCCCAGCATCATTCTACGGTGTGGGCCAAACTCACACTCCCTCTGCATCGATCTGAAAATCTACCCCAAATCAAGACTAAAGCCAGTGGCTTACCTTCTGGCAAACTGCAGCTGTGAAACTGGTTAAGGAAAACTGGAAGAAAGCATAAAGGGATAGGGCAGGGCAGACAACATCTGGAACTACTACTGCAAAAATAAAGTATACACACATACATAAAAGCAAAAAAATAAAGAAAATATTGGAGTCGTTTATACACTGACACATGTCTAAGGACGCAACTATCCAGTCACCTGTGTCCATGTAACGGCCAAGTACCCGTTCTTGAGAAAATGCTACTCAAAGTTCCTTTGACATCACAATGATAAACCTTCCCTGAGTCACTCCAATTTACTAAATACATTCCCAAAGTCACCATCTCTAGGACTGCTCAATGGGTCTATAGCCTCCAGCCAGCACGTAGACTTCTCAGGGCCCAGCTATAGCACACAACTTCCATGACAGTGTCTCTGAAGGAAAGGAAACCGACCCACAAATCTTGGTAACTCAACCACACTCTCTGCCTCCCAGAAAATGGAATGGAGTGGGGGAGTGCAGTAGACATTGAAGAATTCTCCGATCTGGAGCAACATCAGTCTGTAAGTTGCCCAGGATTGCCACCTCAGGGATTTCTCTAGGGTAAACACAAATGCATTCTATTTTGTTCATATAAACTAACTTGGATATCGAAGCCAGAGCTGATGAAGACAACACAGAGACAGACTGTTAACCAAAGAGTAGCATGGGCTTTTTGGAAATCATTCCACTAATCTGGATCTTAAGAAGTTCGTAAACTGGGAGATGACTCAAGTCACGATGCCCTGCTAGATCCGTGCTGCAACTAGTGAGGTGTGGGGCCGGAGCCTTTCTCTCCAAAGTACCCAAGCCTCAACTACATGCCCTCGGAACTTAACTGAGAGTCCCCCCAACTGAGCTACACAAAATAAAAACTATTATCTTAACATTTCTCAGAGTCAAAGATGCTACTCTTGCCTCTTGTGATAATAGTCTGACAGAATTAATAATTAAATAAAGACACCAAAAATGGTCAGTGGCCAAAATTATCGTGCAAAATATTCAGCTACTAAAAACAGGTGTAAAGGCTCAGATGTGGTGTGAGAGAATGTGATGGGCCAGGATGGTCCCCACACAAGCACTTGCAAACTGCAGGCTGCAGAAAGCACCTTGCGCAGCCTTGTCTCAAAGGTGAAACTAAGGCCCAAATAGCCAAGCACATAAATCGGGTTCGTTTTAGGGGAGACCAAATGCGGACAGATGCCATCATGAAGCAGGGAAGGGCACAGCCACAAAAGACCTTCCACATGATAATGTTCATGGACACCACCTACACTTGAGTCACCCACAGTGAGTGAGCACCCCAGGGGCCCAAAATCTCCCACAGACAAGAGTGTCCTGCACCCTCGGGTCCCACAAATTCCCTCAGGGAGTCAGCACACTGGTTACTCCCTTGCAGCTCTTATTTTAAAGACCCAGAAACAGCTTCAGAGTGTCCCATTTAATGTGGTGGCCGGCTCTGTCCCTTGGTCAGTCGGTCAGTGAGTGAGCCAGTGGGAATGGCTTCAGCATCCCCAGGTGTTAGCACCTTGAGCAAACCAACACTGTTGGCAAAACAAAGTGGACAGAGCTGGGTCTGCCTGGGAGATAGTGGGGAACAGTCATTCTGAGCCCTGATGTTGGGGGGGGGGGGGGCGCCGTGCTGGCAACTTTCCAAGGACAACAGGGAAATCACCAGCTAACTTTCAAACAATGACACAGGTCACAGGAAAGAGGAAGCAGGAAAGGATATCATCACATTTCTTCTGATACTCTGTTAACAAGTTACTGCAACAAAGAAAAACAAAAAAAGGAGGTTACTTTTTTTTTTTTTTTGGTTTTTGGGCCAGACCCAGTGACACTCAGGGGTTACTCTTGGCTATGTTTTCAGAAACTGCTCCTGGCTTGGGAACCAATTGGGACACAAGGCATCGAACCAGGTCTGTCCTGGGTCAGACTTGAAACAAACACTTGAAAGGCAAACACCCTACCACCCTACCACTGTGCCATCACTCCAACCCCGAGGTTACTTTTTAAAAGAGAAAAGGAAACTATTTAAATGATTCAAAATCTGCAGGCTCCCATCCTCTCTTTCTCTTCAACAACAGTATATCCTGAATTAAACACCAATAAAGGTATCCTACATGAATTAGGCACCAAAAAGTGTATCCAGCATTCATTATGCATGTTATACACATACAGATACATGCTCAGCTATAAACAACTTCCTTAATTCCTCAATTCCACGATGCTAAGTGAGAGCTGCACTTATAATCTGTCTGTTCAAAATTATCTTATTTAGCTTCCAACTCATTGGTTGGCCAGTGCAGCACTGCGTGGACCATGGGTGTCGGGTGCCCAGATAGAATGAGAAAACAGCTCGGGTGGAGGATACTGGCATCTATCCCAGGCCCCCAGGCGGAAGGCTTGGTCAACCCCTGAATGCGCACTCACTCTGTATTGATGATTTTTTTCTTCAAGGTTAATGCATCAACATATTCATTCAAATTCTGAAAGAAAAAAGTTATCTCTTTAGTAAAGCTTAGCCACAAGGGCAAACATTCCTAGAATGTTCCTAGAATATGAGGTAGAACAAAGGAAGTAAGGATGTAAGCGCCCTTCCCCCACTAGTGCTCCTCTTTTCCCTTTGCAATAAAGGCAGGAACTTCCTTTCCAACATCAATGGCATCTTCCCTCTCAACAAGACCAACACTGTGAGACCATCACCCAAACAGCAGTGAATCTTCACCGACAGTCACCCCCAAATAGGCTTTTTTCATAATTCGAATGATGGGGAGAAGTTAACATGGACATTCCCAGGAATCTGCTTTTCTCTGCAGTACGATGAGTGACTGATTCACAGAAACAGTCCCCACATTTCGGTGTGGCATGGAGCACAGCTTCCACTGCACCCCAGGAATGCCACCTGCACCGTTAGGGACTGCTGCTGGAAGTGTCAGACAGACCTGGGCCAAGCCTTCTTACAAATGTAGCTCCACACCAAATGCCCAAGTGCTGCTGCCCCATGTGCTGCTGCCCACGGGTGGGTTGGTGGGTGACTGAGCACTGGCACCGCCACCATGTGGTGTGGAGGCTCATCAAGCCTGGGCACAGGCAGGCCTCTGGAAGCAGTTGAGCAGAGACAGTGGAGTCCAAAGCTACGTGGGGGTGACCTATCTAGCCTTGGGACTGTTGTGAGTGAGTGAATGAGTGAGTGAGTGAGTGAGTGAGTGAGTGAGTGAGTGAGTGAGTGAGTGAGTGTGTGTGTGTGTGTGTGTGTGTGTGTCCAAAGCTACGTGGGGGTGACCTATCTAGCCTTGGGACTGTTGTGAGTGAGTGAATGAGTGAGTGAGTGAGTGAGTGAGTGTGTGTGTGTGTGTGTGTGTGTGTGTGTGTGTGTGTGTGTGTGTGTGTGTAACTGTTAGGACAATGTGTGTGTATCTTCCTTGGATGTTTTCTACCTATCGATAACCCTGTCACAGAAAACACTCAAACCCACTGCCCCAACTTATAGAAGCAAGTAAAAACATTCAGAAACTGGAACTGAATTTAAAAAAGGTAAAATGAAAGACTGCAGAGTCAACAAGGTCAGAACCAAATACAGAAGTGAGGAGAGGGTCAGCATTGTGCCCCAAGGAAATTGACAATGGTCACTAAGGACAGGGACGCTCCTGAAAAAGCCAGAACTGGTGCAAGGGGTTGCCAGGCTAGAGTACACCAGCCGATGGCCAAAATACAAGCCCCAAACCATCTCACCCAAGACACACGTGCAAAACAGCAAAGCCCAACAAAGTCTAGTGAACCCTGGACACGCAGTCAGATCAGCTCCAGTTTGATGCATAAAGCAAAGACAAGCAGAGATTGGCTACTTTGTAACTGCATAGAATTGCACAATAATATAGCTGGGGCTGCTGTGGATTTAAATTAGGATTATCCTTCAAGGGAGTTTATCCCAATCTTCTGGTTAGCACTGCTTCTTCTAAAGCCCAGCTATGCACATGGTCCAGACACACCCAGAGATTCAAAAAGACAGATACACACACACACAGGCGCACAGGCGCGCACACCCGCGTGCGCACACACACACACACACACACACACACAACCTCAACTCACTCCCACACAGCCCAGTTCACACATGGCCCAGCTCACAGATGGCCCATTCCCGCCTGCAGGACACAAACCACTTTGTCCTGGAAGTCGCAGGAACAAGCCCAAGAGCACAGAGCACCCTGCCACAAGGCCCACCCCTTAGCACCCAGAGCCCTGACTGGCAGAGGTGGCACAGAAGGGACCTCAAGACTAGTGTTGGGGACGGAGCTGTGGTGCAGCGGTAGGACGCTTGCCTTGCACACAGCTAAACTAGGATGGACCACGGTTTAATCCCCCGGAGTTCCATATGTTCCCCCAAGCCAGGAGTGATTTCTGAGCGCATAGCCAGGAGCAACTCCTGAGCAGAGTGCGGCCCAGATAACAACAACAAAAAAAAGAGGTGGGGGAGGGCGGTCTAGTGCTCCTTCCTTCAAGACATGGTGGATTGTTGAGAGCCTTAAAGGCTGGAAGATGCCCCCAAAACTATGGGCCTGGTTAGGAGCTCTAGGCCCAGCGGGGGCCCCAGTCTCTGTAGTGTGCAGGTTAAGAGTACTACTGCCTGAGACGCCCAGCTCAACCAGAGCAGGTCTTCGAAGAGTCTTTCTTACTTAGCTTCAAGAAACCCCCTACGCGCCTCACCCTATCAGCTTGTGCCTGTATTCTGGTGTCCTCCAGCAGAGGCTATGTGAAGGACACAACCTACTTAAGACCTCAGGGCGTTTCCCTCTGTTCCCCCTAGAGTTGGCCCACTTCTCCCCATTCCCCCAACTTCATGAAAACCAGCACAGGTCAGGGTGCAGTCTGGGCTCTAACACCCTGAGTCTCCCCTCCATCCCACTCAGTTCTACCCGGGCTACGCCTCCCTTCCCAGCACAAAGAACAGAAGACCCGATATCGCTGGGAGGCACAGCGAGACAAGATAACGGGACAGCAAAGAGGTCTGCAAGATCCACTGCCCCGGAATCTCCCACACCCGCACCAGATACTTCTGACCCGCACGAACAACTGAATTCCCAGGGTCCATGGGTGAGCGTGCACGGTCCCCACCGGGCACTGGATACCACCAGCGCGTGCACCTTAAATTCCTGCAAGAGACAAGCAAGTCCCAGAATCCCACCAGGAACCCAGATTAAAAAAAAAAAACAACAACCTAGGGGGGGGCATGCACAGAAACATTCCGGGGGTCGCTCTGCTGCAAGGCGGAGGGCGGTGCAACCCCGGAGCATCAGACACCCATAAATCTCAGATTTCAGATTTCCATCAATTTCCCCCTCCAAGAGAAACGTCAGGCCCGGCAGGAAGCCCCAAAGCCTTGCCTTAGGAGACACCCCCCAATCCTTGACGCACAGCCTGGACATCCAGCACCCCCAAAAGAAACAGTGGCTGGGCCCCACGGGGGAGCCAAGGAAGCGAACCCCCAAAGCCGGCGCGCGGGAAAAAGGGGGCGTAAGAATGCGGGGTGCGGTGGAGCCCGGCCCTCAGCCCTACCCACCAGCTCGGCCCTACCCGGCCCTGCCCGGCCCAGGGAGACGCGCACCTGCTGCAAGGGCGCACAGCCCTGGCACCGCGACAGCCCCGCCGCCGTCCCGGGCGCCGCCGAGTGCGTCTCGCCCGGCATCATGGTGCGGCCGCCGGGCCCGCGGAACCCTGAGCGCGCTTCAGGGATCCGCGGCCCTGCCCAGCCCTGGCTGACGCCGTCGGGGCCGCCGCCGGCCAGGCCGCTCCCCGCTGGGGCCGGGCGGGTCCATCCGTGCTCACAGGTCCCCGAAGGGGCGGCGAAGGGCGCTCGCAGCTCTGCAGCGGCCAGGGCTCGAAGAAAACGCTACTCGGAGCGGTCCCGAGCGCGACGCGAGCCAGCCAGGACCCCGCCCCGCCCGGCCTCACCCGCCCCTCGACGCGGCTCGGGCTGCCCAACGAACTGCCTGATCGGAAAGGAGCGAGGAACCGCGTCATTGAGACAGCATAGAGCATCTAAAAAGTCAAACTATGCATAATAAATCTTTTAAATCTCTGTCTTATTCCGTTCTTACTATTAATCCTCATGCTATTTTTGACTTCCTTTAAGAAAGGCAGTGAAGGACACCTAAATTCCCCTCAAGGAGTAATCGGGCCCACTTCGATGACGTCACTCGGGCGCCGGTTGGCCCCGAAGGCCCCGCCTGGGATCGGCTTGCCGTCCTGGGACCGGGAGGCTGCAGAACTACAACTCCCGGCAGCACGCGCGCCCCAGCCCCACCTCGCTCCGGCCACGCTAGGCAGCTGACCCTGCGACCGAGTCACGCTTCTTCCCAGACTGGGACTTCCCTCCTTTGAGCTCCGGGCCAGCTGCTCCGGCTCCATCCTACAGGCCCGTCCGCGGAGACCCCTACCGGGTTCTGCCCGCAGAACCTAGCCGACCTGGGCTTCCACTCGACCCACGTGCCCTTGTGCAAACTTCTGGGACTGATCTGTCCTGGTCTTGCTTGCAGTGACAGGCAGAAATCAGATCCTGCACCTCTTGGCTCGAGTCCCCGGTTTTTTGTTTGTTTTTTGGTTTGGTTTGGTTTTGGTTTTGGTTTTGGGGCCCACACCCGGCTGTAATAGGAATTACGCCTGGCTCTGCGCTCAGAAATTAACTCCTGAAAGGCACTCATATGGGATGCCCGTGATGGAACCCAGGCCAAGTGTGCCTCATGCAAGGCCCTTCCTGCTGTGCTATCACTGCCCGAAAGCATCTTGCTTGCAGTATCTTAGGGTTTCCAGGGAAGGCTCTGTGAAGTCTTTGTTACCATGTTCTGAGCCTCTCTCTGAGTCTTGGAGAAACTGCCTTCATTCTTGGTCTTTGCAGTCAGGATCTAAAGCAATCTACCTTCACAGAGACTCCCATTGCTTTACATGTTTTTAATCCACTTCACCTCCAACTTGATCTTGTTCACGCTATTCCACAACTGCACACACTTTTCAGAGATTTGATTCCCAGGGGTCTTCTCCTTCCCTCCTCTGAAGGCTGCTTGCCCTCCACTGGCCTGGAAGGCTCTCCACACACACACTAATCCCAGCAGCCCTAAAGGTTCACGCCTAAGTCCTGGGACTGATTTTCTGTCTCCAGAAAATCTCTCACCTGGGAGTGTTCAGAGATCCTCTAGGAACATTCTCAGAGGTCACTCGTGAGCAGTGCTTGGGTTGGGTCTGTGCAGAGCTAGGGATAAGCCGAGGGCTCCACACGCAAAGCTACACTCAGTGCTTTGAGCCATGACCCTGGCCTGCCCCACCCCACATTTTTTCTTTTTCTCCTTTTTTGGGGGTGTTGGGCTACAGCAGAAGGTGTTCATGGGTACCTCCTGGCAGGCTCAGGGAACCCTATTGAATGTCAGGAATTAAACCCGAGTTAGCTGCATGCAAGACAAATGTACTATGTACCGTGCTATTGCTCCAGTCCCCATTTTTTTCTTTTGTACTCGCAGGCTCATTCTTACCTCCCCAGCTGTACAAGAACCAGCACAAGTGTTTGTGTATGGGAGGGTGAAATGGGCAAAGATCACTCACTGACAGGAACATCCACTCTGCACTTTCTTCTCTCCCTTATGATAGGTCATAGCCACTTCTGTCCTTGTGCAGGAGGCAAGCAAAGGTGAGCAGAACTTGTCCCCCATCTACTCAGGCTGCCTTGAGTTGGTTTTGTGAGTGAATGGGCACCCGACATCCCTCGACATCCCTCTAGCCCTGCCCTGAATGTTCGGGCTCATCCCTCACCCTTGCTCTGATCTGCCCTCCTCCCCCACAGTAAGGAATGTTCTTTAAACTGTAGTTCATGGGAACCAACCACACACAAAAGGAAAAGCACAAATAATAGGGGTCTTATTTCTGGGGAAGGCCCAGGCTCCCCAGAAGTCTTACATTTCCCAGTGGAGCTCCTCAAAGGTTCACAAAGGCCCAGCTGACCTTCCCAGGGACTTGAGCCAACACTGAAATAAGAGGGAACTTGCAAGACAGGACCCCTGCAGTCTGGCTTGGCAACTTCTACTGTGGTTACTTCAAGCACCAGCCCTAGACAGGCCTTCCCAACAGGCCTAAGAGGGGGTGGCCCCAGGACAGTCCTTGGCTTCTCTGGTGCATGGCACCCATCTCTGCTGCTGTATCAAAGCAGCTCTTGACCTCTGAGTTGTGAACCTTGAGTCAGATCTCCTAGAACTGGAGTGAGAAGGATGCCTGCATGGCTTGGCTCAGTGCATCCAGGCTGTCCAGAGATGAGATTAGCAGCCACTGATGTCAAAGCAGAGGTACCTGCACTCCCTGAAAACGTTCCGTTTCAGCATTTTCCCTGTCAAGCATCCAGCACAGCTTTGCTCTCTGTCATGGGTCCTAAGACCAGAAAGATGTCAGAATTCTGGACTCTGGTTTGCACAAAGCCTTGGGCCTGCAGAGTCAGTCCAGACATGTGTTGGAAGAGCTATGAGGCTTCCCCAGGTCCCTCAACTCTTTTGCAATCCATGAAAGATTCCGTAAGTCAAAGCTTCACAATATGATATAATTAAGAGGTGGCTGATTATTTCATCTGTTACTGATGACTGAGAGGTTTGACCTAGGCACCAAGGAGGTTTTCATCAAGACTCAAAATAGAAAGTTAGTTTGTTTTTTTTTTGGGGGGGGGGGGGAGTCTTTTATTTCACTTTATGAAGAGCTGTTCTTTAAATGTGGTGCCTTCTTCCATCAGAAAAAATAAAGTCAACTTTATTTATTTTTTGAAGGGTTTGGGGGAGAAGGTATTGGACCACAGCTGATGGTGTTCAGTGCTTATGCCTGGCACTGTGGTCAGGGATCAGTCCTCGAAGTGCTCAGGGAACTCTTTATGGTGCCTTAGGAATGAACCCAGGTCAGTTGCATGCAAGGCAAGCACTTAACTGTTATCCTATCTCTCCAATCCTTTTTTTCTTTATTTTTGGGGGGCAAGCCGTTGGGCCACTTCCAGCAGCTCTCTGGAGTTACTCCCGGCTCTGCACCCAGGAATCACTCCTAGCAGGCTTGGGGAACCATACGGGATGCCAGGGATAAAATCCTGGTTGGCCACATGCATGGCAAATACCCTACCTGTGGTGCTATCGCTCTGATCCCTGAGCCTTCTTTCTTTTTCAACCAATTTATAGTTTGTACCTGCTGTTCAAGGCCAAATCTGATGAAATCCTGTTATTCTGAGCTTTGAGGTAATGCCAGTACATGCCCACACGGTGGCGTCTCTGCCTGGCTGCAAGGATGATGACGCTATAGGTCCACTACAGTCTTGTTGACAAACCAGCGCTCAGCCCAGAGGGAAAGAGGCCTCTTTCCACTGCATCCCAGCTAGAAGGCCTTGTGCAACCCCCTCTGGTCTTCTTCCCAGTGCCCTCACAATTTTGCTCCTACTGACCTGTGGCTCAGGGTCCTGCTGTCCCAGGCTGAAACTGTGACTATAGAGGGACATGCTTAGAGAGGTCAGAGAGGGATGGGGACAGTCAGTGCCCACGTATCTGTGATGTGAATTCAGTGAATTGAGTCAGGCCCAGTAGAAGCTGGGCTCTGGATAATCTCGAGTGCAGTGGATCTTCCTCACTCCCGGCTCTTTCTCAGAGATCACTCCTGGCCGGGCTCAGGGAAACATAGGGTGCCAGGGTTTGAACCTGGGTCAGCCATATGCAAGCCCCAGTTTTAGATAAAATAATAGAGATCTTCTTGGTCCAGAAAGTTCATTTTGTTTTATCCTTGACATGATCACGGGGGGGGGGGGGGGGTTGTGTGTGGAATCTGGGCAGACACCAAGGAGGATGTGCTGAGTAAACAGGAACAGTCGTGGGACATTCAAATAGCTTATGGGTCCTGGGCTACCACCCCAGACCTGTGCCTTGTTAATGACGCTTTTGTGCACAAACCCTACCTCACTCTACTCTAGGGTGCCTATTGGTTCCTGTGACCAGGTGGCTGCCTGGGGCCCATGTGTCCAGTCACTGCTGAATCCACATCTCATAACATCACCTGGCTTTGGTTTTGCCGGGTTCTCCTGCCTCACACAGCCTCTCAATGCTGCAGCCATGGGATCCTGCCCTGGGCTTCAGTGCATGCAAGTGGGATCTGGACCAAAATGCTCTCAGGTGGGGCTGGGGGGCAAGGAAGGACCTGTCAGAGAGAAGCTGACCCTGGTGTAAGTGCTGTTGGGAGGTTTTAATGCATGAAACCCAGCTGGTACCAACAGTGTAACTCGTGGTGTCTAAAGTGAAATAATTTTAAAGCACTTCATGTACCAAATAAAGCAAAAGGCTCAGACCCAGATGGGCAAAGAACTCGGAGGAATAAGCAACCACATTTATTTTAGTTAATCTAAAGATAAGTATCTTTTTTTTTTTTTGCTCTAAAAGACACACCTGAGCATAAGACACACATAGTTTTTAGATGAGGAAAACAAGAAAAAATATTTTAATTATTATTTTTATGTATTTTTTATTGAGGCCATTGTGAATTACAAGTCTTTCACAGTTGTATTTCAGGTGTCTAGTGACAGTGAATTAGGGCCATTCCCACCACCAGTGTTGACCTCCCTACACTGTAGTTCCCCACATGCATCCCAAACCTCCACTCCTAGGCCCCTGGACTACTAGTGTAACAAGTCCATTTTATATTTAGCTTGTTATAGTTTGGACCTCTTATTGTCACTGACTGTGGCTTGGGTATTTAGTTCTAACTTCTTTTTCTTTTCTACTCAATGATGTTCCTGAGACCACTTAGCCTCTGAGTCCTATCCACTTCTTTTTTCTGAATTTGTAAAAAGACATAGAATAAATAATGATTCGGCCTAAATACCAAAGTCACAACAGAATCAAGATTTACTACAAATTACATACAAAGGGGACTGGTTACACTAGCAGTTCAGGGGGCAGAGGGGTAAAGTATGGGATGCATGCTGGAAACAGGGGCAAAGAGAGTTCAACATTGATGGTGGGGAATTACCCTTATTCACTGTCACTATGTACCTTAAATATAACTGTAAAAGACTTGTAATACACATGGGTCTCAATAAAAATTATTAAAATAAAAATAAATATGAGACATAAGAAACTGATTTAAATTCTATGGATCTATGGAACAGTGGGAGCCCCTATCTAGAATATAAGTAAAAGAAAAAAGAGGGGGAGGGGCAAGTGTGGCTTTTTGTTTTGTTTTGTTTTGTTTTGTTTTGTTTTGTTTTGCATAGGCACATAAAACGTTGGGGAAATTAGAAAGAAAATTCCTAGGGGTTCAAGAGATAGCACAGCGGTAGGGTGTTTGCCTTGCATGCAGCTGATTCAGGACAAATGGTGGTTGTAATCTCAGCATCCTATGTGGTCTCCCGAGCCTTCCAGGGACAATATCTGAGCACAGAGCCAGAATTAACCCCTGAGTGCGGCTGAGTGTGACCTAAAAACCAAAAACCAAAAAAAATTTTTTTATTTTTCCTAAGAGATACAGGTGTTTCCTTTGGCCTAAGAGAAACAGGGTGTCTCCATCCATGAAGCCTACTGTCAAAAGACCAACTACAAGCTCTGGGCATGTTTGTTGTCCAACCCCAATGTATCTCTTTATGGTCCCAGAAAAAATTCTGCTCAGTTGTGGTTGACAAAGTCAGTCTTCTGTAGTTAGAGATCTTGTTTTTTTGTACAGGTCCTAGGATGAAGCCTAGGATAGTCTTTCTTTATGGTCCCAGGAAAAGTTCTACTTAGTTGTGATTGTTGTAGACAGTCTTTTGTAACTAGAGATATTGGTTTTTGATCCTAGGGTAGAGCATCTTCTGATTTCATCTCACATTTGGATGGTGAGGTAGGGCAACCTGCCCTTAGATCAAATTGTTGCTGTTTCCTCATAAGATACTCTTAAGGTGTCATATGGGCCTACCCTGGAGCAGGTTGGTGCCATGACAAGAAAAAATATTCTAAAACAAATGGTGCAATACGAGATGCCATCAGGAGACAACCAGCCTGTGAGGCCAAAGTATATTTATAATATGCTGGTCCACAGTTGGTTAAACACATTTACCTAATTTTTTTATATCGGAAAATAAAAAAATTTAAATACTCAGGTTTCAACTTCAGGTGGCATTTGCTCCATAAGACACACAGACATTTTCCTTCATCTTTTATTTGGGGGTGGGGGAGTGTATTTTATGGTACAAAAAATATGGTAGTTCTAGTTCTGTCCATTGAAGCATTTGTAACCAGGATGGGAAAACTGAAGGGAAGGAATGAAGAGAGAAGAAATAGAAGAGAAGAAATTAGTGCCTTGATTTGTAAAGCTTGATCTTCCTTTGAAGGAAAGTAGTGATAGGTTCCTCCTGGCTTCCTGCCCATGAACCCCAAAAGCTCAGCTCTGTGCCCAGTGCACCCTGCCTCCAACACAGCTCTTTCCTCCCTGCAGTACAGTCTCTGCCTCAAAAAAAAAAAAAAAAAAAAAAAGTGTCCCGGACCACTTTCACCCAATCCCAGCTGGGCTGAGATATCTTATGACCCTAGCGACAAAGGTTTCCCCGGCAGGGCCAGGATAAGGCTAGCTCATGGTTTGGCACATGAGGGTAGCATGGAGTCTCTACACAGCTGTGTTTCTGGAGGGCCTTAGGACACACCCACTGCTCCCCAGGGGAGCTCTGAGAGTTCAGCCTCAAACTCTCTTCAGAGTCACAAACTCTCTCTCCATGGCCTCAAACTATCTCCAAAGCCTCAAATCTCTCCACGGCCTCAAATCCTTTCCCCACACCCTCAAACCCTCTCTGCAGCCTCAAACTCTTTCTCCAGAGCCCCCAATACTCTCTCCACAGCCTTAAATTTTCTCCTCAGCCTCAAGCCTTCCCTCTACAGACTCAAACCTCCCTACAGCCCCAAACCCTCTCCACAGCCTCAAACTCTTTCTCCATGGCCTCAACCTCTCTTTACAGCCTCAAACTCTCTTCACAACCTCAAATATTTTCTATAGCCTCAAACTCTCTTGCCAGAGACACAAGCTCTTTCTCCACATCATCAAATTGTCTCCGCAGCCTCAGACTTTCTCTTCAAAGCCTCAAACCCTCTCCACCGACAACAGCTTGTCCCAGGACATGGACACTACAAAGAAAATAACCACCCACAGGCTGGGCAGATCTTGGGCACTTTGCATACGACAAGATTCTTTATGGTCCAACCATCCACCTACATGTGCCAACCAATAGGCACCTTTTGTAAGTGGAGGGGTATCCTGACTTGCAGTAGGGCACTCGCTTAGGTAGAGGTAAGAATGTCATGGGGAATGCTCCTTCAGGCTCTGGACATGCCAAGAACACCAGTCCTCTGGAGTCCACCAGAACATAAAACCTTTCCCACAAGGTACCTCTCAGCATGTGAGTTCATCCCCAGGGCTGAAGGTGGCTCTCACATGATGAAGGAATTAAATCATCCCAAGTTCTGTGTAGCAGCTGTGACTTGAAGCATCCACTCACCCTACATGGTTTAACTCTGTGTCCAAACAGCTGGCAAGGAGCTCTCCCTGCCAAAACAGTCTCCCAGCACAAAAACGGGGCATTGTAGAAAGGATCAGAATTATGGGAGTCCATGGAAGCATTCTGGGAGGGATAGAAGACACTGTGTGCCAGCAACCAGACCTGGATTTCCTTCAGTCTCAGACAGATGAAATAAACCCCAATTCAGGAGATTTGCCTTCCAGCTTTGCCTCTTCCAGGAAAAGGCATAAATCCCAGCCAGGTAAAGTCTCTGGTCCTGTGTGTACATGAAAACGTGCAATAAAAGTGATCAAAAGGCTTGATGTGAGACTCAAACAACAGCAATCTTGGAACAGTGCCTGGTGAGGAGGCAGCTGGGCAGGGTGAAGGGGACACTGGGGAGGCAGCTTGGCACTGGTGGACACTGGAGTGGGAACATGATCCTGGTTGGCACTGGGCTTCTTCTCTGCAGTTCGGCTCCCAGATGGCTCCCTTGGCATCACCTACCCTACTGGCAAGGCCCTAGATCTTAGGTGTTGGATTTGGGTGATGCCAGGTGATTTAGGACTGAACTCAGCAGAGCAAGTGGAAGGGATATGATGGGGGAAGCTCTGTTCTCCCCAAATTTTCCTCCAACCCTGCTGTGGGGTGGTTCAGAGCTGCAGAGCAGGATGCTACCAGTTGACGGAGTATGGGCAGTGTAGTGGCTGATGCAGGAACAGTCCCTGGATCACTGGTGGATGGGGCAGGAGAATGGGCAATAGCCCAGATGTGTCTTGCTGGCCAGAATTAGTGGTGCAGGGTGCAACCAAGCCGACAAAGCCTGGGTGCTGCTCAGAGACTAGGAGACACAAGGTGGTAACCGTGAAGGGAGCAAACCTGAGCTCACCTGGTCCTTTCCTGAGTTCATCTGGTCCTTTCTGCCTGGCAGTGGTAAGGCCAGGGGGTAGGCAGCCACCAGGAGCATCTAAGAGCAGAAGAGGGGAGTCTGCAGGTGGGCGAAGGGCACAGCTACTGGCAATCCTCCCAGCTCCTTCTTGTAATGTTCTTCCTTCCTTTCTTCTTCTTTCCTTTTTCTTCCTTTTGTCTTACTTCCTTTCTATCTTCCTTCTATCTCCCTTCCTTCTTCCTTTATTCCTTCCAGCAGTTCGCTCTTTCTCTTTCTTTCTTTCTTTCTTTCTTTCTTTCTTTCTTTCTTTCTTTCTTTCTTTCTTTCTTTCTTTCTTTCTTTCTTTCTTTTCTTTCTTTCTTTCTTTTTTCTTTCTTTCTTTCTTTCTTTCTCTTCCTTCCTTCCTTCCTTCTTTCTTTCTTTCTTTCTCTTTCTTTCTTTTTTTCTTTCTTCTTTCTTTCTTTCCTCTTTCTTTTTTCTTTCTTTCTTCTTTCTTCTTTCTTTCTTTCCTCTTCTTTTTATTTCTTTCTTTCTTTCTCTTCCTTCCTTCCTTCCTTCCTTCTTTCTTTCTTTCTTTCTTTCTTTCTTTCTTTCTTTCTTTCTTTCTTTCTTTCTTTCTTTCTTCTTCTCTCCTTCCTCCCTCACTTAATTTCTTTCATCCTCCTTCCCTCCCTCCCTCCCTCCCTCCCTCCCTTCCTCCCTCCCTCCCTCCCTTCCTTCCTTCCTTCCTTCCTTCCTTCCTTCCTTCCTTCCTTCCTTCCTTCCTTCCTTCCTTCCTTCCTTCCTTCCTACCGTAGGTGTGCAGAGCAACTGCCTCCCAGAATCTATCCTCATGGCTGCTCACAGCAGATTCCCCTCTGACAGCCATGCAGCAGGTGACCTGAACAAATCTGGGGTTCTGAGGCTAACCCTCCCTTGCTGCTCCTCCTGGTCATATAATTTCCCTCTGGAATGTTTGCACAGGAGTCCAGGCTGGGCATCCCTTTCATCCCAAGTGGTCCAGAAATGTGTTTGGCCTCCTCTGTGACCTATCCACTTCTAGTGGCTGCACCTGCTCTATGAAACAGGTGTGTCTTCCCAGGCTGCAGCCAAGCACAGGTGTCTCTGTCCCTCAGCAGGGGCCAGGTACACCACAGTTTTGTTCGAACACAGAGTTCACCAGCTCCAAACCAAAACTATAAACAAGTCTTCCCCTTCACCCCAACAGACATTGCTTTCTAGGGTGTCAACCTCCTGTAGATCCAGCCCCTATGAGCCCAAGCCCTCTCCGGTTAAGTTCAGATGTTCATGAAAGTTCTTAAAAATCTTCATCAAACCAAGTTTGGTTCTTCATTTTAGATTCCTCAGAGCCAGCTGTGGAATTCTCTTGCCTTGACAGACCTCCCCAGAAGTGCTCCTGGTTCTGAGAGTGACTATATTTCATTGCCCTCCCAGGCTCCCTTAGCAGATAGTGAGTGATATTTTGTCATGAGCTGGCATTAAGGCATGTTTTCAACCTCCAGAGGAAGCTTGTCCATTGGCACAGAGAGCAGAACTCATGGTCCCAAGAGAGATTGGTACTATGCAGTGACCAGGTTCCTTGAGAATTTTCTTTGAAGAGTGTAGGGGCCCAGTTGCTGATGAGGGCTTACTTCAGCCAGTTTAGCAGCACCACCATGTCTAGGCAAACTCCCCTTCCCCTGCTGCCCTGAGAAACCAGACATAAAATTTCACACCCATCATTCACAAATATCACACTTGAAAAGAGACAGTTCTTGGGGCCAGAGTGATATTGCAATGGTAGGCTGTTTGCCTTGCATGTGACTGACCCAGAGAAGACCTGGGTTCGATCCATGATGTCCCATATGGTTCCCCAGGAGTAACCCCCGAGTATCACCAGTGTGGCCCCAAATCCAAAATAATAAATAGAGACAGTTTTTTGCCCATTAAAAGACCTTGGTTGGCATTATAATGCCCATCAAGCAATGGAATACCTCCCTTGGCTTTCGTTCTCAGTGCCAGTCACACTGGATTTATGTATAGAGGTTCTCACTGGACACAACACCCCCCACTTATGTAAGTTTTATAAATCTCTGCCCTCCCTGTAATATCCTGGGGGCTGTAGAGTTGAGAAATACAAAGGGCACCTCAACTGACCAGATTAGGGGGTCTCATATTCTGGCTCCCTTTTTTAGATAGTCATGGTATTCTTTGGGAGGGTTGTAAAAACCATAGAAAACACAGCAGGCAGCCCTAACTCTGTCCATGCATGCCTAAATTCAACTCTGTCGACCCGTGCCCAAATTCCACTGCCAGTTCATCCACCAACTATCTTCCCTGAAGCCTCCTCACTTGGCCACACTCTCCTCTACCTAACTCTGAAACTTTCTAGTAGGCTGTAGAACCTCCTTCTCCTGTTAGTAATCATTTCTCCAGTGTCCATACAGTCCTGGGGTATATCCCCCACATGAAGAATCAAGAGCAGGCAGGATGCAAGTGGTACAACATAAAATTTATTATAAAACTCCAGCAAATATAAATATCCAGGGGATTGCTGCAGGGGGAGGCAGGAGAGAAAAGTAAAACCAACAGGACAGCATGGAAAGAGAAGAGCCTGCCTTGGGGCAGTCACTAGACACCACGCCACCTTCTGAACAGGGTGTTGTTCCTGTTTCTGGAAGCATTTCTCAGGCACCCCCAAACACAAACACAAGGGAAAGCAGGTATGTGAGTGGCAACCTCTCTTGCTTGAGGACAGCAAGGTTTCAGGGTGGCAGGAAGAGGTTAACTGTCCCTGTCCTGTTGTTGAACCCAGGACAACATTGGAAGATAAACTTCAACAGGAATCTGGCCTCGAAATAAGTGGAAAGGGACAAGGTAACAGGACAAAGGACACCCCTAGCACCTGACATTGAAAGAAGCAGAGCACCTTAGCGAGGCTGACTTTCCCCCTTCCTTGAGGCAGAGCCAACCCCCAGAATTGAGTTCAGTTCCTCCCGGAAGGGCCCTGAGAGATAGCCTTGGTCCTTGTAGGGAAAAGCTCTTGAGTGCAAAGGGGAGACCCAGGAGCTGGTTCTGGCACTTGGTTGGCCAGCTGTCCAAGCCCTAGTGGGTGAGTGAGGCCTATTTCTTGTGTCTCTGGGTTCTTCTTTCTACAACGCATTGCACATGTGGGTCAACAGTGAATGCAGCAGCCTTTCAGCCATGATTGGGCAGGTTCACAAATTCTGCTTCTCTTCTCCAGAGCAGCCTGGCCCAAGGGTGTGTGCTCCAACTTTGGGACACCTGAATAGAGATGTATCCAGGAGCCTGGCAGAGTTTCTTCCTCAGTTGTGCACGCTGATGGCTGGGGATTCACAGATCCTTTGGGCTGAAGAGGTGTTTCCTATGTGTAGGCAGCACTGTGCTCACACAATAGATTTAGAGCAGGTCCAGCAGCACTGCTGGCCATAGAACTGATGGGCACACATGCCGTGCTGGGGCACCAGTGGGCACCAAGGGAAGAGGTCTTTGCAGAAGGTATCTGAAAGAGCCAGCCCCAAGTTAGTTGGCATCTCCTAGCCACTGTGTCTAGTCCCTCTGGCAGATGGAACTTGGTGACTCTCTGCTCGGAAGACCCCAGCAGAAGCCTTCTGGACCCTGTGGAACTATGGATGTGGCTGTTCCAAAGGCTCCTCTGGAAGGTGCCTGTGGGACTGAAGTTGGCCTTTATGGCAGCCACACACCTAACCCTGAGACCCAGAGGCCTTTCCTGGTCTTGGCTGTCTACTCTGATTCCCCAGCACAGCAAATTATTCTTTCTTCCCCACCTTCTGCCAAGAAACACCCTACAGGTAGTGGATTCTGCTAAGGGTTCAGGGTTGCCCAAAGGGTGGCCTTGCGGGCTTCTCTGACAAGTTTGACTTCACAAGTGCTTCTTTGAACACAGCAGCATGTAGCTGAGGTAGGAAAGAAATTTTGCTCTCTAGAAGCCAAACCGAAGCCAGAAAGGCCCATGGATGAATTTGGAGGGCGGGGAGAAGAGAGGGAGGGAACACTCAGGGCCAAGAGGAAACTGGAGGAGAAGGGAAGGGAGCACTTAGCCAAAAGGATGCTGAAGGAGGAGGGGCAGCCAGGAGTTCTCAGCTCTGGGGATCCCAGGCCAGCAGCACCCACTCCTAAGACACACCCCCAGGGGACTCTAAAAACTTGGACCCACAGCAGGACTCACTTGTCCTCTCAGCCACTGGGCAGAAGTGCGTGTTGCAGGCTATCGAGGCTGCAGGCTTGGACAGGAGACAGTTGGGGGCTGGCTGGCCACCCTGCAGACACTGCACAGACCGACTTCGCACACCACCCCCGCAACTGGCCGAGCACTGTGGGAAGATGGAGGAGTCAGTCATATTAGCTACTACCCCCACACCCATGTCCAGATGTTCCCTCTGCCCTAGCACCGGACAGTCTTTTTCTTGTAGGCTACATGGGAGGTGGGTCTGGAATGTTCTGGAATGAGGGTTGTTCTGATGAACTGTAGGAAAGAGGGACACATGTGGGGATGGGGGGGCATGGGGGACTAGCCTGGAAGTGGCACCTGAGTACCACCCCTCGAGTGTCTCTTGCGAGGCCCTGATGGGGACAGTTTGCCAAGTGTCCCCCACAATCTCTAAGGACCAATCTTTAAGCCCCGCCTGCACTGTTTGGGGTACTGGAGCAAGTGAGACCCAGCTTAGCTCTGAGCGTCTTTGGTAAGCATCAGCAACCCCAGAGAAGAAGGAAGTGAGGGTCCCCCTGTCAGCTGGTGGGGGACACTCACACAACTGCACAACACTCAAGGGGTTCCTCTGGGACCAGCTGCAGGCAGGAAATGGTACAGGAGCCCTTGAGATGCACAGTGAGGGATCACATAAAAAGGTGAGAAAGGGGTGAGGGAGGGCATGAGCTACTCCAGGGGGTCAGAGGCTGAAGACTTGCATAGCTAGCTGGGAGAGCCCAGTGGGGTGCAGATAAAGCAGGAGTGGGGCATGCTCAGACTTGTGGGGCAGGTTTCTCGACAGTCTCTTATTGTCTGCAGAAACCCATCCACTGCTTTCTCTGAAACCAGAGTCATGGAATCCTTCTGCTTCCCTCCAACCCTGCTGCAGATGGCACACTGAGTCACATATCCCAGGGCCCCCTGAATGGAGGGATGAATGAATGGGCAGACAGGCAGAGGGATGGATGGATAGATGGATAGACAGATGGATGGATAGACGAATGACAGATGGACTGATAGAAGGATGGATGGACAGCTGATTGGAAGGACCACAGTCCACGATCCTGGACATCTCTGTGTGGGACAAAAGTTTCTTACTTCTCTTTTGGTGAAGGACACAGGGTCTCTCAGAAAGAATCGAGTAAACTAGACACTGGCTTGAGCCCGGCAGGGTTGCTCAGAGACAAAAGGGTGGACAGGCATAGGCCCCGCCCTTCTCTCCAAACCCAGTCTAGGAAATATTGTGGGCAAATCAGTTCCTAGATGTGAAGGCAGCAAACAGGGACCAGGGTGTGTGGTCAGGTGCCCGCCAGGTCACTGGCTCTCGGGCTGGGCTGCACAGCCTGATGATGCATGTTCTCAGGCCCCCGGACCACTCTCTATCTCAGAACTGGTATGCAGCTCCTGATGTGACTCAGAATGAGAGCATAGAACTGTAAATAGCTCAGCTTCCCCCACCCATGAAGGGGGTGGTGCAGGTCACCCTCACAGCCAGGGCTGGGCCGAGCCTTCCTTGGGTCTGCTGTTCTGCTGGGTGAGAAAGCCCAGGTCAGCCACTGCCTTCCCAGTATAATGGATACGGGACAATGGATGCAGGTTCTGGGACTGTGATTTGTGATGGTGGATCCCTTTGATCTCTGGTGGGTAAAGGAGTCAAGGAGTGGGTAAGTACCTCTAAAGCCACACCTACCTGCCTGGCATGGGTGCCCCTCAATACAAATAATGCAAACCACAGTGAGTGTCTAAAGGAGAGAGAGAGAGAGAGAGAGAGAGAGAGAGAGAGAGAGAGAGAGAGAGAGAGAGAGAGAGAGAGAGAGAGAGAGAGAGAGAGAGAGAGAGAGAGAGAGAGAGAGAGAGAGAGAGAGAGAGAGACTATCCCAGGGGCAGACAGAAGGGAACACTGGAAGGAAACTGGGGACATTGGTGGCAGAGGGGCAGGAAGCAGTGGCAGTGTGCCCTGGTGAAGGTGCAGCATATTGCACGACAGAAACTCTCATAAATTTTGTCTGTGTGAAAAAAAGCTAACTACACTATTAACAACCTTCCAAACACAGTGTTTAAATTAAGTAATCAAAACAATAAAAACAACAACAACAAAGCCACACATTGTTCTATTGCTGACACTTTGGAAAAGTTTCCAAGTACTTTTCTCAGTCACTTACACCCAGTTCACTTTACCAATACACATTATGTCTCATTTGCTGTAAGTGACATTCCTGAGAGAAATTACTCCCCCCACCACCCCAGCCTGTGCAAGGAACTGTCATCATCTGCTCCTCCAGGACCATCTTATCCTGGATCAACTGAGTCTGCAGCAACCACATCCTACAACAGATGGTTACTCTGCCCTTCCTAGGACAGTCCTAGGCTACTGTGGACTCTGGGGGTAGAAAAGCTTCCCAAAAAGTCACTGTCCCAGCAGCACTCACTCTCATATCCCTGCACTCTGGGACTTGGCTCAGAGTCTGCACTGCCCCAACCTGGCCCAGTCTGTGGGGCTCAGAGACCGCATGTCCACCTGTCCTTCTACCCTCATCAAAGTCCATTGACCTCCCTCGTGCCCCCCATAGTCTGAAGGTCAGAAGCTTCCTCCTCCTACAAGGTGTAGACAAGGATCCAGTCACCCTATTAGTGAGCATGCAGGGCACTCAGCCTCTACAGGGCATCCTGCACAGCTCAGAGGAGAGGTCCTGGCATCCCCAGGCTCAGTGCACTCAGACTTGTGCATCAAGGCAGCAGGAACAGGAGGGAGAGGGGGACAGAGGGCAGAGCGGCTTCAGAGAAACCGGGGAACAGAGAGGGGGACACCAGAAATACTGAATGTTATGATGATGGGGAGGGAGCCTCTGGACACCGGGATTAGGGGCTAGGGGCTAGGTTAATCCTGCTGCCCTCACAGCACTGGGCAGGCTCTACGCCTGTTCTGAAGTGGATGCCCACTTCTCCCATCTGTGCTCTGAGTTCCAGACCCCACATCACCTCTGTACCCCAACCATATACATTCTGAGTTGTACCCAAATTAATTATTAAGCTTAACTTTGCACCCAGCAGAGGCCCTGAATGATGTATTATTTTTAGAGACCATGGAAAGCCATAACTATAGTAGTAGCAAAGGGGACCTTCAGGACTTGGGTGTGGGTTAGGGGACACAGACACTCCCCTGAGACACCACAGTCTTACCTGAGACCAGGGTGAGGTGTGCCAGGTGGCCAGCAGGGGCCCCGCATCCTGGGGAGGTGGAGGACAAGGGCCTGTGCTGCAAGCCCGGCCCAGCTCCAGGGCAGGGGGCACCAGGTGCCAGCAATGCTTGGGTGGCAGCTCACGGTACTGCCCGGACACCTGCTTCTCGGCACACCAGAGCACTCGTTGCTGTGAGCCCAAAGCACAGGATGAAGAGCACTGGAGGGAGAGCGAGGCAGGTGTGACCATGGGGCTGGGGTGCAGACAGCTTCCCCTGAGTGAGTGAAGGAGTGGAACAGAGAAAGAGTGAGAGTGAGAAAAGCAAGAGTGAGTAAAAGTGAGAGAGCGAAAGTGAGACTGAAAGCCATTCTGCCAGCCTGATTGGGTACCTGGGCTAATAGGACAGACACTGCACTGCCAGTTCAGAGGGAAGAGTGCATGTATATGTGTGCCTGGGTACAACTGTCCTTTGTGTCACGAATGTGTGTCTGTCAGTGTGTGTCCATGCTCATCCTGAAAGGGACTGACTCTTCACAGTGTGGTAGAGGCTGGGAGTGGGAGTGAGGGGTCTGGGGAGCATCAGCTGCTGGAAGTGGGGTCATGGGAGCATTTCATGGCAGGGAGTAGGTTCCAAGAACACACAACTGCTGAGAGAGGGAGTATAGGGAACATTGAGCTTCTGAGAGTGGAGATCAGGGGAGCACCCGGCTGCTGGGAGTCAGGCTTCAGGGATCATCCCGCTGCTGAGAGTGAGAGATCCACCCTTATCCACCTCAGCGGACCAGCATGTGCGCTGTCCTGGAATTGGGTCTGAAAATGGCCCTGCCCTTCTCCCCTCACCCCCTCACGGAAGCTGCCTGTCAGGGCCAGGAGTTCCCAGCACTCCAGGACTAGTGGTCCATACGCAAAGACTCTTCTCCCGACTCTGCTCAGAGGACAACCCTGGAGGAAGCTGCAGGGTGTGACTCCAAAGGAAATGTGGAGGAGATGCCTGAGCAGTGCTCAGTGAATAGCAGTGGCTGGGCTGCAGTCTCAGGAAGGGGTCGAGGGGGAGAAGGGAGAGAAGGAAGCAGGGACACCAGGTGCACAGGACAGCCTGAAGCAGTGGGGGACTAAGGTGGCTGGTTTCTGTCTGGGTTCTGACTACTGAGCTGGGCCAGCTACGCCTACCTGTGACCTCCTTCTATCCTGGACTAGCCCCACCTTCTACCTGGGACTAGAATCACCTCCCACCTGGATCAGACCCACCTTTTACCTGGGACCAGCCCTGTGTCCTACCTAAGACTAGTCAAGTCTCCTACCTGGAACCAGCCCCACCTTCTACCTGGGACCAGCCCCGCCTCCTACCTGGGACTAGCCCAATACCCTTGGGACCTGCCAGCATCTCACCTGAGACCAGGCCGACACCAGCCACTGCAACTTCTTCGGCTTGATGCAACGCCTGCGCAGACAAGGCTCGTGGGTGCTGGGTTTGGGCTTTGGGGCACAGAGGGACTCAGACAGCACCAGGTCCTTGGCTGCGGGGTCGCTGCTCCTGCAAGCCACGCTCCGATTTTTCAGACCCTTCCCGCAGATTCGCGAGCACTGTGCAGGAGAGGGCGGTCAGCTCCCGCTGGGAAGGCTCTGGATGGGCTCCGCGCACTAGGCCTAGACAGTGGGCGTGTTCCAGGAGGCCCCTGGCAACTCTCAGGCCGGTCCTCTTACCTCTGTCCAGGGCCCAGTGCTCCAGGTGGGCGGGCAGCTGCGCACTTGACAGGCCTGTCTGCGGGAGGGCACGGGCAGCGGGCACAGGCCCTCAGGGAGCCAAAGGGCGCGGTGCTGGGCCTGGCGCACACACTGCACGGGGCGGCTCTGGGTGCCTCGGCCACAAGTCAGGCTGCAGGAGCTCCAGTTCCCCAGAGACCAGCTGTTGGGGGGACACAGGGAGGTGCGGGTCAGGCCTCTGTATCCCGCTGCCACGCTGCTGCCTATGGCCATGGGTCCATCCCGACCCTGTCCTGCAGCCCAGCCTCCACCTGAAGAGCCTCCTGCAACCAGCCAATGAGACTGGACTAATAGCCAGGCCCTGTGTCCCGTGTCCCCAGACAGCCCCCTCACAGACACCCACGACCCAAGCAAAGTCCAGATGTAGAGCTTCTCAGGATGTGTCCTCAAAAGGGAGAGAAAGAAGGGGGTGGAGTGAGAGAGCATAAAAGCGAGCTAGAGGAAAGATAGAGGGAGGGAGGGAAAGACACAGAGAAAGAGCAAGCAAGGTAGAGAGAAGAGAGATGAGAGGAGAGAGAAAGAGCAAAAGAGCGGGAGAGGAGGAGAGAGAGAAAGGGAGGGAACAAGAGAAAGAAGAGAGAGGTGTCTTCCATAGAGGCAAGGGGAGAGGGAGAGAGGGAAACTGGGAACATCGTCGGTGGTGGGAAATGTGCACTGATAAAGGGCGTTGACATGGACATGTATGACTGAAACTCAATCATGAAACAAGTTTGTGACTGAGTATCTCATGGTGATTCCAGTAAAAAATTAATTTTATTTAAAAAATAACTGTAGCAAGTCAGCCCCTGAAGAGGTTGACTGATGGAGGGATGGAGGATGAGGTCTTTCCCTTCCAGCTCGGAGCACGCGTCTGCCACCCTGTCTAGCCAACGGCTTTATTCGGTGGACAAGACTGAAGTCCAAAGACTCAGCTTCAGTTTCAGCCAAAAAGCCCTGGCCTTCCACAGACTCTTGTTTTTATCCACCAGAATCAGGTACCACCCAATGGTGGGATCAGATACCAACCAATGGTGGAAGCAGAATCAGGTACTACCCTAGGGTGGGGTCAGAATGCCAGGTCACACCCTAGGGTAGGGCACAATCACCAATCAGTTTAGGGTGAGTAACATAGTAATCCCCTAAAATATTTACATACACAACAAATAACCATTTAAAAAATAATTGTGAAGGTCACCAAAGTTATAAACAAGATATTGTATGAGAAAAAGTGCTTGTTCAAATAAAGGTATTTTCAAAAATAAATTAAAAACTACTCTTTTGGGGGGAGTGGAACTTGGCCACACCCAACAGTACTCAGGGATGACTCTTAGCTCTGTGATCAGGAATCACACCTGGCCATGTCGGGGGACCTTACATCGTGCCCAGGCTTGGTCATGGAGATAGTAGTGAATTGGTTGCACTGTGTGCAAAGGTCCCTCTTCTCCAGCCTTCACCTAGCAGCAAGAGCTGTTCCCAGTGGGCGTGAGGCCTTACTTTTTGCCTTCGGGGACAATTCCATAGGCTGTTGGTCAGATTATGTTCCAGCATACAGCTGCTCCCTAACCCTGCCTGCTGGTCTTATCTCGTGTCACCCTGATCCACCATACCTCCAAACAACAACAACAACAATAGCAAACACCTTCCCCCCACTTTTTTTTTGCAACATACAGACTTCATTAACAAACTGCCACAGAACAATAACAGTAATTAGAAGCCAGTTTTATAAGGTTTGTTAAGGACTAACTCTGAAATGTGTTCGCTATCACTGTATGAAGAGTTTGTTAAAACGACAGTGAAGCAAAATCAGGCTAAGGATGTGGTTTAACTATAGCTCCTCCCCCAGCCATACCCCCAAACAACAAAAAAAGAAAATTAAGTCAGTACATAGATGATAAACAACAGGAACTCTCCAAATTAGTGTCTAAACACAACATTTTAAAGAAAATAACACCATGTTGCTTCAAGGATAATTTATTAATGTAAGAGTGAGCATTGCATATTACTGTGTATCAGCACATCCCCCTTTCTATATATCCATACATCTTTTGTTTTTGTTTGTTTGTTGTTGTTTTTGTTTTTGTTTTTGAGTCACACCCAGCAGTGTTCTGGAGTTACTTTTGGCTCTGCGCTCAGAGATCACTCCTGGCAGGTTCAGGGGATCATATGGGATGCTGGGAATTGAACCCAGATTGTCCTGTGTTGCCAGTGTGCAAGGCAAATGCCCTTCCACTGTGCTATTGCTTTGGCCCCTACATCTTGAACATCATTGATTTCAATAACAAAATCCATTTCTAGGGTCATAGAAATAGTATAGTGGATAAGGGATTTGTCTTGTACACAGTCAACCAGGTTCAATCCCTAGACTATATATATTTCCTTGGGTACTAACAGGATTGGTCCTTGAGCCTGGAGCCAGGAATAAGCTCTGAGTACATCCAGTGAAACCCCTTTCCTTGGGGGCAAATATGCCATGTGGACCAAACATCAGGAATGTTTGACTCAGATCCTAAATTACTACTGCTGTGAAACTGTCCAGCCCAACACAGAACACTCATTTCTTCCTGTCCCAGCTCCTGAGAGTGACTTCATGCACATAGATTATTCCAGTCATTCCAAATACCCCATGAATCAATTCTCCATTTTCCTTCTCACAAGATACACAGAATCACATAGTCTCTCTCACACACATGCACACATAATCCCTCACACCCACCAAAACATAGCCTCTCACATACACTCACTCGTAGTTCTTCACACACTCATTCACCATACACATAGCCTCCAAACTCAGTTCTCCTATTCACACAGGACACACACACAGAGTCTCTAACACACATTCACACACTCCTAAATATCCACACATAATACCATATACATGGCCACAAGCTCATAGAGATACACACTTGTTCACATGCCACACAAAGCTTCCCCCACACTTACTCATACCTCACACAACCCTCATACCCTCACACACCCTCAGGCACACACACACACACATACACACACACACACATATTTGTCCATGGTCAAAACCAAGGAAAGCAGAGAGAAGAGGGAGCCTCTGGGTTACAACTAAAGAGAGACCCAGTGACTGGGACAGAGCAGTCCGGCCACCAGGACACGGGTGAGGAGGATCAGCAGTTTCCAGATTAGGGACATGTACTGGACAGAGAATGGTGTAGGGACAATTCTGCCCATCGTACTCAAAGAGAGTAGATGGCGAGGGACAGGAGTCAGACACCAGTCATGGCATCAAGGCATGAGTGACACTGTGCCTGGGTGAGGAGTGAGTCTGCTCACTGAGGAGGGACCTGCAGTGCCTACTTACAGTCCACAATAAACCCCAAATTCTAATCTGCTGTTTGTATGCAAATCTTTCCCACACTGGCCAACTCTATGAGCTCAGGACTAAACCCACTTCCACACACCAGGACAAAATATGAGAGAAAGGGCCCAGAGGTGGAGGAGCAATGAAGAGCAGGAAGCAGCTCCCCAAGACCCCCCCACATTCCCAGGGTTTTTGCCCTGACCTGAATCTCCTGAGCACCCCTGATCGGCAGCTCAAGGCTGCTCCCCCAGGAAGTGGTGAGCAAACACGGGGAAGTCTTTAGATATGAGGGTCCTAGGTTCTAGGACCTGCAATGCTCCTTACCTGGGAGGACAGGGGGACACCCTGCAGGGCACCATGCCTGTCAAGGGCCGCAGTGCGGGGTTGCAGAAGGACATGTTCACGGGAACCCTCAGGTCTCGGTAGCAGTGTTCTCGTGTGGTCTGGTATCCTGTGCAAGGGAAACTGAGTCAAGAGGCTGCTCGGGGTGAGCCATGTTATCAGCCTCCACTTGTAGCTTTCTTGGACTTGGCTGAGTCCAGGCCTTGGGACCCTGTAAAAACCCTTTCTACCAGCCCTCAAGATATGCAAGCAGGAGCATCCTTGTCACTAGGGCCCTCGAAACCATCACTGTTTCCAATAAGCCCCGCCCAGCATGAATCCCAGCTGTGCTGTGGCCCTGGGGCTTTGCTTTCTCCACCAAGGCATGCAGCATCTGAGTCCAGAGCTGGCTAACTCCCTCATCTCCCAGGCACCCCAGAACCAGGCATCCCAGATAGAGGGAGTGGATGGTCCTTGCAGACACCCAGAGGTGCCCAGGGGTGACTCAATTTGAACCACATCAGGCATTTGGGGGGACATCTTTGTCTGACCTGAAAGCTAACCCAACCCAGAGCTGGAAATTACTTACCCCCTCCACAGGACACAGAACATTCAGATCGGACGAGGACCCATGAATAGCTGGGCTGGGCATGAGGTTTTCCTCCTGCTGACCGGGGCACTGAGTACTCCCAGCCAATGCCTGGATTTCGGCCCTGAACTAACAGCTGCCGGAAGAGGAAAAAAGAGGAAAATACAGAGGGGGAGGAGATAGACAGGACAATAAAATGACAAAAGAATAGCAGCCAGGATTCATCACTAAGTCACCTGTGGGATTACGGGATTTGTCTGTTTCTACCTCAATCATTTCTGCATTGTTACTCATTGGATGGAATGTAGAGAGAGCCTTAGCCAGGTATGAAAACAGGATGATCCCACCTTTCAGGTGTGATGCTTTCCCTCAGATAAAAGGCTTGGTTGGAAAGGAATAAAGCTTTTTTGCCCTTTTGTTTTCCAAGCTCCAGGAAGTGGCCTGGAGTGTTGGCCAGCTAATGGGACCATATGGTAACATGGAGAACTCTTCCAAAACCATTTCTCATTACGTATGTGTGTGTGTGTTTGTGTGTGTGAGAGAGAGAATTATTTTCCAGACCACATTCTGACTCCAGACCCATGTCTAACAGTGTTCCAGGGTTAGAATCCAAGAAATTAATTCAATAGTCACCCACTGGCCATGTCACTCACTGTCCATATTATCTACTGTCCACATCACTCACTGCTCATGATACTCACTGTCCATGCTGTCAAACTCCCATGAGCTTTCTAATCAGGAGCGAACCCTTGACTTGAACCAAACATTCTAGAACATTATGGTAGTGTGGTTGTTTGTACCAGACATGCTTGAAAATATTGACTTCTGAAGAAGGACCTTTGCAAACTCAAAAATTTTGGTTATTTGCCCCGGATTCTGTGATTGTGCACTCAGTCTTCTCTCTCTGTGAAAACTGTTACTGAGAGCACTGCCTTCTTTCTAGAAAGTTCTGTCAGCCCAAATCCCTTCTGAGACTGGTGCTGGGGACTGAAGCTTCCATTATTCATTCCCAAAGTGAGGCCTATCATGGGTGAGGCTGCTGTCAGTTAAGGCCCTGGCTTGTTTGTCCAGATTTGATGCCTAGTCACAGAAGAGACACAAGTCAACTCACTCACACTTGAACGCAGCTCTTAAATGATGTGCTGAAGATGACCTGGGGCATAAGGCTGCCTCTGGGCCTCAGTGTTGTCCTCATCAGGAACAGCTGCCCCTTCACCCTCTACATCCCACTCTATCCCTACCTCTCTCTTGGAGCATCAATACTAATAGCCAGAAAGAATGAGGCAAGCTTTGAGGATAGCACAAGGGCGTGATGGCTGGAAGAGATAGAAGGCAGACTTCCGAAGATATGATGGGAGGGAGACAGGGAGCAGCTGGGAGTATACACAGTCAGCTGTGGGCTGATAGGCACCTTTTGAAGGTGCCCAAACACTTCTTTACCTGTGCACAGACATAAGAGTCAAGAGCACTTTACTGAGTACTTGTACTCAGACCCAGAGCTGAGGGTGCTGATGTCACAGGGAGGAAAGAGAAGGAGAAAAGAAGGGCCAGACCCATGATAGATCATCTTATATACCCACATTTGCATATTTAATTTGACTGACTGTCCTCCGGGCTATATTTGCATAAAGGCATATGAGTTCATCTTATAAACCCTTAGAAGAACATGTGTTATCTGATTGGTCACCCACTCTTGTTTGCATATGCAACTAAACTAGTTGTCCCGATTGGATAGTCACAAAGGGTATACAACCAATCGGGTAGCAGAAACAACTTAAAGGCTGTATATATGTATATATATATATATGTATGTATATGTATATTTATATGTATATAAACTCAGGTCACCTGCTGCTGATGTTGTTACTAACTGGGGTTGGTGGGGAGAAGAAGGCAAAACAGAGCTGCAAGTGGTAAAAGGAGAGCAGAGAAGGACAAGGGACAATCATTAGGGTTGCTCATTAGGACATGGGGCTTCGTCTTTCGTCTTACAGGTGCAGCCTGTAAAGATTTACCTACATGAGCTGTTAAATTCTGAGCTTTCTTACAAAATCCCTGTGGTGGTCAGCTGATCTTACATGCCAGCCACAAGAGCCCAGAGCAGACTGTACCTTGCCTGTTTTCCTTAGAGCTCACAAGAAGAAAATTGTTTGCACAGAGGAAGTGTAAGAAAATGGCTTGTATGGAGGAAGTAGCTTGCCTCAAGGAAATGGCATGTACTGAGAAAGGCCAGAAATCAGCACTAGTTGAAAAACATGTGCACATATAATTTTTCCTTATGCACATATAATTTTGTAAACTTGGAATCAGAATATTATCCAAGCAACTCACTGCTGTTCTATGTGTACACTAACAGGCTTTGCCTCTAATACACTGATTGCAAGGGCCAGAGCAATGCAAGAGCCATGAACCTGCAAAGACACTCCCAGACCATGGGGCAGACACTCACCTCCACAATCAGTGTTTCATTGGTAGGTCCTGGGGCTTTCAAGCTCTCCCGCTCCTTGTCAGACCTCCTGTACTCGAAGGTAGTGCCTGAAAACTTGTAGCAACCAGGCCAGTCCACTGCCCACTGTCCATTAAGGTGATACCGATAGAGGGCATTGCGCACAGCAAGGTAGGAGCTGGATGCATTCACTTCATGGACTCGGATGTTCCGAGCACCTGCTGGGATTGTGAGCACTGTGTAATACTCTGGGATGGAAGGAATGGGAGGAAGAGGGTGTGGTGAGTGAGTCACCCAGAGCACATTCAGTGGACCCCCAAACCTGAACTCAGAAGCCAGCCTTTGGATGCCAGAGATGATCTATCTTGGTTATCAGCCATATCGGGGCAAAGTATATGGTAAATTTTTTTGTTTTTGTTTTTGGGCCACACCTGGTGGTGCTGCTCATTGGTTACTCCTGGCTCTGTGCTCAGAAATCACTCCTGACAAGCTCTTGGGACATATAGGATGCCAGAGATCAAATCTGGTTGCCTGTATGCAAAACAAATGCCCTGCCCACTGTGCTACTGCTCCAGCTCCGGCTCCAGTACTTGGTAAGTTTTTTGATTCCAAGACTTCTAGTTCACATCCCTTATCAACTATTGCCTGTTAAATCTAAATTTTGAGGGGGGAGGGGAAAATCCAGCGCTGCTCTGGGACTCTGAGCCTCCTCCACTTCCCCTCCAAAATTCCCATCTCCATCTCCCCAATTCGCCCGGACTCGCTTTCACACTCACTGTGCTTGGGGAGCTGTTTGATGTAGAGACCCTTGTGGGTGACGCACTCTGAGTTATTTCCTTTGCAAATGCCACAAGAGTCTTCCACAGCATCTGACCCCAGTACATTGTCACAGCCCACTTTCTGGGGCCCCAGAAGTCAGAGAGCATTCATGGAAGAGAAGACAAGACGTGCCAGGTCATACATCAGTTGTGAGAAGTCACTACCTCCCTATTCCAAGTGAGAAGTGGCCAGAGGAGGTTAGCGAAGCTCCCTTGGGTGCCCAGCAGCAGCACAGCCTGGTCAATAGGCTGCTTCTGAGATCAGCTCAGTGGAGGAAGCCAGGCATGTGTCTCTCTCTGCTGCAACACTTTTGCAGATGAGCCCCAGGGGATGGATGTCAGTGTGCGAGGCAGGAGAATGAGGAGGATTCTGAGCTACATCCTGCCAACCTGGGGCCCCACTGAAAAAGGCTGCTTGGTTCCAGAATCAGCAGCAGTGCAGCTACAGAGATGTGCCATGAGCACAAGGAAATAGATTTGGTTGGGAATTATGTGAAAGGAGCAAGTTTGTGGACTGAAACTAAAGATCCTTATCTTCTTCCTTCGTTCTCTCCTTTCTTTTCCTTCCTTCCTTCCTTCCTTCCTTCCTTCCTTCCTTCCTTCCTTCCTTCCTTCCTTCCTTCCTTCCTTCCTTCCTTCCTTCCTCCCTCCCTCCCTCCCTCCCTCCCTCCCTCCCTCCCTCCCTCCCTCCCTCCCTTCCTTCCTTCCTTCCTTCCTTCCTTCCTTCCTTCCTTCCTTCCTTCCTTCCTTCCTTCCTTCCTTCCTTCCTTCCTCCTTCCTTTCTCCTTCCTTCCTTCCTTCCTCCCTCCCTCCCTCCCTCCCTTTCTCCTTCCTTCCTTCCTTCCTCCTTCCTTTCTCCTTCCTTCCTTCCTTCCTTCCTTCCTCCCTCCCTCCCTCCCTCCCTCCCCCCCCTCTCTCTCTCTCTTTCTTTCTTTCTTTCTTTCTTTCTTTCTTTCTTTCTTTCTTTCTTTCTTTCTTTCTTTCTTTCTTTCTTTCTTTCTTTCTTTCTTTCTTTCTTTCTTTCTTTCTTTCTTTCTTTCTTTCTTTCTCCTTCCTTCATTTCTTCCTTCCTTTCTTGTCTTGGGGGGCCGTATGGGAGGCCAGGGGTTTGAACCCGGCTCAAATGCATACTAGGCAAATGCCCTCTCAGCTGTGCTATCACTCAGGTTCCAATACTCTTCTAACTCATCATTTCAAGCCTCCTCCAAGGGCCCTGCAACCCCACCCCATCCCAATTCTCCAGCTAGAGGGAACCATCTCAATCCTCCTCTGCCCCATCTCCCCACACTTCATTGAAACCCACACACCATGTCCCCTAAGACATTCTCCAACCCTTCTCACCCCCACAGGCTGGTGCATGCTTCGGAAGGGCTGCAGATTGCACCTTAGCTTCCTAGAGCCCCTAATGCCAGCTGCCTGGGGAGGTTGGTGAGTGAAGGAACAGTCATCATTACCTCACATCTACCATCCACACAAACATTCCGGCTATTCTCTGAGCAAGGGGTCCCGTCTTGGACTTGATTTGATAAGGAAAAGAAGAAATCAAATCCTTCTGCAATGCAGTAGAGTTTGCATAAGTCCTGATCTTGAAAAGAAACACACACACAAACACAAATAAGAAAGGCATGTAAGCTCTGGTGGTGAGCTTGCTCTCACTTTGACTTTTTATTATTTTGCTCATTAAATAATTCCCCAAAATAATACATTACAGAGATATTTTTCATGGCCACTTCACACTACTTTGTTTTTCCCTGTAATTTTAATGAGATTCAAACTCCACTGTGAATGCCCTCTCCAACATATCCTTTTTTTTCTTCCCTCCAACATGTCTTTTTTTGCTTTGAGTTCTTTACATGAAGGCTGGCTCAGAAATATTCAATAAATATTTGCAGATTCCAAATACAACCCAACTATCCAACTCTTCACTGTATAGCTAACTCATCTTGTGGAAATGCAAATAGTTAGTAGCATTTTGTAATCAGAGATAAAATTCTTATAAAGATCAATTGATAAAAAATGAAAGAATTATCACCTTTCTAAATGGCCTATGCATTTGGTAAACTATATAATAATACAAAACTGATAAAGATCACATTTGATGAAACAAGTACTCAAAAGGAATTGATTTTCATTTTAGATAAAATTTCCAAAGATTTTTTTCTAACTATTAGGAATTTTCAATAATGGGGTAGGGTGGGGGCCTACAGTGTTCTTATATACTTAGACTGGGAGATCATATTCACTAACTAAATAATATTTGCCAGAAATTTACGGTTTCAATAAACTCCAGTGGGAAACTTATTTCCTCTTGGTTCTTTCAAGGTGACCAAGGATAACATGATGAAAACTTATGATAAAAACTTTGCCTTAGTTCATTTTCTCAGTAGCAACCTCTTCTAAACTTATTTTATTATGAGGAATAAGCAACACAGAATGATTCTAAAAAGCAAACTTTGTCTTAGATTCCACGATTGATGAATTTATTTACTGAAGATAACCAGAACCAGGAATTACACCCACATTTTGGACCCCAATTTCAGTGTGCTTCAAATGGTTTTCTCCTGTCTCCTTCTCTCTGGTGTAATTATTTTGAGTTTAGGAGTGAAAACATCTCAAAAAATTGCTTTGTGTGAAATTTCTTATTATTTTCCTTTGAGAATTCACTGACTTCAAAGAATTCTCCCATCAAAATAGTCCATTTGTGGAGACAACAAAATATGTATTAGATGAAAGTAGCCAATGAATCTACTTTTCAAACACTGTTCAGACAATAGTCCTAGTTTCACAGAGTAAAACACTTGAGTGTCTGCAAATTGATCTACAAATGATACCACTTTAAATACTATGCCCCAGTTATTATATTCATAAGAAGCATCCATATTTCTTTCCAGCTTAAGAGTAGAACCTTACCTACAGAATAAATAAAATTCTTGGTCTATAGTTCTTGCTTAAAATATTCTGAATAGCATTCTGAATAGGTATTCTGAATAGTATACAAGAAAATCACCCAATTTTCCAAAAGATACCAAGTTTTTTCTCTTATTCTTGGGTAAACGTCTCCAGCTGATGGCTAAAAATTTGCAATGACATTTGTAAAAATTGTATAGCTACCAATGCAACATCTATTTGGCAAAATTTGTTCTTTTTTTTTTTGTAGTTGTGTATGCTAATCACCTTAAGCTTACACCCTGTTTTTTTGTTTGTTTGTTTGTTTTTTGTTTTTTTTGGGCCACACCCGGCGATGCTCAGGGGTTACTCCTGGCTGTCTGCTCAGAAATAGCTCCTGGCAGGCACGGGGGACCATATGGGGCACCGGGATTCGAACCAACCACCTTCGGTCCTGGATCGGCTGCTTGCAAGGCAAAACACCGCTGTGCTATCTCTCCGGGCCCTACACCCTGTTTTAATATCCAAAGTACACACTCCGCTTTCCCTAAGTCCCTTACCTTGGTTTACTTAAACACACCTTACTCTCCCCTAATATTAATATCCCTTTCCCACTTAGTGTAGACTGAGTTACTCTGCCAAAATGGCCGGTGGATGCTTCTTTGTGAGTACTCTACTCCCTTGAGATCTGACCTTACCAGAGACTTCTACATCCAGTACTCTGACCTCACCAATGACTCTGACCTCACTTCTATATCCTGGGATCTGATTTTATCAGCATCATTTAAGATCTGGACATTTGCCAGTCCAGATTGATCCCATAGCTGGTTGTGTCTAGAGGAAATTCCAGTATAGAGGTGGCTAGAACCAGAATCCCCCAACGGGCAGACAGTCTCAAGAATAGCTATTCATGGAAACATCTGGTTGACTCTTGTCAGTCAGATATGGAAAAGCACGCACAAGGCGACCAAGGAGCTGTGCTTGCACACTCACCTGGCACCTGTGTGTAGGGCTTCCAGGTGTAAAGCCAACCACGAAACTTCTTGCTGTTGTGCTCAGCACACTGCAGGGCCCGGAAGTCCATACTGCCTTGGGGACATTGCTGATTGTTGCAAAGCTTCAGGACCCGGGTGCTGCCCTCACAAAACTTCCCTCCAGCTGACGGTCTGCAACATGGGTGTCAGTTAGAGGCCCGATGCCTCAGCAGCCTCTGGGAGAACCTGTGTGGCTGTGACAGGAGAGGAGGGGATCCCCACGAGGAAGGACACCTCTACTCTCCCAGGTTACACACAGAACTGAAGAAGCAATGATGTGGCCACTGTCTGAAATAGACCCAGATGCACAGGAAAGATGGAACTGTCTTTCCATCTGCCTGAGAGTTACTGGCCCCATACATTTCCCTTCTAACAGAAGGGCTATGTGCACCCCAAACATGGGCAGGTAAGTACACTGGGTGGGAAAATTAGCACTTGCTTATCATGTAGAATGCAAGTTCTTAGTGACTCAGCCTGTAATTGCTCCTTTTCCTGATGATTTACTACAATGCTCATGGTGCCCATGCCTTTTGTGAAACTCCTCTGGAGTTTCACAGAAAGGGGTACAGATCCAAGCACTGATGACAGCTGTTGGGTCTGTTGTGTTGCTCCTTTATGGAGGTCATTTGGCTAGGGGGTGTCTGAGTAGATGCATACTCAGTACTTCCTATAGTCCTGGACAAATCAAAATGTGATAGGAACCCAGGGACAATGGGAGTCTCCTGGGCATCAGGAGTAGGGATGTACTCACTTGGGGTTTGAGCAGAGGCGGTCTCTGTGAGACACTCCTCCTCCACAGGTCCTAGAGCAGGGTGACCAGGAGGACCAATCAGACCAGTGGCCATCGGTGGGCAGTGGGCCTCTAGCACCATACTTCACGCACTGTCCTCCACGGCACCACTGCAGAGGAAAATGGCAAAGCTTGTGTGGCTGATATGGATTGAGATGGTTCATGGCAATTTCAGTCTCAGTGGTGCTGAATTTGGTGAAACAATGGTGTGAGGTTTGCTGGGAAAAAGATTGGCAGGCCCCAATCACATCAAGAGAAGGGCCAGTAAGACCTGAAGACATCTGATGTTGGCCCAGACAGAAGTCATAAGGATTGTCTGAAGGGAAAAATAGGGTGTTGGCCCTGAACATAAGTAATCAGAACTGCCATGATCCAGGAAAAGTCACCTGACCTACCTGGATGGGAGATGGGGACATTTTAAGTTGACTAAGGACACATCATCATTTGTCTCTTCCTGCACCTTTTTTTTCATCAGAGCTATAGAATCCTGCTGCAAGCTGCTAGAGTGTGTGGCTCTGGTAGCCTCCGGGGAGATTGTCAGACCTGACCTGGGAATGCCTCTCCAATAAAGAGTCCAGCTGGTCAAATCTGTATTTGCTTCTGCCTCTTCTAGCTCACAACCTTTCCAATAGTATATATGGACAGTTTTGACACAATAGTATTGGCTGTTTTCTGCCAGAGCATGCTGAAATCAGTTTTATTTAATCTCTAAAAAAATACTCATTTTGAGAATCTGAAGGGAAAGCACTAAGATTAGTCCAAAGGAGATTAGAGTGGGGGGAGAAATGCATGTTGACATCAAACACACACACACACACACAAACACACACACTCTCTTGAGCGCATGTGTGTGTGTGTGTGTGTTTGTATGTGTGATTAAGGGATTTGTCTGTCTCTATGTTAATCAACACTCACATGATTTCTCATTGGATGGTATTCTATGAATGCAGCACCTCCAATTGGTAGTGAAACCGAATAGTCCCACCTTCTAGGTGTGACGTTCTTCCATAGGTAAAAGGTGAGGAGGGGGTGGGGGCTGAGTGATGGCACAGCAGTTAGGGCATTTACCTTGCACATAGCTGACCCAGGACAGACCACGGTTTAATTCCGGTGTCTCCCAAGCCAGGATTGATTTCTGAGCATAGCCAGGAATAACCCCTGAGCGTCACTTTTGTGTGTCCTCCCCAACAAATAAATGGCAAGGACAGAAGAGGAGGGCTCTCTTGTTCCTACAAGTATATACACTCTTAACACACTCAGATACATACATGAAATCTCTGCCTATACAAATAGTGTATAGTGAAAATCCACTGAGCAACTCTTTCTATTTTCTCTCCAACCTGCTCTGTTCTTAAGACCATACATGTGCTACTGGTCCTTCTCTCTCTCCTCACTGTCACACCCCACCATGGTCAAAGTGGTGCCAGTGAGTGTCTGTTTTCTAAACAGTGTGCTGTGTGTTTTCCACAGAGTTTTTCCACTTCTGTGTTTCCCACAGCAGTGTGTAGGGAGGACTGTCTCAGGAAATATGTCCAGTTGGAGTTGCCAGGGTGCACTATCTCTTGTAACTGGGACACCACGCCTTGTTGTTCAGAGAGAAAATACAACCCACTATCTAGCAAGAAAACCACAGTGCTCCCATTCTTGATACACATATTGATACAGATTATCAGACAGCTGGCATGTGATCCCCGTGACTGACAAATGATTGACACTTAGACATGGTTGAACTGGCTTGATGGAAGAGTATTTAAGAAGAAGAATGGTATTTAAAGTCATACATGGGAATCTGAAAGATCTATAGCAGAGAAGGTGCTTGTCTTGAATGTGGCATACTATATTGTAGTGCTTCCATGAGCACTTCCAGGAATAAATCCTGAGCATAGAGACAGGGGTCATCCTGAGCACCTTTGGATGTGCCCCTGCCTCAAATGCATAAGCGATGAGTACCATTCACTCACTGGTTTCCTTCCATAAGCACAAGGTCAGTCTCTGTCCCTGCCTACCACACAGGGATGACAGTGATTGTTCAGCTCAAAGTGGGATATAAAGACTCCGCTCTGGAGCTCCTCAACCCCATGGAACACAGTTTCATGCATGTTCCAGTGGTGAGTGGGGTTTAATGTCCTCTCTTGTTAAACAGACTCAGGGACCACCTTCTGCCTGCCCATTAATTCCAGCTGATGAATCAGTTATCATATCAGACAGAAAAGGATTCTCCTCTGAGTGTCAGTATAAACAGACCAACTTTTGGGTTTGCAGATATACACAAGCATGTATATGAGACATTTGTGCTAAAACAAAAATGACCAGTGGGACAGTAACAACACTACAATGAGAAGGGCACTTACCTTGCATGCAGCTGACCTGGATATGATTCCAGGCACCACATATGGTTCCCCAAGCCTGCAGGAGTGAGTCCCGAGTGCAGAGTCAGGAGGAAGCCCTGAGCACTGTGTGAATGTGGATCCAAAACAAACAACAGCAAATGCCAGTGCCCAGGAGGAAGGGAGCACCAGGAGGAGTCTGGTGTCTGCAGTGTTGTCCAGGCTGAGTGCAGAGTCTTACCATGTCATGCCCACAACTGGTGCCCTCTGCTGCTGGCATGAACTTCGTCTCGCATTTTCTCCCAACCCGGTGACACCACAGGGCTTTACAGAGATCCTAAAGGGAGAAGAGACAATTAGGACTTTGAAGGGCCCATCATCTAGGATGAAATATTCCTTGGAAATTTAACAGATAAAGAAGGCCTTAAATTGGACTCTCACACCCATTTAACAGGCAGGCATGGACCTGAAGGACTCTGACTCTAAAGTTGACTCAACTTAATTCTGTCTCTGAAAGTGTATTTACAATTTATTCATCAAAAACTCAGCATGATCCTATTTTATTGATGACAAAAGGAGAGTTTATTTTATGCACATATTACAAAAATTATACTAAAATAGATAAACAATAAATCCTGGCATTTAATAGATTTTATTAAACTTAGATTTTACCTTCTCTTTTATCAATCCGTTCAAGTCTGCACCTTCATTTCCAGATTGAAAATAATTCCAAAGACTCATGACTATTCCCCATTCATACATCCATCTGCTGAGTCATCTATTCATTTACATACCCATTTTTCTATATATCCACCCATGTGTATACATGCTATATATATTCATCCCAATCATCGTATATAGATACATTTATTCAACTACCCATTCACTCATGCATTCATTATATCCACCCATTCACCTACTCATCCATCTACACACCCACCCATCATTTCACCTATCTACTCATCTACCAGTCCATCCACACATGCATGCATCTATCTTCCTAGCTATTTATGTACTTACTCATCCATTCATCCATCCATCTATCTGTCCTCATATCAAACTACTTATCCATTTATCAATACACACATGAACCAATACACAAATGCATCTGTCTAGATATCCATTTATCTGTTCATCCATTTATCTATTCATCCACCTATTCATCTATCTATCCTTCCTTCTTTCCAACCATCTAACCATCCAACCACCCATCCAACACTCATCTATCTATCAATACATACATGAATGATTCTATCTATATATCCATTTATCAATCCTCCATCCATCCATCCATCTATCCAACCTTCCATCCATTCATTCACTTAACCTTCCATCCATCCATTCATTCATCCACCAACTGATTCATTTATGCATTATCCTCAAAGCTTTGATAGTGGTGCTGAATATGCAGGGATATTGCTGAATAGAAAGTGCCATAGAAAATATGACTCAGCCCCGCCCTATCAAGTATGTTCTCTAAGAGGAAACAATTCCATGAATCACCTTATGATGCCCAAAGTAAGAGAAGGGGCTTTTCCTTGTGGATTAAGGAAGGAGCCACAGATGTGAAATGGAAGCCACTTTCTGAGCTCCAGAAATTGAAGGATGATGTTCAAGAAAGAGGCAGTGATGAAGGGTCTGTTCCAAGAAAGAAAGCCCTAAGATTGATGAGAATGGAATATAACAAAGTCTGAGACCTACACTTTTATTTTATTTCACAGCCTTAGATCCCAAAAGAGCTTGAGTGACATGACCTTCTGGGATGTCGATCACAGCTTCAACTGCATGTCACAAAACCCTTTCATCAATGGTCTGAATGACTCTCTTGTGGTTTTGAACAAGAACTGCATTATCTTCAGAAACAAAAAAAATTCTGGGGCTACCTGTTCCATGAGGATCAGGCACCCAGCAGAGCTGGAACTCGGTAGAAAGGCATTTTGATGTCTTGTTCCATGATATTGTATGGTTCTTAATTCCATGAGGCAAGAGGTGGAATTGGAGGTAGTTTGGGGAGGTGGCTTTATTATCACAAATTCCGGTTGATTTCACCTTCAGGAATGATATTTCACACCTCTTCCCTACCTTTAGTGACCACACATTTCCAAGTCCAGGTATTATATTTTTCTCTGCTTGCATTGCTCACTAATGCATGAATCAATCAGCTTCAGGCAGTTGGCCATTAAAAACAAACTGTCCATATATGAATTTGAGGACTGTGGTCTGGAGTCTCAGAACTTCCATGTTATTGTGTTCAGTTGCCATCTTTGTTTCATTAACATGTTGATGCTGGGACTGCAATTTGTACTACTAAAACCATAGTCAAGTGTGATCCACTGGTAGTACATACCTGTGTCAACCTACTAAGCCTCACATGTGAGTGAGTAAAGCCCAGGGTTACTAGCTGCAGATAGCTCTGGGCTGGGAGTTAACTTCCTCCTGGCTTGTGTCTTTGTCAGCAGATTGCCAGCCATGAGCAAGGTGAGAACATAGACCCTGGAAGACTTAACATAGGTCAGATCGGCACTTACATATTATACCTGGAAGACTACAAGGGTCCTTACAGACACAAGCCAGTGTCTAGGACTCACAAAAGGGTCTCAGGAAGTACCTGGAGGGCATAATCCCAGGTGATACACAGGTCCTGCCACACCAGTTCATGTCCCATGTGGGCACCATGTGGCATCAGCACTGGTGGGAAGGGCAAGGTGGGTGGGCATGGATGCTCCTGAGTGGGGTGCAAGAAAGCCCATGGAGGTCTGGATCACTCAGACTTGTGCTACAGGAGTCCTAGGGTGCAGTTAGAGAGGAGAGGCATCTGTACATGCAGGAGTGAGTGGGAAAGAGAGAGGTGTGCTCCCCCTAGAATCACACAAGTTCTTTGGAGTGCTGATGAAAGCATCTTCCCAATCCCCCAGCACTACCAGTTGTCCAACACACCACTCCAAAACAAAGACTCAACTATGGAGTACCTCAGTAGAATGGCAATGCATCATCTTAAGAACCCAGCACTCCGAAGATGCAGAAAGGCTTAAGAACTCGTTGCAGGAAGAAGACTATGGAGAGGATATCTGGACCAAGATGGTTGGTGAAACTCTTCCTAAGGACAAACCCCTTGGGATCAGGCTGCCCCAAAATAGCTCAGCTACACTAAGTAGCTCCTCCACACTTGGTGGTGTATGGCAGCCCACTTGAAAACCCCCATTTCATTTTATTCTCTGCAGGAATCAGTCACAGAGTGAGAGGATTTGAGAAAAATCACAGACTTTATGTTTCAGCCTATGAACAAGCAAGTAACCCTTTAGGTGTCCATGTTCTTGCCTTTCAATCTAACCCTGCTGCTTTTTCTCCTGGAATACAAGTGGAGACTCTAGTACTTCAAAGACTTAGAAAGAAAATGAAACACAGCTACAAACCACTCCCCAGAATCACCAACATCCTTTCATCTCCCTCGGATTTAGCAGCTACCTTCTGACCAGCAGGCACAGCAGTTGCATGAAGGCATTGATTGCCTTGGTCGTTCATTTCATGCTTAATGAAACTTCAGGCTTCTCTTGGAACAAAGACTCTATTAAATCATGGTTCTAAGGCCAGAGGCTGGAATGTAGGGCTTGCTCCATTGGGGGTGGGGAGCCCTTCAATTCAATAATAGGCCCAGGACATTCAGGTGATCAAGTTTTAAAGGACTGAGGCATCTGAATTCTGGGCTGCAGAGCCAGGACCACCATGCTGAAAAGGTGGGACCAGAAGGCAGTAGAGACCATAGTGAACTGATTGATTAGTCCTTGGACCCTGAGAACAGAAGCTCCGCATTTGCTCCTCTGGGGTGAAGGCCTGAACACTGTTTCCAGAATAAGCACATAGACCCTGGGGGACTCGACATTGGTCTGAGCAGCATTTAGAGATCAGAGCTGTAACTTCCCAACTCTTAACTTCAGAGCAACATGCATAGAGACAAGCTGCCTGGGAGAGCTCAACATGGTCACTACATGGGACATCTTCAGGTGACAGGTCAGGAAACTTAGCCACATTTCATGGTGACACAAGTTCTACTGATTTACCTCAGGCTGTCTATATCAAACCACCCACAGGGCCCTACAGAATGGCATGCTCCAGAGTACAGTTCTGGACCATGGACGGTTTGGGTGTCTGCATGTCCAGATCACAAGTGTAAAGTTCTCTCTGTATAAAGCCTTTGTGGGGGTCATGATCTGATCATTATGTTTCACTCACACAACAGGAAAATATGAGTATCTCTGCCCAATGCCTGTTTATTCAAGGTGTACTTCCAGACCACCTTTCTTTTGAGGGGCACACCTGCAGTGCTCAGGCAGTGCCAGTGCACACCTGCCAGTGCTCCTGGCTCTGTACTCAAGAATAACTCCTGGCAGTGCTCGGGAAACCATATAGGATGCTGAAAATCGAACATAGGTTGGCCACCTGCAAGGCAAGAGTTCTCCCTGCTGTACCATGGCTAGGTCCTGTCTAAGACTCTTAAACCAGGATTCAAGAGGAGCATCAGCAGTTTGAGCAAAAGAGCATCCAAAGAAACCAATGACTCACTGCACTGTTAGATGTGCGACATCTGTCCAGGACATCTGTCCTGGATGTGACAGTCATAGAACAAGTGAGGGTAGATGGTGGTGATGGAAAGCACCTTAATGTGTAGGGAAGAGAGCTAATAAAGGGAGACACATCCATGCTCCCATGTTCATTGCAGCACTACCCACAAGAGCCCAAGTCTGGAAAGAACCCAAGTGTCCAAGAACATATACACAATGGAATACTACCCACTTTAAGAAAGCATGTCAGAATTTTTTTTTTCTGTTACATAGATTGATCTGGAGGGTAACAGGGTGAGAGAAGTCAGCCAGAAGGAGAAGGACAGACACGGAATGATTTCTCTCATGTGTGGAATGCAACTAGAGGGTATCACGGTGAGGGCAACCAGTCAGAGGAGGACTGACACAGAATGTAAATTTCTTTGTGGACCTTAAAGCTCAGCAACGGGCCCGGAGAGATAGCACAACAGCGTTTGCCTTGCAAGCAGCGGATCCAGGACCAAAGGTGGTTGGTTCAAATCCTGGTGTCCCATATGGTCCTCCATGCCTGCCAGGAGCTATTTCTGAGTAGACAGCCAGGAGTGACCCCTGAGCACCGCCGGGTGTGGCAAAAAAAAAAAAAAAAGCAGCATTAGGCTTGCTGAGGTCTATGGGAACTTTAGTGACCAACTGAGGGAGATGAGGTCGGCGTGGACTTAATATCACAGATCAAAATGCAGCTGTTAACCTCACACAAGCCCACAAGATAGCCCACGCCATTAGCAAACTAGCAAATGCCCACAGGATACTCCTGAGAGAAAGTGCTCACAGCCAGCAGTGCCCATGAAAAGAGCTGCCCCCAAGACATTGTTTCCTACTACGCAGGGTGCCCTGACTCCAAGACTGGACTTTTGGCTCAGAAAGCAACAAAGATGGGTCTTAGAGTGTGAATGGGTGGGAGGTGAGGGCACTTGCCTTTTTAACACCCAGTAGGCAGACCTTGGCTTTCTCTCCGAACTGCCACTTGCACTGTGTGTTGGCATCATACAACTGGCCCGGCAACTTCTCGGGGTATTTGTATTGCTTCATAGGCTGGGGCTGGTCAGCAAGGCACAGGGCTTGGGCCGAGCTAAAACAAGGAGGAGAAAGGTCTTGGGAAGTGCTAGACCTACCCACCCAACCAGCCATCTGTTCTACTACAGTTTCCAGTCCACCCTGGATGGAGGCTCCTGAGAACCAACACTATAGGGATATGATTCCGTCAATGCACAATGCACTGTTGTCTTCTCCCAGCACCCAGAACAATGTTAGATCTCTGGGCTTCAGCATTGGACCATCAGACTGGCTATGGGTATTGCTGGGTGGGATCCTTGACATAAATGTTGCCTAATTATATTTATTCTCTGGGCTTACAACTTCATAAAAAGGAGGTTTTTATGTTTCCTTATCATGTCATGCTGTGACCAGTGGCCAGTGGTACCTTGTGTTCTGAGAGTTTACTCAGTACCCACAGGCCATGGGACACTCTGGCACGTCTTTCTCTTTCATTTCCTTCCTTCCTTCCTTCCTTCCTTCCTTCCTTCCTTCCTTCCTTCCTTCCTTCCTTCCTTCCTTTCTTCCTTCCTTCCTTCCTTATTTTCTTTTCTTTATCTTTCTTCCTTTCTCTCTCTCTTCTTTCTTTTCTTTCTCCCTTTCTGCTTCTGCTCTTTATTATTATTTTTTAAGTCTTTAAACACCATGGTTACAAGGTTGTTCATAATACAGTTGGGCTTTTTTCACAGTTGTTAATTGTTCATAATTGAGTTTTAGTTAATCAATGTCCAACACCCTTGGCCAGTAGACATTTTCTACCATCAATGTCTCTTTTTCCCACCTGCCCTCCCCCCTGCCTGCATCTGGGGCAGACATTTTTCTTCTCTCTCTCTCTCTCTCTCTCTCTCTCTCTCTCTCTCTCTCTCTCTCTCTCTCTCTCTCTCTCTCTCTCATATTTTCTCCCTTTGAGATACTAGTTTGCAAAACTATTCCTAAAGGGGTATCTAAGCATCTAAACACATGTCTTTCTCTGTCTTGCTATTGCACTGACCAAGCTCTGGGATGGTCCCTGAGGTCATGGACAAGTTGTCCTTCTCTACTACTCCCACCCAAGCTCTTGCCAGATAGACTACATTGAGCCAGCCGACCCCTTTTGCTGCCCTGCACCAGCCCCTGCTCCTACCTGAGAAACCTACGCAGGTCCTGGCGACTGCAGGGAGACCAGGAGAAGAGTCCGTTACGACCAGCCAGGGTGGGGGACATGATGTTGCCTTCAGATCGTCTGCACACATTGCCCTCCCCATCGTGGACCATGCCAAAGCTGAGAGAGAACAGAGGGGCCTTCATGGTGAGCTCAGATAATGAGGCCCCACACCTGCCTGAGCACAAAGGGATAGGCAGTGGTAGGGGCAAACCAGAGGGGCATGTCTCCCAGACCCTGCTGCTCACGGGGCTGCTCATGGAGAATCAGAGGTGTCCTGACTCTTGAGCACACACCCCTGCATCTACTCAGGGCAGATGTGAGGTTGATGGAAAAGCAGGAAGCAGGGTGGGGAGGCAGCATCTCCTCCTTAGATTCTGTTTGTCAGGTGTATCGGTGAGAGAAACTGAGCCTCAGGCAACTTTAGGGGTTGCTGGCACTTGTTCCCATGGTTTCCCAGCACTACTCCAGTGCTCATGAGCTTGACCCTACACATGGCTGGGTGGCTGGGTCATGTCTAGGCTTGCAAATAGGAGGTCCAGGGAGTCACCACGGGTGTTTCTTGCTCTCATCTGAAGGCATGTCAGTCACTAGGCTTCTGTGTGTATCTGGGCTTCTCCAGACAGGGAAAAGTCCTGGGCTCTCTGCTACTCTCTCTTAGGGATAGACTTGCCTCTTAGCCTCTTGGGTGTTATCTGTGAAGACTGACCCCACCACTGCACAACTTCCGTGGGTTGAATTGGTGCCCAGTTTTCTTGAATTTCTAAAGCTGACATGTGGGAATGCCCTGACCTGTCTGTCCACCACCTCACTTGGGAAGGAAGCAGCTGGTGACTGGGCCAGCACTGGTGTCTCTGTGCCAAGGCCCCTCCACCTGCTACCATGTGCACAGTCACCAAACTGATGACTCAGGACCAATGGATTGATAAGAATCTCACCAACTCCCTTTACCAGGTCTCTGGGGTCTATACCCAGTTCCCTCCACCCAACTGAGGGGCTGGAGGTGTAAGATAATACCCAGCTATTAACCCAAAACAAAGGCATTCCCCCATCTTCCTTATTTCTTTTCACCAAATCTTTTGCTATGTAAAAGTTCACCTGGGGGGAGGGGCGCCAAGCAGTGGTGCATGCAGTAAGGCATCTGCCTTGCTTGTGCTAGCCTACTATAGACTGTGTTTGATACCCTGATGACCCATATGGTCTCACAAGCCAGGAGCATTTTTCTGAGTGCATAGCCAGGAGAAACCCCTTAGCGTCACTTGTTATGGCTCAAAGCCAAAAAAAATAAAAAGTTTACCTGGATCTTGCGCCACCTTCCCCCACCTGGTTGAGTTTTGTACTGAGAATAAAGAAATAAAGGCTTGGCCAAGGTGGAGACATCACGAGGGAGGAGCCACTGAGTCTATGACTCTTTCCTCACTGGCTTAATTTATTAATTCTCCACTGCTACCCTGCTTTTTCAGAGCTGTCCATCTGAGGGTAGAAATATGGTGCGTGGGGTGATCTCACAATGCATGGGGATTTATTTTACATGTGGGAACTCAAAGGTAACAAAAGGTCTTACTTGGGGGGGGGGCAGAATTTGTAGCTGGCAGTAGCCTAATTCTGTGGGCACAGCCAAAGAAGATACACAGGATCCCAGAGGCAGTGCCCACTGACCGAGACCCAGCAATCCTGACTGTTCCTGAGTGAGCATCAGAAAGGCAAGGACTGCGTATGGAAGAGATGAGTGCATGTCTGGACCCTGCACTTGACTGTGGGGCCTGTCACCCTATCCAGGAGTGGGTGCCCCCACCAAACCTGTCCAGGCACCGCCATGCACCCACCCACAGTCACACTCACTTGTGTCCGGACTCGTGGGCCACAGTGAAGGCCAGGCTGAGACCTGTGTCCTCGTTGATTGTGCAACTGCGGTACTTGCTACACATGCCACGAATGGGTGCAAAGCCTGTGGGCACAGCCAGGATGGTACCATATGAGCACCGGATCCATGAGGTGAGCCTTCTCTATCAGGATCAAGTAGGCTTTCATTTTTTCCCAGGGTGAGTGGTAGTGCATGGATGGAACCCCAAAGGACAGGAACAGTCAGGGGAAGGGGTCTATGGTATGAGCACTACAAAGCTTTCTTACTGGGCAGAGGATTCCCCAAACCCAACTGATGCCATACAGAACTAGACATTCAGGGTTTTCCTGATGCCCAGACCTGGAGGAAGGAGGGTGTTGTCAGTTTGAGAGCTGCTCTTTAGGAAAGTGGAGAGGACTGCTCTCACTTCTAAGATGTCAGGGGTCTGACAATGTGCACCCCATCAAGCTTCCTAGGAGCAGGGGCCAGAAGGCTAAACCACTGTCCTGGGCAACACGGGGACTTGGGTGTTGCCCAGGACAAGGCAGATCTTCTAGAATTGAGCCCCATGCTCCCACTTTGTATTGTCAGAGCTGCCTTGGCTCTTTGCCAGCAAGGAAAGAAATGTAGGGAGGGGTGTGCCTCAGTGACACACACAAGACCATGCTTAAGCATCCCATTTCTTCTGGTGGGAGGGAATAAGCAACCCACAGATGCCTTAAGAAAGACACAAACCCCTAAGTCTGAAAGGACACTCAGGAGAAGTGGGGTATCTCATCCTGGCCCAGAATTCACAGCAACTCACTCCAGGACTGGAAGTCTGAAGCAGCACAATGCCCTACTGTCTGAGGGGTAGAGTACATGTCCCAGGAACCCCGGCACAGGGGCTTACCCAGAGTGTCACAGGGGCCATCCTTCCAGGAACAGATGTCCAGACCTGTGAGCAGGATGGCGTGGTCATGACGCCGTCCATCCATCCCCTGTAGCCCTGACTGCCATTGGCAGAAGCTGGTTAAGGTGTGGTCTGCATGGTGGCTGATCACCAGTCCTGGCTGTGTGGAGAACAAGACCCCCAGGGAAGATAGCAGTGAGAGGCAGTTGGTACCCATGTGATCATTGTAGATGCCTTTTATCACCCATATGTCAAGCACCCAGAGATCTGAGTGGCCTGTAAGCTATTGGTTTTGTTGACCTGAGCAAGCACCCATGGACACCACCATTCATCTCTTTCTTGTCCCCGGGTACTTGGGACAAATATTGTTGACCTTGAAAGTGTTGAAAATCAGCCAGGAAAGATAGGACTTGTGCTTGAATTCCTGGAGATTTTTGGGGTTTAGTGGTGGGGTTCAGAGCAATGCCTCAGAATTCTCCTGACTCATCTCAATCTGCTGGGCAAGCACTCAGGACCTGGACTAGGAGACTCAACACTGCTCAGGTCATGGGGTACAGGAACTGCTCAGACATGCTTGGCAGAACTAGTGTGTGTGTGTGTGTGTGTGTGTGTGTGTGTGTGTGTGTGTGTGTGTGTGTGTGATGGCTGGGCAGGTGCATTCTGGTTCTTCTAAGGATGTTCTATTGCCTATCCCCATCATTAATAACAAATCTGAATCATTTATCTCAATGGTCTTTGCAAAATGTTTGCCAACTTTCAGGGCCAGAGAAATGGCACAGCAGAGAGGGCATTCGCCTTGCATGTGGCTAACACAGGTTCCATTTCTGGCATCCCATATTGTCTCTGAGCCTGCTAGTAGTGATTTCTGAGTGCAGAGCCAAGAGTAACCCCTGATCACCACAGTGTGTGGCCCCAAGACAAAAAAGAAAAATATATTTGTCAACTTTTTCTATAGCTACAAAATCATTGACAGGTGACTCCTCACATATGGCAGAGCAAACTGAATAGTGAGATATCATGTTCCCAACCATAGTGGGAAATTGGGATTTCCAATGAGTGACACTTTGTCTATTGATTATTAACAGTGTTGTTTGGTGACTTTCTGACAGAGGCAGCCTGTTTATGAGCCTGTATAACAACCTATATTGAAAGTTTTAGTTCTTGAAAGTAGCCTAGGCTGGAATAAAATGATCTAGAAAATGCTGACCTTCTCCTTTGACATGGGTCTAAGAGAGGATCAAGGGGAAATTTGCATAAGGTTTTATACTCTGGGGGGTGGTAAATACCTAGAGTGATGGGGCACAGCATAGTCGGGGCCCATCCATGGCACCTTCCTCACAGGCATGCTGATGGTAGGAGACAATGGGTGTAATTCTAACTCCAGAATAAGAATCGGTGTAAAGATGGTGGGTGCACTGTGTGGGCACTGTGTATCTAAGTCACAGACTGTGTCTTCTCCTTTCTTTGCTCTTTTCAGAGACTGCAAACACCCAAGCTCCACCCTGTCCCTCAGCCTGGAGCATGCCTGGCATTCCTCAGCGGGCAGCATCCAGGACCATGACATTCGTCAGAGTGAACACAGGTGTAGGATCAAACGTTCACCTCTAGTCTTCTTTGTGGCTTGGACAGATTCCAAGGTGAGAACATTTGAATTGGAGGAATAATTAACCTGTCACCCAGAGGACCTTCTGGGGGCATGTACACAGATCACCCACACCTCTCACCAGGCTGCCTACTCAAGGGCCCTTGGGCAGGCAAAGAGCTGTTCCCCAGTGGGCTGGGACATGGGAAATTCATCTTGCAAGTGTCTCTTTGAGAAGCAGAAACCCCAGAGTCACAAGACATTAGAGAAGGTGGACTTGATCTCAGAAGCCTGATTTAAGACCTGCTCACTGACCCCAGCCTGGTCAGTCGTGACCCATCAGTCCCAGCCTCTCCTTCCAGGCATGCTCAAAATTGTTCTCCACTCATTAGGCTCTCTGGGATTCTGAACCAAAACTGCATCCATGAACTGTATAATTAGGGGTCTTTATTACAGCAGGAGAAGTGGACATGCCCTTGAAAACTCTCTAGGAAGGTGAAACATCCAGAAGTCTCCACAGTGAAGCCAACCTGCTGAGCTGAAGGAGTAAAACGGGCATTTTCTACCTTCCAGAAAAAAACACAAAGACTCTGTTGTACCCTGGTCTCTCCAGTTCAGTGTTAGAGACTCACTGTGCACCTCACATTCCTGGCTTATCCCCTCACCCCAGTAGACAGCTTTTCTTCTGATGCACACTCTCATAATCCAATTCAAGATACTTCTTATGACCGCTGCACAAAATAAATACCTACAACTGCTGAAGATGATGAAAGAGTAACTGCATTGCTTTAGATACAAAAGGTTGAAGTTTCTGTTACACACACATACACACACAGACACACAGGAAGAGCAAAAATCCAGAGCATGATCATTAAAGGAACAGTTGGCATTGATATCTGTGGCACTTATTTTAAAGGTGCCCATACCTGTTCTTCTTCTAGAAGAATCAGCCCCACGATTGCAATGTTGATGTTCCCTCCTATTGTCCCATCTTTGAACAAAGATGACACCTGAAAAACAACATACATGTTGGGGCCTCATGTGGCTACACTGCCCACAACCTTGAGTTCTCTAGTGGGGAATCCTGTGATGTTCCTGTCCATCAGACCAAACAGCCCACAGACCCAGCGTTGAGTGTTGTTCCTGAGAGCATCTTGGGATCTCAGCCTACCTGGAGCCCAGCACCAGGGAGAAGGCATGGGGTTCTGGTGGGAAGGAGTCCTGGGCAGAAGGAGGGAGAGATATTGTTGAGGTGACCAGAGAAGCAGGCCCACATCTCTAGGTAAGGGTTTTTCTGGTAGCCCAAGGAAGAATGTTTGGGGAGCAATTGAGAGAAGGGAAAGGCACAAGTGCAGGTGCCAGGATGGAGACAGAAGGTGAAGGCTGGGATGGGAGGATGGTGTCAGGGAGGGTAGCAGGATATCCTGGGTGGGATAGGGCATGAGAGTGACACAGAAAAAATCCACAGGGCAGAGGGCAATGGCATATCAAACATTCCTCTGACCAGGCCATATCCAGCCTCAGGACATGCAGCAATGGCAAAGGGGGCTATGACCCTAATCTTGAGAGATCATGAATCTTAGATGCATTCATGGTGGCTGGGGCTGGATCCCATTCCTGGAGATGATGAGCCTCTTGAAATAACTCCAAATACCACCAGCAGAAGTGACCAGGTGGCACTGGGAGAATGAATCACATTCATTGCTTTTTATTCTGTGGGCTAGTGTAGACCACAGTCCCCCTAACCTTGAGGGAAACTTGGGGGATCAAGATTTGACCATCTGTCCAAAATCTAAACAAAATCAATGAGGCTTGGGAACTCCCAAAGTCATAACACATCCCACAACTACACACCTTCCATAATAGCCACACCCAACACCACACACCTCCACAATGACCACCTTTCACAATGACTACCCCTTACACCACACACTCCCACAATGACCACACACACACACCTCCATAATGACTACACCCCACAATTACACACCTCCATAATAACTACAATTCACAACTACATACCTCCCACAATGACTACACCCACAACTACACGATGTCTACATCCCACAACTATACACCTCCCATAACGACTACACCCCACAATCACAATCTTCATAATTACTACACTGTACAACTACACAACTCCCACAACAATGGCCACTCATCTACATAACACACCTCCTACAATAATCATACTCCATAACTACAGATCTCCCACAATGACCACAACCCATACCTCACACCTCCACAACCAGATACCTCCCACAATGATCACACCCCACAACTATACACTTCCCACAATGACTACTCCCCCACAAATACACATGTTTACAATTACACCCCCACAACCACACACCTTCCACAAGTACACACCTTTCAGCATCTATTCTTCATACAACTACATTCCTAAAGCTCTACCACTTCCCACAGTGACTGTGTCTGCCTCCTTCAATGATGTGTAGTTCTCACTGATTATCCAAGATCATGCCATGCTCACACACCACCTGCTGTTGAAAGCTCCCAGAATCCTCTCATGGATGTCTGGACTGACAATAAATATGTCACACTGCAAAACATCACACCAGCCTAGAGAGGAGCTGCCCATTTCACCCTGGGCAGTTTGGGAAAACGAAAGGGGCTTTGAAATGGAATCCTAACACAAGAGAAGGAGTTCTCTTTCTTCATGCAAAACAAACCCACCAGGGAAAAGTCGGATGCAACACAGACTCATCTCAGCAGAAGTGCATGATAAACCACTGAGTTAGGGAGCAGCATGGAGAGTAGAACTGACACACATCTACCAGGTGCGACACACGAGAGCTCTCCTGCCTTGTTACAATGATCAGCATAGGGTCACACACGTCTCAGTAAGTGTGACTCCCAACCCCTACCATGTTATGATGGCCAGTATAATGTCACAGGCACACACACACACACACACACACACAAACACACACACACGTCTCGGTAGCTGTGACTCCCTACCATGTTGAGGATGGTCAGCACATAGGTGGTCACGTTTTCCTGGCCGTGGTTCTGCACCATCTGTTTGTCCACCACAACCAGCGTCTCCACGTTGTGCTCTTCCTCCCTGAGTGACCTCGGCAGTGAGCGCCGGGGTCGGAAGTGAGGCGTGTACTCGTCAGGCAGGATGAAAATGTCCCTGAGGGGTGGCCGGGGCATGTCTGCCAAGAGTGGCACAGAAGAGAGTCAGGAGGTGGCCCCAAGCCATCCTGGCAGGGCTGTGGGTAATGGGATTTAGGGGCACAGAGTGGCCATGGAGCTGACCAATGAGGGCAGGAGGGTGAACTGAGTTGTGCCTCACTATTTGGTGCAGGGATCATGGCAACACAGTGAGAAGAAGGGGCAGTGCTGGCTGTGAGCTCCCACATCCCAGGCATCACGAGCAGAGTACAGGCACAAAGGGTGCGCCAGAGATGGAGGCACAAAGATACTTAGCTAGCAACACCGTATGAGCCTGCTCCTTCACTGACCTTGATACCCTTAAGGTGAATTCCTGGGGCTGAAGACAGAGCAGATCTGAGGGCTCCCTTTCTGGGCACCGAGGGACCCTTACACTTACACTCTGCACTCACACACAGGCATTCATGGACCTGTGCAACACACCACACAGCACTCACACAAGAACACATGTAGACATGTAAGCACACACACATGAACACACATGTACCACATGGCACTCACTCATGGAGACACAGGACCTCTTTTACATACAGGCACCACACAGCATTCACACCTGGACAAGCACAAAGCTGTGTGCACACACTCGTATAAACACCACATTGTGCATACAAAGTCACACATTTATTTACCTTGAGCATAAATACAGGCAGACACACATACACTGATATATGCTCACACATAGATGCATACACACCACTCAGCACTCACAGGGAGCACACATGGACCTGTGTACGCACATACACTCAGACACACACTGCACAGCACTCACACAGAGCACACATGGTCTTGTGTATATGCACACACTTGCACACACATTGTATAGCACCTGGGCATACACGAACCTGTGCACACACACTGTACCTTGTGAGCCAAGGGGGAGCCTGAGTACCGGGAACCTGTACACTCCAACTCCCATGAGGCTGACCCATCTCCTGCTGGGGCTTCAGCTCCAGCATCTTCAACCCTCTGGGCTCTCCCTGCTGCACCCAAGGCTGTCCTACCTGTGCCCAGGATTGTGTCGATCAGGGGCACCTGTGAGGGTTATGGCCCCACTGCACACCACTCTACGGGGCTTCCCTTCTGGTGAGGGCCCTTCCCATCACACCACTTCCTCCTTTATACTTCTTCACATACCACTGCCTCAGTTTCCCCTGACTGGTATGCCCCATCATGGAGCAGTTCACTAGAACTGTGGGATATAAAATTTCAATGCTCTGGGACCTGCTCCAGGAGACACAGGCCAGAGCACGAGAGGATGGCTCTTTCCTGGAGGTCCTGGTATGGGTGGCAGGAGACACGGTTCCTCACTCACACCACAAAACCCAGGAAACACCCAGGACAAAGGCTTCATTCTAGGGTGTAGCTTGGATCAGGCAGGGAAAACAAACAGAGAGAGACAGAGAGAGAGAGAGAGATAGTCAGACAGAGATAGAGAGACAGAGAGGGACACACAGAGAGATAGAGAGACAGAGATACACAGAGAGTCAGGGACAAACACAGAGATACAGAGACAGACACAGAGATACAGAGATAGATAGAGAGATAGAGACAATGAGACCGAGATAGAGAGAAACAGACACACACACACAGAGAAAGGAGAGACAGAGAGAGAGGAGGTCAGAAAGACAAAGAGAGACAGTTACACAAAGAGACAGAGGCAAATAGAGACAGAGAGACATGCAGACAAAGAGAGATACACAGAGAAATAGTGACCCTTAAAGAGATAGACACTCAGAGAGATAGAGAGATACAAAGAGAGACAGAAACAAAAATAGAGACAAAGACAAAGAGAAACAGAGAGAGAGAGCGAGAGAGAGAGAGAGAGAGAGAGAGAGAGAGAGAGAGAGAGAGAGAGAAGGGCATGTTTTTTTTTGGGGGGATGCTTAGGGAGGCACTGCTGGAGAGGAAGCAAAGAGAAAGGCAACCTTCCAGAAAGCCCCTAAGATGAACTTGTCAGTGGCTCCCAGTAATATGTGAATAATATAAATAAAATCTTCAACACCCCCAAAAAACTTCCGGCCATAAAGCCTTGTGGGTCTAGGAAACAGATGCCCTCAACTACCCTTGGATGAAGACATGGACAGAGGAGAGGGATGACATAGGGTAGAGAGGTAAAGCTTGGAAAAAAGTTGGGGCCTCCCGCCTGGGGGTCCCTAAACCTGCAGAACCACAGGCAGGGGGGGCCGGTTGGTCTCTGAGTCACACTAGGTGAGGGTGGTGCCCTGTGCTCTTGCCATTGCCCCACCTCATTACCTCACCCCAGAATCCCAGAGAAGTCCCAACGTACACTTTCTGCGCCGCCCACAAAAGTGGGGTTTGGGGGTCCGGAATTCTGGGTTTTCTGGGGTCACGTGGGGCTGAGGTGCCGTCGCTTTCACCCTCTGTGACATTAGGACCTGGGTGGTCGCTGATGCCCGAGGGGCTGTGGATCGCTTGTACAGGATGTGGGAAGGGGGCCCAGGCCCACCTGGAGCTCTGAGGCCCCCTGTGGCCAGGTGTGCAGGGAGTGGCCTCAGGAAGTAATCGGCTTCGGGGGTCCGGATCATGCCTGACTGGGGGAGGGAGAGAGAAGAGTCCGATTAAGCCTCAGCCTATCCAGCAGAGTCTCCCCCTTAGCAATGCTGGCCACAATGCTCTGGGGGCCAGATATTTCTGGGGCTTGCACTGTCCACTGCCCCTTCCCTGTCCCCCTGTTTCTGCTTCACCAGGCCCAGACCCGTACAGACCTCCCCTTGCCCTCCTGCTGACTCCAACTTTCTGTCCTCACAGCTTTGCTTTGTCAGCATTAAATCACCTGCCCACCTCTTAGGGGAGGAAACATAGGGGGCAGCTGGCAATGTGGCCTGTTCTGAGTCACCTAGTGAGGTCCCAGAGTGTGAGGATTTGCTCAGAGAGACATTCAGTATCTGCAAATATCAGATTTGTATTATGGGGTTTCTAAAACCTGTGACACTTTTTTTGCTTTGTTTTTTGGCCACACCCTAGGTTACTCCTGGTTCTGAGCTCAGGAATCACTCCCGGTGGTGCTATAGGATGCCAGGGATTGAATCCAGGTCTGCTGTGTGCAAGACAAGTACCCTGCCTGCTGTACTATTGCTCTTAATGTGCCACTTGTTTGCTGTTGTAGGGTCACACTGGGTTGGAAGTGGTAGTGGGGATAGAAACTACATCCTCCCATGTGCCAGGCCTGTGCCTCACCACTTGAACCCCCAGACAGGATCTGGTTTTCAAAAGCATGCCATGAAAAATTATCTATAATGCAATGCTGGCTGGACTCACTAGAGAAAACTCCATCTACACTGTAGCCTGAAGCTGGTCATGCTCCCTGTTGGCAAAAGAGAGGCAGGGACAGTGACCAGAGTCTCACACACACTGGCAGAGCTTGGCTGCTCTCCTGACTTAAAAACTGGATATGTGTTCTTCCAGGGAAGTACAGTACCAGTGGCTTTACTGGCTTTGCTGGCTTGGGATATCAGCTCCTGGGACACAATATTTGTGGATATTTTTTTGTTTTTTGGGCCATACTTAGGGGTTGCTCCTGGCTTTGCACTCAGAAATTGCTCCTGGCAGACTTGGGGGACCATATGAAATGCTGTGGCTCAAACCTCAGTCAGCAGCATGGAAGGTAAATGGTCTTCCTGCTGTGCTATTGCTCAGGTCCTCCAGAATTCATGATTACATGAAGAGCCCTTATGTTGAAATGGCTGGCCCAGAAAACCAGGACTCTATTGAGATTCTGTTCTCTTCTGGGTCATCCTGGCACCAGTCTCCTTTCTCTGCTGAGCTTCTCAAAGCCCTGACTCCATCTGCTCCTGACAGTAGCAAGTGCGTCCACGGGATGCAGAGACAACCCAGATGTCCAGTGACAGCAAGAGACAAGGCAGCTGTGGTGTCTACACACCATATATCCTGCCCAGCAGAGAGAAAGGATCAAATTGCAAAGCTCACAACACAGGTAGAAGTGGAGGGGATAGCGTTAAACAATGCTGGTGGGAGAGAGAAGGACCATGTCCCATGTGGCTTGACTCATGTATCTGCCATCTCCAAAGAAACAAGGTGAGGAGACAGACAGCATGGAATAAGGACACACTCTGGGCCAGGGAGTGTAGACCCAAGCTGGAACTTTAGGGACAAAGATTAACTGGAGGTGACTGGAGACAATGGTGTGGGGTCTGAGGTTCTTTACCGAGGAAACAGTGACAGCAAAACCTTTAAACAGAAAAACCATTGATGTGAATGCACGTGTCATTATTTTCCCTCGACACAATTGAATAAAAGTGACAAAAGCACAGGGTAGTCCCGTGATGTGGGCATCTTTGTGGTGACTGCTCATGGGACTTGCCTTATCTGAGCCTCTGGGTCAAGAGCAGAGGGTGACCACTGGGGGAGGGAGGGGGCTTCCTGTGTACAGGACATGGGGAATGGGATACCAGCTCTCGCTCAGGACCCTTTGTTGGGTGCAGGTTAGATCTATATATAAGTGGGATTTTGGAATGTCAGGGAAGTTGTTCTGGTTTTGGGAAATTCAATGAATCTCCATGCCCAGGTAGTCGGTATGAAAGAAGTGGCTTCTCTGAGATGATCTGCAAGCCCAGGGATTGCACAGATGGCCAGGCAGAGGGGAGAGAGAACTTGGCCAGTCATTAGGGAAGAGGCCATCACTTAGAAGGGGGATACCTCAAGGGGCCCACACTGTACCCACAAGGGCCAGATGAGTGCTGGGAGTTCACAAGGTAGGTGCATGGAAGTGACTGCTGCATGCTGATCTCAGCCAGTGACTCTCCTTTGGCCTCTGCTCATGATCTGGAGAGTATGTCTTGGGACACCCAAGCAGTTACTGGGCAGAGGGTAAAGGCAGTGCACAACATTCTTCTTTCCAGCAGCAGACCCAGGGCACCTGGGCAATGTGTAGGTGGTGTTGAATCTGGGATGATCTCACCCAACACGGATGTTCCCCACCAGGGAAAGGAACTGGTTTATGTATTAATAGAAATTAAAACAAAGGATTTATGTGTTTGCTTTCAAACCTCCATCCCTGACAGGCAAACAGGGCATTGGTTGCTGACCAATCCTCAGAGACTAGTTGTTCCTCTGGGTACAGAGTAAATGTCACTCATGTCTCTTCTCCGAGTCCTGGGGACATGTAAGGGGCAAGCAGGCCAGTAAGACAACCCCAAATTTATCTTTTGTTGAGTGATATTGACTTACAAGAGTTTGAATGCATATAGCATTTGCGATACAGAATTACCACACCCACTCCAGCACCCCTTAAACCTTTCCCTCTTCTCACTCCATGCTAAGCTCAGATATATATATTCAGAGTCAGGGTTCATGTCAGCTAACACAATTCCTCACTCTGTTTACTCTTTTTTTAAAATTTTTTAAAATTTTATTGAAGACAAAGATGCAAAGAAAGGACAAGGTGAAGTTACAGTGGGAAGGCAATCACCCCTAAACAGAATTCTCAAAGAAATCCTCTTGCTGACATTCCTCACTCTGTTTATTTCTATGCCTCCAATGAGTGAGTCTTTTTCATCTCACTTATTTTACTCATCCTTACTCCCTTTATATCCATTCACACATTTCAAACATTTTGCAGGATTTCATCTTTTCTAATAGTGGGGTAGTGTTCTATTTGGTATGTACCCCATCATTTCTTTATCCATGCTCCTGTCATTGTGTATTTGCTTTGTTACCACTATTGTAACTGAGATTGCACTATTGTAACTAGAACTGCAGAAAACACAGTTCTTGTTTCCTGTGAATAATGAATGAATTTCTGGATCATAAGATGGTCACGCAAAGTGATCAGAAGAGAAGAAGCAACCACACCAAAAATGGGAAGAGATGAACAGACAATTCTCCAAAAAAGACAAATGATCCATAGTTTCATGGAAAAAGGGCTTCTCAGAGAGTTGCCAATCAAACCTCATCAATGATCAAAAGTGCAAAGCACTTTCCACCAATGAGAACAGTGGCAATTATAGTATGGGGTGTATGTGGAGCAAAGGACCTGCCCTCATTGTGCTCTTCTCATGCAACCCTCCTCCCCCATCATGTGAGGGATTCTGGGGCCATGCTGAGTATCTTTGTGGCCATGTCTTTCAGGGCACAAAAACACCATCAGCCCCGCAATAATACATAACAGTGTGTTTCAAACACTGCCTCAACATGCAAACATGCAAAAGAAACCAAGAAGCGAAGAAAACAGAATCATGAAAACATGATGCTTCTTTCCTGTGATCTCTGACTCACTTGTGATAATTTGAAGGTCCTTGTGAGACCTTGCACTGTGAGGTTGAAAATCTCCCTCCTTGGTGCACCCAAAGATGGAGTTTCTTGAAGATTTCCTTGCACTAGAGCAGGCTCACTTCTCTGTGGTGTCCTAATTCAAGCACTATTCTACCATGAGCTGCTTTAGATTCTCCTCCTTCTCCTGTATTCCTCAGGCTTCAAGTCCCCTTCTGAGCAACCCAGACCAGAGACCAAAATCTGATGTAGCTATAGGATATGTAAAGTTTTATCAGCAAAGAAGCCCAGCATTTTGTTTTTCTTCTAAACAGTTGGTTATAACCTACCCTACTTAAGTAATTCTGATTTCCTAAAACACATGGACCTTCATAACAGATAAGGTTGGTATTTTAATCACCACTGATAATAATCAATGGATACTAGAAAGTAGAGAATATGTGCTCCAGTATCTTGGTGTGTTATTTGCAAGCTGCCTTCAAAGCTTCAAAAATGAGAGGTTCATTTTTTTCCCTCTTATCAAAGGTTTTTCCTGTACTGCCTCAAGAATGTTTACTAGAAAACTCATAAATGTCTACTGGTCACCTCCCCAGAGCCCCCAGCAGCCTTGGTGTAAGCAGTGAGGTGATTATTAACCAGACTGCAGGCAAGGCATCGACCCTGGGCTTTGCAAAGAAGCCCATGGGGTTGGGGGTTGAGTCACCAGAGGTCAATTCTGTAATCATTTCACACCAGAAGACTGGGACTTGCTCACTAACTGGGAAGGGAAGACACTGGGCCAGTGAAATAGTGACTTGGAGCAGCGTAAGAATGCAAGGACTCCTCCACAACAGGAGAAAGTAATTTTCTTTACACTTTAAGTTCTTTAAAGTTCTTTAAAGAACACTTTAAGTGTTCTTTACACTTTAAGTTGCCAGGTTCTGATTAACGTGTGTCTATTTGTAAAAAACACTCTGCAGAAGTTATATGGATTGGGGCTGGGAAGATAGCATGGAGGTAGGGCATTTGCCTTGCATGCAGAAGGACTGTGGTTCGAATCCAGGCATCCCATATAGTCCCCCAAGCCTGCCAGGAGCGATTTCTGAGCATAGAACCAGCATTAGCCCCTGATGGCTGCTGGGTGTGACCCCCCCAAAATAACCCCCCCAAAAGTTGTATAGATTAAATAATATACTGAAAATTAAGAAGAGGCACATTAATGTTCATTGCTGAGTCTCTTCTTCTGCAGCATAGGCGATTCTCAGGGTGCCCTGAGAACCCTTTCTAGAAGTTCAGCTCCCAGTCAGCACAGGGAACTGGAGCAGCCTCATTAACAAAAACAGGCATTTAAATTCCTCATTCCATTTCACCCTCTTCTTTGTCTCTTCTCTAAAGTGCTGACTACTCCTCTTTACAGTCTTTTAAGCCATGTCTCAGCAGCACAGGGCAATACAAGGCTCACTTTTTTTTTTTTCTAACCCCAGATTTAATGAACCTGGGACCAGCTATGCGGCTTAAAAAAACACATGTCTTGGATGCCTAAAGCCCTGGGTGTGAGTCCAAGAAACATAACCAGAAAGAACATGAATTTAGTCCCTGGCCAGCCCATCATTTGCCATGTGCCTAAGATAAGTAAGTCTCATGGCAGGATTCTATTTAGTGCTTCAAAAGAACCAAACATCAGCTCTCACCTCTGATGCCTGTATATTCACAAGCAACATTCAATAACTGTTGAATCTAACGGTCATCGAGGCAAAGTATTGGGTTTTCTTGATGAAACTTAATTATGCAAATCACATGTATTGCAATGTAACTCTTCACAGAATAATGCAATATGGAAAGTTAAGTACCGAGACTCAGTTTAAATGAGATCTCAAGGCCGTGCAGTTGACAAACCACAGTTCCCATACCTTGAGTCTCCAGCTGACTGTAATGCTACTTCCTCCCATCATGCCTTGCAGTCTTCAGTAAACACTGATGCTGCTTCTCTTACCAGTATGCTGTCTTACCTCCCAGCAGAGAAGGAGGCTCCTTTTACTCAACAATGCTCAGTTAACTAGAATTTCAAATTGGTGAATTGCAAACTGTAACCTCTCAACACCTAATATCCTCTATGAACTCTGGTTACAATGGCTATTCTCACCTCTCTCTAAGTTGGTGTAGGCTTTCATTCTAAAAAGGTAGTACATGGTATCTCACCACCAGTTTGCACTTCCAAGCTGCATTTTTGAATTGCTATTGAATAGACATGTGTGTTGGTGAAATAACTGGTTGCCTTTTGTTTGTGATCAAAAGCAACATTTAGGCCCAAATTGAATTCCATAATGAGGAAAGTAACAATCCTTCTCACCAAATGGCTGTGTACTGTGTGAATTTACTTAGTCATTCATCAATGCAATGAATATTCATGAGTAGCCTATTATAGATCAGAAAGCTTTTGGCAACCCAGATACAACAATAAATAAAATAGACAATTATAGTAGTCTTATGGGTTTTTAATTTCATCATGGAAAGGGGAGGGGAGACAGAAAAGAACAGATACACAAATCATAGGGAATTAAAGGCAATAATTAGTTCTTTAATCCCAACCAAAATTCTAGGAAATTAATTCATAGCTATAAAATTGATCTTAAGGTTTATTGATTATAAACAAGTGAGAATAATTAAGTCTATCAAAAGAAAAGAATAATGACACTTAACTGATATTCCTCAACTTGAAGTCTTAAGCAACAGTAAACAAGACAATTTGATACTAGGGAAAGACTATATCAATAGATCAATGGTATAGACAGAGAACCCAGAAAGACAGTAACACACATGTACTCATCTACATCAAAGTGGCAAATAGAATAAAAAGATAGATTTTTACAACATGTAGTGCTGAAGAACTGATCATACTCATAAAAGAAAAAGAATCTGGGGGATTCTTTATTATAATAGATTGATTATAATAGTACAGTAGGGAGGGTGCTAGCCTTGTGTGTATCTAACCCAGGTTTGATTCCGGGTGTCCCATATGGTCTCCTGAGTCCACCAGGAGAAATTTTTAAATGCAGAGGCAGGAGTAACATGTGACCACCACTGGGTGTACCCTCCCAAACCAAAACCAAACAAACAATAAAAGAATCTAGATATAGCACTTGCACTATAAACAGAACAGAAGATTGCTTAAAATGGATTCTAAGACTAAATTGAACAGGCACAAGGACAGAATCTCTAGAAAATAAGCCAGAGAAATCTAGAAAGCTTTGGTTTTGGAGATGCCTTCTTGGATTCAACGCCAACACACACACTCCACATGCATCACTGGGCCATGACAAACATGAAGGAGACTTAAATGTATGCAAGGGAGCATCATAACAGGCTTCTCTGACTGTAGGGTTCAATGCTGAGATGGTAGGCTGCTCAATCATGGCCAGGATTAGGTGTGCAGGGAGGGAGGAAGAGAGGGAGCTTGAAGGGTTGAGAGAACACGGGCCGGAGAGATAGCATGGAGGTAAGGCGTTTGCCTTTCATGCAGGAGGTCATCGGTTCAAATCCCGGCGTCCCATATGGTCCCCCGTGCCTGCCAGGAGCAATTTCTGAGCATGGAGCCAGGAATAACCCCTGAGCACTGCCGGTGTGACCCAAAAACCACAAAAAAAAAAAAAAAGAGAGAGAGAGAACACGAGCACGGTCTGTTTGGTGTTGAACAGCATGTGCCCTTCATTATGTTTCTAAGCACAAAATTCATGAGACCAAGCATGAGCTATGGACTCCCACCATGATGCACCAGTATTTTCCACTGGTGGTATGTAACCAACACACTTCTTTCATGGGGTATCTGTGGTGGAGAGGCAAGGGAACAGCTGTAAGAAAGGTGTTCTGGGACTCTGGCCCTTCACTTCACTTCTCTGAGCACCAAAAACATCTCTAAAATAAGGATCTGGTGCAAAGGAAAATCATTGACCCTGGGGAATACCAGAAAGAGATTAGCTTTAAATTAGATCACATGCATGCTCCTGGAGGTGTGGCATGAGTATGAACAAAGGCTTGATGAGATGGGGCATAAGTGTGGGGACCTCAGAGGGAAGGCACAGCCTAAGGGGAAGGAAACAGTGGTTCAATCCTTCAGGCACAACTTGGTTCTGTGTTCCTGTGTGAACCACTTAAGTCATGGGCACAGACAACAGGAATCATGCAACAGAGCCTGTGTCAATCAGACCTCCTGTCTAAGAGTGTGGGCTTGGGCACAGGGGCTCTGCTGCTCCACCCCTCCCTTACCCCCTGGGGCTGCTCTTACCCCCTCACCCTGCTGACAATCATTAGCTGGATTCTTGCCTAGATAGCCTTGGAATGAGGTGCCATGATTGAAAGCATGATCCAGGTTTCCAGTTTCTACTGATACATGCATCAGCACCCCTGTCCAGCTGACCTGGCTAGGTTCACAGAGCACCCTGTGGCCCAGTACCCAGTGCTCAGTGCTCACCAACCTTGTCACTGTCTCATGGATAGGTCTTCAGTTTCCCCATTTCTGCTTTTTTGGGGAGAGGGGTGGAGTTAGGCTATACCTGGCTATGCTCAGGGACTACAGCCAGTTCTGAATTCAAAGATCACTTCTGGAGGTGCACAGGGTGCCATATGTAGTGCTGGGCTCACACCAATTTAGTAGCATACATAGCAAGGGCCTTCCTGTCTGCACTATCCCTCAATCCCATCTCTGTTTTTCACAGCATAGCAGAAGTCACTTCTCACTCGGTGGCAGACACAGACCATGTAGCATCGAGGTCAGTGAGGTGATGGTTCTGGCCGATTCTGCCTCTTTGTGGGATGACTGAGTGCCTGCTCCCAAAGATCCAGTTTTAAGCCCCCAACATTTACGACTCAGCCTGACCATGCAGAAGAAAAGGCACCCTCAAAGATGGTCAAAAAATAAAACTTAGTGGGAGGAGGAGAGCTGTCATATTAATGTGAAGGAATGAAGCTGTCTGTGGGAACTGGAGAGCAAAGAGCAAATGTAGAAAGGAATGACTGTTCCTCTCTACTGGTCCTCACAGGGTAAATTGGCCATGGACTGAGTGGGAAGAAGGATGATACACACACAATTCCTTCTCTCTCCCTCTCTCTCTCCTCTCTCTCACTCACTTTCTCTCTCTCATTTTTGGAAGTGCTGGGCTCAAACCTAAGGCACCACATATCTGAGATCCCAGACTGCTCCTGAGCCACACCTCGGCCTGCAGGTCATTCTGGTTAGAAGCCACAGGCCCTCTCACTGTCACCCAGACTGACCTGCTGGGGCTGAAGTCATCCTGGTTTCCTGTCCATGCCATGGTCCCAGCCCTGGTCCTGAGCTCATACAGCTGACACTTAGCTCATGGGTTGGCTGTTTCCTCTTTAGTTGCCATGGGAACTGGCTCAATGGTCACTATTTTGGGTTGAGTGAGGGGAGACTAGATGCCCTTATACCCACCGTTGTTGCCTAGTAGCTGTGAATTAGGTAGATAAGGAGACCAGCTTATTTGAAGTGTCTAGCTCCTCTGTGGCTGGATTAAGATTTAACATGCTTTAAACTAAGTTCTCCTTAAGTTCTTTCATCACTACATCATATAAGTGTGTTGTTCACAGCCACAGGAGAAAGGGAAAGAAACTGTTCTCTGGAGAAGCCTGATTTTCTGGGGGTGACTAAGGCTTTCTGAGACAGAGGTGCAGAGTTGTACATCAGTCCTGCCTGAGTGTACCAACATGATTAAAAGCAGTAGGATCCATAGGTCTGTGTTCTTCCTGCATGCAGGGATCCAGTGCTGCTCAACCAGTGACACCGCAACGCTGTGGGTGGAGCAGGACCCTGTTGGAAAAAAAGGCTCAGCCCTGCTCACCAACCTCACAGGCATAGAAGAGAGGACTCTGGTTGCATAATCTCTGTCAGTCTGAGTTTCTCTCACAAAGAAATAGAAGCTCTTCCTAAAACAGTGACACACACCAGAGATACATATAGTGATTCCATTCGCCAATGTGCTTAGTCTGGTGTCCAGCAGCCTTTGTCTTTGCATCCACTTTCACCCTATTCATAATGGGTGGTTTTTTATTTGAAACCCTCTGTTGTATCATGGGCACATACTCTAACATGATTGTACATGTAAAGAAACCAAAGTTGTTGTATTAATTATTGATTATAAAGTCCTAGTGTTGTGGATGGTGGTGAGGTCTTTATCGGCTCAGCCCGGTGCCTGCAGCCCCTTCAGCAGGCAGGTTTGTAGGTGCAGAGTGACAGTGAAGAAATGATCCACAGGCAGTCAGATGAAGTTTCAGGAGAAATCCAGCTTTATTACAAGGCCCTAATCGCCATGTTCATGTATCTCACATGACCTCTAAACTAAGCTTTATTAAACAGCCTCCATCAGCTACCCTCCCAGCATCCCTCCTGCGTCCCATCTCTCTTCTTTCTGTGTCTGCCTCTTCCCTTCCCCCCAGAACCCCTTAATTACCAACTACAGACCCCTCCCAGCTGCGATGGGTCTCACCTTCCAGGTGAGATAGGCAGGAAGTTGGTGGAGGGGTAACAAGAAGTCACCGTATGTTTGCTCATAACAATAAGGCATGGAAGGCATGGACAAACTACACATTGACCTACATCCACAAGCATTCATGGGACTAAAAGTACAGATTCTATAGTGCCCTCTAAAATGATTATTTGGGATTTGAAAAAAAAAAGCAGTAGGTAGGTAGAAATGAAGAAAGTGATATAAACAATCTTCATATGAAGCCATCACAGATCTCTCTCTACCTCCCTTATTTTCTGGCTTCAAGGAACAGATGAACCATCCTTTTTGAAGATCTACCAAAGATGAAACAGACCAAAGCCTGAGAATGTCTTTGTATTTCCCGTGATACAACAAAGATACTACCAGAGGCTACCACTTGGGCAAGAGTGAAAAATGTGGGTTTGAAGAGAATGACATGAAAACAACCGTGTGCCCATGACAGAGCCTTGGGGCCACTCCTTTGACAAAAAGAGATGAAAGTGGTAAGAGAAGAGAGATGAGGCATTGCAAGAACTGACTCGTAAAGCAAGATTAAACAGAAATGACATCTGGGAAGGCTCCAGATCAAATCCCTTCTGGAGTGCATGAGCTGAAGGTTAACTTAAAACTAGGAATTAGTACTATAAAGAAGAGTCAGCTTACAAACAACACATGGGAGCAGTGTTCAGTGTCAACTTTACTGGGAAAGAAATAAATTAGTTCTATTTAAGCCTAGGGAGTCTTTTTTCAAGGCAGAAACAGCAGGTAATGTGAGTGTTAGCAATGTCGAGGATGTCATAAGCCTGGAAGCTCTTGTAATGCTGGACTATTCAGATGGTGAAAAAAAAAACTTCGTTGCTGGTCAACACCTGGTCAACATAGCATTTGTCAATAAAAATATCCCCTGTGGGGTGAGCAAGGACAAGCCAGAGATCTGGCCAACCCCCTGGCTCCAGGCTCTGCCTTCCAGATATGCTTCCTGTGCTCTCTCATATCTGCAACACCACTTTCGTAAGTAAGGGGCAGCCATTTTCATTCTCCAGAGGCTTCCATAAAAATGAGCATAGGGACACCCTTTTGTATTCCTCCCAGGTTACCCCTTGACTGTTCTCAGTCTGGTCTTGACCATGAAGAAAATCTAGATTAGAATATGGGTAGAGTGACTCTAATGATTCTTCCAGAAGTTGCTCAACTGACCACTTATGTGTGTGTCACAATGTGCTAGGGGATGTATCTTCCCCCAAAAGACCATCAGGGCCTCAAGCACCTGTCAGAGGGTCCCACCATTCCTCACTCTTCACAGCCTCTGATTCCCATCTCCAGAGGTTCTCTAGTCTCTGGTATGCAGGTCAACAGTTCAAAGCCTTATTCCATACATTGGGATAAGTAAGTTTCCATGAAAACGTAACTCACAGAGTATCCTTGGTCGTGTTGAGCTCTACTTGGTTTAAATATTAGCCAAGGCATTCCAGCTTCCACCTCTTTAAAAGCTATGCCATTGACTGACAAATAAACCTGTTACAGGTCTTATAATTAGACTTCTCTAATCATCTGGTACTTGTTCACAACTAATGGTGAGTTAATAGGAAGTACCACAGTTACTTCAAATATAAAATGCTGTAACTAGAGATTCAAAAATAAACAAAAATAAATGTGATTATCCAGTACTTTTTATTTTAGTCATTAGTTTTCATGTTTTGTTTTCTAATAGTCACCAATTCTGGCCTCCCTCAATGTAAGCGGTCTTTTCTCTACAATTTTCCCAAAGGCCTTCCAGTGCTGACATATTTCCAGCTAACCATGCTCTCATTGATCTTCTCTGATCTTTGTCTTTAATATTTTTATGTTGTCTTCTGACTTTAACCTATGGTAATTCTTCCTTTCTACTTTTCAATTTCTGTTTTAGTTTCCTGGGCCAAAGACATTTTCAAGGTTAGCTGAAATCTTGGCTGTTAATTTTTTGATTGAAGCTCATGCCACACTAGAGAAGGGAACATTTCCTGACTCCCTGGTGAAAGAGGAAGCCTTGAGCTGGGAGTCAAGTGACAAAGTCAAAGACAAAGCTTTAGAGAGTATCCATAGCTGAGAAATGATCCTGTGTACAAATGATGTACAAAAATGACTTGCATGCCTCTTGATCAAGAAAAACATAACAGCATGTGGTTTAACATGCTCACTCTGAAGCCAGATTATTTAAGTCTGATACTTTGTCTTGGTTGATTAGTTTTGGGATGTGCCCTAGTGGCACTCAGGTGGTAATTCCTAGCCAGCCAGGCCGTAAGTTCAAAGCAATGGAACCTGGATCTGATGTTCTCAGACCTGAGGTGTTGGGAATGATCTGGTCCACCCTGGCAGTATTTAGGGCCTCATGCACTGAGCCCAAAAACTCTTGGGAGAATATGGGCTGCCAAGAATGGAACTTGAGGAGGAGGATGCCAATATGTTTCTACTTTCTCTCACTAGGGGGGTCTAATGCATTTAGGAATTATCTTGGAAAACATTCTGGAGCTCCTTTACTGTTCATGGGGAACCCACATATTTTAATGTTGTCTTAAAAGTATATATAAAAGTCTGAAGAGATAGTGTGAGATAGTGTAAGATGCGTGTCTTGAATGCGTCATTCTCCATCACTGCATATAGTCCTCTGACACTATAAGGAATGACTCCTGAGCACAGATCCAGGAGAAGCCCCTGAGCATAGCTGGGTGTGCAGCCCAACCCCCTATGGCTCCTACCAAAAATATTCACTACAAACAAAACCATCCACAAAACACTAACACTCATTATTTTTCCAAATCAAAGATTCATATATTAAAGCAAAATGTTCCCAAACACTGAATCTGAGAACAAAGAGAAGTATACCAATAGATCAATTTGTACTGTCTAATATTGATCAGTATCTCCATGCACAAGAGTAGGGATAAAAATATTTAAAATTTAGAAATAATATTACCATGCTGTAGAGAGAATCAAGGAAATAGAATAAAGAGTATACCCCATTACCAAAGCTCTTGATTGCAAAGTGACTTTAGTCACTGCATGTGGTTCATGAGTTGAATTATGGAGAATAGTTAGATCATGGAGAAAGAAGGTTGGATCATGGAAAATGGTTCAATCATGGAGAAAGAATCGTGGAAAATGGCCATATCATGGAGCTAGGTCAGATCATGAAGAATGATTGGATTGTGGATAAAGGTAGATTATAGAGAAGAATGTTTGGATCGTGGAGAATGATTGGATCATGGAAAAGGATCAGATCACGAAGAATGGCCAGATCAAGGCATTAGGTCATATCACAGAGAAAGCTTGGATCATGTAGAATGGTTGGATCATGGAGAATGTCACATAATAGAGAATGGTCAAATTAAGGAGAATGGTTAATCATGGAGAATGGCTGGATCTTGGAAAACGGTCAAATCATGTAGAATGATCAGATTATGGAGATTCTTAGGATGGAGGTATAGTCATCTAATTTCGTGGACTTAGAGCTTCAACAAAGCAGCAACCAAAGGAATCCATTGTTAAATGTGAGAATATTTTCTCATTTTCTTCCTATCCTGGCAGGTGTCAAAGATGAGGGCTGGGAATCAACCCTTTGGTAAGAAGGAGCAGAGCAGAAGCTCCAGAGAGAAGTTTCTGGGGCCAGTATTTTCATTACCTGGCACTAACAGCAAAACACTTTTTAATGAACCCCCCCTTATTTTTAACAGGTAAGAATTTTAATTAAATCACTGTGATATACAGTTACAAAGTTCTTCTTGATTGTGTTTTAGTCAATGTCCAACACTTCAGCAGTGCAGATTTCTTGCTACCAGTGTTCCCAGTTTCCCTTTATGCCTTTCCTCTATGTCCCCACCTTGCCTCTACGGCAAACATTTTTTCTCTCTTTTTCCCTTTTAGACATTGTGATTTGTGAGAATCTTACTGAAGGGGTATCATACACATAATTTTATCTCCTTTCAGCACTCAGTTCTTGTCTGGAGTGACCATTTTCATCTAGCATTGTCATATGGTCCCTTCTCTGCCCTAACTGCACTCCCTGCTATTTGTAACAAACTTCTTACTATGGTTCTTTCCTCCTAGCCCTCATCTCTAGTGTGTATTACTATACTATACTATACTATACTATACTATACTATACTATACTATACTATACTATACTATTACTATTACTATTACTATACTATTTTTTTGTTACATCGTTCTATTAAGCCTCCCCTTTTCTTCCAGGAAATGCTTCTGGTCTATCTTTCATGTGGCAAAGATCCCTGAACCACACACTTGTGGGTCTAGCAGAGGTGACACTTGTCTTAACCATCCACCATAAGACTCATTAACACTGGAAGAACCATAGTGGGGAGAAGGGTGAAAGCCAGTGACCAGGATGTTCATGTCTATGGAACCAAGGAACTTTATTTTCAACACTCTTCACTCAATCCTCTAAGTCGCTATTGGTAACTGCTGCTGTAAACTCTCATCATTTCAGAGAGCCAAAAATATCAGCTAGTTGCCAGCATTTCTATTTATGAGACAGACTCCAGGTCACGGTTCTTCCACCATGGAGAGCCCTGGCTCAGAGACAAGGTGTCAGGGAGTCGGCATGCCTCGGGTTAGGGGGACACGCCTAACACCCGCCCACAGATGCCAGCCCTGAAGGGCATGGCATGTCCTCCTCCCTCACACTTGGCTTCCATTTCTTCTGGTTATTTCCCCCCACCTGGTGTTGGGGCCACACCCACATATCACAGTACTCAGGGCAATCTCCTGACTGAGCTGAAAGGGGCTCCAGGAACCATATTCATTGTCATGGTAAAGGAGCAATTTCTGAGCACCTCCAGGAGTTCTCCCCAAATACAAAATAGGAACAAGCCTGAGCACTTCCAGGAGTGATCTCCACATGCAGACAGAGCAAGCTCTAATCACTGCTGAGTGTGGCTCCTCCCACCAAAAATAATTAAAAGGAAAGAAAAAAGCAAACCACAAGCTTTACAGATTTCAGCTCGAGGGATGCATTTAATTCTCAGCACAGCCAGAGATTCACTCCTGGGAGTGAGCAAGGGGGCCACTGGCAGCCTCTAAGCAATTAATTGAATGTCTGCATTGATCAGGGAAAAGGGGTGCAGCATGAAGGTTCTTCTCTATAGGGATACCTGAGTCAGCTCCAGCCCCATATGGGCCGAAGAAGCCCCTGATATCCCAAGATTCAGATCCTGGAACTCACAAGGCTAGTCAAGGTAGGATGAGTTAGTCCATGTGGGACAGTTGTCTGTGGATCCGTTCTTATATGGGACAGTTGTCTGTGTGTCTGTTGTCTCTGTCCTTAGATGGCACAACTGTTTGTGGATCAACTGTCCATGTGGGCCAGTTTTCTGTGTGTCTGTCCATGGGGGGACAGTTGTCTATGTGCCTACCCATAAAGAGGACAATGTCTGTGTGTCTGTCCACAAGGGGGACAGTTGTCTTTCTGTCCTTAATGAGACAACTATAGACAATTGTCCTTGTCTCTGTCCATGTGGGACAGTTGTCTACGTGTCTGTACATAAGGAAAATAGTTGTCTGTGTGTCTGTCCATAGGGAAAGAGTTGTCTGTGTGTCTGTTCATAAAGGTAAAGGGGACAGTTGTCTATGTGTCTATCCATAAGGGGAACAATTGTCTGTGCCTCTATGTGGAACAGTTCTGTGTGTGAACATTACAGTAGTGTCTGGGACTCAGGTGCAGACCTAGCCTAGGTCAAGGATCAGCTCTGGAGAAATGTATATATATATTTTTTTTTTTTTTGGTTTTTGGGCCACACCCGTTTGATGCTCAGGGGTTACTCCTGGCTATGTGCTCAGAAATCGCCCCTGGCTTGGGGGGACCATATGGGACGCCGGGGGATCGAACCGCGGTCCTTCCTTGGCTAGCGCTTGCAAGGCAGACACCTTACCTCCAGCGCCACCTACCCAGCCCCAGAAATGTATATTTGAGCCAATCCGGGAGCATCAAATGCCAGTCCAGAGAGGCCGCCTGTGCCCATTTGCTCTCTCCTCTGTGCAGTCCATCCTGGCTCTCCAGAGGAGGACCTGAGCAGCCACCCCCTGGACTCAGCTGGCCCTTTGTCCTCCCGCTTCCTGCCGTGGTTGCCCAGACTTACCAGGCCGGTGCAGGTGGATAGGGCCACAGAGGAGTTGCCATGGGAGCGCAGCGAGCCCTGGTAGAAGCAGAACTGGTCGGGCGGGAAGGGCCTCACAGAGCGCCGCCCACCCTGGCCCAGCGTGTGCACGCGCAGCCCGGGGACCACCAGGCTGTTGGCCACTGTCAGGTCGAGCAGGAATTCTTGCCTGAAGCCCGTGAGCCGCAGGTGGAGCGCATCAGGCAGGTGCCGAGCCAGGGTCCTCTTCCTCCGGTGGGGATGTGCCACTTTATGGGACACATAGGCGCCCTTGTGGTCCACCTCGTAGGGGCTCACCAGCTCGTATTCTGTGGGCAACAGATGGACAATGGTCAGTGCAGGGTCCCAGACACAACTGGGATGTGCTCCCTGCAGCCACGTGAAACCAAGCTCCAAAAGAATCCTGGCAGCTCAGCCCACACTGAGTAGGCCAGTTCTCTGCCCTTCCCGGGAGCCCCTGGTTTACTATGAAGGCAAACTTGTGGGGGGCTTCAAAGCCCCCACAAGGAATAACCATGTGACCAATCCCATTGACAGTGTGAATTTAAATGTCCAGAAGGGAATGATCACGGATGATTTCATGATTCCCCCAATGTTCCAACAACTATGTGAAACTTATTTTCTTTTCTTCTATTTGGGCACATCTGGCAGTTTCTAGAGGTTACTCCTGGCTCTGCGCTCAGGAATCACTGTGGTGGTGCTCCTGGGACCATAGGGAATGCTGGGAATTGAACCCCAGTTGGCCTCATGCAAGATAAGTGCCCTCCCCTCTATGTTATGGCTCCAGCCATAAGACTCTGATGCATAATTCAGATGGTGTACAATTCTTAGTGATTCTATTGCTACATAGTTCCACTCAATGATGTGTTAAGAAAATGAATGACTATGCGATTCAGTCATTAAATTATGTGTCAAACAAAGCTCAGAGACCAAAGCACAATGTCAAAGGTTGACTGTGTAATAGAGATTATGTATAACAAATACTCAGAGTAAGCAAAACCTCCTTTTTTCTGAAGCGGGTGGGAGTCTAGGATTCCAGCCAGAAGCTGCTGAGCTGAGGTTATTTGTTATAAAATCACCTACCCCATGCTGTATCTCTAAGACCAGGTGACCCAATCTGAATCGGGGTTGCACATAAAATAATCCAAACCAGGTTGAGGGTGAAACACCTATAGTCTGGCAGTCTTCTACCTTGTATATCCAGCAAGTTTCCTGCCAGAACTGTTTTTATTGAGTACAGAGACCACCCCTGGATGGGACAATAAGGACCATGCAAGGACAGATAGCTCAGGCTATCCTGAGCCAGTCCCTTCCAGGTTTAAAAGTAAGATAAACTCTGTTTTGGGATAAATCCATGTTATAAACAAACATACAAAGGAACCAGGGATTATCTTTGTTTTTGATAAAAGAAGGTGTAACCTAACAGTTTGTGAAAGCACAAAGCACCCAGTGGCACCCAGTAACTCCCTTGAGGTCTCTCCCCACCCTGGCCATATGCAATCCTGGCATGCACACAGGGAAGAGAGGATGCGGGGGGCCCTGAATCCAGGCCTCATAGGACATGGTTCATTCTAGAATGTGACAAATAGGTCATGATTCATCCCAGGATCTGACCGAGGTAATTGGTTGTCATGGAAACACTGTAGTGATATAGGCTGAGCTGGGGTGGCCTCCTGGCAGACTAGCTGCAGGAGAGTCCAGCTCTGGGTTGTCTGCTAAGGGAAAATGAACAGGAAGCCGTGGCATCCCCTGGGCATGGCTCAATCCTGTAGGAAACTCCACCATAGAAGTCCACTCACTGCCTATGAGCTCCAAGGTTTTCCAGAAGACCAGTGATTTTGAGAACTAAGAATTTGTTTAAAAATACTAATTTTCGGGGCCGGGCGGTGGCGCTAAAGGTAAGGTGCCTGCCTTACCTGCGCTACCCTAGGACGGTCCATGGTTCGATCCCCCGGCGTCCCATATGGTCCCCCAAGCCAGGAGCGACTTCTGAGCGCATAGCCAGGAGTAACCCCTGAGCGTCACCGGGTGTGGCCCAAAAACCAAAAAAAAAAAAAATACTAATTTTCTTTGGCTCTTGAGCCACACCTAGAGGTGCTCGCTCAGGGGTAGCTCCTGACCCTGAATGTTTTTTTGGAGGGACCCATATGAGGTGCTGGAAATTCAAATCTGGGTCAACTACTTGCAAGGAAAGTACCTTCACTCCTCTCCTATCTCTTCTAGAGAACTAGAATTTTCACAAAAGTCTTCTAAATAAATTAAACGGGGTCGTCCCCACTAATGCGAGTCATCACATTGTAGCATGCACGGGGAGAGAAAGAATAAAGAAGATGGAACTCCAAGAGGAACTTTCTCTCACAAATATTGTTTGCCTTCTTTGGAATTTGCATTGGCGCCCTCTGGCGTTCAGATTCTTACTTTCTTAGACACTCAATTGAAGACAATGTTGGTGCCATCTCTTAAATTCTGGTTTGAGTGTGATTTTTTTTTTAAATCAAGATAAACAATGTCTATTTGCCAATGGCAGGTTTTAAATTCTTTAATTATCTATATATCTCTTTCTAAAAATATGCTGGGATTGGCCAAAATTGTAGCTCTGGAGACTTACCTGGCTTTAAGCCTCAGCACCACCAACAGAAGCTATGATCACGAAATCAAACCTTTCCTGAGTCATGATTCTCACTTAACATCAGCCACACAGGTTAGAAACGTGCAAACAGTAGGCATTTAATAGATGCCACTTTACCGCTTTGCAACCAATAGCACAGAGGGGTCAGCTCTGGTTCCAACCACACCATCTTCCCAGATTGCCCCAAGAATTCGTTCATTCCTTGGGGAGACTGGTAATCATTTCCCAAGCGCCCAAGGGGTGGACATTCAACTTGTTCCACACCTCAAAAGGCTCAGGCTTGTTTTCATCTCCTGCATGGTGCTTATGAAGCCACAAAACTGGCATTCCCAGCCCCTTGCACCAGGGGATCTTAGCTTCCTGAGGCCATCAGCAGTGAGGTCTCAGAAGACCCTAGAGACAATGGGGTTTAAAAGCCAGCAGGGAGAGGAAGGAGGCGCAGCAGGAGTAGGATAGAGGAGCCAGGTGCTTGGATGTAAATAAGAGGCTCTGGCTCCACTCCTTAAAATGCAAAAGGAGGGGGCGGTAGGGCGTTTGCCTTGCATGTGGACGACCCAGGATGGATCGGGTTTGATTCCCGACATCCCATAGCCTGCCAGGAGCAATTTCTAAGCGCAGAGCCAGGAGTAATCCCCGAGTGCCGCCGGGTGCGATTCCAAAACCAATAAATAAATGAATAAATAAATAAACAAACAAATAAATAAAATGAAATGAAAAAGCAGTTACAGTGGAAGCCAATACAGCTTCACCAGAGATGGCAGTAAATCGCCCTCGTGGTCTGCACCTAGGTACTCTCTCCCTCCAGCACTAGGACCGTTCAGGTCACTCCATAAATCAGTGAGTACAGTGTATGCCCTGCGCCCTGGGCAGGACCGAGCCCTTAGACCCTCATGGCCCCCACGAACAGACTTACCTCCCTTTTCCACCCAGCCCTCGGGATGGGAAGGCCTTGGGGAGCCCGAGTTCCGGGACGCAGAGGTTGCGGGTGTCAGGGCGCACGCAAGCACCTGTGGGGAGACAGCGGAATGCGTCGTGAGATTGGTCCGGGTGGCTGGGAGCACCACAGGGATCCGGTTCCCAGATCTGGGGACCCACCTGTGTCAGCAGCAGCAGCAGCACCCAGAACCCCGCGCAACTGGGGGTGCGCCCCGCCCCGCATCCCCGCACCCTCGAGGGGAGCGCGCGCGGCATCATCGCGGAGCTCCGAGGGCCTGGCCTTGTGGAACTCGGTGGCCGCCAGGCAGTGACTCTGCGCCCCGCGCGGGGCTTATGAGTGCGCTGGGGGGGGGGGGGGCGGAGAGGCGACGCGGGAGGGACTCAGGCGAGGCGGGGAGCGGGGAGGCGCGGGCGGGGGTGGGGGGGCAGAGGCAGGGCAAAGGGGCCCCGGAGCGCATTACTCAGGCGAATTCGCGGTCAGAGGCGCCTGGACAGCGGCTGGAGTGCAGGCGGGGTTAGGGTGGGTGCTGGGCCGACTGGGGGAGCACTTGCTGTGCGCAGGACTCAGTGTCCATTAGGGTTCCCTAGCCAGGCTCTCCAGTTTCTAAGCTAAGATTTTCATGCAGCCTCTTTCTTGTTGTCCTCCATGATCCCTTACTGCCTTTCTCTCCCCCTTCCCCCCAGGCAACATCTTTATTCCAACCACAGACCACTCCCAGGTGTGGGTGGGTCTGACCATCCAGGTGATATTAGCATATGGAATTGGGGGAGGGATAACATATATATATGTTATCATATATATGATATATACATATATGTATACATATGTTATACATATATATATGCAACTGAAAAGGAACTAAGTTTAAGTTAAATATGTTACACATATTAACTTACACAAGGCTCATTTGGGGAAATAGACGATAATTGGGTGTTCCTATTTTTGTTTATTTTTGTTTTTGAACCACACCCGGTGATGCTCAGGGGTTACTTCTGGCTATGCACTCAGAAGCTCAGGAGACCATATGGGTTGCGGGGGATCGAACCCAGGTCAGTTCTTGGTCAGCCGCGTGCAAGGTAAATGCCCTACTGCTGTGCTCTCGCTCAGGTCCCAAGGTTTGTATTTTTGACCAAGTGACAAGAATATTCCAGAGTGCTCTGGCTAGTTCAGAGCCTCTAAGGGTCTCTGACCATTTTCTTAGATTTGACCCATTATCTCCTATAATTTTTTCCTGTGAGCTGAGGTGAGACCTAGTATCTGGGGACACTGTTAAGTCCCCATTTTCAGAGCCAGCCCAGAGTTCTTAGGAGTGTTCAAAATGTAGGATGGAGACAGTGAAGTGGAGCACGCAGGAGAAACTGAGGCTTCCTCCTTCACTGTCTGTGGGGAGGTAGATTCGGGAACAGGGTCTTGGGCAAGAGCCTCTGAGCTAGAGATCATGAAGAAGAGGGCTCAGTCCTCTCTCTGTGCTCAGGACTCACTCATAGCTCTGTGCTCAGGGCTCACTCCTGGCAGGGTTCAGGGAATTCTTTGTGGTTATGGGATGGAATTCTTCTTCTTCTTCTTCTTCTTCTTCTTCTTCTTCTTCTTCTTCTTCTTCTTCTTCTTCTTCTTCTTCTTCTTCTTCTTCGTTTCTCTTCTTCCTCTTCTTCCTTCTTCCTCTTTCTCTTCACTTCTTTCTCTTCCTTCTCCTCTTCTTTCTTCTTCCTCCTCCTCCTCTTCCTTCTCATTTTTCTCCTTCATCTTCTTCCTCCTCTTCCTTCTTCTTTTACATCTTCTTCCTCTTCCTCCTCCTTCTCTTCTTTCTTCTTCTCTTCTTTCTTTTTCTTCTTTGTCTTCTCCTTTCTTCCTTCTTTTATTTTCTTTTTTTTTGGTGGAGGTGCCAGGGATTGAACCTGGGGCCAAGCATCTTTTCTTCCTTCTCCTTCTTCTCCTTTTCCTTCTCCTCCTCCTTCTTATTCTCTTCTCCTCCTCCTCTTTCTCCTTCTTATTCTCCTCCTTCTCCTCCTCCTTCTCTTTCACGTTCTCCTCCTTCTTTTTCTCCTCCTCTTCCCTCCTTCTCCTCCTTCTTTTCTTCCTCCTCCTTCCCCCCCCTCTGTTCCTTTTGTTCCATTTAGACACTGTGGTTATTGTTTCTGAAGGAGAATCATGTTTTATTTCAAGGATGTTCTGAGGCATCTAACACCACTGAGTGGTTGAACACTTCCCCCAAATCTTTAGGTCTCTCCCAACTTCCTCTGACAGCCTGCTGGGGCTTGGAATCCAGTACTCCCCATCTCATTCTTACTGTCTTGCCCTCAGAGCAATGAGGGATCTCAAGTCTCCCGATTGGAGAGTCTCAAGGAGAAACCCAGCACCAATGACATTAAGTTCTCATGTACCTTTGTTGGGGCTGTGGGTGGGAGAGTCTCAGGATGGGTATGGGTGCTCCAAGAGTGTAGCTTGCTTCTGGGGGCCTGGGCAAGATGTGGGGTGCAGGGTGTGAAGATTTGGGTTTGTGTAAATCCAGGTCCCAAAGCCAGCTTCCCAGGAGCTGCCCACCTAGTTTGTCCATTCAGGTGCAAAATTGGAGAGAAAAACTCTTCCACCTGCTCCTTCAAATGTACTTACTCCGGATCCAATGGTGAACAAAGGCACCAGGGAGAAAAACATTTACAGCACATCCTCACCACAATATTGCTGAGCTCTGGAATGATAGTGCACTGCTGACAAATGTTCCTCTAGTCTCCAGAGATATGTCAATGTCCTCAGAGAAGAAAAGAGGCTGAGCCAGCCTGGTGGTCTGTCCTGAGACCCTCCTCACCTCCATCTTTTTATTCTTATCTGGACAATTTGGTCCTAAATAAAAACAACATTTCTCAGTTTTCTCTGTGATGTGGCAAGACTACAGATAACTAGCAGAAGGCTCTCAGAAGTGACAGATCTTCCTCCTAGGTTTTGCCCATGAAGAAAGGATATGCTTTGTGATGACTGGAAAAACAGATATGAGGTCTGGAGCTCCAATAGAAATCTTGTGTCCTGGAGCAGTAACAGTGTCCTATGACCATGTCTTAGTATGGGATTACAGGCAGTTACCAGGACTGTCTCAAACCCTATGCAGGCCTACTGCTCTCTAACTGCTAGAATCTCTTTCCTGGAGAAGTATGCAGGCATGCAACCCCATTCTCTGTTCTTCCAGGAACTATGTGATGGTTAATGGTGCTGTGTGTCACTCAAAGTAAGGATCAGCACATTCAGTTTGAAGTTTAACAAAAACTAGAATGGGGGAAGATGGGGAAGTAGATATTTCAGGAATAAAAGGAAGGGATATAGTTCAAAATGGCTTCAAACACCTTCCCTCTGAACCTGAGCTAGGGGCTGAGATGGTTGCAACACTTTTTACTTCCTTTATGTCAACCCTCTCATCTAAATCATCTCCAGTTATGTGGACCAGTGTGCTTCTTACTTTCCTTGTCAGGACCCATCACTGCTGTGGCTGTCCAGCGCCATCTGCCTGCCTTGGTGCAGCATGTCTCAGCTGCTTTCTCATAGTATGAGTCCTAGCATGCTGGCTGGGTCTGCTTGGCCAGCAGTTTTAAGTGTCCTCGTTCAGATCACATGTGGTAGCCATTTTGGCAGCGCCTGCAGTCCCTGAGGATCTGCTGCCTGTCTTTGTCCTGGTGGGAACCGTGGAACATTCCTTTAGCTCACCCAGAATGAGGGGTGGGGGATAGTATTTGCATGGGGGAAGCCTGGAAGAGAGAAGCAGGGGTTGCCGCCACTGGGTTAATGTTCACTGTCCTCGTGAGTCATTTCTGCCCTGGTGTATCTGTGAGTGTTTCAGTGACTGCCCCAGCACGGAGCAACTGGGTTTTATGATCTGCAGCCCCGCAGCCCCTTGAAACCCTCCTGTAGGGGGGGCTCTCAGGCCACATGTGCTGTGGACGTGTGTTGCTGGGAATAATCTCCCTAAATCTGGAGCTCTGATGGTGGATGAGGGTGACCAAGGCACCCCAGGGCATCCTTGTGGAAGAGGTATGACACCCAGCTCAGGCCATTTGGTGCACAGGGAGAAAGGGCTTCCCTTCCATGGAGGCTGGGAGCCCTTTTATTCCAGGCAAATGTCTGAGTTTGAGCACTGCTGTTGACCCATGGAAAGGTCCCCCTGCCCCAGGTTTCTTTTCTACCCATTCCCTGGGCAATTGGGCATATCCTGCCTCTCCAGAATGATCACAGGGAACCCCTCTCCCCTCTTCTATCCTATCTCTGAAAATAGCCTCTCTGGGCCCTCGCAAAGCCACCGGACATGCATGCAATACTCTCCACACCCGCAAATGCTCTGAGCTTGGATGATTTTTTTCTGCTCCTGACTCTCCTCACCAGTTCTAGCATTCCCAGAATCTCAGGGAGCTGATTGATAGTTTCCTACCTGTCCCAGTGGGACAGCCAGACTGTGAGGGAAGTACCTGGGTCCTGTCTCCTCTGACTTAAGAACTCCTCTCATCCTAAGAACTGGACTTTTCCTGCCTCATGAAGGTTCACTTGATGGACAGAATCCAGAATTGGGGCCTTCTGGAAGCACCTCTCGGGCTGTAACATTCTCCTGTTATGACTCTGTCCAAACCCAACAGCTGCTGTGTCCAGGGCAGCCCAACCAGGCCTGTGCCTACTCAGGTGAGTGTGTCTCTGCTGTGGCCCCCACTGCAGACTGGAGACACAGCTGAGATGGATTTTTCATCCACAGCTGAAGTGGGGGACACTTAGGCGGAACCTCAAAGTTCCACAGAGTATGCTGGGAGACGCCAAAATTATCTGTTTTGCTGTTTGATCATTTTGTGCCAAGACCCCAGTTAGGTCCTAGGTGAAGGTTCCCAAAGGCCACTCTGTCACTTTGCTCTGCACTATTATTCCACACGATGAGGCCAGCCTTGATCTGTACACTCCCGGCTGCCAACTTGAAGTTGGGACCATTTATTCTGCCACATATTTCTTCCTTCAGAGTCATAGAAGTGAGGTGTGGAGCATTCAGCATGGGGAGTCCACAGAAGCCCTCAATGACAGCAAGTGTGTTGGATGGGGGACACACAAAGTCCCATCCCAGCTGTCTACGCACAGCAGGCTGTAGAATCTCCACTACTCATGCCCAGGCCTCAGCCATGTGCCCAGATTTCTTTGTCATGTCATTAGGATCTTGGAGGACAGAATTGGGGCTCTCCAAGTAGTGATCACGGTTCTGGGGACCCTCCTGGTGAGTGGCCAGAGGTTCAAAGTGAGGATGTGGTCAAAAAGCCTGGACACCTGAGTGCCTGAAATTCCCTGAGTCCAGGTGTTCAGAGGACCAAGCGACTGGCACAGCACTAAACTCAGTGCCCCTCACCTCACATCTCCTGTTTCCAGCCTCTAAGTAAGTCCCCTTCCCACATGGGTTCATGCATGTGCAAATATACATGCCTGTGTTGGTGTGTGTGCAGGTCTCTGTTCATGTGTGTTCACATGTATAAGCTGGTAGCTCATGTGTGTGCATGTCTGTGTCCATATATGTACTTTTCATGCATGTATACATGGGCATTGTCTGTATTCATATGTGCAAGTGTATGTGCCTATCTATGTGTTGCACACCTGTATGTTCATGTCGGTGTACTGTGTACCTTTGTTCACACATGTGTCTTGTTCGTGTGTGTGTGTTTTCATACATGTGACCTAGCTCATGTATGTACATGTGTTCATGCATGTGTGCACAGTCATACACTTAAGAAGATACATCATAACAGATCTTACAAATTTACCCCAGGAAGGGTCAAATTGAGATGGCAGATCCATCCCACTTGGTCCTGAAGTTACTGTGTCTCTGTCTGCCTCTCTGAATCTATACCTCTGGAACTGTCCTTCTCACCCATTTGTGTGTGTAGGAGGGGCTCTGCACTTTTTATTTATTGGGTTTTAATTTTTTCATCTGAGAGGACTGTGTGCTCTGCACTTCCTGCTCCGACTCACTGTGCAGCTTTGGGAGGGTCTTCTGGGAACCTCTGGAATCTTCTTTTCCCATTTGTAGATTCTTTGATACCAAGGCTCAATTATTTTGGAAGGTTCCAGAAAGATGATCCTGATATGTCTATTTGTTTCTGGAAGGTTCTAGGAAGAAGTCCCTGGTACATTTCTTTGTTCCTGGAAAGTTCTAGGAAGACTGCCCTGGCCTGCAACCCCAGACATCACATCCAGTATTGGGGACACCTTGTCTGTGGCTCAGGAATTCAGTAGATCAAGGTTCAGTAGATCACTCAATGGCATTAACATTGAGCGGAGTCCTTGTGAGGTAAATCGAGATAAACCAGTTTTTAGCTTGCTTATAGCCAGCAGCAGGGCTTTAAAAACAACTGACTTCATTTCATTTTAATCATCAGATGCAGTTTCTGAGTTAATTTCTCCTTATTTCACCATGGCAGGTGATTTGGGAAAGGAAATAGGAGTTGGCCACATGACTGTTCAGAGGCCAGAATTGTCACCATAGGCAAAGAAACTGGATTCTAATACTTCTGGCTAATAAACCACATACAAATAAAACCCTTTATTTTTGCTTTCTGGGTCACTCCGGATGCCATTCTTCCTACTGTGTGCTCAGGGTTCATCTCAGCAGTGCTCTGCTCTGGAACCACAGAGAGTGCTGGGAAAGCAGCCCTCGCCCCTCCACCTCCCTCCCTCCCTCCCTCCCTCCCTCCCTCCCTCCCTCCCTCCCTCCCTCCCTCCCTCCCTCTCACCCTCTCTCTCACCCTCTCTCCCTCCCTTCCTTTCTTCGTTCCTTCATTCCTTCCTTCCTTTCCTCTTTTCTTCCCTTACTTCCTTATTTTACCCTCCCTTCTGCCTTTCTCCCTTCCTTGGAATTGTACACACATGCTACAAATGGGTTCATTGATCATCCATCCTCCATTCATCCATCCATCCATCCATCCATCCATCCATCCATCCATCCATCCATCCATCCATCCATTCACTTATTCATCATTTGTCCACTAGTTCACCATCCATCAATCAGGCCTAATCAGGACCACAGCGTGTTTCCTCTCTGTGTGTCTGTGGTATGCACCCTGATAAGAACTGCCTGGATGGATGAGTGGAATCATCTATAGGAATTAGCCTTTCTCATGCAGCTTAAAGTCCAACTCAGCCTTGACCTGTCTCCTCTGCAACTGCTAGGGGGTTCTGTGTTAAGTCCCCTCAGGCATCAGGTCCCTGTAATATCCTCAGGGACCCTTCAGTCCCCTGTAATATCACCACACACGCACATTGATTGCTCTGAATGCAAAAGTTCACGCCAAAATTGTCCTGGACTTCTGTGCAAGAAGGAAAAGTGACTCAAGGATGCAAACCAGCTTCCTAGCCAGAACTGTCACATCACCCACTTCCGCTAACCCCCCAATTGGATTATGGCAGCCTTCCCATATCCAGATGCGGGAAGATAAAATGTTACCCTCTGAAAATAAGAATATTTTTAGCAGGTTCTTAAATAGATATTAACCATTTTCTAAATTCTTCCTTTTGCCCTGCTTAGGGTTTGTATAGTTTCTTATGCACACTCATTGCTTCAGCCCATCTGCACATTCACACTGAAGGAAGGTCCGTGTGAATGTCACAGAGAAGGTCCCTGTACTTAAGAAGGATGCAAGCGTACAACTGAGTAGGCCTGGGGGACAGCGGGGTTCCTGGGGGGGTTCATGCATTCCTGCCACCCTGTTGGGTGGGAGTCTAGGGTGCAGCCTCCTCAGAAATGTCTCCCCTGGAGCTGGGATTTAGAATCCCAGTGGACGATGCATTTAGCCAGCCTTTGCAGAATGGGGCTCCTCAGACATAAACTGGTCCTTGCTGAACTTTCCCACCAGGGATGAGAGCTGAGAGTACTGGCGTTGTGGGAACCTAGAGGGGGAATTCAGCAAGTGTTTCAATTGCAAATCGGACCTAGAGCCTCAATTTTGCACCCTCTGTGTGGAATTCTCTGGCCTCTCCCAGAGACCTGAGTGAGCCATTCACAGAGACAGCAGCTGGATGTTTCCACGATGCCTCCAGCTTTGAGGTGAAGCCAATATTAACCTTTGGTTTTTATTGCAAGAACCAATTTCATCCAGGTTTATTATCACTCTTGGGGTGGGTCCTGACTTTCTGGGCCCCTGAAACTGACAGGTTTCCTCTGAGTCCAGACCCTTATGACTTGCAGGGAAGAGCAGTATTGGCTGCCTGATAAGAAGTTTGAAGTGATTTATTTATGAGACCCTCAGTGTAACCCCATTCCCCATTCTTCCTGTGTAACCTTACCTACAAGAAAGACCTGCCCATTTCTGGGCAGGGTCTTTGGTAGGTAACAAAACATTTTGACCTGAGGGGCAAAGGGGATTTTGCATGTATGGAGGATGGAGAAGAAAGCAGGAGGAGAGATGGCTGAAAAACAAGTTACAATGCAGGGCTAAATAAGGATCCAGCGTAAAAGGTTTATAGGCCACACATGTTGACCAGAGCCTGAATAAAGATGATATACCCTGAAGACTGCCTGTGAGTTTTCTACCAGCCGCTACCTGAAATTGCAGACCACTGGCTGCAGGGGGTTGAAAACATGTGGCCTGGGATGGAGGAGAAAGACCTCTCATCCCTCCATCACCATCCACCACCATCCAAGCCCATCCAAAGGGCTTAATGGAACACTCAGTTCTGAGCTCCCAAGAAGACCTAGAAATGCTCTGGAAAGTGACCTATTTTAGTCTGACACATTCATTGTTTAGCTGTTATTTCAACAAAGCCAACTTCCCTTGTTTCATTGAAGTGACCCCGAATGTTGGACAGGAATTGGGTGCGACACTGGCCTGATCAGCAGTGCCAGGGCCCCATTTTCTTCTAAAACTTGACTCACTCAAGCTCCAAGTTGCCTCCCCTGCAGTCAGCACTCTCCAGCTAGTGCTGACACCTGCTTTCTCTTGGCTCCCCCAAACTCCAAGGGAAGGCAGCATGGCTATGCCTGATCCCCTGACCCTATATGTCTATGATTTCCCCCCTCACCTCATCGTCACTCTTCTTCAACCCCAAGATAGGCTCCTGTGTTTGGGTTTGGGAAACAGAGGGTCTCACTGGACTTTCCTGTTTAACGGACATTATTGTGCTTGGTCAACAGTTCTTCACATGGTCATGAAAATGAAAACCTCAAGCACATTTTCCTGAGGGAAAGGAGGATAAAATTGTCCTGGAGTTGCAGAACTATAAAAATCAGTGCTTGGTTCTCACTGGAGTACATTCCAGATGCAAATGCTGCTGATAATGAACACAGGGCAGAGAGCCAGGCCAGCCGCAGAAGGAGCAGACAGGGCTCAGTGCTGGGGCGAGCCCCTGCCCCCTCCCACGCCCCCAGAGACTGAGAACCAGGAAAGGAAAGTCCGGACTCCCCTGTCCTTGTCTTCATCAGCACAGCCCAACAGAGCTGACTCTGCTGTTTCCCAAGAATGCCGGGGCCCCTTGGGAACCCCTATCTCTGGGGCCCCCCACACTTCGGCCCTTGGTCCTCGGTCATTGCCGGAGGATGTCGATTCTAACCCTTTTCCTTACTTCTGCTCCCTGCCCTGTGCCAAGCACCAGCCCCAAGGCCACCCACATGCACAGCCTTGATGCCTCTTTCCTGTGCTATCACCTCACTGGGACCTTGTAGGTTCATTTATGGGGACTCTACTCAGTCAGGGCTTTGCCCCAGAGCATCAGGGACCAGAGCCTTATCCTTGTCTCTTCTCCTCTCCTAGCCTTTCTGTTAATCTTCCTGATTTGCACTTTCCACTCTGCCTCAGTTTACCAATTACAGAAGCCATATACAGAATTATAGATGTTAATAGTTGAATTTTGGTCATACAATGTTCCTACATTCATCCCTTCACCCATGCTCATTTCTTGCCACCAATCCCAGTTTCCCTTTCATTTCCACCCCCCCACACACACACACTCCCTACCTCCTCTATGGCACACATTCCTTTCTCTTTTTTCCCTTTTATCCTTTTCGACACCATAGTTTACAATACTATCAGCAATTTTTCCATCTTTCTTTAGGTGCAGTTACATATATACATAATCTCTTATTTTTATATCAATGTAAAACCTACTTTGAGGATGAGGTTAGTAGTTGTTGTGTGATTCTGTAAAATGACCCTACAAGCTGCAGTTAGTTTCATGAGTGTGAAGTGTGTTTTATATTTCTAATAACACTGGAATGAGGAAACAAGATAATTCATCTCAGATTTGCTGATGAAGCAGTTAGTAAATCTGAGTGAGTCAGCAAAAAGCAGGAGCGATACCATTATTAAAGCAACTAATGAAAGGAAATGTGGAATATAAATAGGATCACAGTTTATCTTAAATGTATTATGGCATTCTTGAAATAATTTCAGAAGTCTAACATGTTAATATTAAAGTCCAGCATAGAAAACAAAGCACAACAACCAAAGAGAACAGGGAACAAGTGATTCTTAATGTTCTGGCACTAGAGTAAGCCTAGTGGGCATCACTCCTACGAGAAGACAGTGAAAAAAATCACATAAGTGAAAGGTCACTTGGAAGCATGTGCCTCCCCCTGCCCAGATGGGAAGATGTCCTGGGAATATTGACTCTCTGGTACTGGAGTTAGAGACTCATAAGGACTTCCATGTCTCAAGTGAATCAGTCATAGCTTGTTGATGGCATTTGTAAAACAAGTAGAACACAGCACAACTGAAGTAAGCAACCAAGTCAGTAGTGCTACTGTGTGGACCTGTGGCCTTCAGGACCAGGACGCCAGTGTATGGGAACATCTCAAAGACAGGAGAGCATATGGAGCATCTACACACTTACCCAAGAATTTACTCTCTGTAAACCCCCATGGACTGAACAAAACCTTCCCACAGCTTGTCAGTGTGAACAAACAACTTAATACTCTATATAGCTAGTCAGTGAGTCAATTTATATATAAATCAGTTGAGGGGCTGGAGGTTTAAAGGGTTGTTTGCCTTGCATGCAGCCAGTCTAGATTCAATCCCCAGTATTTTATCTATACGATCCCTGGAGACTTCTTGGGCTGCAGAACTGGACCTTCCTCCTGTGGGGTCTGAAACAGTGAACAATGTGCAGGGAACAGATCACTGTGGGGTGACTGGCAGATCTTGGGGTTCCTACTAGCCTTGCCCTGGGGCTCCCACCCCAAGGGCCCTTTTACACATGGTCAGGCATGGTGCCAGTGCTGCTGGGAGAGGGCAGACACAGCACAGCTCTGCTGGGTCACCTAATGGCTGAGCTGGATGGGGATGGATACCAGGGTACCATTTCAGGGATGTGGCCACATTTTCTGTTCAGTGAATCCAAAACATAGTGGGGAAGGACAGAAGGGTTGCTCAAAAGTAGAGTCAATGTGTCTGAGTTTTGGAGAGTTGAATTGGGATGAAGTTGAGTGAGGATTCTGTTGGGCTTAAATGGGTAGGTTTGGCACTGAGGGATGGGGGAAGGGACATGTAGGTAGGACTGAGAATGGATCAGGAAAGATTTCCCTGCTGTCAAAGACCTTCTTACTGGTGCCCTATTTGTTCCAAATGCATCTCTGGGAAGCTGTGAAGTGGAGCAGGGTCAGACATTGGTTGGGTGAGAGGCCTGGGAGAAAGCTTCCAGGAGGGACTGGACACAGGCCAAAAGCTCAGCTGCTTTACATCTAAAGAAAAGACTGTGGGATGCTGGGACCTCATGGGAAGATTCTGCAGTGGATGCAATGACTTATCCATCTCTTCCCTGGTCCCTGGATTTCTGAGCTCAGAGAGAGACAATCATCCCATAGAATCCAGAGTAACCCTGTGGATTTTCAGCAGGGGTGAGGGTTGCAGGGGGTCATAGCCCAGAGGTGGAGACTAGGAATGAATTCACATCTCCACTCCAGCCTCATGGAAATCTCATGTGTGACAGTAGAGAAAGGTCTGGAATTGCTTGTGATGTGAGGTTATTCTAGTCTTTTTCTCTGAGTACCAAAACCATAACATTAGGCTCCATTAGCAATGACTATGCTATGCTGACTTCGCTATGAAAAAGGTTATACTTTTCTCTTAATAGCATTGAGAACAATTTCACAGAAAGACAGTGGGACTGAAACATCACATTCTCCAGACACCAGCACTTAGATCACAAAGTAAGGGGCCAGCCCAGGTTCTGTAGACATCCCCATGGGCACAAGGAAGAGCTGGGAAGATGGAATACACTCTACCTGCCCAAATGTGTCTGGGAAAGTTCACTTCCATCTGGACTGCAGTCAGCTTCCCACCTGCATCCCTGTTTGGCTTCCAGTTTCCACTCTGGACACTCATGCTGTTTGTCATAAATAAAAAAGAGATATAAATTTAAAGCAGACATTTATGCTGTTTGTTAGTGAAATAAAAACTCTCAATTAGAACAATTTATAAAGACCTATAAAGTGCCAGAGAAATTCAGCTTCTCTGCAAGGCATCAAGATGCATTTATAAATTTTTTTAAAAAAGGTATTCATTTATTTAGGTTTTGAGGTCACATCTGGAGGTGCTCAGGGGTTACTACTGGTTCTGCACTCAGAAATCGCTCCTGGCAGGCTCAAGGGATCATATAGGATGCCGGGAATCGAACCTGCCTCTGTCCAGGGTTAACAGCATGTAAGGCAAATGTCCTGCCACTGTGTGCTCTCACTCTGGCCCCAGCATTCATAAATTCTTAAAGAATATCTTGACAGAGGCCGGAGAGATAGCATGGAGGCAAGACATTTGCCTTGCATGCAGAATAACAGTGGTTTGGATCCTCCTGGCATTCCATATGGCCCCATGAGCCTGCCAGGAGCGATTTCAGAACATAGAGCCAGGAGTAACCCCTGAGCACTGCTGGGTGTGACCCAAAAACAAAAAAAAAACAAAAAACAAACAAACAAAAAAAAAGAATGTGACAGAGAATGGACAGAGGAGATAAACAGACCCTTCCAAGAGAGGAAATGCAAATGGTTACCACTCTTTTGGACAAGTACAAGTGCTCACCATCAGCACTTGTGAATTGTGTGAAATTCAAACTAAAATGACAGTCAGATAATTTTGATTTCCAACCAAAGCAATTGGAAATGATGGATCGGTGTAGAAAAATGGTCTCTCATTTCCCATTGGCAAGATGGCCATTACTTTTAGTGCCTATGAAGATAATTAGAATATTCTTCAAAAATAAGTAAAAGTAGACCTTCTATATGATCTAACAGTTGCTCTATTAATTGATCAAAACTCCAAAAATAAATTCTCAAAGATGCATGCATACCTGTGTTCATTGTTGTACTTAGTACAATAGCCAAGATCTAGAATATACTCGAATGACAACTAAAAACCAAGAAGCTAGGGCCATATACATGAGACTACACTGCTTTCAGAAAGAATGAAAACATGAAGTTTGCTATATCACTAGAAAACTGGAGATCATGACAAGAGACAAAAAGTCAGATGTTATCACTCATCTGTGAACAATAGCCAGATTGAACAATGAAAAATGCTTGGTCTTGGATGACAGAGCTGAGAGGATTAAACAAGGGAGGCAGTCAGGGAGGGGAGGACAAGGTGGATTGGAATGGATAAGACAGTGGTGATGGATCTTGAGGCTACTTTGGGGGTAGTGGGGTGCAGTGATTTTGTCCTCAAGACTGTAAACATTGACATTATAATAACCAAGTTTATAGTAGCCAGTCAAACTATAATGGTCATAGGAAACTTGGGCAGCATAGACATCCAGAATTTTGGTTCATTCTTTGGCCCAAGAGGTGTCTCCCCCATTTCCTGACCTCATGTGGTAGGCCACCATGATCCACTCTGGATTTTCTGTGACTTCATTGAGAAGAATGATCATATCTGAAATATCCCCCTAAATGTTGGTCACATTCCTTTGGCATCTGCTTGGCTACTGTAGACATCAGTGACTCCTTCAGGAGTGTCCTCAGTACTGGCTTGCTCTGGATATTTTCTTTCCCTGCTTCCTTGGAAGCAGATAGGACCCTGGATTGACATGAGTGACAGTGACATATGCGTCCTCTGAAGATGGCCTCACAGATGTTTGGAACATAGAACATAGAATATAACAGTGGCTTTTCTGAGAGGCAGGTGACCAAATCACTTGCAGTTAAAAGGAAGTAAGTGATTTGCCTTGTTTTTCACAAGGGGATGAGGGATGGGGTGTCAAATCTAGTGATACTCCTAGTTCTGCACTTAGGATCACTCTTAGTGATCAGGGGACTTTATGGGGTGGCAGGGATTCAACCTGATCACCAGCATGCAAGGCAAGTAAGTGCTCCCCACTGTCGCTCTTAAACTTTCAGACATCTAAGACATGTGATTGTGTCTAGTGGTAGGAGGAGAATTTGTAGATGATTAACAGCAGATTAGCAAAAGTCCTCTCTGTAACACAAAGGGGGAAATGGCATTTCCATAAATAAAGTTCCAGAAAACTATTTTTTTCCATCTTAACATTAAAAATCCTTATGCTAAAAAATTTAAAGCTCTAATTTTGGAGAACTGAGCACATGAGTTAGCAATTTGCAGACATAGGAATATTTGTTTTAGTGCAAGTTTGGGAGTTTTCTGGGGAAGCCAACAGTTGTCTGTTTTCTGTTAGACAAGTATGCAGATGAGATAAGATTAGAACCTTAAAATCAAACAATCTCCTGAGTAAATTTAAGCCCTTAGCTTTTATAGTTCTCAAATTCCAAAATATTACAGATTAATAAGCAGACACAACTCGGTGTCATTTCTATTTTGGTTATGATTAGATTGATGTTTTAAAAAGTTGATTTCTTATTGGTTGTCCTTGAGAAACAAAAAACTCTGACTGTAAACCTCTCCAAATATAGAGATTTTTTATCAACAAATGTACTAGAAATATCCCATGCTCTGCACATAATTATTGGACTTTTTGAAGTTGCTTTATTTTATTTATTTTTTGGTTTTTGGGTCACACACAACAGTGCTCAGGGGTTACTCTTGCCTCTGCACTCAGAAATTATTCCTGGCAGGTTCAGGGTACAATGTGGGATGCTGGGAATCAAACCTGGGTTAGCCACATGCAAGGTAAATGTCCTACCTACTCTGCTATCTCTATGGCCCCCTGAGGAAGCCATTAAAGGACTCACTTTTATCACCAATGGTGAACTAACCTACAATGTTTCAAGTCTGGGGCATCCACTATCCTAGTAAGCTAACAGGCTTTCGGGCTTGAGTCCTGGTTTCCTCTTTCTGTTTTAACAATTGCCACAGATGTGGTGGTTGAAAGACCCTGGCTGGATTTTCTCTCTATTCTGGAGTCCAGGAAGGAGCAGAGGGCAGGGTGGTGCCCTCTCTGGAGGCTGCTGCCAGCTTTGGCTCTTGTGCCTGTGTGCCATATTAGCCTCCTTCAGTCTTGGTGCTATGGGTCCTTCTGCATGTGGCTGTCACTGCAGAAAGATTCATGTGACTGCATTGTTAGGCTGCCAAATAGTAAGAGATGGTCACCTCACCTCAAATATTTAACTCAGTCTTAGTCTCAGAGAACTCTTGCTGTCATGTGAGCTATATCTCCTGGATCTGAGGGCAGAAAGTGTGTGTGTATGTGTGTGAGTGTGTGTGTGTGTGTGTGTGTGTGTGTGTGTATGGGGAGATGGACACTGTAAAGCTCACCATAGTTGAATTCTTTCCCTTATTCATTTTAAAATTTTTATTAATTTTAGTTTTATTTATTTGTTTGGGGGCTTTTTTGGGGGTGGGGGCACACCCAGAGATGTTCAGGAATTACTCCTGGCTCTGCACTTTGGAATTATTCCAAGTGGACTCAGGTGACCATCTGGGATGATGGGCCTTAAACCCTGGTTGGCTGCTTGCAGGGCAAACACCCTACCTGATGTCCTATTTCCACAACCTCAAAGATGTATTTATATTTTGGTGGGGATTTTGGCTACACTCAACAATACTGAAGGCCTACTCCTTATAGTATTCTGGGAACCCTATGTAATGCTGAGGATGGAACTGGTTCACTTGCATGCAAAGAAGAGCCCTAAACCACTGAGTGGAAGGGAAGTCCAACTGCTGCTCAGAATCAAAGAGAAGGAGCTTCACTGTTAAACAAGATGCCACTTCCCGATATGGCTGGATATCTTAGAAAGCCCAAGTTCATTGCCTAGAAATGGTGATGATTCGCCCAAGTCCCCTGGTGATCATAAGGAAGTCCCTTACCACCGCAGGAATGAGCCTAGGGAGGGCAATTGACAGCACCCAGAATAGCCAGGGAGCAGAAGGAAGGTCACACAGAGTCATTGACACAGGATTTCAGCAAGAAATGCAGAAAATGCACAATAAGAAAGAACTTGGAGCAGGGAATCATTGCAAAAACCAGAAGTCCAGAGAGCACTAAATCCCAGGCAACAGCAGAAAGCTTTGTGGCTGGCTGGTGGATAGATGGGGGGTATATGCCTGAGGTGATGTTTTCCCCAGTGGACCTCTCTAAGGGTGTTGAGGTGCTAATTGACAGAGAAAACAGACAGGAGAGAGACAACGTTGCTTTCTCTCAGCCACCCTTCTTCTTACCTGTAACTCTGTTCCCTCAGTATCCAAGGTCATTTCTAGCCAGTTGCACAAAGTCTACAGCTTTGAGAGAGAAGGCAGAAGGCAAAGGAGAGAGAGAGAGAAAGAGAGTGAGAGAGAGAGACAGCAAGAGACAGAGACAGAAAGGCAGAATAATGAGAATGATGAGAATGATGATGATGAGAATGACAGCAAGGATGACGAAGATGACAACAATGATGATTATAGATGGTTAGAGCGAGAATGATGATGAAGATAGTGATGATGATGATGATTGATGGCTCCATACTCTATGATCACTCTTGACAGGGCTCAAAGGACTACATGTGCTGCCAGGGATCAAACTGGAGTCCTGTCATAAGCAAACTGGAGTCCATCATAATCCTGATACTATTCCTCTAGCACTATTCGAAGCAGATTTGAAAATCATAAATTACTCCCTTTTCTCTTTGTTTTTCATCTGGGACCTACTTGGTGGTGCTCAAGGCTAACTCTGGTGGGTGCTCAGGTGCCAAATCAATACGTCTGTGGAAGGGGCAGAAACCAGATTGGGAGTGTGTGAGGCAAGCACTCTACCTGTTCCTACTAAATTCTTTCTCCAATCCAATAATCCTGATTCTTAATAAGAATGAATGAGGGCTCTTTTTCAGCACTGATATGAAATAACATGAATATGCAATTTCATTGGAAAAATTCCCACATCAGCTCCACAAGTTATGCATAAGGGAGGCCCTAAAGTGGCATGTTTCTTCCTCAAGAAATATAGACTTGATGAGACTTGCTCAAGGAAACCAGTCACCGATTATATTGGTGTGCCTGATGCACAGGAAAAAGATCAGGGTGGATCACTAAGTCCTGGTCCACTGTGTGGTGCCATTTTTACATTGCAATCCATGCCCTGTGCTGCTCAGGATTTTGATTCTGAGGCATTAGTTAATGCCTATCAAATGATCAAATGAAGAGCATCTGAGTGTCTACATGAGCAATGTTCCTACTAATCAGATGCCTTGAGAGCATTTGTATTTGGTTTTTACTTAATGTTCAGACTTTCAACAACAAATTACTTTCACCAAAAGACCTGGTAATAGCAGGCATTAATATTATTTCCAAATAACCTTCACACAACAGCATTGGGAACTAAACTCTTACTCATTCTAGAATGTTCATAGGCTGCTTAGAACTCACCCATGTGCTGACAACACATGTCTAAGACATGTGCTGTGCTCACATGTGCATGTCTTTCTTATTTCAGTGCTGCCTTTTCACTATGCTTTGTTGGTTACCTCAATAACTGTGATTCTGAAAAGGCTGGTGTTGGGACACACACATAAACACACACATAAAGCCAAGACCCAGCCTAGTCCTGCAAGGCAATGTTAATAACACTAAGGGCCCTGCATGTAGATGTTTAGTTGTCACTGTATGTAAAGTCCCTTCCTGTTTTTGGAGGACTTACCATCCCCAAGGAGGTAAGCATGTCTGTGTGAAGTCAGCGATGAAATACAAACAAGGCTGGTGGCCTCAGTCAGACTTACATAGACTGTGAAGCACGTCAGTCACGTCTTCAGAACTGAATCACTCAGTGGTGCAGCTGCAGCTCTGTGCCCACTCTGGGAAAGTCTGTGTCCTCGTGCCAATGCTTGTGCAAGACAGAATGGAGCAGGTTTGGTGGCCAGCCTTTTGGCCTCACAGCCTGACTCTAATTTGAGTCCCATCCTCACCAGCATTTAATATGGTGAACCCTCTTCCCCTCTGCTTCAGTTTTTCCCAGTCTGAATCAGAGTCACAGGTGTGATGAGCCTGATTCAGTCTCATCAGTGCAGTGACTGTCACTCAGGCTCTGTTGCCAGAGCACGTAACATAAAAGGGACTCACCCATTACTGTCATATTCTAGAAATGTTCTCCACAGCCACTCCAGGAGAACAGATATATAGAGTCTACCTTGAGTTGTGGGGCTGTGTGGCACCTGTCATGTTTGCTTTGGCTTAGGTGAGCAAGGACTGGTGAAGTTCTGGAAGCATTCAATTGAAAAATAAACTTCACATGGGGCAAATTTAAGCCAGTATTTTTCTGGAATGGATTAGTAAACAAGTCTGTGTCAGTTATGGTGACCTTGCTTTTCTGGGATTTCTTCACATAGGTTTATTCTTCCTTTGAGCCTCATTGAGACCATGGTGGTCACGTGTGCCTTTGACTTCTCATGAGGAGCCACCAAAATGTGGTCCTTAACTGATGGGATGTGCAATGTTTTTGTACTGAGAGGTGTCTAGAAAGCAGAGACTAGGCTAGGCCCAACACCCACTCTCCATCTGCAAGACTGTCTAATCATTAATAGGCCACATCAATGAGTCAGCAGTGAGGAGGCATTGCCCGGTCCTGGGCCAGGTTTTAAGCAACTGCCACCCTGTTTAACAGTGAGAGCCTGTGAAGTCTCAGACTAAACAGTGTGCTCAGCATAGCCCACAAAACACAGGTCTGCTAAGGAACATAAACATTGTCTTAGGGTTACCAACTTACAAAACAGCAAAATGACACACTAGGACGATTTTAAGGTAATGATTCATGGAGCACAAACCTGATCACGTGGGATCAAAGTTGACAAAGCCTCTCCTGCCCCTCGTTGTGCTAGGTACTTGAAAAACAGAGGCAGAAGGTCTGTAAACAAATGCAGTCCCTAGATCTCTGGGTCTAGATCTAGATCTAGATCTAGTCCCTACATCTCCTGTTCTGGTGTTATGGGAATGAACACAAAGGGCCAAATGAGTCAGATGGGCCCAATCATATCACCAGCAGGAACATAAGCATGTGAGTGAAACTCCAAATCCCTTTCAAAATGGAGACAAAGGAACTGCAAAGGTTTGACTGAGCATCTTCTCATCAAAGTCAATTTTTCCAGATTCTTGGAAGTCTGTGGCCTTTGGTCACTGTGTTAGGATTCTGAGTGAACAGGACTACTATAAAGCTGGTTATACAGCAATGAATGAGCTGGTTTAATTGCAACTGTTTTATAATTATCATTTGACCTAAACAAGAAAGATGCTTTAAATAGAGCAAGAGAAGATTGCATTAAAAGTTGATGAAAGGAATTGTGCTGTGTCTCTGAAGCACAGCAGACCTCTGGACTTTCTTTTCTACCTGCTTGGGTCTAAAACTTGATGCTGGGTGGCTTCCTCTCCTGAGGGCTACCCTTCCTCGGAGGTGAGTCAACCCACCCACGAAAGGTAGGGCCAGCTGAATTGTGCTTGCTTTGCTGTGTGGCCGTGCACATCATTTAGCTAATGAATACCACCACAACATGTAGAAAAACCCACTATACAAGTGTGACAATGGGGAAACAACACAGACCAACACCAGACATAGAGAATAAAGATGACAACTCTGATGACCTGAAAACGGCCAACCACCTAGTTAGTCTCTCAGATATGGCGTTTAGAGAAGAAAAATGGAGGATGTTCATAAAACTCAAAGAAAGCATAGATCAAGTTGAACAGAACACTAATAAGAACCAAAAAAATATGAAGACAAAAATCAGAAAATTTCAAACTGAAATAACAGGTCAAATAACAGGTCTGAAAAACTCAGTAGACGAATTGAAAAACTCAATGGAAAACCTCTCCAACAGGGTAACAACAGCTGAGGATAGAATTAGTGAGATGTAAGATGCGATGCATAACTACTCCATATAGCAGAAGAGATTGGAAAAAAACCTTAAAGCAAATGATCAGACAATGGAAAAATTACTCAAAGAATATGAACAGATGAAAATAGAAGTCTTTGATAGGCTTTACAGAAACAACTTAAGAATCATTGGAGTTCAAGAGACCCAGGAAAAGATCTCCAAGAAGAATCATTGGTCAAGAACATCATTAAAGAGAAACTATTAGAGCTAAAGAATACATACAACCAAATACTGCATGCCCGAAGAGTACCAACTAAAAGAGACCCCAGGAAAAACACCCCCAGACACATCCTAGTCACAGTGATGAATCCTACAGGTAGAGACAGAATACTGAAAGCAGCAATATCAAAAAGGGAAATTACATTCAAGGGAGCATCCTTGAGATTTACAGCAGACCTGTCACAAGAAACATTTAAGGCCAGAAGGCAGTGGTAGGACATAGTGACAAAACTCAATGAAATAAATGCTTCTTCTAGAATACTGCACCCAGCAAAACTCTCAGGTTTGAAGGAAGTATACATGACTTCACAGATAAACAACAGCTCAAAAACTTTAGAGACTCAAACTAGTATAAAAGAAAAACTGAAAGATCTACTTTAAGACAAGACTGACCAACAGACACACCAAACTTCTACATAAAGATGGCACTAAATCCCATGACAATTATTTTTCTCAATGTCAATGGACTAACTGGGCCAGTTAAGAGACCCAGAGTGGTGAAATGGATCAAAAAACTTAGTCCAACCTTCTGTTGGATTCAGAAAAACATCTGAATAGTCAGAACAAGCATAGACTCAAAATCAAAGGCTGGAGGAAAATTATCCAAGCAAACAACACCCATAGAAAAGCTGGAGTGGCCATACTAATATCAGATGACACAAACTTTATACTCAGAAAAGTTGTAAGGGACAAATATGGACATTTTGTACTAATCAAGGGATATATACAGCAGGAAGAAATCACTCTCTTAAACATATATACACCCAATGAGGAGCCTGCAAAATATTTAATACAATTGTTAAAAGTTGATGAAAAAAAAGAAAAGAGACCAATAGAAGGGAAAGCAGCCATGATTTCTAGCCACACTTCCCCTTGAAGGAGTCTTGTCTTGCCTTCCTTTTGCATCACAGTTCCTCCTTTTCCTGGGGGGATCCTGTTCCTCTGCCAGGAATCCCCAGGGCTCCCTTTCCTCTTTGTATTGGTATCCTTCCTCTGCTTGATTCCTGTATCTGCTGAAAGTTGCATCCCTATGTTCTATTCTCAGAGGTCACTCCAGGCCCACCGTTACATAGAAACTACCACTGAGCTCACAGTCACATTTTTTTACAGAAAAGGCTCAAGGTAGAGGACTGAAGGGGAAGAAGTTGCAGGGCAACATCCCAGGTAAGTCTGGAGCCATTTCCCATGCCCAGCCTCAGCAGAAATCCATAGAAGTTGCAGTTCTGTACCCATCTGCAATGATGGTCAGCAGTGAGACCAGACCCTAGGTTCGAGAAGAATGGGTCCATGGACACAAAAGCTCACACATTGATGGTAGTTTTAGTTCTTGGAATGCTATGATTCTCTGTACCAGCCTAGCTGGAGAACTGCCATGTTATTCTCAGCAATTCAATTCAGGACAGAGTTTGAGAGAAAGTCACACCTCAGAGAGCTTCTGATCTGAAAGTGCTGGGAGGCTTGGTAGTGTTGGCAGGTAGGACAGGCAGGACCTATCACTGCTCTTCTAAAAAGCACGTAAAGCTTTGTGCTTTCTTCAAGACAACAGCCTCCAGGCCCTCCCCCATTCTGTTTAAAAGATGAATTTTCTGAGAAAGGCACCCTCTGTTTTTGCCTCTTCTGATACAATTTTCTGCATTTTAGGAATTGGGTATTTTCATTTTTGGGGGATAGGGGAGAGGAGATACAACTAGTGTTGTTCAAGGGCTTACTCTTGACTCTGTGTTTAGGGATCACTCCTGACAGTACCTAAGGGAGTGCTGAGATTGACCCCAAAGTGTCCTAATCACTGTACCATCTCTCTAGTCCCTGGAAAATAATGCTTTTTAATCAGTGGTTGTGAACATAATTCACATTCTGTGATGCAAATGGATTTTATTTGTTTTCTACTCATTGAAATTTAATGCTTGCTTATCACTTGTTGGATGCCACTGAGGACTACTTGTTGGATTCCACAGTGGGAGAAGCCTCCAAGCTAGCACTAGACATGTGGGTAGACCAGGGTCCCTGAGAGGATTCAGTGATGCAAATTTTCACATGAAGTTCTATAGTAAATAACATCACCAGCCCCTCACCAGCCCTGCCTCTGTGATATTTTAATGGCACTAAAATAATAGTTTTCATTTCAGAAGGATTATGCATGCTAACTAGACAATTTCTCTGAGTTTGGGAGATTAAAACACTTTTTATTAAATTAATATTTCATTGATTCAGGTCAATTTGTAAGAGTCTCCATTTAGGGGTATAGTTTTATATTCTTCAAAATGCATGCTGCTACATATTTCCACAAACAAAATAGCAAATCTCTTCACCATAGTCCATTGAAAACCCTCTCCTAAAACTTTCCTTCACTCTCTGGTCACCTTAGTTTTGGATGGACACTCAAGAGCTTGTTTTGGTTTGTTTGCTTTCTTTATTCCCTTGATTTGAGTTCCTATACTCTACATTAGAGTGATATCACATGGCATTTGTCTTTCTCTTTCTAAGTCATTTTACTTAACATGACTCGCTCCAGTTCCCCCTATGTTGTTGCAAAATACAAGGTTTCATCTTAACAAATGATGCATATTTCAAGCGTGTCATGATAGAACCTATCTTCTTTATTCATACATCTGTCATTGGGCATTTGGTATTGGGTATTTGGGTTGTTTCTAAACCTTGAATAATTCAATGAACATAGGTGAACAGGTATATCTTTTTTTTTTCAATTGTTTCAAATTAGTGTTTTTTTAAATATTACTTATTAACCTTGTAGTGCAATTTCTGGATCTGATAGTAGTTCTATTTTTAAATTTTTGGATCACTCTCCACTGTTTTCCATGGAAGACACACTGGTTCATTTCTACCAATGATGAATGACAGTCACCTTTACTTCACATACCTCAGCAGCACTTGTAAACAGACACTGTGATACAGGTTTTCTCATAGGAGAGAAGTGATATCTCAAGAAATCTTTGATTTCATCTGTAACAGGTAATAAGAAACATTCTTCCACATGTCTATGATCATCTTCAAGAGGAATACATGGAATATTTGCTATTCAGTTTATCACCCTCATTTTAAAATTTGTAATAGACTTTTTCTCTCTAGATCTATTCTGGATATTAAGCTTTGTCAAATATATGATGTGCAAATATTTTCTCCCATTCATCCACATTATTTTGTTGTTGCTGTTGTTGTGCTCAGGGATTACTCCTGGCTCTGTGCTCAGAGATTACTTCTGGCAGGCTCAGGAACCCTATAGGATATTGGGGAAACAAATCTGGTTATCCTCATGCAAAGATAACACCCTGCCCATTGTGTTATAGCACTGGCCCCAGGATGTATTTGTATTTTAATGACATTTTTTTCCCTCCATTGTGCAGAATTTCTTTAATTTGATATTCTCTCACTTACTTTTGTTTTTGTTTCATTTGTCTGTCATTGCAGCAGAAACTCTAAAGATATTAGTCAAACTATTGTGTTGCTTATTGTCTTTTATGATTTTTTAGTGGGTAAAGTCTCAAAGTTTCAAATTCTTCTTGAGTTCACCTTTGTGCCTTATCCAAGAGAATGTCTGTAACAATTTTATTATTTTGCATATGGCTCTCTAATTTTCATAGCATTATTCATTAAAGAGACTTTTCTTAATCAATGTTCTTTGGCCCTTACGTTGTATATTTTGTACCATTATGTGATATTTCATTCCTCTGTTCTAGTTCTATTGCATTGATTAAGCATTTATTTTTAATTGTACCATTTACTGTTTTGTGCCACAATAACTTTGTAGTAGAGCTTGAATTGAAAGTGTATGATGCCTCCATTCCTCCTTTTTTCTTCTCAGAATTTCTTTGACTATGTGCATTCTTTCATGATTCCATATACATTTCAGTAGGATTTATTCTATTTCCTTAAAAAATAATGCCACTCAGAATTCAATACAGTTCACATTAAATCTGTAAGTTGTTTTAAGAAGGATGGGCAGTTTAACAGGGTTCATTCTCTCCACTTGATGAATGTAAAAATTTTTTACATGTTGTTGTGACTTTTGTTTGGTATTTTTTAAAACAAGGCTTTATAGTTGTTCATGTACAAGCCATGCATCTATTTTTAATGATAATTATTAAGCACTTAATTTCTTTGATTCAATTATATGTGGGATTTCTCTTTTGATTTTTCTAGTTTGGTGTTTATACATATAAATTAATCACTTACACATATAAATTAATCTCTTGGGCCCAGTGAGATATCAAAAGCCTTATGTACATGCTTTGTGAGTTTGAGTCCTCAGTGTGACCCTTGAAACTGCATGGTCACTGCTGAATGTGGCCACCCCAAATAAAATACATTCTGGTAAGTTGATGGTGTGGTCTGTTCTTGATAGTATTGTCATTTCTAATAGTTTTTAATGAATTTTAATATAATTTTCTATGTATAATATATTTTATATAATTTTATAATATATTTTACATTTTATATTTATATATTATTATTTAATTTTTATCCTAGAATGTTCTATGTATAATTATCATATGATCTGCAAGCTATGTTAGCATTTTTCTTCTTAATAAACTTTGATTTCTTACATTGCTTTTTGTGGACTAATCATTTTGGCTTGAACTTACAATATCCTGTTGAAAGATAATAGTAACCCTGGATAACTTGAACTTTCTTATACTTGATTTAGAGAAAGCTCTTTTAGTGCTTCTCCTCCACTGACTATGATGTCAGAAGTGATCTTTCCCTCTGTTGATGGATGCTTCTTTCATCTCCATTTTAGTTTGTGAGCACAAACTCTGACTCCAATCCTGCTTAGTTCCTGGAGCTCCTTGTCTCCTATGCTATAAATATGGGACCTTTGACCAACCCTTATTTGGGCAGTACATTGTTCAGATATTACTGCTTTGGGTCCCAGGGTGCATGCATGTATGTATTCACAGGCCAATCATAAGCTAGGATGTTCATCTGTGTGCTTCTGAACTCTCCTGAACTGGCTTCCCACTGCTTTCAGTACAGAGTATCCTGATCTGTCTCTGAGATTCTTGAGTTTAAGGCCAAAGCTGGGCATTGGCACACCTGCCCTCACCCCCAAAATCTTTTCCCAATTTTAGCTCATTGCTCATGATGATAATGTGTGTGTGTGGTTGGACCTAATATTTGTCTCAAATCTATCTGGGTTCTGTCTTTATCCCTTGCTGTGGAACCCATCTTTTTTTATCCCAAAGTTCAGGTGTGCTTTTAATTAGATAAAATAAACATTAGGCACAGGACCAAGACACAGGACTCATAGGAAAGGTGAGGGTTGATTCTCTGTTCTACCACTAACTCCTCCACACCCTGGAAAGTAGCCTGAAAAGAAATGTAAGATGCCTCTGTGGACAGTGGCTCATCCAATGGAAAACACTAGCTAGAGTATACAATAAGCAAGAGGCTAGATGACCCTTGTCTAAAGACTTTGTTTTAGCTCCTAGCCTCAGATGGGCAGTTGGGAGGAAAAAGAGCAGAATCACAGTGCTGGTGGCATGTAATATCATCAGGGAGGGAAGAATCTCTTGTCTGCATGAACAATCCTGCTGCTCTGCTATTTTTCTTGTGCAGCTTTAGAGCATCCAAGGGAAATAACGACAGATATAATTATGTATAGATAATGGATGAGAAAACGGGAACTTAGAATGCATCATTTAAAAGTCTCTGGTCAGCAATGAAAGTGAAAATAAAGGTCACATTTACTCAATCCTAGATCCCAAGAGTCATTTATTTAATAATAAAACAGTGTGAGATCTCTGAGGAACAAAGCACTACATGAAGCACAGATTTGGTTCAGCAAAAGATCCAAGTGTGAGCTTTAATGAAAAGCGCAGTCTCAGTTAATGTATCAATTATGTATCAATGTATCCATCAGATCATCAGAAATAGAAAGTATTTGCAAAATGCTAGATGCAATGCGAGTATAGGTGATCCAGAAGAGGATATACAATGTGCAATCTTGTTTTCCTGGACTTTATGCTATGTTGGAAAAGACAATAAAATATAAATAGAAAAAATTTCTTCCTCATAATTATAACTGCTGTTATTGTGTTTATAGAGTTTTTCTTCCCCAAAATCACAACTGCTGGTATTGTATGTTTATAGAATGTCCCAAGGTATATAATCCCAGAAAAACAGAGGTAGGTGATCAAAGAATTCCAAGATTGATAATGAATGTGAATGTTGTCTTCTGCTACTTCTCTAGCATCATTTCTAAACAATGTGAGACCAGGATAGCACTGGCTTATGAATTCAAGGAAACTGCACCACTTACTACCTAAGTTATTTTGGACCAAATATCAGGGCTGGGTAAGAAGGTACTATTTTTTCTAGTATGATTTCCACTTCTCTTTGAATGTCTTTAATATTCAGACATGCAAAAAGGAGCATAACCAGGCCATTTGAGTAATATAAGTAACCCATATTTCACCAATTTACCCTAATAAACTCTTGAGAGTGGGAAGAAGATATGGTTTGAAGATAGTGTAAATTAATTGGCCACTCCATAGCACATGTATTGAACAGTGCAGATCCCAAGTGGCCCAATACAATTTGGTATTTATATTGGATGCCTAAAAAATTTTCCAATAAAAATGCAGGATGATTTTATTTATGTTGTTATTATAGAGATGGCTTCATGGGCATGAAGGAGCATTTGAAATCCCAGTAAAGAGGTTACATCTTTCCATCTTTCACTTGCCAGCCACCATTCTTGACTGGGCACTAGTACACCAGCATCTGAGGCATCATGTTGCCTGAAGATATTACCTAAAGGTGGAATGTGTGAGCCAAGGAAGCATTGCTAGGAGGTCAGAAGATATGACTGCTTTGAAATACTTAGAAACATCTAATTCTGTTTGTTGCCCCCAAAGACCATGAACTGTTGAATGACATTAACATCCTTGTGATAAGCTTCATATTGTGAGCTGGTCCTTCTAGCCCTCATTTCTTTTTTTTTTTTCTAGGTCAATAAGTTTATTGTTGTCTTTGAAAATTTCCCATAAAAAAAACCATGGTGATTTTAGCTCTCAGCAGCCCTCTCCTGAGTTCTGAGGAAACTTGCTTTCTTCTGGGCTACCCAATCTTTCTTCTGGGCAAGAGACATTTTGGGACAGTTCCACCTCTTCTTTTTAACTTTTCTCTTAGGCTTTTTCTCATAGACAGGGTTTGTCCTTATAGCTGCATGATCTTTCTTATACATCTGCTCCATCATGTCTGGAGTTATGTTGTTCTTTCTGTACTGAGAAAACTGTTTCTTGTAGGCATCTTCCTCTTCTTCCATTAGGTAATGCATATAGTCTGTCATGTTCTGCCCCATAATGTGTTTCCGATATACTTCAACACTGAACTCCTTACTTTCCAAACCATAATCAGGGAATCATTTGGTACTGTGAGGGATAGATAAGCCTCCATCCACAGCTCCTTTCAGGGAACCAAAAACTTTGTTTCCAGTAGTAGTTCTGGCAAGTCCTGCATCCAAATAGCAGATGAAGGCACCAGGTTTTCTATCAATGCTTTCCATATTATATTCATCTCCAGTGACCTCCACTTGGCCTTCATAAATCTTATCAGGCCAAATCTATTGAGAAGCCTGCGAGCCAGCAGCAGGCCAGTACAATAGACTACAGCATAGTTTGTCAGGCCAACAACCTTCACACCATACTTTGGAAGTTCATGAGCATATGCTTCACAAACTATAATATCTCCTTCTATATGGGCATAAGCAATCTGACAAATGATGTCTCTGTTGGTTACCTGAACTATCATCCTGTATTTGGGTGTATTGTATTTATTATTTATTTATTTATTTATTTATTTATTTATTTATTTATTTATTTATTTATTTATTGTTTTTGGGCCACACCCGGCATTGCTCAGGGGTTACTCCTGGCTGTCTGCTCAGAAATAGCTCCTGGCAGGCACGTGGGACCATATGGGACACCGGGATTCGAACCAATCACCTTTGGTCCTGGATCGGCTGCTTGCAAGGCAAACGCTGCTGTGCTATCTCTCCGGGCCCTATTGTATTTATTTTTATCCTAGATCACCAAAAGTTTTTGAGCATAGTAATCTGTTTTGTCCTCTTGCCATCTTCTAAATTTCACTTGGTATCTCTTGAAGTATGCCTTATTCTTGATGACTTTGACAAACCCTATCCTGTGGGAACAGAGAACAACGTCTTGCACCTTGACACAGACACCAGGCCAAGCAGTCTTCTGGGGAGGGGGGGGGAGGAGAAAAGCTAACCCTCTTTCTATTGTCTCTGAGCATTATTACAATAATGTCCTTAAGTTTTCTTTTTTTTTTTTTTTTTTTTTTGGTTTTTGGGCCACACCCAGTAACGGTCAGGGGTTACTCCTGGCTATGCGCTCAGAAGTCGCTCCTGGCTCGGGGGACCATATGGGACACCGGGGGATCGAACCGCGGTCCGTCCAAGGCTAGCGCAGGCAAGGCAGGCACCTTACCTCTTGCGCCACCGCCCGGCCCCTCCTTAAGTTTTCTTAAAACCCATAGATTAATGAGACTATTCTGTGTCTATCTCTCTCCCTCTGACTTATTTCAGTCAGCATAATAGATTCCATGCTTGTTAAAAAGAGTGATGAGTGCAGTTAGGAAAATAACTACACTAACAACTATCATGACAAAATCCTAATGAGTGAAAGAAGTAGAATGCATGTCTCAAATACAGGCAGGGGTTGGGAAGGAGGGAAAGGGGCATTGGTGGTGGAAATGTTGCAATGGTGAAGGAAGGTGATCTGTTTATGACTGAACCTCAACTACAATCATGCTTGTAGTCATGGTGCTTAAATAAAGATAAAAAAATAACATCCTTAACATCCTTCACATACAACTATTATTTCCCCAAGCAGAACTATAATCTGTAATCAATTATTTTCTGGACTTGAGTGACTATTACATGTTCTGGAGTCAATCTGTGTCCTTGGTATATGAAGGTGCCATTGTTTCTGGTTTTACTTGGTGTTTCACATGAGTATTTTCTTTGTTGGTATTTTACTAAGTTGTTTCCAAAAAACCACTTCAATTAACTAGGAGCTAAATCAAGTCTAAATCAATGGTCCTCATACTTTAGCTTAGAACAGAACCACATGTGGTATTCCTAAAAACAAAACTTGGACCCCCACTCTCAGAGACTGAGATTAGGTTTAGGGTATATTCTCATATCTAGGTGGTGCTGAAACTAGAAGCCTTGGGGCCACACATTGAGAGACACAGGTCTAGACCAGTTTAAAATTGGGGAAACTAATGCCTCCCATATTCCTTTTTCCAAAGATTGCTTTAGCTATTCATGGATGTTTATTGTTCCAAATAAAATTTAGGAGTGTTTGATCCACTTCTTTGAATAATGTCATGGGCATCTTTAGAGGGAATGCATTAAATCTGTACAATGCTTTGAAGAGTATTGTCATTTTAATGATGTTAGTACTGCCAATCCATGAGCAGTGTATGTGTCTCTATTTCCTTGTGTCCTCTCTTATTTCTTTTCTTTTTTTTAATTTTTGGTTTTTCAGGTCACACCCATTTGATGCTCAGGGGTTACACCTGGCTAAGCACTCAGAAATTGCCCCTGGCTTGGGGGGACCATATGGGACGCCGGGGGATCAAACTGCAGTCCTTCCTTGGCTAGTGCTTGCAAGGCAGACACCTTACCTCTAGCGCCACCTCACTGGCCCCTCCAGGAAAGTTTTGATCTCATATTATCTTCAATGGAGAAAAACTAAAAACCTTTCCTCTAAATTCTGGTACAAGACAAGGCTATCCTTTCTCACCACTCCTATTCAACATAGTATTGGAAGTAATTGCGATAGCAATTAAGCAAGAAAAAGATATCAATGGCATCCAGATAAGTAAGGAAGGAGTCAAGCACTTACTCTTTGCAGATGACATGATACTATATTTAGAAAACCTTAAAGACTCTACCAAAAACCTTTTAGAAACGATAGATTCATATAGCAATGTGGCAGACTACAAAATTAACACATAAAAATCAATGGCCTTTTTATACACTAATAATGATAGAAAAGAAACGGACATTAAGTAAACAGCCCTATTCACATTAGTGCCCCACAAACTCAGATATCTTGGGATCAACTTAACTAAAGAGGTAAAGGACCTATACAAAGAAAACTACAAAGGCCTGCTTCAAGAAATAAGAGAGGGCACACAGAAATGAAAATACATACCCTGCTCATGGATTGGCAGGATTAATATGATTAAAATGGCAATACTCCCCAAAGCATTGTACAGAATTAATGTTATTATCCAAAGATACCCATGACATTCTTCAAAGAAGTGGATCAAACACTTTTGAAATTTATTGGAACAATAAACAGTCACGGATAGCTAAAGCAATCCTTGGGAAAAGGAATATGGGAGGCATTACTTTCCCCAATTTTAAACTGTATTACAAATCAATCGTTATCAAAACAGCATGATATTGAAATAAAGACAGATCCTCAGATTAGTGGAATAGGCTTGAGTACTCAGAGAATGTTCCCCAGTCATACAATCACTTAGTATTTGATAAGGGGGCAATAAATCCTAAATGGAGCAAGGAAAGCCTCTTCAACAAGTGGTGTTGGCACAACTGGTTATCCACTTGCAAAAAAGTGAACTCAGACCCCCACCTTTGTACATCATGTACAAAGGTAAAATCAAATGGATTAAAGACCTAATATCAGACCTGAAACCATAGGTATATAGAACAACACGTAGGTAAAACACTATATGACATTGAAATTAAGCATCTTCAAGGAGGAAACAGCACTCCCCAAACAAGTGGAAGCAGAGATAAATAGATGGGAATATATTAAGCTGAGAAGCTTCTGCACTTCAAAGGAAATAGTGCCTAGGATACAAGAGCCACCAACTGAATGGGAGAAATTATTCACATAACACTCATCAGACAAGGGGCTAATATCCAAAATATACAAGGCACTGACAGAACTTTACAAGAAAAACATCTAATCCCATAAAAAAATGGGGAGAAGAAATAAAGAGACATTTCCTCAAGGAAGAAATACAAATGGCCAATAGGCACATGAAAAATGCTCCACAACACTAGTCATCAGGGAGATGCAAATAAAAACAACTATGAGGTACCATCTCACATCACAGAGATTAGCACACATCACAAAAAATGAGAACAAGCAGAGCTGGTGGAATGTGGAGAGAAAGGAACTCTCACTGCTGGTGGGAATGCTGTCTAGTCCAACTTTTATGGAAAGCGATATGGAGATTCCTTCAAAAACTGGAAATTGAGCTCCCATAAGATCCAGCTATACCACTCCTAGGGATATACCCTAGGAACATAAAAATACAGTACAAAAATCCCTTCCTCACACCTATATTCATTGTAGCGCTGTTTACAATAGCCAGACTCTGGAAACAGCCAAGATGCCCTTCTACAGAGGAATGGCTAAAGAAACTGTGGTACATATACACAATGAAAAATTATGGAGCCTCAGGAGAGATGAAGTCATAAAAATTCCCTGTACATGGATGTTGTGTATGTAAACATTTTTATGGGATTATTATGTTACTGACCCTACCCTGATCAGTGATTATGCCCTACCCTAGGGTGTGACCTGGCATTCTGCTCCCACCCTAGGGTGGTACCTGATTCTGCTCCCACCATTGGGTGGTATCTGATTCCACCATTGGGTGATACATGATTCTGGGGCATAAAAGCAAGGGTCTGTAGAAGGTGAGGATTTTTTTTCCTGGGGCCTATTCTTAGGCCTTTTGGCTTCAGCCTCTTCACGGAATAAAGAGCTGTTTTCTTTGAAAGCCTGACTGCCTGTTGGCTTTCTTCCCGCTGCATTCACCTCAGAACCACCGGCTGAACAGGGTAACAGACGTGTGGTCCGAGCTGGAGGAGAAAGGCCTCATCCTCCATCCCTCCATCAGTCAACCTCATCAGGGGCCGATTTGCAACACATGGATGCACATGGAATCTTTTATGCTGAGTGAAATACGTAAGAGGGAGAGAAATAGACACAGAATAGTCTCACTCATTTTTTTTAAAGTAAAGATATTATTGTAATAAGGCCCAGAGACAATAGAGTTAAGGGCCAGAAGGACCAGCTCACAATATGCAGCTCACCACAAAGAGTGGTGAATGCTGGTAGGGAAATAACTTCACTAACAACTAGCATGACAATGTTAAAGAATGAGAGAAGTAGAATGCCTGTCTCAAATACAGGCAGAGGTAGTGGGGGCCGGCATTGGTGGTAGAAATGTTGCACTGGTGAAGGGAGGTATTCTGTTTATGACTGAAACCCAATTATAAACATGCTTGTAACCATGGTGCTTAAATATTTATTTAAAAAAAATCAAAATCAAAATAAAATGGGTCTAGACCAAATCCCAGTTAACTCAGCCTGATACCGGGAGATCTGGAAGGAACCTACTGCTCCACTCTCTGCTGAAGGATTAGAGGATTTCATGGCTCAGAGAGAAACAAAGGATGGTTGTAGAAATTGCCAATGCATTAAAAATTGTTACCTTTTCTTATAGTCAATTTGAAGTTTTAAATCAAGATAAAGGACAAAAACACTCAAAGAAGACAGATAAACTTCCCATACTCATATCAGTGTTATTCTCAATAGCCAAGATTTGAAAGCAAGAGAGGAGAAGGTAAAGAAGAGCTGTCATGGACCTAGAAGGTTTCATGCTAGTGAAAAAAATCAGAGGATGGTGTCATATTGTCACCTCTATGTGGCAAGGAAACCCCCAAATGAACTGAATGAAAACATTTTCAGATTATAGGAACAAAATATTTGATACAAGAAGAAAGATCCAGGAGACAGGAAGGGAATGAGAAAAACAGAGACAATAGGTCAACTGTACAGTGATGGGTGGAGAGCATATCTATGGTAAGCATATTGCAATAGATCATGCTATTTCCACAGAGAACAATTAAGTGACCTGATTTATAATGCTGTATCCCCAAACCTATATTATTTGATAAAGCAAAGTGGTTTCAATGAAAATAACCCAAAGTATCTTGGAATTACCTAGATAACACCAGTGTAATAAAAAATTGTGTTCATCTGTAGGCAAACCTTTCTCAATCCAACAAATTCTCACCTGATATTACCAACTTTAATTGACTTATATTAAATTAGATTAATGTCCAAAATATGGCTATCCAAAATTCAATTTGCTTGAGTGAGTTTCCTCTTACATTTTATGAAAAATATTTCTGATTGTTTGACCTGAATGGCATTAATAAAATGTCCTTACACCCTCTCCAAAAAAATGTGTGGACTCAGGAGCTAAGTGCTTGCATTGCACTGGAGTGAGGTCACATTAAGAACACAGCTGACCCCACCCATCACACTCCTCCTGAGCTTCTGTTTCAGCTGGCAGGTGGTGAGCCAGAGGTTCAGGACTCACTTACAGTTGAACATCGGGAAGAGTGGTGGGCATGGGAGTCTCTTCCAACTCAAGTTTTTGGAGGAATGCACAGAGAATAAGGGAAGTTCTGCTTCCCTTATGTATCCTCATGGCTTCCTTTACAGAGTGAAAGACGAGTTTTCAGCTCTCTCTTTTTGAATACACAAAGGTGAATAATATTCAAATTAATTGGGTATGTATTTTTTATGTCTTTCATAGAGAAAACCCAGAAATGTTCTTATTTGATTGTTTCAAGAGTTGCTGAGTTACTGGAGTCATCACTACTCACAGAATCTTTGATATTAACTCATTTTCCATTGACTTACTTTGAGATTCATTGAGGGCTCATTGTTTGAAGATGGTAATGTAGAGACTCAGTGTTGTGGTTTTATTTATACTAAAATTCTACCCCCTTCAAAGCATTTAGTCCTCCCTTCTTTGCTGGCTTCATAGCAGACAAGTCAGGAAGACAATTTCCTGGAAAGTTCTCTCCATCTTTTCTTGCATGAGGAACTTTTCACTCTGCTGCTCACCTGAAGAAGACCATGGGAGGAACCAATACTGACCAAAAGATGGGAGATGTGAGGCCAAGAGAGTAGGGGTTCTATCCCCTCCCCTGTGTGGCTTTCTTTCCCTCCCTTTGACCAAAGGACATATCCCAGGCTGGATGGCCCCAAGAGACTGAAGTAGCAAGGTGTGCCCTGCACAGGGTGAGCAAAAAAGGAAATGACCTGACATCTCAAGATGTGCAACACTCCAGCTCAACACAAGCTACCTTCAACTCAGCCAAGGGGCTGAGCAGACTCCATAGAGGAGAAAAGTGCTGGCCTGGCAGAGGAGAGTGACAGGGTGGAGGAGGCAAACAGTTTTCCAAGTCCAAAACTGGAACCAGGAAAAATTCCAGAGAGAAGGGGTAAATGTGTTCAACCCTGACCACTGGCCACAGCTCAGAAGGAATTGTTGACAGGCTCATAAGAAGGACCAGTGACATGGCTCCACCTTTCCTGTCCACAGAGCACAGTGTGATGTGTCTGTGCTTGATTGGTTACTTTCCAGTACTGCTGTCCAAGATGCAAAATACTTGGGTGGAAGGAACTGGTTTAATAGTTTCGTGGACCCAACCTCTGAGACAATGGGCTTCCTTTAAGGGTCTTTGATTGGTCCAACAGGTCAGACCTTCTGAGCATTCCATCCAGCATCACAGACAACCCCTCAGTGCTCATGGAAGTGGAAGACCTTATATCTACCATAGGGTCCTGCTCTTTCTCATGTGCTTGTTCTGGTTAGTGACTTGAATCAAGACATGGCAGTCATGCTTAGAGAATTTTCACTGCACTTGGAGCTGGCAGGGAGAGTCAAGACAGCAGATAGCAATTCTCAGGACCTCTCAAAGCCCAAGAACAGGACCAAGATATTCAGGTAAAATTATCCAGGGTGGGACAATGTTTTCAGAGTTTAAGAGGCTAATGTGGGCAGTTTTAAAGCTTGCAGCTACCCCGAGTCCTACACTTGGCCCAGCTCAAAGCTTGTAGAGTTCCAAAAGGTTCTGGACTGGGATTGCAGGCAGCAGAGACAGTGTCTATCTGGGTGAGTCAGTGTTCACTCCTCACTCCCAGTCCCTCTGGCACTGTTCTTCTGAATCCTCAAAAACACACACAAAGGAGGTATGAGGTTCATGGATTGACCGGAGCCCTGGACATGGGTCACCTTTGCAGAGAGAACTTGAGAGAGGTGAAGAGAGTGGGGGTGGGGGTGCCCACAATTTCAAAGGTCATGTGGAATAATTTTACCTTCCAGGAGCCAAATGCTATCTTTGTTCCCTGACCATTCACATAGAGTATCAGGAGGTAATGAAACTCCTGGTCTGAAGTCATTATTCGTTATGGCTGGGTAGGACTAGAGAGATAATTCTGCAGGGGTTAGAAGGGTATCCCAAGAGGTGACCTTACAATTCCAATTCCTTTCAGCCATGAAATTCTACCCTCCCATGATCAAAGATGGGGAACTCAATAAGGTGCTCAAGGAACATTTCATGGGAGGTTATTCTAAGTATACTCTACCAAGAGGAGCACCCATTAGGAGGAAATGCTACTCTAGTTTCAGTCTTAAGTGTGAGACCTTTATTTAAACTCAAATCCTTCTCAGGGACGTGTACGCAGCATTCTAGCTTGCCTGGGCAGTTTACATCACACATCTGCTGCCGATGCAGGAAAAACCAGCTGGGTATAATAATGAGCCTGTCTCTCTGGGTTTGGTTGAGACTTTGGTGTCAAGATGACCCTTTCCCTCATTGCATCTCTTTGGTTCCTAGGGCAGGAGTTTGGGTGTGGAAGCAATGCTGTCCCCCATCCAGCTTCTGAGTGAGGAGAGTGTGGGTTTTAAAAACACCATCAGAATAAATACAATCTGCCACAGAACTTTGCATTATAGATGGTGGTTTTTGCATTTATTCTAAATAAAGGGGCATTATATATATATATATAAACAAACAAATGCAACAGAAGCAAAATAGACAGTTCTTGACAGTTATTCAGTTAATCTGTTAATCAGAGGAGACGTGGAACACATTTTCTTTATCTCACTCTTTCTCAAGTGAGATAACAGTTGTGGAACATTTGGAAAAGTCTGAAGTGATAACAGTCTGTTTTATTAAACGTAGCATCAGATAGTAATTGGTGATATAACACAGAGATTGTCCCACACTTTTTCTCTGAGGAATAAACTTGCAAACCACTCCAAAATTTTTATGCTGGACATTGTCTTATTTCCAAAAGAAAAAAAGATGAGAGAAAACAAATAATTGTATGAATTTTTGGTGCCCTTATCTTTTTTGAGCTCCAAGATATAGATGGGTCTAAACATTTGCCATTTGCTTGTCACTCATCAATCTGTCCATTAATCCACCCATCATTGTTTTTACACTGTTGACCCTCTGATGTGCCTTTCTTCTAGGTTGATTTTCCTTTTTTCCCTAGTTTTGTGGTCACACAAGGCAGTACTCAGGGTTTTCTCCAGACTTTGTGCTCAGAAATGACTCCTGGCAGCCTTGGGGAATCATATGGGATACTGAGGTTCAAATCTGGGTTGGCTGCATGCAAGGCAAATGCCCTCCCCACTCAATCAAGAGCTATTGCTCTGGCCCTTAGGTTGACTTTTCATTTCAGCACTTTTCTAGTATCTAGTTCATGGCAGATCACAGAGTTTAGGGTTCTAAATAATTAAGCTTCTCAAAAGAAGCATCTAAAGAACATAAACAGAAGGTTTATTCCTTCTAATAGACAATTTTGAAATGTTATTCTTGTCTAAAGACAACACAGTGCCAAGCCTAGTCTTGTGAGTATGGAGAGAATGTGTGAGGAACAATGCACCATCTCCCAGTCCATCCATCCATCATCAATCCACACATCCATCCATTCACCCATCATTCATCAATTTATTTGTCCATCCATCTATTATTCCTTCCATCCATCAGTCCTTCCATCTATTTATTTGTCCATCATCTATCCATCTGTCCATTCATAAAGTGTCCTTCCACCTGCCCATCCATCCACCCACCTACCCATCCATACATCCATCAATCCACCAATCACCCACCCACCCACCCATCCATCCATCATCCGTCCATCCATCCACCCATCCATTTATCCATCCATCCATCCATCCATCCATCCATCCATTCATCCATATATCCTTTTCTATGTCTCTGTGTTGAAAGCTAATGGCAGAAGAAACTGAGCCTTTGTTGTTGTGGTGACCTTAACAGCCTGTATATCATTTGGTACAAACACCAAACATGCTTAAAATATCAAGAAAATATCTGAAAGAAAGTTCCAATTAGTTGGCTATTTTTACTCAGGTTTATGAGTACTCAGGGAACATAGCTCAGTCATGAACTGACCACAGTTGTACAGAAGGTCTAAGCCAAGGAAATGTAAGAAGATGGAAACATTGAATGCTTAGCCTCAGCAATGTGCTCTTTATTCAAACCTCCTTTGAATAGATGTGTAAAGAAAGAGGGAAGAATGGAGCCACATTTTAATAGACCCCTTTGTGCACATGATCTATAATGGAACTAATTCTGGAATCACCAGGGATCTGAGTCCAGCAATAAGCAAATTTATAAGGAAAATAATTGCTCTCATCTATGTAATATTAGATTTATTCAGAAGGAAAGCCGATTCTTTTCGTGCAAACCAGGAGAAGTTATTAAACATTCACTTGCACCTCATTAATCTCACAGACTTTATGTACAATTTTTCCTACACCTTTGTTTAATTCCAAATAGACCATTGCATCAGAAATGGCAATAGTAAGCAACTTAATAGCAGCAGTCCCACAGACCTGGCTGGAGTCACTTCATTTCAGAAAACCCCAGAGTGCAAAGAATTGAATTTAAACTCTAGCTGAATGGGGCTGTTCCACTAAAATGTTCTTAGAGTCAAAGTACCTGCTTGACCCAACTTGCCTAAGAAAGTTATCCATGACAATGCACATGGGAAGGACCTATCTAGGGCCATTAGCCACCAGCCAGAAACAGTCATGAAATGTGGGAAAGACGGAAACACTGAGGATTGATCCCGCACAGAGGATTAAAGCTTCTACCTGAGTACTATGTCCTTCAATGTCTTTCTGGAAACAGTGGTGACACATAAATGTTTGTAGGAAATGGAGTCACTTGGAGTAGCTGAAAAAACCCAGCATGTCCTTGGTAGCATCTTATTCTCTCTTTTTTACAAAATAATTTGAAGGGGGGCACACCCAGTGATGCTCAGGGGTTACTCCTGGCTATGCACTCAGAAATCGTTCCTGGCTTGAGGGACCATATGGAATGATAGGGGATCAAACCATTGTCCGTCCTAGGTCAGCCACGTGTAAGGCAAACTCCCTACCATTGTGACACCACTCCAGTCCCCTTATTCTCTATCTCTCTCTGTCTCTCTCTCTCTTTCTTTCTCTCTCTCTCTGGGGGGAGGGTTGGGCCACACCCAGTGACACTAAGGCATTATTCCTGGCTATGCGCTCAGAAATTGTTCCTGGCTTGGGGGACCATATGGGACTCCAGGGGATCAAACTACTGTCTGTCCTAGGTTAGCACAGGCAAGGCATATGCCTTACCCCTTGCACCACTGCTTCAGCAACCCTTATTCTCTTTTTTATTTGCCAGAAATTCATGGAAGCTCTGGGTTGTCCTTGTTTGATGCGGGCCAGTACAGAAGAGTCTGATAGAAGATATTCATTTTTCTGCCAGCTTGTAGACTAGAAGCCAAATGGACATGTTATTTCTCTTACCTGTGACCTTTATTTATTTCCTTTTGCTTGTTTGTTTTGTTTTCTGAGCCACCTCAATGAGTGCTCAGGGATGGCTACTGGCTCTGTACTCAGAGATCATTCCTGGTGGGGTTCTCAGGACCATATGGGGTGCCAAGGATCAAGCCCTGTTGCTCAGTCATGTGCAAGACAAATAATTCACTTGCTATCTTGTCACTCTGACCCCCTCACCTGTAACCTTTAATGCACGTGCAAATGTGTTTGACAAATGCCTTATAATTTCTGAGGTGAAACTGGGCTGATTGAAGGTACATAACTTGTGAGTTATCTTTATGTGGAATGTCTGAGCAAAGCAGTGCATAGAAAAGAAAGTTACTACTTTTGTGGGTGGTAGAAGTCATCAGAACTCAGATCCCTGAATGCCTAAAGTAAATGTAATGGCATATTCCATACTATTTTCAGTAGAATTGGGTGGAGTGAGCATGCATTTTTTGGTGTGTATTCAGTTGAATGCTTTTCATTGGTTATAAATTATGAGTACCGCAAACCAACATTTGCAATTGCATTGAGCATCTCTCTGGAAAGCTGCAGGGTCGGCCAGTGAAATCTGTACTTAAGTCTAAGGCTCACGTTGACATCTCCAAGGATGAGCACTATCCAAAGCCAACATTACGCATTTAGGAAGGCTCATTCATTTTCCTTTGCTACATAATGAATTACTAGATGCACAGCTGCTTAGAAACACACCCTTTATCAGCTCACACTTTTCTAGATCTGGGAGTATGTGTCTGTGCTCTCTCCCTGGGGTCCTAAAAAGCTGAAATGAGGGGATCAAATGTATTGTGTCCCTTGCTAGAATCATTGGAGAAGAATTCACTTGCAAGCTTATTCAAATCATCAGCAACAGGGGTTAGAAGAAGCTTAGGGGAGGTGGGGAACTGAGACAGTACAGAGGTGAGGGATTTGCCTTGCATGAGATGAACCTATTTTGATCCCTACACTACAGATGTCCCATCATAAGCATGTCCAGGAGTGATGCCTGGACAGAGCCAGGAGTAAGCCCTGAGCACCATGGGGGTGTGGTTCAAAAGTCAAAAATAAAGAATTCAGATAATCAGCAGGATACAGATCAGTGTGGTCATAGGACTGAGGTTTCTTTTCCTGACTGGTGGGTTGCTAATTGGTTGTCTATGAGTCCACTCTTAGCTTCTTGAAGTCAATATTATGTCTTGGCACTTGGCCCTCCACCTTCACATGGAGTTCCCGTCTTGCCAAATTCCTCTCGGTCTTTGAAATCTCTTCTGCCAGGAAGATCACAGTTCCTTACAATGAGTTCAGCTGATTTTGTTCACACTGACAAAGCTAATCTCTGTCTTCTAACATTACTGGGTTGGGAATTTAATTATGTGTGAACAAACCTCAGCACTATCTAGATTAGAGTTTTGTGAAATAACTGGAAGAATATGTTGCAACACCAGGGAGTGAGACTTTGCAGAGAAAACTCCTGAGGATTCTGACCAATACAGAGAAGAATGGCATGGATAGGAAACTCAGAAGTTCCTTACTGGATGGGGCAATTCTTGGTTGTCTCCTATACACTCACCATAAGGCAGAGTTCTCATGGACATATGAACTCATGGGATTGGATGAGCAAGGGTCATGCAGAAATGTGGTGATAGTGCAGTACAATGAATGTAACATTTGTTTCATAAGAGTTGCAGGTAAATAAGTTCAAGCTGGACAGAAATGTAAATGGTGTGAGAAGCACTAGGAAAATCAAGCCCAAGGGGTTGGATGATTAATGAGAAAAGGGAATGAGAGGATTCCAAGGTTTGTGGCAATGGACTACAAACCAACATCTAGAAATTGCTCAGTACCATGGAAGGAGAACACAGCATAAGGAATAAGCCAAGCAGAGGAGAGTAATTAGTGCACAACTTGAAGACCTGAGCTGAAAAATAAGGAGCTGTTTTGGAAAATGATAGCTACAGAATTGCAAGAAACCTGGGCCAGAATATATGGTTCTGTTTGGGGAGATGATAGATTCAGAATCGCTCAAGGCAGCACCATGGATAATGATGAGCTGACATACTGGAATGGGTCAAACAGACACACTAGTCAAGAGTAACTTTTCAGATACACTCAGATTTTTCTTGAAAATTGACAGCTCATTAGGCTGTTGTATCCTTCAACTTGACCCTTATTTTGGTTCATGTTGTCATCTTTTTTTTTCTCCTTCAGCTTCTCAGATCCAAAGCAATAGACCAGCCTGCAGTAGCAACTCAATAACTGTGGGAGGGAGAATGAGAAGTTTGTAAATGAATTTCCCAGAGTTTCCACTAATGCCACACAACACTGCCAAACATTTTGAAAGCTGTACACTGCAGTGTGTTCTGAAGGTCCAAGTTCATATAAATGAGAAAGCAAGTGCATCCCAGGTAGGTGGAGCAGAAGGAATCTGTGAGGGCCTTTTTTTCCTTCCTTCCTTCCTTCCTTCCTTCCTTCCTTCCTTCCTTCCTTCCTTCCTTCCTTCCTTCCTTCCTTCCTTCCTTCCTTCCTTTATCCCTCTCTCCTTCCTTCTTCCTTCCTTTCTCCCTCCTTGCTTCTTTTTCTTTTCCCCTTCCTTTCTTCCTTCTTTCTTTCCTCCCTCCTTCCTTCCTTTTTCTTTCTTCCTTCATTTTCCTTCTTTCCTCCCCATTCCTTCCTCCCCTTCTTTTCTCCCCCTTCCCTCCCCTCCCCAGCCCTCCCTCCCTCCCTCCCTCCCTCCTTCCTTCCTTCCTTCCTTCCTTTCTTCTTTTATCCCTCTCTCCTTCCTTCTTCCTTCCTTTCTCCCTCCTTGCTTCTTTTTCTTTTCCCCTTCCTTTCTTCCTTCTTTCTTTCCTCCCTCCTTCCTTCCTTTTTCTTTCTTCCTTCATTTTCCTTCTTTCCTCCCCATTCCTTCCTCCCCTTCTTTTCTCCCCCTCCCCTTTCCTCCCCAGCCCTCCCTCCCTCCCTCCTTCCTTCCTTCCTTCCTTCCTTCCTTCCTTCCTTCCTTCCTTCCTTCCTTCCTTCCTTCCTTCCTTCCTTCCTTCTTTTATCCCTCTCTCCTTCCTTCTTCCTTCCTTTCTCCCTCCTTGCTTCTTTTTCTTTTCCCCTTCCTTTCTTCCTTCTTTCTTTCCTCCCTCCTTCCTTCCTTTTTCTTTCTTCCTTCATTTTCCTTCTTTCCTCCCCATTCCTTCCTCTCCTTTCCTTCCTTCCTCCCTCCTTCCTTCTTTCTTTCCCTTTCTTCCTTCTTTTCTTTCTTCCTTTATTTTCTTCCTTCTCTTCCTCCTTCCTTTCCTTTCCTTCCTTCTCTTTCCATCCCTGTTCTCTCTTCCTCCCTTCTTCCTTCCCTCCCTTCCTCCTTCCCTCCCTTCCCTCTTTCCTTCCTACCTTCTTTCCTTCCTTGCTTCCCTCCTTCCTTCTGCCTTCCCTTCTTCCTTTCTTCCTTCCCTCCTTCCTTTTGTCTTCTTTCCATACTTCCCTTGTTCCTTCCATCCTTCCCTTCTTCCTTTCTTCCCTCCTTCCTTCCATTTTTATTTCCTGCCTTCTGTCTTTTCTCCTTCCTTCCCTCTTTCCTTCCTTCCCCCTTTCTTCCTTTTATTCTTTTTTTCTTCCCCTCTTCCTCCATCCCTCCATTCTTTCTCTCCTTCCTTCGTTTTCTCCCTTCTCTTCTTCCTTCTTTCCTTCCTTTTCCTTCCTTTCCTTCCTCCTCCCTTCATTTCCTTTCCTTTTTCCCTTTCCTCTCTTCCTCTCTCCTTCCCTTCCTTCCTTCCTTCCTTCCTTCCTTCCTCCTTCCTTCCTTCCTTCCTTCCTTCCTTCCTTCCTTCCTTCCTTCCTTCCTTCCTTCCTTCCTTCCTTTCTTTCTTTCTTTCTTTCTTTCTTTCTTTCTTTCTTTCTTTCTTTCTTTCTTTCTTTCTTTCTTTCTTTCTTTCTTTCTTTCCTCCTTCCACTGTCTTCCCTTTTTCCTTCTGTCTTTCCTTTCCTCCTTCCTTTAGTCTTTCTTCCATCCTTCCCTCCTCCTTCTGTCTTCTTTTCTTCCTTCCTTCCTTCCTTTTGTCTTCCTTCCATCCTTTCTTCCTTCCCTCCTTCCTTTTTGCCTTTCCTCCTTCCTTCCTTCTTTCCTCCATTTTTCTTCCTTCCCTTCCTTCTTTCCTTTCCTTCCCTTTCCTCTCTCTCTCCCTCCCTTCCTTTCCTCCTTTCTTCCTTCCTTCTTTATGTCCTTCCTTCCCTCCTTCCTTCTGTCTTTCCTCCTTTCTTCCCAACTTCTGTCTTCCTTTCCTCCTTCATTCCTTTCTTCTTTCCTCCCTCTTCCCTTCTTCCCTTCCTCCCTCCCTCCCATCCTCTCTTCCTCCCTCCCTTCTTCTCTCCCTCCCTTCCTCCCTCCTTCCCTCCCTCCCTCCTTCCCTTCCATCCTTCCTCCCTTCCTCCCTCCCTTCCGTCCTTTCTTTCTTCCTTCCTTCCTCCCTTCCTTCCTCCCTCCCTTCCTTCCTCCTTTCCTCCCTCCCTTCCATCCTTCCTTCCTTCCTCCCTCCCTTCCTCCTTCCTTTCCTCCCTCCTTTCCGTCCTTCCTTCCTTCCTCCCTTCCTTCCTCCTTCCTTTCCTCCCTCCTTTCCGTCCTTCCTTCCTTCCACCCTTCCTCCCTTCCTTTCTTCCTTGCTTCCTTCCTTCCTTTCCTATTGTCTTACTATCTGACTTCTATTTCTCCTCTCTGCTCCTCTCCTTTCCTCTCCACTCCTGCCTTCAACTTACAAATCCTTATGTCCAATCACAGTGAAAGCAGTAAGACCCTGACCTTGCAGCAGAGAAACATCTCAGTGGTAGAACACAAGCCCTGAGATTTGCCACCATTTCATGGCTCCCCACTCTTCCCCCTGCCAAGCAAGTCAATTTTAACCTCAGTACACCACCATCCCCAGAAACTATATTGGACTGAGTTTTTTTTTCTAGGAGTGACTTCATTAAAATTATTGAAAAATAAAACTTTCACCCTCAAAGTAGTTGACCATATTACACAGGCGTCATGGCAGAGAAGAATGGAAACATCCTAGTGGAATGGGTACTGGAATGTCCTAGAAATCTTTCTGGGATCAGATTTGCCATATAATCTGAGCAAGTAGTGAGTCATAAGGGAGGAAGATTCTAGTCTCTCCTGGCATTAGTAGAAGCCTATGAAAGTCCCAGGGACACTGTATCACTTCTAGAACAGGTGCCTTTGGGGCTGACTTAAGACTTTAACTGAAGAGCAGAATCTGGCTTAGCAGGAGGCTGGGGAGGCCTTAGATAGGTCTGTAGGTTCTACACTGGGGCTTCCCTTTCTCACACAGTAAAATGGCACATGACCATGGAGGCTCCTTTGCTGTTATTCCCTCCAAAATGAAGATTTCCATCATATACTCTATTTGTTTTTGAGTTTGGAGTTACATCCAGTAATACTTAGAGCTTACTCCTTGCTCAGCAGTCAGAAATCACTACCGATAGGGCTCAAAAAATCCCATGTTGGGGTGCCCAAGATCAAACTTGTAGGGCAACGCACTACTCACTATACTGTCTCTTTAATACCCCCAAGTGGATGATTTGGTTTTGGGTGTTTGGTCACACCTGGTGATGCTCAGGCGTTACTCTTAGCTCTGGTCTCAGAAATCACTCTTGGTAGGCTCAGGGGACCATATGGAATGCCGGGAATCAAATCCAGGTCCATCTTGGATTGACTGCATGCAAGGCAAATGCCCTACTGCTGTTCTATCTCTCTGGCCCACAAATAGATGCTTTGAAAGAGAAAGATGCCCACTTTGTTCCAGCATTGAGGCATGCCATAGGCACATGATTAGAGTGAGTTGCATGGGTGAGTGGACATGCACATTTCCACTCTTGGATGGATGTGCTCTCTAGTCTAGACTGTGGGTGGCTTCTGGACACCAACACTAAGCATCAGATGTTACAAAGAGCATCTCAACTGAGATGTCTCTCAAGAGAGGCAGATGGTTGCAGGTTGTAGAAATTCACCATTATCGGGGCCCGGAGAGATAGCACAGTGGCGTTTGCCTTGCAAGCAGCCGATCCAGGACCAAAGGTGGTTGGTTCAAATCCCGGTGTCCCATATGGTCCCCCATGCCTGCCAGGAGCTATTTCTTTTTTTTTCACTTTTTTTTTATTATGAATTATGAGAACAAAAGATGCAAAGAAAGAGGATAAGGTAAAGTTACAGTGGAAGGACAATCACCCATAACATAATTATCTGAAGAAGTCCCCTTGCTGATATCTTAACTTTGAACTTTCACCAAAGAAAGTTAAGATAAATAAAACAGAATCCATGTGCAATTACTTTTTCCCTCAAGTCCCCAGATTGTAGCACATTATAATATTTCTTAACAGCACACAAGGCAATCTAAAGCCATCAAACTTACGTAACTCCTTAAACATTAGAGGCATAGTATTTTTTACATTTCCATGTACATGCATATTAGCTTAAGTTAACCTCAAATTTTAAGTGGGTGTGTTTTAAGGATTAGAGTCAAAGGAGCACAGTAAAAACGGTGTTAGAGTGGCAATTGTTGTTTGCATAGGCCCACCAAAATATGAGAGGCATGGAAAGGAATAGCCTTGACCTAAATACAAAGAGATCCTACCCCTGAAGTTTCCTGGCATAAGACCAGCTCTAGGCCTCAGGAAAGTTATCGTTCGCTCCAAGACATTGTCTGTAGCGCCAACACACTTATCACACAGTCTCCGTTGTTGGTCTCATGTTTCTGTATTAAAGATTCTGGAATCTGCATGTCCTACATTGAAGTCATGATGTGGAGTGCCTTCTCATTTCACCTCACCATGAAAGGGGAATGCAGGAAGCCCTGTTCTGTAAGCAGGTTGTTGTTGTTGTTAAGTCTTCTCAGTGTTAAGGGAAGTCTCTTTTGAGCAGGACGATGTCTGAGCAGTGGTAGGGTCTTCCGTGGTAGAGGATTGCTTCCAGGTGATGTTATAGACAAACCTCACCATAAAGGGGCAATACAGCAAGCCCTGTCCAGTAAGCAGGTTATTGTTCTTGTTGTCTTCTCAGTGTTAAGGGATGTCTCTTTTGAGTAGATCGATGTCAGAGCAGCTGTAGGATTGTCCCTGGTACAGGAATGCCTCCGGGTGATGTTATATACAACCTTGGATGTTTTGTAAATGTCTTCTGTAGATCAAGGGGTAAATGGAGAATGCCCATTCTTCTGAGGCCTGTGCCAGGTCTTTATGTCAATGTTCAGGGTGTAAGGTCTCATTGCACTACAAGATTTGTGTGTTCCCATTTCTATTAGATAAGAACTTATTGGTATGTATAGTATTTTCCCATGTTAGTGTGCCTACACAAACAAGATATAAAGCCACATGGTGCTATCAGATATATGGGGGCATAAGAACATTTCCAACAAGACCCATGACTTGGTTCAAACATAAGTATTAAACTGAGGGATTCTTTCACACCAAATTCCATATTGAGCAGTTCACAAAGAGAAGATAAAAAACATGGGGGGGGGGATCATCATGTATAAGAAAGTATTTAGCAAAAGTTATAGCCATCAAAGAAAACACCCATAAAATGTTGAAAAGATATGTGTCCTTTTTATGCCTTTTAAAATAGTTGGGTGGGTGTTAACTCTAGGGCACCACTTTGGTCTGTGAATTAGGACTCAACAGTACTTAAGTTAGAAAGGGTAAAAAAGGAGTAATGATGATAGGAGTTAAAGAAGTTAAAGAGAAGTATGAACTTATGAAGGGGTATGCAAAAGGGCAGAGTACAAAATGGACATTCTGCATACATAAAAACATAATTCAATGATAGTGAGTACTATTAATGTTTCTTGTGAGAGTACTATTAATGTTTCTTGTGCGCGCGGGGGCAATAGCCCCCGAGCGATTTTGAAAATGTAGACTGGACAGAGATTACCAGTGCCAGCCAAACCTCCTCCTGCTAGACTCCCAGCTCCCAGGAAGGAGAGATCCTTCAAGAAGCTGGGAGAACAGAAGTTCAGAGCCCCACCCAGACCCTCCCTAAGGAGCTGCATGGATAGTGGGGGAAGGCCTAGGGTACCTTCAAGCTCCACCAAGGGACCCAACTCACCGGCTTGCCCAGGCGTGTGGCCCGGGGAAGCCCTGGAGATCTGGAGCAAGGTGGCCGAGGGGTGCTGGGGTTACCCAAATCCCGCACCCCCCCTAGGCCTGGCCAAGCAGGCCTCCGGCATGGCGTGGGCCTACCAAACCTCCTCCTGCTAGACTCCTGGCTCCCAGGAAGGAGAGATCCTTCAAGAAGCTGGGAGAACAGAAGTTCAGAGCCCCACCCAGACCTCCCTAAGGAGCTGCATGGATAGTGGGGGAAGGCCTAGGGTACCTTCAAGCTCCACCAAGGGACCCAACTCACCGGCTTGCCCAGGCGTGTGGCCCGGGGAAGCCCTGGAGATCTGGAGCAAGGTGGCCGAGGGGTGCTGGGGTTACCCAAATCCCGCAGCCCCCCTAGGCCTGGCCAAGCAGGCCTCCGGCATGGCGTGGGCCTACCAAACCTCCTCCTGCTAGACTCCCGGCTCCCAGGAAGGAGAGATCCTTCAAGAAGCTGGGAGAACAGAAGTTCAGAGCCCCACCCAGACCCTCCCTAAGGAGCCGCATGGATAGTGGGGGAAGGCCTAGGGTACCTTCAAGCTCCACCAAGGGACCCAACTCACCGGCTTGCCCAGGCGTGTGGCCCGGGGAAGCCCTGGAGATCTGGAGCAAGGTGGCCGAGGGGTGCTGGGGTTACCCAAATCCCGCACCCCCCCTAGGCCTGGCCAAGCAGGCCTCCGGCATGGCGTGGGCCAACCAAACCTCCTCCTGCTAGACTCCCGGCTCCCAGGAAGCAGGAGCTATTTCTGAGCAGACAGCCAGGAGTAACCCCTGAGCACTGCCGGGTGTGGCCCAAAAACCAAAAAAAAAAAAAAGAAAAGAAATTCACCATTATCATGCAGGTTATTGCAGTAAGCTGCAAATCCATCTATTGCTTGGTTGCTAGAAGGCTGCAGAGGCCCAAGACTGCATAGGCCAAAGGCAGTGAGAGCTGCAAGGCTGCAGGCCCCAGAGGACCAAGGCTACCAGGGCCTGGTGCTGCAAGACTTACAGGGTCCAATGGGGCCCACTTTTTATTCCTCCTGAAGTCTGAAGTCTGCCACTTCTGCCCAGGGGTTTCTGAGAGAGAGGGAGAGATAGATGGAAATTCACTGACCAGAGGTGGTCTGAGGAGGCCCTGGTACAAAAAAAGAATGAGAAAGGAATAAATACAAAGCAGGTGACTATGGAGACCAACCAGTAAGGTCTATTTAGGGCCACGATGAACCTCTTCATGAGACTTAACTGGCTTCTGTCAGGCAAATGCACTGTCCTCCCAGCACTTCTGACTAACTCCCTGTCAAGCAGCCATAAAAAATTCTACTCCATGGACTCTTCTTGGTTGCATCTCAGCTGGTAAGAGTTTATGTACATGTACATGGGGCACAGAGTATGGTGTACAAATACAAACACAGGGAATGTGGGGTCACCAGAAATGAGCCTGTCCACCCCTATCTAGCTTAAATCTCTCAGTACCCCTGGGAGCAGAGTTTATCTTCCCAAAGTTTGGAAAGAAAATGATTGAGTTATTGTAGAGTTGAAATAATTAGTCCCGTAGTGATCAGGCCAGAGCTGGAGTCACAGTTTCCTCCCTCAGTCCAGAGCCCAGCTGTTCTCTCCACCCAGTCTCATCCTCGGGAGCATAAAAGGGCCCCATGGTGAGTGACCTCGTAGGTCTACAGGACTGTTGGTTCTGTCAACATTGGCTAAGAGCTTGTCAGAATCAAGTGTGGGGAGAAACTCCCTGTCAGGTCCAAGTGTACTGCTGGGAGGATGGGGTGCTGCCCCCAGCTGACAGGTGCGCGCCCTCACACAGACCTGACAACTGTTGTGTCTAGAAGGCATGTCTTCTAACTAGGATGCTCCTACCGTCAGCCTCAGCTTTCACTGCTTCTTCGAAGATGATGAATTTATAGAGGGAAGCTGGCTTGGGGGCTTGGCAGCTTTTGTCCCCAAGAGATAAGGTTAAAAAAAATCTCCTAGTAACGAAACACAAAAGCAAACATATTACATTTATTTAACATATGTTAGAAGTAAATAATGGAGTGAGTGGGTTCACCGGCCTTCTCCCCCTGCTGTTATTTCCTTTGAACTCACACATCCCCCCATCTGCTGAGCACATGTTTCTGGGTGACCAAGTCGCTGGGAGGAGCAAGCCAGCTTGCTGCATGCCCAGGCTGTGGCACTCATCAGAGAGGTTGCATTTAGGCACATGTAAAGAATGCCAGTCCTCCCTGCCCTTTCAGGGACCAGGACCAGAGTGATCATGGTCTGAGGAGGATTTTCCTCCATGGCTCTACCATAAAGTCTCTCATAAAAGTCTCTCACAAATTGTTCTCATAAAGTCCAGAGCCTTCCCTCCCTAAGCGGGACCCTGTCACCCAGAAGGGAGAGGTGGCCACTGGCCAGTAGGTGAACTGGTGGGCAGGAGAGGATGGGAATGACAGCTGGGAGAATAGAGCTGGAAATGGATTTTAGCTCCAACACTATGTCAGCTCTTCCACCAGCTGGAAACAACATGATCATTCGTGCCTCAGTTTCCTCATAAACACATCTGCCACGGTTCAGTACAACAGGCTCAGTTTTAGCCATGGGCATCTCTAACTTGGCTCTGGTATCCTTTGGACTTACCTCTGTCATCATGCTTTGTGTTATTTGGTCTTTGTTACTTTTTTCTTTCTTCTTTCTCCATTTTCTCCTTCTTTTACTCCCTCTTTACTTCCTTTTTTTCTCCCTTCCTACCACCTTTCCTTCCTCATTTTCTTCCTACCTCCCTCCCTTTCTCCCTTCCTTGCTTCCTTCCTTCATTTCTTTCTTCCTTTCCTCCTTCTTTACCACCTTCCTTTCTTCGTTTCTTCATTTCATCCTTCCTTCCTCCTTTGCTTCTTTTTCTTTCTTTTTTTTTACACCTCATTCCTTGTTCAGGAGTGTCCCTGAGTAGCACTTAGGGACAACCACATGCAAGATGCAAGGCAAGTACCTTGACCTCTATACTTTCTCTCTCTCTCTCTCTCTCTCTCTCTCTCTCTCTCTCTCTGGAACACTGTTACCTGTTCCTGAGAAATTCCACAATTTCCCTGTAACCAGCCTTAAACACACTTCTATTTTCCTAGTTCAGACCTTAGAAGAACTCCACCACTCCCCACCAAGTCCTGCATCCTTGGCCAGGATCTTCTAGGAGCCAGGCTCTGGGTTCCAGATGGCTAGAACTAGCAGATACTCAGCTGCTGTTGGTTTGGACTCTTGGCTGACATGATCTGGAAATCAATGTGTGTGTCTTGACTGCTGCACAGTAAAGCATCTATAAACATGTTTACACACAGCCATCTGCTGCCTTGATGTGCTGAAGATGGATGCATGTGAGGATTCGAATTCACATTCATCACCTCATGTATCATCTCTGCCCTTTTCACTTTGTGCTCACAACACCTGGCACCATTCCTTGAATTTACAGCCCTCCTGCTCACAGGTGGCAACAACCAATCTGTTTCTCTAGACTCCACCAGAACATCTCAATCACCTGTAGTGTAATGCTCTGGGGGATGCCTGTTGCCTTTACATAGAAGATTCCACTAATACCTAAAAATGATCAGAGCAGAACTTGTTTCCCTCCTTTGCTACCATGACCCTCCTTTCTTCCTTTCTTTTCCCCCATATATTTATTTATTTATTTAAGCAACATGATTAACTACAAACACATGTTTGTAGTTAAGTTTCAGATATAAAAAAGAACACACCCCCTCTTCACCAGTGCAACATTCCCACCACCAGTCAGTTTGATTTTTAACATATTATTATTCCCCTTAGGACCCTTTGAGATCCAGAATGAATTCACCTCTTATCATACTTTAAGGCATATGGTTGGGTTCAGAGCAGTGGCACAGCGATAAGGCGCTTGCCTTGCGAATAGCTGACCTAAGATGGACCACGCTTCCATTCCTCAGCGTCCATATAGTCCCTCAAGCCAGGAGCGATTTCTGAGTGCATAGCCAGGAGTAACCCCTGAGCATCACTGGGAGTGGCTCAAAAATCAAAACAAACAAAAATAAGGCACATGGTTGATGTGCTGAAACCCTATAGTTGGGATGCATGTTCAGGACTAAGAACCACACATAGAGGACACAGATCAGCTTCACTCTGTTAATTTTCAAGGCATTGACCAACCAACAGCTTCCCACTCTCCTCAGGAACAAGAAAGTCTCAAGCCTCTGTGCTAAGTCTTTTTAGCACATCATGCATTGGAACTCAAACAGCAGTTTCCTGCTGTGACTGGTTTCCTTCATGTGTGAAGTACAGATTTCAGGTTCATAAGACACATTCTCAGTGTTGTTAACTAACACATGAGGGCACATGGGTACACCTTGGATTGCTTGTCCACCTACCAAGGATGAAGGGTCTGCCTGCCTCCAGTTTTAGCTGGATGATATCCCCAAAAGCTACTCTAAATCTTGTCCTCTTAGTATTTGTGTGGACATAGATTTTCTGAGCAACTGGATGTGATCCTGGAGAAATGATTGGAGACTTGTATGATTTGACTCTGCTTAGCTTGATAATAACTCACCATGCCCCTTTCCAAAGGGCAGTTCCCTGTTGCCACAAAATTACCAATCAAAAGAGACACTGGCAGGGGACAAGGTTCCCGAAAGGTGGGACTTTTATGACTATTCTAATAGGATTCAAGAATAAGGTTGTTTTCTTTTGAAATTACCTAGTGTCCAAGGATATTGAAGTTGTCTTCATTGGGTTATATACCAGATACTTAGCTTTTCAGTGAGATTTTTGTTCAGATCATTAAAAAGCATGTTTTTATTTTCCTGTTTTTCACATTGTTGACCCCTAAGTTTGCTTTGTATATTGTGGACACATGTTTCTTTTTTGTTGGAAAATGTGATTTGAAAATAACCTAGTCCAATCTGTGCTTTGCTTATCAGTGCCCTTCAGAGTAAATTTTATAGAGAAAGAGGCTTTATCTCTTTGTATGTGTGGCTTTTATTTTGTGGTGAGGCCTTCCATGTGCAAAAAAAATGTTCTAGTATGAAGCCATATTCCTAGCCCAAGAAGAAAAGCTTTCACTGTCCTTAGCCTCAGCCTGGATCAGCTTCATAGATCATTCTCAGGGATCATGCATCTGGTGTTCAATCTAACATCTCCCCAGAAAACCCAAAGAAACACAGATCTTCTCTGTTTCTTTCAGAAGTGTTAGAGCTTTGCACTTATTCTCTTGGGTGAAAAAAGATAGACATCAAGTTGATTTGGGATAGAGATGTCTAACCTCATTTGAAAATTACAATGTTCTAATCTAAGTACTCCAGAAGCTTCTTTGAAAGACCCTTTTGTCTGCCTTTGTGATGCTAAACTCCTTCAGATAATTAGTTTATCAGTTTGTGTGAGCCTCTCTTTAGGGTAACTGAACTGTGTTCACTTCACCAACGTCTCCCCCTCTTATTGCTTCCTCTCAAAGCAGGGTTTTATCCTGACCCATGAGTTTTCTAAACATTTTTTAGTGTTATTTTCCAGGTCTATTCCCAGCCCATAACCCCAAGGACCAATTTGTCTGGCATGAAAACATGTGGAGGATTTGATGAGAATTTTGTGGCATCAAGAAATCAAGTTGAGAAAACCATGAACACCTTAAAAACTATAAAATCTTGGGGCCAGAGTCATAGCACAGTGGTGGGTCACTTGCCTTCCACGCAGCTGATCCAGGAAGGACTGCAGATCAATTCCCGGTGTTCCATATGGTCCCCCAAGCCAGGAGTAATTTCTGAGCACAGAGCTAGGAGTTACCCTTGATCATCACTGGGTGTGGACCAAAAACCCAAAAACCAAAAGAAGAAAAAAAGGAGGAAGGAAGGAAGGAAGGAAGGAAGGAAGGAAGGAAGGAAGGAAGGAAGGAAGGAAGGAAGGAAGGAAGGAAGGAAGGAAGGATGGAAGCAAGGAAGGAAGGGAGGGAGGGAGGGAGGGAGGAAGAGAGAAAGAAGAAAGAAAGAAAAAAAGAAGAAAGAAAGAAGAAAGAAAGAAAGAAAGAAAGAAGAAAGAAAGAAAGAAAGAAAGAAAGAAAGAAAGAAAGAAAGAAAGAAAGAAAGAAAGAAAGAAAGAAAGAAAGAAAGAAAGAAAGAAAGAAAGAAAGAGAGAGACAGAGAGAAAGAAGAAATCTTTTGATCCAAGAACACAGGTTCTTGGGACCTCCTTTAATTACTTTGATCACAAACATTGCTTTACTCATTGGATCCTGTACATTTCGGTTATATTTTACTCTTAAGTATTTTTGGTGCTATTAAAATGTATATGTATATCTATAAATATATTTTAAATGTATGATTCCTTCTATTTGTCATGAACACATAGGACTGCTATTGTGGAATTAATTTCATCTTGCATATCATAAGCTTTCTGTATTCTCTTAGTTCCAGGAGCCTCTTTTCTCATTTCTTTGGGATTTTTCTCCCTATAAAATCAACTGGAGGCAGCTTGCATCCCCTAACCCATGCATAACTCTTTCACTTCCTTTTCTTCTCTTCCTGCATTAGCAGAGACATCCAGTGTGATGAGCAAATAGGAAAGACAGCCCCTGATTGCACACAATCTTGGGAGAAAGCGTTTACTTTCTCATTAAATATGATGCCACTCACAGCTTGTTTGTGAAAATTCCTGATCACGTTAGGAAAAGCTCATTCTTTCCTTCTCACAGCATTTCTGTCAGAAGTGGGTTTGTTTTCTCGCACCTGGTTTATATTTCCCCTCTGACAAGGGCAGACAACACTTTGCATTAGTCTGTTGATACGGAGGATCAAGTTGATTCATGTTTAAAATGCTGTAAAAGACTTACACAACAAGAATAAAAAGTATTGGTGAATTTTTTTTCTCTAAAGCAACAGATTTAATGTGGAATATTTATTAGAGATGTCTGTGTTCACTAGACTGAGTTAATACCCCTGGTTGTTTCTTTCTTCCAAAATTTTTGTTTTCTTTTGTTAGTGGGGTAAGAGTGGCCTTATCAAATAGGTCAGAAGTGCTTCTATTTTTTTTAGAAGAGATTTAAACCAATAGCATAATTAATATATATGTATATATAACCAAATATGCTTTGGAAACAATTTTGGTGCTTTCCTTCAAAAATTTATTACCAACTGAATTTCTTCAATGGTATAATTGATACTATATTTTATTGATCATAAATTGTTTTTAAGTTTTGTGACTTTGTCTTTCAGATTGTTGTCCTCTAAACATCAGTTTTGTGGAAACAGATTACTTATATTATGCTGTCCCCTCTTAATGCAAACAGGAGAGATGATGACATTAGCATGAATATTCTTTCTCTATTTTTAACCTTTATAGAATTTGTCCATTTTATTTCTCCATATAAAGAAATCTTGATTTCTTTCTGTTGCAAGGATTTCTTCCCCCCTGTCTTCCTGACTTTACTTTCATTAGTTAATGCTGGGATTTTTTATTGTTTGCTTTCTTCTCTGCTTACTTTAGGCTTATTGTAATCTTCCCCACCATGCTTCCTTGGGTAGAAAGTTATGTGGACTTTATAATGAAAAAAATTGAGTAGCTATATTTGAGTCTACGAATTTTTTTCTAAGCACCACTTTTTCTAAATGCCACACAGTTTGATAGTTCTGTTTTATTTTCACTTATTCCAAAGTATTTTAAATTTCTCTTGTCCTTTATTTTTTAATCGAAGCAAGATCATTCATACTATTTTTTTGTGTTTTCAGCAAGCCAAGTGTTGATGTGATACCTGGTAGGAGGGGGTACAGCTGAATGTCAGTCACATTACACAGTATCAGTCATGTGATCACAGGCTACATTCACAGGTGAGCCAACCAAGCACCACTGCAGTTTTCTTGAGAAGGTACTTCACTAGAGGCAAGGATGATGGACCAATCATATCTGTTATCGACAAAATAAGCCAGTAAAATCAAAATGGGGTGAGGTGGGGTGAGGACTCACTTGGCTATGTTCAGGGCCTATTCCTGACTAGGTGGTAACAAACTCTTGACGTTGCTCAGGGAACCAGTTGTGGTTCTGTGAATTGAGCCCAGGTCAGCCTTGTGTAAAGCTTCACTTTACCCATGAAGCTATCTCTTCTGTCCCTTGAGTTTCATTATGAGTCACATGCTATTTAGAAAGGCATGATTTTCTTTCCTAATTAACTAGGCTGTATTTGCAGCTCTCTTTCTGCTATTGATTTCAAGCTTTAACACCCATATTTCTTTTTTTTTTTAAAACTTTATTTATTTATTGATTGGTCAGTTGTTGGGCCACATCCAGCAGTGCTCAGGGGTCACTCCTGACTCTGCACTCAGAAATCGCCCCTGGCAGGCTGGGGGACCATATGGGATGCCGGGAATCAAACAGGGTCCTTCTCGGGCCAGCCACATGCAAGGCAAATGCCCTATGGCTGTGATATCTCTCCAGCCCCCTAACACATTCTGACAATGTACTTGGTATGACTTTTGCTTCTCATCTGTTAAGTTGTGTTTTATGGTGGCCACTGTGCTGGATGGTGAGTGACATTCATTCTGGAAACACAAGCAGAGCTCTTGCTGCGTGGGTCTCCTGATCTCTAAAATGAGGTCAAGGTATTGACAGCTTGTTCATGGATCCTCCCCCTTGAGTCCCACTCCAACCTCCCCAGGTGGTGCTATTCCTCAGTAATGGGATGTTTGAAGTCTCCAGCCCAGGACTCTGCACATCTACCTCTCTTCCCCAGAACACTCTTATTGGCACTGGCTTGAGCACTCTGGCTGCTTAGGCCTCCTTGGGGTGTCTTTGCAAAGGGGCACCCTGTTCCTCTCAGTCTTGCACAGATGAGCCATTGTGACTATAGTTAGTTAATGTTATAAAAAGGAAGTGACCTGTCTAGTCCTGTACCCCCAATACTCCCAAACTAAAATATGAGCCTAAAGGCATTTTTCAAAGACTTGGAGTGAAGGGATGTCAGGGAAGTTGGAGATATCAAGCAGAAGAAGAAATTGCACTTCTGGGTATCTGGTCTCTACAGGTTTACTATAGGCAAGGCCCTGAGGACTGAAGGTCACTGTCTCTATCTCCACTGCACCCCCAAACCTAGAGAGCTGTCTTTAGCTAGTGTCACCCATCATCCTTTTGCAGCTGAGTGTTGACAGGAACAGAGGAACTCCATGTGGTCCACATGCCAGGAAATAGCACATGTAGAACCATCGTGAACTGTAATATTGTGGGAGCTGCCCTGGGTTCCAGTGTGAAACTTCCCCAGAACTTTTGACCAGGAAGGACACCTGGATTGTGTTTTTAGCTGCTTGTGATGGTTTTTAGGCTTCTTCCCTCTTCAATGTGTATTTTCCTGTCATACTTTTCAGTCATTTGAAGAATCATTTAAGTGTTCATTTCCGGGGCTTTTCCAGGATGATTTTACTGGCTCATTGGGTCAATGAGAGATGCGATGGCTTCATCGTCCTTGCCTCCGGTGAAGCACCTTCTCAAGGAAACTGCAGCAGTGCTTGGTTGGCTCACCTGTGAGTGCAGCCTCTGGTCACGTGACTGACACTGTTGTGGTCATGCAACTGAACCTCAGCTATACCCTCTCCCACCAGGTATCACCCCAACACTTCATTCCTTTGTATTTACCCAGATAATAATCTCAGGCAGGGTAGACCCCTGACTATTCCTGGGTGACAATTTGCAAACACAGATGGTCTTATAATCTAAGAAAAGTAATAAAACAGCATAATACGAGAATAAAAATAGGCTCTCTGGCCAATAGGTCTGAATCAAATGCTGAAGGACAATTTGCCATTGCTCTGGCCAGCTAATTTTTAACAAAGGAGCTGAGAACTCAAAATAGAGTAAAGACAGCCTATTCCACAAATGCTGTGGGGAAAACTGGGTGAACACATGGAAAAACTTAAAGCAGGATCCATATCTCACACATTACACAAAAGTCAATTCAAAGGAAATCAAAGACTTTGAGATCAGGCCAGTATCTATAGTATATATTGAGGAAACTCTGGGCAGAATTGCTCTAGGATATGGACCTCAAAGGGGCCTCTACTGATATTGGCAAAGACAACAGAATAAAGTATAAATAAATCAGTCTATGTCAAATGAAAGAGATTCTGCATAAGAAATAGAGCTCACTTTAAGAGACAGCTGACTAGATGGGAGGCAATATTCAGACTCAACATATTAGATAAAAGATTTATATAAGAATCTATAACTTACTCTCAATGATCAATAACAAAAGCAACAAATTCCCAAACCCTGTTAAAAATGGGAAAAGAAAATGAAGTCATTTGTCTGAAGAAGTCAGGTGGATGGCTGGAAGCCACATGAGAAGGTATTTCTCACTTATTAAGTAAGAAATCCAAATCAAGATGACAGTGAGATATCATCTCATGACAGAGAAATGATATCCATATCAGAAATACCATGAACAAACTGTGTTGGCAGAATTGTGATGAAAAAGGAGTCCTCATTCGTAGCTGGTGGGAATGTTGTCTGGTTCAGCCTGGATGGAAAAGAGACCAATTCCACTTCTGGGCATGTACACCCAGGATACAAAACAATTGATTAGACAGGATGTATGTACACCATTATTCACTGCAGCACTCATGACAATAGCTCAATTATGGAACCAACCTAGATGAAGATGTGGCATGTATACACATAATTAAATAGACACACATATATGCAATATATATGCAATGAAATACTATGAAGTTGCAAGTAATAACAAAATCATGCAATTTTCTGGAACTTGGATGGATCTAGTAGATATAATATTAAGTGGAGTAACTCAAAAGAAGAAAGACCAACACAGGAAGATCACACTTACCTGTGGTTATAGAATAACTGCACAAGAAAGTGCAAGATATTGAAGGGGAGATAACTTGATTGATCTTGACACCAGAGTATAGGAAGGAGGAGAGAGAGGGAAAGAAATCAAAGGAAGTAGCCAAAAGAATAAGCTGAGAATGCTTGGGGCAGAGGTCAAGGACATCAGTGATATAGAGCAGAGCTATAGTGATGCACCCAGTGGCAGTGCCAACAGCACTCAAAAGAGACCTGGATTACAAGAACTAAACTTAAAAATTTTTTCTCTTAAGGAGACAGGCAGTGGATGTGGTGGTGAGAAGAAATTTGGGGACACTGGTGGTGGGAAATCGACACTGGTGGTGAAACATAGCAGGCCTAAAACTCAACCATAAATAAATAGCTATGTAAATCTGTGTTTTAATAAAAAATAGAATATAAACTAAATTTTAAAAATTTAATTATAAAAGAAGAAAAGCTTCTCTTGGCTCAGAAGTAACTCAGTGTGCCAGACACACCCTCCAGTTAGCCTCTCCCCAATTTCCCCTCACCTCCTGCAGAGCAGACCCTTTTGGACCTTGGATTCATGGCACAGAGGGTGGAGAACCTTCCCTACAGTGAGAGGCCTTGGGTTTGACCTTGGCCCTGCATGCTCAGCCACTAAGCATGACCCCTGTGCAATAGTAAACTATGCTGTGCTGCCCTTTGCTTTAGCATAGCCAAGTTCTGGTTCTTCTCTCTCCCCTCTTATTACAGTTGCAGGAAAATTCTCTTCTGTGAGCCTTCTCCTTGCCCTGATAGGGCCTGTCCAAGCTGTCCTGGTGACAGGAAAAGCTCTGATTAGTGCTAGTGCAAAACGCTGTTGTCCACCAGGGTCAGTGAGCTGTGCACACTATGTGGGGTCCCCAGACACAGCAAGGACCCCATGTCCATGTCAGCCAGATGCTGTATGCCCTCAGCAGAGGGAGAAGGAGAACTTCGGTTATCCCAGGCATAAGACCTCATGTGCTGGGCTCTGCAGGCATACAAGGTTGCTTTCTGGCCCAGAGAAGACATTAATTCTCAGCCTGGAGCTGGCAGAACCTTTCTGATCTCCCAAGAAAATATCTCTCTCTCTCATTGGCTCTCTCTCTCTGTCTGTCTCTCTGTCCATCTGTTTGTCTGTTTCTCTCTCTCTCCCCCTCTCTCTCTCTCTCTCTCTCTCTCTCTCTCTCTCTCTCTCTCTCTCTCTCTCTGTTGCCTCTGGGAGCTCAGACTCTGGAAGGGCCCTTGAGATGTTCCAAGAAGCTGGGAGCAAACAAGGGGCTCTGGTCACTTCCTGGACATCACTGATCACTCCAATCACCAAAGCTCACTCCTCTGTGGTTTTCCCTGGAGAACTTTGCTCAGGCACCTTGAACCTCTTCAGATATGCTGCCAAAGGACCTGGTTGTCTAGGAGGCATTGACCACACTCAGATTGAATCTGGTCATTGGAACTCTCCTGGGGTAGATTTTCCTTGAAACGTCCCATGTTTGCAGCCACTGTTCCTTCTCTGCCTTAGACAGTATCTCCTGCAACATTCACCCCACCAACTCTATTGTGATTTATGTTTGGTCTCATCTGGCGACGGGGTCATCACCGCCCTTCGATGAGGAAGCCAGTGAGGAGGGATTTGGAGAGGGCTCAGGAACGCTTTGAGCGCTTGCTGCGGCTGGACGTTCCTTGGAATCATCAGCCGTGCTTTATCATATTAGTTCATGCCAGCCCCACCTCAGGGGCTTTCTTTGTGGGACAAACGCTTTCGATAAATCAAATACACTCGTGATGCTTAACCAGCAACTATGTTCCAGTTGGGTAATTAGAGGGATTTGAGCCTCATGCAGGCTCCCTGGTGAGTCAGGGTGGCTGGAATGGACGCTGGATAGATCAGGTAGCAGGGCCCACAGGCCATTAGTCTTACCCATGATTTACTCATAAAGCAGTGAAGCCACCGCAGATGGTTTTGGGAGTGTGCTGAACCAGAACTCTGGGTGCCGTGTCTCCATGAGCAAAGCATTTTCAAAGAATTTCCCTCCATCTTGCCTGGCATAGCACCTGCTTTCTGAAAGGCTCTGGTTTTTTTTTCGGGGGGGGGGGGCACACCCGTTTGATGCCCACAGATTACTCCTGATTATGTGCTCAGAAATCGCCCCTGGCTTCAGGGGACCATATGGTATGCCAGGGGATCAAACCGCAGTCCATCCTAGGCTAGTGCTTGCAAGGCAGACACCTTATCTTTAGCGCCACCTTCCAGGCCCCTGAAAGGCTCTCTTGATTTGAATTATTTTTGTTTGTTTAATTTGTTTTGTCTGGGGGTCACACCCAGTGGTACTCAGCGGTTACTCTTGGCTCTGTGCTCAAGAATCACTCCTGTTGGTGCTCGGGGGACTGTATAAGATGGTGAAGATTGAACCTGAGTTGGCAGCATGCAAGGCAAATACCTTTTCTGCTCTGCTATTTTCTAGCCCCACTCTCACTTCGAGTTCTTCAAGAAGACATGGAATTTTAAGAGTAGTTAAATATTTTAAGACTTTAAGAGGTTTTAAGTCGTCTTAGACCACTGATGGTCCTGGTGGCAGTTTTCTTGTCATCTTCACATCAGTGGAGAGATGGTGAATGTGAGTTGCTCATGCTAGTCTTGAAACCAAGGGGCTTTGAAAATCATGTGCTTGTCAACACAAGAGGCATCAGAGCTGGACATAATGGGTAGTGTCTGTCCCATGGGGATGTGATGAATTGGCTTTACCTGGCTGCAGTTCCTGTACAACAGTTCCTGTACAACAGCACACAGCTGTTATTTCTGCTGACACACAGGCAGTGGGAGAGAAAGCTTGAGGGTATCTTAGGTAGGGATCCTATCCTAGAGGGACCATGGAGAGCAACAATTCTTCCAATGCTCCAAGCAGGGCTCCAGGACCTGCAGCTGCCCAAGCTTGTTTCCAAGTCTACAGAGTACAGATGCCAGCAGCACACACCCATGGGCATCCTTATGCAGAGGTTTAGGGGTGCTGCTCTTCTCTCTCTTGTGCCAGCCTTTGGGATGTCAGTAGATTATATGCACATAAGCCCCAAGAAGGCATTTTTACTGACTTTAGTGGGGACAAAAGAGACCAAGGAGACAGTGGCCCTCCCTGGCTGTCTGCTCCTTCTCTGCTGAAGACTCGGTAAAGAGGTCAGACTTTGATTTATTTTAATTTGATTTATTGGAGTCACCATGGCAAACAAAGTGATAAGGATATTTGTGATGAAGTTTCAAGTATACATTGTCCTATGCCCACCCTTTCACCAGTGGCCTCAGTTTCCCTCTGGCCCAGCCAGCTCTGTGGGAGGCCCTTTTCCTCTTCCCATTGTCCTGATGTTTCCTTCCCTAACTTATCCCCCCTTCAATGACAAGCTTCCCACTACAGACTCATTTCTGTTGCCCTTTATTTTGATTTTAAGAAGTCATGTTTGTAATCATTATACTTAAATAAAAATATTAATTAAAAAAAAGAAGTCACACAGGCATTGGAAGGGCTTGGGGCTCTTGTGTGGTGGAAGGTGAGGTGACTTTGTACACCAAAACTAGAAAGCTCGCCACCAGGAGCAACATGGGATGCCAACCATGACATTCTACCAATAGAACAGTGGAAGGCATTAAATTTTCTGGCCTCTGAATCAGTTGAATCTTGGCACCTTATGCAGTCCCAGAGCCCCCCCAGGGAGGGAGCCCTGAGCCAACAAGACTCAGCAGGGCTATTCTGTCTGCCACATAGGACATGCCAGGATGCACATGTTCTTGACTGTGATAGATGTGCAGGTCATACATGGCTCATAGAGCATGCCAGACACACAAAACATGCCTGGCACACAGAATACACAAAACATACATGATGCACAAAATAAGCCAGAGTATGTCTAACACACAACATGCGTTACATGCAGAACATGCCTGCTAAGTAGAGTATGTCTAATATACACAACATGCCTGAGACATCAAATATATCTAGCACATAGAACATGACTGCTATGTAGAGCATGTCTAACATAAAACATGGCAGCCACCAAGAACACACATATAATACACAAGAACCTATATGGTGCATGGAACATATATGGCATAGAGAATATGACTCATACACAGAACATATCTGACAATGGAACATGCATGGCATTGAGAATATACATGAGACAGAGAATATGCCTGACACATAGAACAAGCCAGGCATGCAGGGCTCCTCCCATGGAATCCTGGGACCTTTCAAGGCTGGGTGGGGCCCAGAACAGGTCACCTGTCTTTCAGTGCCCAAGTACAGCTGGGTTACAGCACAGTGAGAACAAGCTGTGAACATAGTCCAGTTTGCAAGCAGGTGAGCATCTGGCCAACTCCTTCTTTATATATATAGCTATATATTATATAATATCATAATATAATATATATAAAATCTTTATTTAAGCACCATGATTACAAGCATGATTGTAGTTGGGTTTCAGTCATAAACAAAACACCCCCCTTCACCAGTGCAACATTCCCTCCACCAATGCCCCCACTCATTCCCAACCCCTACCTGTTTTTGAGACAGGTGTTCTACTTCTCTCATTCATTAAGATTGTCATGATAGTTATTAGTGTAGTTATTTTCCTAACTGCATCACTACTCTTTGTAGTGAACTTCATATTGTGTGGCCAGCTCCTTCTGGGGGACACTTGCTGAGCACTCCCATTCAGATGCTCTAGTGGTGGGCTGTGTTTGGTGCAGGCAGAGGCAGAGACGAGGCTCCAGGCTCAGCAGTGAGGCTTCCTGCTTCTCTTGGGCAAGTAGGCACCATCAGCCGGGCACCAGTTGGGTCTCTTTGTGCTGCTCTTTATCTCAAGGGCAGAGCCACAAACCTGCCTCCTCACCAGCTTTAACGCTTCCTCCCCCAGAGGGTTCAAGGACCCCAGGGGGCAGGGAAACAACCCTTCATGGGGTAGAGAGGTTCACTGGTATGTACTAGACCTGGGCCCCGATTCTTGTAGCACTGCACATACTTCTTCATGTCCAAGACTCAACACACAAACTGCATACATATGTGTGTCCTAATTCCTTCTCCAAGTGCTTGTCTCATCTCACAGGCAGTTCAGGGGATAGGGGTTTGCCTTGCATGTGGCCACCCAGGTTTGATTCACAGAACCACATATGCCTCCACAAGCACCTCGCAAAGTTGATTTCTGAGCAGGAGTCAGCCCTGATCCCTGCCTGATGGGGTCCCCAAACTCATAAAACAAAACAATAAAAAATAAAAAAAAATATCCACTTAGTGTTGGCCTGACCAGGTGGAATTCTGGGGTCACTGTATCCATGTCCTCACAAGAGACTTGCTGATCATATCCTAGCCTACTGCACTAGAGCTTGTCTCCTTCTTCCTGAAGCCATGTCCATCTGGGGGACACTGGCCTTATGACTTTCAGGTCCTGCTCAGGAGCCCCGAATATCTGGGATGGATCCTTTTTCATGAGTATGATAGCTGAGCCAACCATTGTCCCAGAGGGACTCTGCATTCACTCTCCCCCAGACACCCTGTAGTCCTGGCCATGAGTTTTGTGCAGAGCTGTGTAGGAGGTGGGGCAAGTCTAGATAGTCTTCTTCTCTTCAGGCTGAGTCCTATCACCCATCCTAACTCTCTCAGGGCTGGTGCCTACCTGCTCCCTTAGCCCAAACCTCACCCTCTGCATCATGGTTAGGAAGAGGCACCTCTGGGTGTGGTTTAGCAGGGAGGCAGCGCCCCTGGCCCAGGCGCCCAAAGGGCCTTGTATGGAAGTCACCACCACCTAGGTTTGATGATGAGTCATTGTGAGTGTGGGGGGGGGGTCGCAGAGAGGAGAGATGGGAGATCAGGAAAAGCACTTGTCATGCATGTAGATGACCCAGGTTTCATTTCCAGCATCACCCCAAAAGGTCCTGGTAACCCCAGGAGTGAGCCCTGAGCACAGAGCCAGAGTGAGCCCTGAGTAGAGCCAGGAGTGAGTCCCTAGTGCTGTCAGATGTGTCCCCAAGCATAACAACACACCTGATTCTGTCTCCAAAAGACAGAAATTTATTTGGTCTTTAGCTCATGCCCGGCAGCTTGTTTCTGGGTTTCTGGTCCCCCAAACTGAGTGACAATCTCTGTCAGCTCTCCCTGAACCCCTTCACTCAGGCTCTGGGCTTGGCCTGCAGGTCCCTGTGCTCTTGTGAGTGTTGTAAGGAAAATGTCCCCCCCAACCCTCTAGCTGTGCCCAAGCCTCCTTAATTTCTCTATTTTATCTATATCTGTGACTCTTTCTAAATGGTATGTGCCTCACGTGGGCCTCCACCAGTGCTGGCATCCGTGTCTGTGCCTGTGTTCATACCTGTGTTTGTTTGCACCTGTATCTCATGTTCTAAATCTCTATTCACATGACTATGCGGCAGCTACAACTCTGAACTGGCCTCTCTCTCTTCCTCTCTTTCTGTCTCTACCTAGTTCTCTGTTTCTCTTTCTCTCTCTGTCTTTATCTCTCTCTAGCCCTGCAGCTTTGTTTCTATTGGTTCTTGATCTTGCTGAACATGTCCAGAGATCTCTGGTCACGGCTCTCATGAGAGGGTCCCCTGACAGCCGTGTCTTGGAGGGGACTGGAAGCTTTGAGCCAGAGTCACAGTAGCCTGTGTATGTGTGAGTGTGTGTAAGGGAGTGCGAGGTATGTGTATGTATGCATGTTTGTGAGTATGTGTGAGTGTGTGTGAGAGACTGTCTCATTGCATGAATGAGGTCATGCTTTGAACACCCAAGAGTCTGTGTATGAGTGTGAGGCAGTGTAAGAGTCTGCGCATGGATGAGTTGTGAGTGTGTGGGAGCATGCGTGAGTTGCATGTGCGTATGTGTGAGCATGTGTGTGAAAGTGTGTGAATGTATGTGAGTTATGAGTATGTGTGACAGTGTGCGTGAGTATGTCTTGCTACTGTGTGTCTGAGTTGTAAGTGTGTGATTGTGTAAGTACATATTGACAGTGTGTAAGTTTATATGTGTGACAGGGTGTGTATGTGTGACTGTGTGTATAAGCAAAATTGTATGAGTATGTTTGTGAGCTGTCCTAATATATATAAAATATATAAAATCTTTATTTTATATAAATAAAATATTTTATATATCTTATATAAATATTTTATATATTTTATAAATATATAAAATTATTTAAAATTTCTAGTATTTTATTATAAAATATTTAAAATATTTAAATATATATTATATTCTATATAAATATAATGTCCACGAACAGTCATCCTGGCCTCTGTGACTGTGTGTGTAAGCTAAGTTTGTATAACAGTGGGTGAGTATGTGATTGTGTGACAGTGTGTGTGATTGTGTGACACTGTGTGTGTGTTTGTGTGAAAGACAGTGTATGTGTGACAGTTTGTATGAGAGAGAGGTTGTTCCAGACTTGGTCACCCCCGCCATCTCCCCTTTGCCCTCCGTGAAGCCCTGCTTCATCCTGCTCCTCATCCCAAAGTGCCCCCACAGATTAGAAGCTGGTGGGAACTGGGCACAGCCAGCTGCTGGCAGGGACATGGCCGGTGAGGTCAGCGCTTCTCCGGCTGGCCTGGCGTAAGGAGATCCCCGTGGAGCAGTCATCCCGGCCTCTGCTCCCCACTGCACCCCACCCTGCTCTGATTGTTCTCGATGCTTCCCAGATGTGGGCCTGGATCCAGGGGCTGGTGCAGGGTTAACCTGGGGGTGCTCAGGCTCAGGTGCTCAACCTTCCCTGCAGTATCCTGATTCAATGGCATCTCACACTTCACAGCTGTCCAAAAACCATGCATGGACACTGAACAGGGCGTGAGGACACACACCTAGGAGCAGAGAGATGAGAGTCGTAGCATCATGAGGAACAAACATGGGGCCCAGGAGGACTCACAGCTGTCCACGGAGGCCCGAGAGGGTCAGAATATGGCACTGTGGGCAGATATTGGGATATGAAGTCTGCAGAAAGACACAGCCTTAGCAAATCCAGAAAAGTCAACTCCAGATGCACTTTTCATCTTGTTATTTTTTTTAGTTTCAGGGGCTGCCATATATAACCATGTTCAGGCAATAGTTTATGCTTTCAGTCATTTGCTCTTCCCTAAAATTTCACACCCGCATACTCAGAGATGCAACTGTCCAGCACTGTTCCCCAGACCAGGGATCCCTTTCATGTCCAGGAACTGGGCCCATTCATCTACCTAGACTGATGATAGGTTTAGGGACCTAAGGCCAGAGATCCGAGGGAGGATCCTGTGATCTTGCCTGAGTCATGTGGTGCATTGTGCCTCAGTGTTCCCCGTGTAAAACTGGGACAATAGTGGTCTCATTACTGAGTTGCTGTAATGAAATAAAGGGCAGATGTGGAAGGCACAGAAGGAGACCAAAAGGAAAGGAAACATGTGGCCCCGATTCTCTTCATTTTGTTGGTTTCTTTGTTTTGGGTCACACCAGAGGTGCTCAGGGGTACTACTGGCTCTGCACTCAGGAATCATCCCTGGCTGGCTTGGGGACCCTATAAGATGCTGAGTCAACTGCATGCAAAGCAAAGGCCCTCCCCACTGTGTTCTCACTCAGGAACTAATTCTCTGTTTTCTTAGGGTCTTATCAGCAGGCCATGGAGCTCAGAGAGAAACATTTGCCATTTCTGGATGTGCACTTCAATCTTTGCAGGTAGGAAGAGCATCACAGGCAACTCTAGGCATGGCCAGGGCTGTCCAAGGTACCTGAGGCACAGGGCCTGTCTGCAGGGGACAGTCACAAGCTGGGAAGGCCAGTGGGTACTGTTGGTTGAAGAAATCTGTTCTCATGAACTAAAAGATGGACAAGAAAACATGCGATGAGAAAGCCACTCACTCAGAGGGCATGGCTTCTAGAACATTCTTTCCCCTTCCTTGAGTGGGGAAGCCTAGATCTTGGGGCCTGGAACTTCAAGGTTCCCACCCCACCATTAAGGTGGGTGACTCACTGTGAGCACAGCTTCTCCCTTTTCTCAAGTTCCAACCCAGAATGTGGACATCAAGGGGAAGTTCTGCCATTAGGCAAGAAAAATCCAGCTACATCTTCCAGTTCACTCTTCAACTGGCCCATGAGTGCTCAGAACCTGTGTCTCCCAGAGAACGTTCCAGCAGCATGTGGAGCAGGTGGGGATCTCCAAGCACTGTGGACACATATCATGTGTGAGCAATATCTCCATGATCTTGTTTCTGTCAACGCCTGGGGAATGGCTGGAAAAGGGGTCAAAATGACAGCAGTGGCCTCCTGTAGTTTCCTGGACTCATGCCATGGCCACAGCTTCATGGTGAGAATTTGTGTCCCTGATGCCACCTCCCCAGCACAGCTGATGTCTCATGCATAAGCACCATGAAATGATGCTGGAAGGAATTAGTGCAGAAGACATGCAGCCAACAGTGAGGGCCTAAAAAATGGGGCACACATGCCACTGTGACCCACAGAACCCACCTTGCCATGGCCAAAGGATGGACTGAGGCAGCTGATTCCGTGCCTGTGGATGTCAGAACTGCTTCCTTGAAGACCCACCCTGCCCACCTGTAGAATCAACTCTTCTGTGCCAACTGCTCTGGCTTCACCCAGGGATCAGTGCCAGACTGGCATCTCCACATGCCACTGCTCTGCCATGATTCACAGCCAACACCCTTTTGCTCTCAAGGAATCACCATCTCTCTGCAGTGACCATGACACAGTCAGGGCATCCCCTTCTCTCAGGACTTCCACAGGCTCTTTGCTCCTTTGGGCACTGTTCCCAGGCTGCCTACCCACATTGGAATGTGTCCCACCCTCTTTTGTCCAGGCCCTGTTTTCTAGGTCCAGAGCCACATGCCACACTGCCAAGAAGCTAGCAGAAATATCACCAGGAGAGGATATCTTGGCTGGCCAGGCCAGGGATGCAGACAGCACAGGGGGTGAAAATGTTGAAAATAGCCATTGGGAATGCTGATGGCTGAGTGAGCTGGGATGTTAGGAATATTTTTTGAAAAAGTTAATGATAGAAACATTATTCCCATTTGCATGGCATGGGATCCTGGACACAACATGGAACATCTGTGAGTCACACACAGAGCTGTTGCCTCCTGAGTCCATATGATGAACCTGGCCCAGGGCTGTGCTTCCCCTGGGCACCTCACCATCTTGTTCTGTGTGTCCTCTTTGGGTCTTGAGTGATGTCCCAGGGTAGGAAACAGTGACTGCAGGTCCCTGCCTGGGTCACTCTGGGCATAGTCACCATTTTTGATGCTGATCTGGACAATCAAACAGTGACAGGAAACAGCTCATATAGAGGATGTGTTTGCTTAGGTTGTCAGTGTCAGCAACCCCACACAGGATGACCATCCCAACTTGATGATGCAAATGTGAGTTTGATCATGCTGCCCAAAAGTGACTCTATGCTGTGTCTGGCTGCTTTGAGGTCTGTGTAAGATAGTTCCAGGGAGAGGAGCACTACGATTCATCTAAGGAGCTGTGGGTGATTCTCAGTCATGTACCACCATCCACAACAGATGGACTTGTCACCAACTCTGAGTGTGGGAAGCTGGGGCTAATCATGAGCACATGAGACAAACCTTTGGGAGTACAGGTTTACCGTTTCTGTTCTCACAGGCAAGGAAGGGATCCCTTTTCTGGATTCTAGAGGTTCTGCCTCTGCCCAGAGTCCAGCTGCGGCATCCCACTAGCCCACTGCCCTGTCCAGCCCTTTGACCCTCTTCCGGCCTTTACAAAGGGTGCCAGGCTTGCTTTGCCTAAGAACACACACTCAGAAGACCCTTTGAGCTCTCAGTCATCTCACTGTGCAGCTGGCGTTTGGAGCAAGTTATCAGCATCTCCAGAAACTTTCTCACATTAGTCTCCTGAGTGGGTCCTCTTGTAAGATAAAGCCCAATGATGCTGCACTTCATCACCTGGGAGGCATTGAATAGGTGGAGTCAACTCTGAATTCCACAAGACTCAGGATCCAACAATTCCGTTGGACAATTTCTCCATCCTTATTATATGCCTAGACCAGAGTTTCCCAGACTTTCTCCCCTGGCCCCTTTCACCTTACTTTCTCCCTGTGACACCAATTTTAATGATTGGCACCAAACCTTGTTCATGACCTCTTTCTCCCAATATTTACAGTTTTGTGCCCCATGAAACTTTCTGATTTAAACAGTTTCCCCCAGTGAGCTCTGTTGCAGTGATATCAGCTATAGCCACGATTGAGGTCCCCCAAGAAGGCAATGATGTTGTTTACCCTCCATGATCTGCCCAATCCTGATAAACCCACACTGAAGAGTGAGGTGACCATTCTGGAAGAAGGCTCCACTTTATGCTGACAATTTCCGATCTATGTACCTGTGCATTCATTGCCTTTTATGAGTGTTTTTTGAGGGTCAGAACTGGGCTTTAGAACTGACTTATTACTCTGTGTTCAGGGGGTACTCCTGGCAGTACCCATAGTTTTGGGCAAATACTCCTGGCAGTTGCCATACTTGGTGCCCAGAACGGATCTGGGGTTTACTTCATACAATACAAGAACTCCCCCAACCTTTGCATTTTCACCCCAGTCCCCACACATTGATTCTAGAGTGTGCAGGAATCTGCTGGGCTCTCATTCAGGTACCCTCTATGGGGCCTCAATCCAGAGTTATATGGGGCATGGATGTAGTTCCGAGATTAAACCCAGGCTGGCTACTTGTGAGATGAGAGAGTTCCTAGTTATCCAGCCCAGCTTTCCCTTCTATAACACTCTTGACTTCTCTGTGGTGTCCTTGTGAGTTGGAGAACGTTGCCTCCTCTTTATCGTCTAGCTGAGTTTCTGTGGTGCTGACAAATGACCTCTTGGCATGTTGGCAGATCTTCCTTTGAAGCATCATTTTCTGATGTCCCTTTGCAGGAAGAGTTTGCTCACACTTTCAGGAATTTAATAGACTTGAGACTGAGTCAAGTTTCAGTTCTTCTTGACTGGCTTTCAGTCGTTTCTATCTTTCTGGGAACTTGTTCTGCAAGTTACCAATTTAATGACTTAAGGTTTTTTTTCCCCCATTCCTTCCCTCCCTCCTACTAAAGTTTTTCCATAACAAGCCTTTATTATCTTTAAAAATAATTCAGTGTGGTAAAATACAAATGCCTTGAAATGGGCCCTGCTTAACCACAGAGTTGAGTAGTGCTAAGTATATTCATTGAGTTCCATGTCCAATCACAAGAATGCTTGGATTTGCAACACTAAGGTTTCTATACAGCAACAATGACTTCTTTGTCCCTTTACCCCACCTGGCAGCCCCTGGCATCTGTTTTCTCCCATGCCCCTACATACCTCTCGAATTAGGGAATCCCAGATAGGACCAGTTGACTCCAGGCTCAACCAGTCTGCAGTGACTTTACCATCTTTTTGTGAATGGCTGTAAGGTGAACCTAGTTAAAAACCTAAACAAATGTTTCCCTGGTTTCCTCTTCCCAGTAACCTCTTCTTTTGATATGTAAAAGCCCACCTAGATTACTAGACCTTTCCCTTCCAGAGTTTGGGGGAATTGGTTTGAATAAAGAATGGAGTTCTGGCTTTGGGCTCAGCAGAGGCAACAGTTGGCAAAGAGAGGCCATGAAGCAGAAAGGCCATGAGGAAAAAGCAGAATAATTCTAGTTAATTTTTTGACTGGCTTGATATTATTTCTCGACCACTACACTTCATCAGACCCATTTGCCTAAGGGGTTAGAAACACGGTACCTGGGGCAATCTCAGTATTCCTAGATATTTTTATTTTACAAAGTCTAATAAGAATCCAGCTCTATAGTCAGTGTAGATCACAGGATCCACTCAGCATGGTGACTGCATGCATGGCTTCCTTCTGTAAATGGAGGCCACTGCTGCAATGAGTGGGATGTGCAACTATCTCCCCCAGTGCCACTTTTACCCCCTTAGCTAGAGTCCTGGGAACTGCCAGCCCTGGATTTGATGCATCTCTGTTCTCCAAGCTTCCAGGAACTGAAGGGCTGTTTTTCCAGATCCTTCCTGGGGTCCACATCTACTTGCAGTGCAAAGCCTTCCAGTGTTCCTTTGTATTATCATTTGCTTATTTATGAGGCATGAGTAGCCTTTTTTTTTTCCTCACCAGCCCTGGCTTCTGTTTCACTGACAAAAAAAACCCAAATTTGTTTATGCTTTCTAAATTTTGTCTTCTCTATTACTTTGGTCCTTCTTTCATTTCTTTTTTCATATTTATATGTATTTGATTGTACTTATTTGGGATCCAATTCTTTTCCTCTCCACAGATTCCAGCCCAATTGATTTTTAGCCATTCTTCATTAATTCAATCTGATTGAATTAAATAATTCAATATTAAATTCAAATATCAGGAGCCCTTGCAAAAGTTGTTGGGTATATCTACATGTGTATACACACATATATGCATTTAGCTGAAAGTATTTTCTCAGAAGTGCTTCATGGCTTGTTGATATAGGCACCATTTTATTTTAAAGTATTTAGGGATTTTTAGACATAATAGTACAATAATTAAACTGACATTTTACTTTACCAAAGTATGGTCTGAGTCTAAGCTAACTTTAGTCTTTCTACATTTCTATTTTGGGGAGGGAAGCACACCTGGTTTTTCTTAGAAATCACTTTTAAATCAGTGCTCAGGTATCACTCCTAGAGGGGCTTTAAGAACTTTATAGGGTGCTAGGGATCAAACCCAGGTTGGTCACATACAAAGCGAGTGCCCTTTCTGCTGTCTATCTCTTTGATCCCTTCTTTATTTCTTGAGGCCTGTTGAGTTAAATTCCTCAGTGATCCCTTTAGAAATAGTGTATATGCTGTTATCATTGGATGGCTTGTCTCTAAGTGTCTCTAATTTTACAGACACAACTTAGTGATGAGTTGACTCAAATATGTACCTATATACACTCCTAGCTTCTGAGGATGTTAAAGTCACCCACTAGAATGCAGATTTGTCTACATTTTTTTTTGAAATTCCATCTCTTGACTTGGCACATTTTCAAGGAAACTTGACCTGTGTTAGAATTTTCAGATTACACATTAATTAGAAAAATCGATTCCTTCATTAAATTGTATGTTAAATAGAAAATTTGACTCCTTTCTTAAGAAAAAATGATCCATCAAAGGAAAAATGCTGATTTGACCCAGGATCTCCTTGGAGCTGTGGAAATATTTCTGTACATGGTTTGGTCAGGTCTGGGAGAAGCTGGCCGACTTTGAGCTGGTGAGCACTGGCCAGCCACACTGCTGGTCTTGGTACCATCTCATCACACTAGGACTGAGGGCAGTTGACATAGGAAAAGGCATCAGAGACACAGGAATTCAGGTAAGCAGATGCAGCTGATGAGACAGGGCTCAGGGAGGGTGAGCAGGCACTTGACTGCTGCCTCTGCTCAGCCCAGGTCTGCTATTCCATGCAGTTGAGGGTTTCGGGGGAGTTGCCAATGAGCTCACTGGGGAAGAGGGGCGTGTCTGGCTGAGTCTTCACCAACCATGAAATCACACCCCATGCCACTTTCACGGGTCACTAGAGTCTTCTCGTCTGGTTGAAACATTAAACTTGGAGCTGTGAGTGAGACAAAAGCAAAGCTTTTGAGATCCCTCTGGGAGACAAAGAATAGGCCCCCTGCTGAGAATATTTTATCCCTGGGGGTTGGGTCCTGGGTCCCCCTAATCAGAAGAGAGTCAATGTGCAGTGATGAAGAGATGCCAAGGGTGGAGAATGTCTGGTTTTCACTCATCCCTGTGAGTGCTGGACACCTCCGAGGTCCCCTGTGTGGGGTATTGAAAACAAACACACTCTACAGAATGGGTGTGTCAAATGCCTGTTTAACCTGCACACAACCTGCACATGGATGCTTCAGGGCACTGCTAAAGATTCTGTCTGCTTTGGATGATATTAATGAGTTTCAAAGGAGGGTGAATTTCACAAAGACCCACTATCAAGCTGTATTGTAGCTCTTAAAGGTGTAATGTGTGAAAGCAGTTCCCTTCTCTAGAGCCATCCTGGGAGCTTCCATGTTCTGTCAGAGCCTGTTAAGTCATGCATCTAACAGAGTTGCTTCTTAAGTTAGGAATCTGTAACGATGTTTCTACATTTATGGGTCTTGCATACATTCTTTATCAGTCCCCCATTTCTCTCACCCTCTGAGCCCCTATATTCTTTCCTAGAGAATCAGAGACCACTTTTTCTGGGCTCTGCTGGCTCCTTCCTGTATGGCTCCACCCACTGGCAGTGGCAGAATGATCTTCTCAGAAGGGAACAATAAGGGTAGTGGTGAGTGTGTGAGTCCCCTAGCCCATGAGAAGGGTCCCCCAAAGCTCAGCACAGGGCTGCTGAGGAAATGATGAGAGAAGACAGCATGATGCAGGCTGAGCCTAGAGTGAGAGGATGTAGGGAAAGTGTTGTATTTGGGGATATTGAGTCACATTTGGTGGTGCTTGAAAGCTTCTTTTAGGTCAATGCTTAGGGGTCACTCTTGAAGCTCAGGGGATTGTATGCAGTGCCAAGGATGAAACCCTGTCTGACCACTTGCAAAACGAGTACCTTACCTACTAAAACATCACTCCAGCCCCCCAAAATTTTTTAAGGAGTGAGTGTTAATGGGTGTTCAGGATCAAAAGTCTCTGAACCCATCTTGGGGATTCACTCATTAGAAAACCCACAACTAAAACTTGTAAATTTATATTTAAAATACCTTGAAGTGAGCCTGACCATTGCCCAAATACAAGCCCATGAGGCTCTTCATCCCCTCTTGTTACAAGGAGATATCAGACAGCCACAATGGGTTTTGTAGTCCCGCTTCCTTCAAAATGACTGGGTTTTGCTACGTAGGGCCCTGACTTCACTCTAAGCATTCCTGGAAACTCCTCCCTGCTTGACAGCTTCAGAGTGAGGGTCCTCACTGGGTTCAGCCAGCAGGTTAGCAGGGCAAAGGTCATCACCAGGAGGAAAATGAACACTTCCTTACCTTTGGTTCTGCTCTTCATTGTTCCCTTTAGATGCCTCTCAACTCTACAGAACAGCCTCGCTGTCAGGGGCTGGGGACAATTTGGCTAAGACGCCACTGCTGTCCTCCATAGAGCCCCTGAGAAGCACCCACATTTGCATAATGGAGCACTTGGCTTGAAGACCATCCCATGGGGTCCAGGGATCACTGCTTGTTGGGCTTCATGAGATTCGTGCTGAGTTTTGAAATTGCACTGAGAGTTGTTGGACAATCATCATTTCTGTCTTCGCATATACTGGCTTCAACGGCCAACATTTTAGCGATGCTTCAAGTTGGGCTCTGTGGGTTGAAAAGGTGGAGAGCTTAGGAAATACTTGGAAGTCTTCCCTTTCCCTCATTGATAATAGCAGGATGGAAAACATGCACGGAACACTCTGGACTCTGCGGGAAATTAGATAATGCAAAGAAGCAAAAGAAATTGGATCCATTTGATACTTCCACTAGGCAGAAATGCACTAGATGATTCTGTGAGAGAAAAGCAGAATTCAATGGAGGCAGTTCATGGGAGAGATGTTGGATCTGTAGAGATGGTTCATGGGAAAGATACAGGTGCTGTAGATATGATTTATGGGAGAGATAAGGGATCTATAGAGATAAAATTTATAGGATAAATGTGATATTTATAGAGATGGTTCATGAGAGAGATGTGGATTCTGTAGAGATGGTTCATGGGACATATGTGGGGTCTAATAGATGATTCATGGGAGAGATGTAGGGTCTGTAGAGATGAATTATGAGAGATATGTAAACAGTAGAGATGGTTCATGGAGGGATGTTGGGTCTGTAGTGTTGATTGAATGGAGACTCATAGGAACTGTAGAGATGATTATTAGGAAAGATGGTTCTGTAGAGATAGATCATGGAGAGATGTGGAGCCTATTGAGAATTTATCTTTGAAGAAACATGCAGGATGTAGGGATGGTTCCTGCAAGAATGTAGGATCTATAGAGATGGCTCATAATAGAGATATAGGTCCTCCTGAGAATTTGTCATGGGAGACAAAACAACATACCATATTTTCCTGAGTATAAGACGACTTTTGAAACGAAAAAAACTCAACCAAAAATCAGGGGTCGTCTTATATGCCTAGTATATCCCGAACAACTTTTCGATATGCCGCTAAATGAAAATCGTATGGATATTGCCAGGAAACAAATTTTCCAGCTCGATCCTGCACCAATCACTGCAAGACTGCTCGGGTCCGCCTCTCTAACTCAGCCAATCCAAGCAGGCTTTTTATGCATGCAAATTAGACAATGTTCTGGACCCGAATCTACACTGTAAAAAGCCTGCTCAGATTGGCCAGAGGCAGAGAGGAAGTCTATTACAGTATAACCTTTGAACTTTTGCTTGTTGTGATTTGCTCACTGTGGTACATACAGTTGTAGCACAGCAATGTTCTGTGTAGCATAGCCAAAGCTGCTGTATCAGGACACATGCATAGTAACTGAATGGACAGTATTAGAGTACCCCCAGTGAGCTAAAAGGTACCATAAAAGAACTGGTGTTGCCTCAGAAGTGGGGGGTTGTTAGTCTTATACAGAGAATATAGGCCTAAACCCATGTTTTAACTGCAAAATTAGGGGGTCATCTTATATACCTGGTTGTCTTATACTTCAGAAAATATGGTAATTCCTTCTTCTTTCCATTGTCTTCATGATTCATAATAGATTTTGAACATCCAAATGCTGAGATGCTGGTTGCTTGCATGTGTTGAGGAAAGTGATTATGACTGGAGCCTGACACTGTTAGCACCTTCCTCACCACTGTCCTACACACACCTTATATAAAACACACCTTATATAAACACACCTTATAGAAAACAGCTATTTATCAAAAGGATGAATCAGTGTTTGTGAATCAACTAATACATTAAGAAAAACAAGGGCAGGGTGAAAAGTTTTACAAATTGGAACATTTGCTTTGCATGCAGGGGACCTGTTCTGGGTCCCCATCACTACAGGGTCCCCTGAGCACCTCCAGGAGCAACTCCTGATTATTGACCCAGAAATAATCTCTGATCACTTCTGGGTGCAGCCTCCAAGCCAAAGAGCAATAAATCATATGCTGTCCTAACTCAAAGATGGGTAATCTGTGGCCAGAGCATTAGCACAGCAGTAGGGCATTTACCTTGCAAGCTGCTGACTCAGGATGGACCCACATTTGATTCCCAGCATCCCATACCGTCCCCAAGCATGCCAGGTGTGACTCTGAGCACAGAGCGAGGAGTAACCCCTGAGCACTGCCAAGTTTGACCCACCCACTCCCAAAAGATGGCTAATTTGATACATAAAGCCCCCTGCAAAAGTTGTCAGAGGGAGAAGTGCAAGGTGACACACTAGCAATAAGAACATCCCTTGACAGCAGGTAAGAATTTCTCCATCACTCACAAGCACATGAATGACCAGAGCCACATGCTTGGATCATTTTCATGATCTGAAGCAATTTGTGACTCACTGTGTTTTTGTAACCCAAACACTGTAGTTTCTAAAAACTCTTAACACGCTTCAGACAATGCCTGCTTAAAACCCCAACGTTCAGTTCCTGGGTGCTGCTAACGTGAGGGAAGTCCATGCAGAGGTCTCAAACTCGCAGCCCATGGGCCGTTTGCGGCCCTCCCTAGAGGAATCTTTTTTTTGTTTTGTTTTGTTTTATTTTGGTTTAGTTGTTTGGGTCACACTCCCCAATGTTCAAGGCTTACTACTGACTTTGCACTCAAGGATCACCCCAACTTTGCCTCCTACGGCCCCCAGGTAAATTGAGTTTGAGACCCCTATTCTACAGTGTAGTGGTGCAGCTTCTGATAAAATCATTTCAAACTCCTGGTCTGGGGCTCCCTTGGCGCTAAGTAAGTCCTCACCGCCACGGTGCTCCACTGTCCTCTGGTGGCAGCTGTCAGGACAGCAGGGCTGAGAGTGGGGTGAGGCTTGTTTGGAGCGAGGGATGCTTATCTACGAAAGTTTAGGTGCATTTGGAGTGCGGGGACCAGAAATAAAGGGTCCATATACAAAATATATAAAGCAACTGTACAACTGAAGAGGAAAAACTTCATTTAACTCATTAACTTTCTCAAAGACATACCCAGATGACCACGAAGTCTATGGAAAAACATGCCCCGTATCATTGATCCCCAGGGAGGTGCAAATCCGTCCATTGACACATCTACTCGACTCGTTCCAGGGAGACTGGCACACACTGCAAAGGACGAAAAGCAGCCTGCCTGGGCAGGGGTGTGCTGGAAGGAACCCTCTGCCACTGCTGCTGTAGACTGGTCCAGTGCCACATGGGCACTTTTGGGAGTGCACAACTAGGAGCAAAGTTTTCTCATCATCCAACAACTCTACTTCCTTTTTGGTTTGTTTTTAGGTTTTATGTATTTATTTTTACTTCTTTCTATTTAATAAATAAATGCTTTAATTTATAGTAACCCTAACCATAAGATACAGTTATAAAGTTGCTCCTGATTGTGTTTCAGTCACAGTGCTCAACCCTCTTCACAAGGGGCATACTTCCTGCCACCAATATCCACAGTTTCCCTTCTGCCTTTTACCCTGCCCTCTACCCTGCCTGCTCTGGGTCAGACATTTTTCTTCTCTTTCTTCCTCTATTTCTTTTCTTCTTTTTTTTCCTTTCAGATACTGTGATTTGAAGTATTGTTACTGAAGGGGTGATCTGCCTAACTCCCTCCTTTCAGTACCCAGTTCTTGTCCAGACTGATCATTCCCAACTCTCATTGTTATAGTGGTCCCTTCTCTTCCCACTTCTTGACATTTACCCCCCAAAGACCTCAAAACTCTATTCCTTGCTGTGTTATGGCCCAATAGTCCAAGAGACAACAAATTATTGGTAACAGTGCTCAGGACAAAGTCCAGGAGGGCAGAGAAGGAAGCCTTGGTGGTGAGGGGATGTGGGATAGAGGCCAGCTGCTAATCTGCCCCAGCAGAGAGCCTAGGCGGGGAGTTCCAGAAGACACATGAGCCCTAGGGCCCCCAGTTCAGACACCCTGTACTGGGCCTATGTCCTAGGCAGCTCTAAGACCTTGGAGAGACTCCACAAGTACCTGGATAACCCAGTTAACACAGCTGGCCTTGGGGAGAACTTACTGTTCCTGATAAAGGAAGTTCAGGGCACCAGGGTCTTTTTCAACAGGAATTTTTCCAATATAGAAAAAATGTCCCCACAGATCTCTACAAGGTGACCACAAAGATAAAAAAACAAGGATGGATGTTGGCCTAGAGATGAGTCGTGGACCTGTGAAGGCAGAGCCAGGTGCCAACCAGAACTATGGACACCAACAAGCAAGAGTCTCTGCCATTGGCAGAATCAGATGAGAGGATGGGGACAGTTCAACCAGATACTGTTGGTACCCCCGTTATGCTGTACCTGAACCACCTGGAAGATGGGACCCATAGAGCAACTATTCTGGGGATTCTCCTTGAGATGAAAGCTTTAGAGACACCTCTCGTGAGCAGGGGGAAGAAACAGCATAAAGAGGGGTGTCATCTCCCCATGATGAGTACTCACTCTCAGGCTTGACTCCAGGCCATCCTTCCTCTCTCACAGAGAGTTCTGGTTATGGAAGATAATAGGCCACTTTTTTGCCTTCAGTGATGCTCCTGATGCTCCTGATATATTCCTAAACCCCAATTTTCATGCTTATCTTCTACCTGTACCTCCCTTCCCACTGGCCATGCTTCTGTTATGTCCTGCCACCCTGGATGTATCCCCATCTCTCTTACCCTATAGAAGCGTTGGGTGGAATGGAATAATGGGCCTCTGGTTATCTGCCTGGGACCTGTTCTTTCCCATCATGTGCTGGAGAAAAGGTTCTCTGTTTCAAACACACCATTAAGATGGAAATTGACCATAGGTGGCCAATTGGGCCCACAGAGGAGCCACTAAGGACAAGCTGGGAGAATTCCAGAGGTGGATGGTTGCTGTGTGCATGAGTTCTTGGTGTCCAGAAGTTCCAACCTAGTGTTTGTGTCCTAGGAGGTGGAACCCACCTGCAGAGAGGGCAAAATCTGTGGGCCTCCATGTGAGGGGATTCTGAACAAAGACAGGTTCATGGGCAAAGCGTGGAGGTGAGACTGACTCAGAGATTCAAAGTCAGGGTTTGGCACATAATTAGGTTGGCTTCTGGGGAACCAGTGAGTCTTTGAATACTTGTAATGCCTGTACCAGTCCCCATCTGGAGCAGAAGAAATTCTACTGCAGGGAGGATGCTTGCCTTGCACGAAGCATCCTGAGTCTTCAACACCCGGATGGTCTTCTGAGCACCATCAGGGGTGAGCCTGAGTGCAAAGTCTGCGTGAGCCCTGAGCATGCCCAGATGTGGCTCCCAAAAGATAAAATAGACCCTAAAAATGTTACCAGTGTTTGATCTGAGCTCCTCTCAGTCTCTGGGGACCAGCAAGGGAAGCTAACTCTTGGCTGGGAGATTGAGGCCTGGGTGAGTAGGTGTGTGAGTGTGAGCATGCTTGCATGCTTGAGTGAGTATAAATATGCTCCCAGCCCTCAAGAATACAGGCTGGGGAATTGGTATAGGTGCGTGTGATTTCTGAGTTTTGGATACAGAGCAAGGAAAATAAAATTCCATTGAGGCAAGCAGGGCAGAGGGTGGGAGGGGGGGGAAACGGGACATTGGTGGCAGATGTGCCCTACTGAAGGATGCTGTATACTGTATGACTTAAGATGGGAGGAGGTATTGGGAAAACTGAGAAGAGAAGGGAAAAAGAAGTGGGGAGAGAAGAGAGGAGATAGAGGAGGGAAGGGGTGAGACAGGAGAAGAAGAGTGTTGTGGGAAGGGTAGAGGAGAAGGGTAGAGGCAGGAGAGAAGCAGAGAGGCATGGAAAGGAGATAAGGAGATAAGAGGGGAAAGGAGTGAAGCAGAGAGAAAAGAGTGGAAGGGAGGAGAAGGAGAGGACAGGGTAGGGACTGGGAGACAGGAGGTGAGAGGTGAGCATCAGTGGGACCTGATGCCATCCCTGCATGAATCAAGTACAGGCAACTGAGGCCTCAGATTCTGGAAACAAGGGAAGACATGGGCCTGTTTGTACTCTGGACTGAGCTTCTACCATGAGCACCTTGTGTATGGTCCTGGAGTGCTTGCATGTGTGTGTTTATGTAAGCCTTCCCAGTGCACATACACTGAACATGTGTGAAAACACAGGATTATGTATATATGCTGGTGTTTGCATGAAGTTTACGCACATCCTCTGAGTATGATGTATGGGCACAATCATTTGTATACAATATAAGATGATGCCTAGCTATTAACCCAAAACAAAGGTGTTCCCCCATCTTCCTCTTTCCCATAAATCTCTCTTTTGATATGTAAAAGCCCACCTGGATTCCTTTTAACCTCCCCCCTCCTGGTGGGAGGGTATTTGGTTTAATAAAGAAAGACACAGTTCTGGCTTTTGGCTCAGGCAGAGATGACAAAGGGAAAAGCCATGAACTCCATGACCCTCCTTTCCTCACCAGCTTGGTTTATTAATCCTTCGCCAATACCTTGCTTCTTCAAACCTAGCCTCATGGGGTTAGAGATACGGTGCATGGGGTGATTTTACAATGTGTGTAGATTTTATTTTACATATGATTACATGTGTATGAGTGCACACATATATTGTGCCAGCATGAAGTGCGATGCATGTGCCTGCACACATGTTAACATGGATATGTGCATGTGGTGACCAATATATTATATACACATGTACATGTTGATCTGTGTGCTACCATGTATACATAATGAGAAGTGAACATTTTATGAGACATGATTACACACATATACCCACATGCCATCATGTGTACATGTGATTAAACATCTGTGCATTCTGTTTTTGGTTTGGGGCCACATGTGGTAGCACTCATGGTTACTCCTGGCTCTACACTTAGCAGTGCTCTTAGCGCTAAGAGCTCTTAGCAGTGCTCAGGGTTTACTCCCGGCTCTACACTCAGGAATCATTCATGGAAGCCTCATGGAACCATATGGGTGCCAAGGCACAAACCCGCTCTTACCATTGTGCTATCACTCCAGCCCATACAAAGGCGTTCTTGTAATTGCGTGTACATGATTGTGAAGGAAGCTTCCGGCTTCAAAACCAGGACTTGGAGAGATGCAAATGTTGGTGCAGGAAATAATTCACACAGTAAAAGAGGGCAAGAACAAGTCCAGGAATCCCACCACACAAGTCTTCCACTTCTAAGAAGGAAGGCAGCTTAGTGGAGGAAGAAGACGGGAGAACGAATGCCCTGCCTTCCTGACACCCGGAATTTTATGAGCAAGAGCCAGACCAGACCCTAGGGTGGAGAACTATAGAATAAAAATATAAAATATGAAGTATAAAGCCCACGAGTTGGGTGAGTGGGGCAAGGGTCACAGAGAACAAATACTGAGTAGGGTAGAAACCAGTAATCCAACACATGGCCACATTATAATTAGACTTGTGTGGAACATGTGTCTGTGGTCGCAAATGTACTACCAGGCATGTGGTCATATGTTAGCACATGCTTGTATACACATGGTTGTATCGCGCATACATGCTGTTGCAATCTGAAGCCAGGCATGCCATCCTATGTGCAGACATATCATTACATGTGATGACACATGTGTGACTATCCTTGCATCAAGCAATGATCTCACACACATGACTTGTGTGTATTCAGGTACATAAGTCATCATGCATGCATATGTCTATATGCACACATGACATCTGTGACCTGCGCACACATGTGCCTTGTGTCTGTGATTGCACACATGTGGGCACCTATAATATAACATAGGTGTGCCTATGAACACACATATCATGCATGGCATGTAAGTCCACATAATGTGTGCCTGCAGCTTCATGTATGTGTGTACATATGATATTACATGTGACATGCATGTGGGCACACTGTATCACATGTGCAAGGCTGCTCATACTGGTGTGCATTCACACACAATGAAAAACATGCACTCAAGGTGACAATCTTTCTTCTTCTTCTTCTTCTTCTTCTTCTTCTTCTTCTTCTTCTTCTTCTTCTTCTTCTTCTTCTTCTTCTTCTTCTTCTTCTTCTTCTTCTTCTTCTCATTCTCATTCTCCTCCTCCTCTTCCTCCTTCTTATCCTTCTCCTCCTCCTTCGTCTTCTGCCTCCTCTCCTGAGCCAAGTGCTGATCTGAGCCCTGGGGGTGACTGTACCCTCCCAAGTGCAGTCTCTGTTGTGAGCAGCTGCTACTCTCCTCTCAGTCCTAGAGTGTTCCAGTCTCGAATTATGGAGACTGTTCGTGACCTCAGGCACAGCGGGTGAGGGGATCCTCCCCAGGAAATGAAGGAACTTCTGTTACGGGTCCCTATTCTGCCTTCTGAGCTCTGCTGCACATGCTCCTAAATGCTCCCAGAACCTGAGAAGCACCATGCATTTCTCCATGATCTGGCGCACTGCTCTGCCTTTCATGCACTCACCCAGGTGCTCTCTCCTCTTTTCTGTGGATTCAGTCTCAGGCCAACAGCAGCTCCAAGGAAGGCTATACCTTGATATCTGGGGTCCACGCACCCATGGGCAAATCTCAGATGCACACAGTCCCACCAATAACACATTACTGTAATACGCTTAGCACAGCACCCCAAACATCACCTCCCTTCCTCCAACTGTGAGTTTGAACCTGCTGGAATAACTTTTTTGTCACCTAATCTATATCCTGATTAGGCCAAACTTTAAAGAGAAGCACAGAGAAAACTCCTGTTTATAGTTCTGAAGGTCTTAAAGTGCAGGGTGATCCACGCACCTTTTTTTTCCCCCATTGGTGATGTTGAAATTTATTTTTTTTAAACCAACTTTATTACATACATGATTGTATTTGGGTTTCAGTCATGTAAAGAACACCACCCAGCACCAGTGCAACATTCCCGTCACCAATGTCCCAAATCTCCCTCCTCCCCACCCAACCCCCGCCTGTATTCTAGACAGGCTTTCTATTTCCCTCATACATTCTCATTATTAGGATAGTTCAAAACGTAGTTATTTCTCTAAACTCATCCCTGTTTGCGGTGAGCTTCATGAGGTGAGCTGTAACTTCCAGCTTTTTTCTCTTTTGTGCCTGAAAATTATTATTGCAAAAATGTCTTTCATTTTTCTTAAAACCCAAAGATGAGTGAGACCATTCTGTGTTTTTTTCTCTCTCTCTGACTTATTTCACTCAGCATAATAGATTCCATGTACATCCATGTATAGGAAAATTTTATGACTTCATCTCTCCTGACAGCTGCATAATATTCCATTGTGTATATGTACCACAGTTTCTTTACCCATTCATCTGTTGAAGGGTATCTTGGCTGTAAGGAAAGGGTTTTTGTGTTGTATTTTTGTGTTCCTAGGGTATATTCCTAGGAGTGGTATAGCTGGGTCGTATGGGAGCTTGATTTCCAGTTTTTGGAGGAATCTCCATATCGCTTTCCATAAAGGTTGAACTAGACGGCATTCCCACCAGCAGTGGATAAGAGTTCCTTTCTCTCCACATCCCCGCCAACACTGCTTGTTCTCATTCTTTGTGATGTGTGCCAATCTCTGGGGTGTGAGGTGGTACCTCATAGTTGTTTTAATTTGCATCTCCCTGATGATTAGTGATGTGGAGCATTTTTTCATGTGTCTTTTGGCCATATGTATTTCTTCTTTGTCAAAGTGTCTGTCCATTTCTTCTCCCCATTTTTTGATGGAATTAGATGTTTTTTTTCTTGTAAAGTTCTGTCAGTGCCTTGTATATTTTGGAGATTAGCCCCTTATATGATGGGTATTGGGTGAATAGTTTCTCCCACTCAATGGGGGGCTCTTGTATCCTGGGTGCTATTTCTTTTAAGGTGCAGAAGCTTCTCAGTTGAATATATTCCCATCTGTTAACTTCTGCTTTCACTTGCTTGGAGAGTGCAGTTTCCTCCTTGAAGATGCCTTTAGTCTCAATGTCCTGGAGTGTTTTACCTACGTGTTATTCTATATATCTTATGGTTTTGGGTCTGATATCGAGGTCTTTCATCCATTTGGATTTAAGCTTCATACATAATGTTAGCTGGGGGTCTAAGTTCAATTTTTTGCAAGTGGCTAGCCAGTTGTGCCAACACCACTTGTTGAAGAGGCTTTCTTTGCTCCATTTAGGATTTCTTGCTCCTTTATCAAAAATTAGGTAATTGTATGTCTGGGGAACATTCTCTGAGTATTCAAGCCTATTCCACTGATCTGAGGGCCTGTCTTTATTCCAATACCATGCTGTTTTGATAACTATTGCTTTGTAGTACAGTTTAAAGTTGGGGAAAGTACTTCCTCTCATATTCTTTTTCCCAATGATTGCTTTAGCTATTCGAGGGTGTTTATTGTTCCAAATGAATTTCAAAAGTGCCTGATTCACTTCTTTGAATAATGCCATGGGTATCTTTAGAGGGATCACATTAAATCTGTACAATGCTTTGGGGAGTATTGCCATTTTAATGATGTTAATCCTGCCAATCCATGAGCAGGGTATGTGCTTCCATTTCCGCGTGTCCTCTCATATTTCTTGGAGCAGAGTTTTATAGTTTTCTTTGTATAGGTCCTTCACATTTTTAGTCAAGTTGATTCCAAGATATTTGAGTTTGTGTGGCACTATTGTGAATGGGGTTGTTTTCTTAATGTCCATTTCTTCCTTATTACTATTGGTGTATAGAAAGGCCATTGATTTTTGTGTGTTAATTTTGTAGCCTGCCACCTTGCTATATGAGTCTATTGTTTCTAGAAGCTTTTTGGTAGAGTCTTTAGGGTTTTCTAAGTAGAGTATCATGTTATCTGCAAACAATGATAGCTTGACTTCTTCCTTTCCTATCTGGATTTTCTTGATATCTTTTTCTTGCCTAATCGCTATAGCGAGTAGTTCCAGTGCTATGTTGAATAGGAGTGGTGAGAGAGGACAGCCTTGTCTTGTGCCAGAATTTAGAGGAAAGACTTTCAGTTTTTCTCATTGAGGACAATATTTGCCTCTGGCTTGTGGTGATGGCCTTAACTATATTGAGAAAGGTTCCTTTCATTCCCATCTTGTTGAGAGTTTTGATCAAGAATGGGTGTTGGACCTTGTCAAATGCTTTCTCTGCATCTATTGATATGATCATGTGATTTTTATTTTTCTTGTTGTTGATGTTATGTATTATGTTGATAGATTTATGGATGTTAAACCAGCCTTGCATTCCTGGGATGAAACCTACTTGATCGTAGTGGATGATCTTCTTAATGAGGCATTGAATCCTATTTGCCAGGATTTTGTTGAGGATCTTTGCATCTGTATTCATCAGCGATATTGGTCTTTAATTTTCTTTTTTGGTAGCATATCTGTCTGGTTTGGGTATCAAGGTGATGTTGGCTTCAGAAAAGCTATTTGGAAGTTTTCTTGTTTTTTCAATTTCATGGAAGAGTCTTGCCAGGATTGGTAGTAGTTCCTCTTGAAAGGTTTGAAAGAATTCATTAGTAAATCCTTCTGGGCCTGGGCTTTTGTTTTTGGGCAGACATTTGATTACTGTCTTAATTTCCTCAATAGTAATGGGTGTGTTTAGATATGCTACATCTTCTTCATTCAACCTTGGAAGATTATAAGAGTCCAAGAATTTATCCATTTCTTCCAGGTTTTCATTTTTAGTGGCATAGAGTTTCTCAAAGTAGTTTCTGATTACCCTTTGAATCTCTGCTATATCAGTAGTGATCTCTTCTTTTTCATTCCTAATATGAGTTATCAAGTTTCTCTCTCTCTCTTTCTTTGTTAGTTTTGCCAGTGGTCTATCAATCTTGTTTATTTTTTCAAAGAACCAACTTCAGCTTTCGTTTATCTTTTGGATTGTTTTTTTTTTGGGTTTCCACTTCATTGATTTCTGCTCTCAGCTTTGTTATTTACTTCTGCCTCCCTATTTTTGGGTCCTTTTGTTGAGCACTTTCTAATTCTATGAGCTGCGTCATTAAGCTATTCAGATATGCCTCTTCTTTCCTGATATGTGCTTGCAAAGTATAAATTTTCCTCTCAGTACTGCTTTTGCTGTGTCCCATAGGTTCTGATAGTTTGTGTCTCCATTGTCATTTGTTCTCAGGAAGGTTTTGATTTCCTCTTTGATTTCATCTTGGACCCACTGGTTATTCAGTATGAGGCTGTTTAACTTCCAGGTGTTAAAGTTTTTCTTCTGTGTCCCTTTGTAGTTCACATATAATTTCAGGGCTTTGTGGTCAGCAAAGGCAGCCTGCAAAATTTCTATCCTCTTGATATTATGGAGGTAGTTTTATGTGCTAGCATGTAGTCTATCCTGGAGAATGTCCCATGTACATTAGAGAAAAATGTGTATCCAGGCTTCTGGGGGTGGAGTGTCCTGTATATATCTACTAGGCCTCTTTCTTTCATTTCTCTGTTCAGGTCTAGTATATTCTTGTTGGGTTTCAGACTGGTTGACCTGTCAAGTGTTGACAATGCCGTATTGAGGTCTCCCACAATTATTGTGTTGTTATTGATATTATTTTTCAGATTTGTCAACAGTTGTATTAAATATTTTGCTGGCCCCTCATTCAATGCATATATGTTTAGGAGAGTAATTTCTTCCTGCTGTACGTATCCCTTGATTAATACAAAATGTACATCTTTGTCCCTTACAACTTTTCTTACAACATCTCTGATATTAGTATGGCCACTCCTGCTTTTTTATGGGTGTTGTTTGCTTGGATGATTTTCCTCCAGCCTTTTATTTTGAGTCTATGTTTGTTCTGACTATTCAGGTGTGTTTCTTGTAGACAGCAGAAAGTTGGATTGAGTTTTTTGATCCATTTAGCCACTTTGTGTCTCTTAACTGGTGCATTTAGTCCATTGACATTGAAGGAAAGAATTGTCCTGGGAGTTAGTGCCATCTTTATATCGAAGTTTGGTCTGTCTGTTGGTAAGTCTTGTCTTAAAGTATGCCGTTCAGTTTTTCTTTTAAGAATGGTTTTGAGTCTGTAAAGTTTCTGAGCTGTTTTTGTCTGTGAAAACTATGTATTGTTCCTTCAAACCTGAAAGTGAGTTTTGCTGGGTGCAGTTTTCTAGGCAAAGCATTTATTTCATTGAGTTTTGTCACTATGTCCCACCACTGCCTTCTGGCCTTGAGTGTTTCCGGTGACAGGTCTGCAGTAAATCTCAAGAATGTTTCCTTGAATGTAATTTCTCTTTTCGATCTTGCTGCTTTCAGAAATCTGTCTCTATCTATGGGATTCGTCATTGTGACTAGGATGTGTCTTGGGTTTTTTTTCTGGGGTCTCTTTTAGTTGGTACTCTCGGGCATGCAGGATTTGATCACATGTATTCATTAGCTCTGGTAGTTTCTCTTTAATGAATGTTCTTGACTGTTAATTCTTCCTGGAGATTTTCTTCCTGAGTCTCTGGGACTCCCATGATTCTTAAGTTGTTTCTGTTGAGCTTATCATAGACTTTTATTTTCATCTGTTCCCATTCTTTGAGTAATTTTTCCATTGTTTGATCATTTGCTTTGAGGCTTTTTTTCCAATTTCTTCTGCTGTATGGAGTTGTTATTCATCTCATCTTCCAGTGTACTAATTCTATCCTCCGCTGCTGTTAACCTGTGGGAAAGCTCAACCATGTTTTTCTTCAATTCATCTACTGAGTTTTTCAGACCTGTTATTTGACCTGAAATTTCAGTTTGGAGTTTCCTCATTTCTATCTTCATATTCTCTTGATTCTTATTAGTGTTCTCTTCTATACTTTGTTTGAGTTCTTCGAACATCTTCCATATTGCAACTCTAAACTCCTTATCTGAGAGACTGACTTGTTGGTTGGTCATGCTCAAGTCATCAGAGTTGCCATCTTCATTCTCTATGTCTGGCGCTGGCCTGTGTTGTTTCCCCATTGTCACACTTGTATTGTGGGTTTTTCTACGTGTTGTGGTTGTATTCATTGGCTAAATGATGTGCATGGTCGCGAAGGGGAGCGGAGCAGCGGTGCTCCTCTGGCTCCTCCCTTTCTGGGGGTGTCGAGTCACCTCCATGGAGGGCTCATGGGAAGGCAGGCTGTCCGCAGATGAGCCGCACACAGGATAAAATCAGGCCGAAAATGCAGGACAGCACAAAAGAGAGGCAGATAGGGGTGCTGGCATCTGAGATCCAGCAGAGTTCAGTCCCACGCACCTTTAATACTAAGGTCCTTTCCACATCTAGTCAACCTGGAGCAGGAAAGTTGAGCTGCACGCAAAGCAAGTGCCCTATCTGCTGTACTATCTCGCTGACCCCAGGATCTCTCTGTTTTTGATCCTTAGATTTGTAAGAGTTTTCTAATGATTTTAGGATTCATTGTCCTCTCAGAAGGTGGAAGATTCTTGTGCATTGAATTTCCTTTCACTTTGGCCTTTGCTTTCCATCTTCTTTCAGAATGATGGTCCTGAAAATGACTGGGAACTGAAAAACAAAATTGCTTAAAAACAAGGATATAATTAGAAGTCTTTCCTCGAGTCCAAAACACAAACTTTGCTTCTTCTTCTTCTTCTTCTTCTTCTTCTTCTTCTTCTTCTTCTTGCTTCTTCTTCTTCTTCTTCTTCTCTTCTTCTTCTTCTTCTTCTTCTTCTTCTTCTTCTTCTTCTTCTTCTTCTTCCTTCTTCTTCTTACTTCTTCTTCTTCTTCTTCTCTTCTTCTTCTTCTTCTTCTTCTTCTTCTTCTTCTTCTTCTTCTTCTCTTCTTCCTTCTTCTTCTTCTTCTTCCTTCTTCTTTTCTTCTTCTTCTTCTTCTTTATTCCTTCTTCTTGTTAGTATTATTATTTATTATTATTATTATTATTATTGGTTTGGCAAAGTCTGGAAATGCCTGTAAACTATTCTTGGCCTCAGTAAGCACTCAGTAAGCACCAAAACCTTCCTTTTAAAAAATATGTTTTATTCCCCCAATACTTACTGTGCTTATGAAAAAAACAACAACCACAAAACCTTGCCACACCAGCACCCTTTTCTTCTTTTTCTTTTTTGTTGTTGCTGTTGTTATTGTTGTTTTTGTCATTGCTTGTTTTGTTTGTTTTTTTCTTTTTCTTTCTTCTTTTAAATTTATATTTATAGCTTCTAGATAAGCTCCTCCCAGCTTCTTTTCTTTCTTTTTTTCTAACAGAACCACAGAACTTGAATCATCTTGTTCTGCCTCATAAATTGGGGTGGGGGGGGGGAGGGAAAGGGTGGATGGTACCAGGAGCAAACAGTTGCATGAATATTGAGTGGAAATGAAAATGATCAGACCTAAACATCAAACCCAAAGTCAACGACAACAGAATCAAGATACCCAATCTACAACAAGCTATATACAGAGGGGACCTGTTACACTAGCACTCCAGGGGGCCAAGGGGGAGGTATGGGATGCAAGCTCGGAACAGGGCTGAAGGGAGGACAACACTGGTGTTGGTAATGTCCCTAATTCACTGTCACTATGTATCTTAAATATAACTGTGAAAGACTTGTAATTCACATTGGTCACAATAAAAAATATATTTTAAAAAATATGTTTTCGTGAGATTGCAGCCGCATTTTCCTCGCGGGGGCAGCAGAGGGCGCTCCAGGCTTGCCGTTGGGATGCGCTGGTTGTTCTCAATGAGAAACAGCTGACAGCTTTTGCAGCCTCAACTCTGTTCTTGGTCAACGTCTGGGACCTTTGCTCTCATCACCTCAAACAAATAAACACCCAGCGCGCGCGTCTTCTGCCCAGCGGCCTTGTTTCTTCATTGGAAGGTGCTGCAGAGCCAACGACTGACTCTTCCTAGGAGCTGCCTGACTTTGTAGACAGAAACTCTAGGGACCAGTGAGCCCAATTTGGACTCTGGGGAAGGGCTAGTCCCCAACCTTTAAGCAACTGGCATTGACCCCAACGAATTGCTTCTATTCATTCGCGATTTCCTGGGGGCGAGGGGTGGGGCTGGACCATGGCCCATAGGTTGCCAGGAATGCGAATTTGCAGCTTGCATCTGTGAATCAGTGGCCTGGACCAGAATATTCCCACGAATACTGCTCCTTTTTTTTTGTTTTTACTTATCTATTTGCTTACCTGTGCTTTTTTGTTTATTTTTTTGGGGGGTGGTCACACCCGGCGGCACTCAGGAGTTACTCCTGGATCTGCACTGAGAAATCGCTTCTGCACTTCAGAAATCGCAGGCTCTGGGGACCATGTAGGATGCCGGGATCAAACCCAGGTCCATCCTGGGTCTGCCATGTGCAAGGTAAATGCCCTACTGCTGTGCTATTGCTCCAGCCCCAGATACTGGGGCTAAAAGGATTTTTGTTTTGTTATGTTTTGTTTTGGGGCCACACCTGGCTTCACTCAGGAGTCACTCCTGTTTTTGTCTCAGAAATCATTCTTGGCAGGCTCGAGGGACCATATAGGATGCTGGACATTGAACCCAGGTCCATCCCAGGTTGACTGTAGGATAAAGGGACTTTTATTTGCTAGATCTGCTCACATTTGGGAAGCTGTTGAATCTGAATCAGCCCAGCTGAGATCTTTCTAGAAAACAGATCACTTACTGGTGTTCTTTTGAATAGATTCATGCTTTTCAGTCATGTCTTTCCCAAGAATCCAAGCCGGTTGGTCCAGGAGAAGATCTCCTGAAGTCGGCAAATCATTCTTCAATTTAATTGTATTAAACATTTAACTAGAGGAGGTGCACGCCCACCTGGCACTAAAACTCATTTTCTCTCTCCAAACTATGAAGTCGGTACCAACATGTTTTCCTAATTGTATTTGAGAGGGGAAAATGGCAATCTTTTGAGGGAGCAAAGGTATCCAGGGTTTTAAATATTTCATCCTGACAATCGTGGATCTTTAGCATAGTTCAGGGGACAAGTTTGTCCTTGAGCTTCACATTGATTAAAAATAAATATTCCCTTGGATCTTAGAAAACGAGGCAGCTATTATGGGAGGGAGATGGGGTTGAGGGCAGAGAAATAAATGACGGGATGGCAGAGGGGCCTCGTGAGTGCTCTGGATTCTGCTTCAGACCACACTGCAGGGCCTGAGATGTGGGCTTGAGCCTGTCTACACAGAGGGCGCCCGGGTCACTCTGTGTAGACACGTGCTCTCTGTGCCACCTTCTTCCCCCTTTGTGGAAAGTGGTGGCTATGCTCTTGTCCCAACCTTTGCTATTTCCACGAAAGCTTCTTCACTGAAAGTGTTTGCTCTCTCTCTTCTCCTTCAATTCACCCACCCACCACCTGCAGCCACTCAAAGATCTGTACACTCTCGATTGTGTTCAGAAAACACTGTAGTTGAGGAAATGAGGCTGCAGGAGACCATGCACGTTTCTGTGGCATGGATGAGGGCAGAAACTGCCCTCCTTTTATCCCACAGCCAATGTGCTAAGTCTGGTCCCAGCCCTCATCCCAGCATGACTTTGACTTTCTCTCTTTCTCTCTCTCTCTCACTCTCTCTCTCATATGTTTTAAATTTTTTTATTTAAAGAAAATGCATCATATAGTTGACATATCTGATCATAATACATTTGTTTCAAGATAAGGACAAGCAAAGTTATTGAAAAAATAAAAAGAAAATAGAAAAAAATCCCTAAAAAAATAAACTGGAAGAGTAGAAAAAAGAAAGAAGAAAAATTTCAGTAGCAAGTATATTTGCAAAAATTATTATATCTCCAATAAAGCCATTAATACAACAGTAGAAGGTTTAGTAAGCTCTTTTATTAAAGATAAGAGATTAAAAGTACAGTAAAAACAGTGTGTGGGGGCAGTTGTTTTTTGAATGGGCACAGAAAAATATGGGGGAAATATAAAGGAAAAACCTTTGGCCTAAAATCAGGGAGACCTTACCCATGAAGTATTGTGGCATAAGACCAACTCCAGGCTCCAGGCATACTAGGTTGTCCAACCCCAAAGTCTTTCTTTGTGGTCTCAGTAAAAGCTTTCCACAATCACAGTTGTTGCTGTCAGGTTTCTGTAGTAGGCTCTTTCTCTCTCAAGCCAACCTCCTTCCAGAGCCCAGAGACCATGGAAGAATCAAGTTCAATGGCCCAGACATTGCTCCAAGATCCTATTTCTGTGGATCAAGGGGAGGAAGAAGTTCTCCAAGGTGGGAGGAGGTAGGGGAACCTGAGGCAATTCTGAAGAGGGTCCAGGCATCTGAATTCAGGATCCACTGCCCTTCTGCAGCCTCTGGCACAGTGCCTACAGACAAGGCATTTTCTCTGTAGATGCCTCCCTTCCAGAGCTGCCTAAGGATAGGCGGCATCAGCAGTCTGTGTTCAACAGAACAATTTCACTCTTATGTGGGACTTAGAATCAGTGCTGGGGGTTCTGTAGGAGTGGCCTAGATCCTCCTAGGCCTCAGAGTATAGGGAGAAGGAAAGAGAGGAGAGTGGGAGAACGATGAGAAATAACTGGGGGCAGAAACCAAGGGGACTCGGGTGCATTGTTGGTGTTACGAAAGTACAGAACAAAATACCCAAACCAAAGTTGACAACCACCACTGAAAAGAGAAGACCAAAACTTGAACAGCCGAACTTGAAAAGGTGCCTGTGATGCTGGCAGGCTGGGGTGGGATGTGGTGTGGACTCCAGGGACATGGGCAGAGGGAGGTGACACAGGTAGTGGTATTGGTGCTGGAACATTGTACATTTGAAACTAAAATCTAAATAACTATATAAATCACAGTGCTTTAAATTAAAATAATTTTAATTAAAATAATTTGTGTTTGTTTTGGGGCCACACCTGGCAGTGCTCCGGGGTTACTCCTGGGTCTGTGATTAGAAATCGCTCCTGGCAAGCTTGGGGGACCAGGTGGGATGCCAGGAATCAAACCCAGGTCTGTCCCGGGTCAGCCGTATGCAAGGCAAACACTCTACCGCTGTGCTATCACTTTGGTCCCAAATTCAAAATAATTTTTAAGTGACTTCACTTAAGATTATTTTCACCATTGTGTAAAAATGTATGTGACTACATTTTTACCCTTGACTATTAAAAATTATATTCTGAGACAAATGAGGAAGAAAACATCATAGGTACAGCCCTATGGGCAGTTTCTTTCTCCTGATCACAGTGGTGCTAGAATGGAGCCCTCAAGAGGTGAACTTTCCTCTGGGGAGTCAAGATACTGAGAAACACCCCCCACACACACACCCTAGGGAAGGCAGCTGGACTCAGCTCCAGGCCTGTGAGCACTGAAGGCTGAAGATGGAACCTGAATGTGAATTGGATGGACCAGCAGGGCCCAGGGGCATCTGTGGCTTCACAGGACCCTGAGACCCACCTCCTCGGCCTCCAGGCCCCAAGATCACTATCCCTATGATCCAGCAAAACTTTTGTTTTGGTTCTCTTTTGTCGTGTTACTCCTCTCCTTGTTCTGTGCAGTGCTTAAGAGTGAACTAGGCATCAGGCAGGCAGACCACATGTTTGGCTTCTGAGCTGTATTTTCTCTTTGTTTGGTGTGGTCAAGCTCAATGAACGCATCCTAAAATAAAGACTGGAGAGGCGAAGAATTCAAAACAGGGACTGAAGTCATAGCACAGTGGGGAAGGCATTTGTCTTACATGAGGCAGACCTGGGTTCAATCCCCCCCGGCATCCCATAGGGTCTCTAGAGCAAGCACTGCCAGATGTGATTGCTGAGTGCAAAGTCAGGAGTAACCCCTGAGCATCACCAGGTGTGCCCCTACTAAAAACAGTACAAAACAAAAGCTAAATGGAAACAAAAATCCGAAACTGCTTATACAATTTTGGAATGGTCCCGGAGTCCATAAACTGAAGCAAGAATTGCCCACAGGGGCTTCCTGAGTGCTGCCTGAAGAACCAACTCCCAGGCCCCCAATAAACTTGTGAGATGCACCCTCCAAGAATCCAAGGAATATTGGGGTTCATTCAGCAGCTGCCCTAATCCTGACAGTGGGGCATTGGCTGAGGCCTCCACTTAGATGAGCAGAACAGAGTCCAGAGCCTTGGGAACCAAGAGGTTTGGGTAGAGGCAAAAGCAGAAGCCGAGGGGAAGGAAAGATTTTCCCCTAGCAGTACAGAAACAATCAGAAATCTGTAGGCAAGAAAAAGTATCATAAAATAAAAACAGAAAGTCATCCTAAATCTTGTACCTTACACAAAATGAATCCAAAACAGATTTAAATGAGAAGAAAATATCAGAGAACCTTTGTAATCCAGGGAAAGCAAAGAATTCTCAGATTTGGTATTTTAGGTATAATCTAGAAAAAAAAAAACCAAAATATTTATTTTATTTATAAAAATAAATTTATTTAAAATGTAAAATTTATATAAACTAAAAATAAAAATAAACTTATAAAAATGAATAAGGTAAATAAATAAACCCACTTTTAATTCTCCAAATATCTCTGACGCAACATTTGCCAAGTAATGAGTTTGTAGAAATTCTGATAATCACATGTCTGAAGCAAGCTGCTTATTTTCTGTTCTGAACCACAGATCCAGCTATGATCCAGAAGTAATGAATGAACAGCCAAGAGATAGGGCAGAAACAGGAACTCACATATCAGTGATGAGGAGATCCAAGGACACATGTGACCATAAAAAGTCACACAGCATCAATAACTACTAATAGCATTGCAAAGGGGAGCACAGTCCACACACTTAGCCCCACAGTAGGTAACACACCGAATAGTCCCGGGAAGGGGCAGAGATGTTGGCAGAGGAACGCAGTCATGTCTGAAGAAAAAGAAGGGGGGGACAGTGTGGCTGGCTTATTTATTTATTTATTTGGGAAGGACAGCACAACCAGCAGTGCTCGGGGATCATTCCTGGCAGTGCTTGGAATAGAACCCTGGGTTGCCTGCATTGCGAAGCAAGAGCCTTGGTGGCTGATTTATTTTTGCAGCTGAGTGGAGGATTTTTAAGTAACTAGAGAGAAAAGGATCCACGACACACAGAACAAACCCAACATGTATGGAGAGAAGCCCAGGGGAGGCCCCAGAATAGGGTCAAAAAAGAGCACTTTCCTGGGGTAAAACATGATGTGGACATGAGGACCAAACTGGTATCTGGGAAGAAAGGCAGGCTCTGGACAGAAGCTTTGCAGAGTGTCTTGGGAGGAAGGGAGACAGACAGATAAACTCAGGTTTGGTTTGCTGCGTAAGAACTAGGTCACCCGTTCTCTATTGGGGGGTTGGTGCAGTCTGATTTTTTTTGTCTTTTCTATGCAACTCTGAGTTGCAGAAAGCGACAGAGACGTGTAACTCCTCAGGGAGAAGCAACTCGAGAATGATGCACAGGGCTGCGTGTCTGCTCAAATTCACAACACACAGGCAGGAGCCCAAGTGCCATGTTTCTAAACTTTGAAAAAACAGCTCAAGGCTCTTCCATCAGGCATTGAATATAAAGAAATAGATCCAATAGACCGATGAATGCACAGATAAGACTTCAAGGAGGAAATAATAATGCAGGTGGTAGTCACAGGACAAATGGTTGGAGTGTTAAATATGAAATCGAGAGGAAGGAGCATAGGTGAAAAAGGTCAGAAAATGAAGAGGAGAGAGCATGTTAAAGCCAAAATTTCAGGCATCTCTACCTAATATTTTCATAAAATACATTATGTATTAATGGAAAGCTCAACCCATGTTTTCAGAATGCTTTTACATCAACAAGAACAATGTGGGCCTGACTCAATAATAGATTTTCATGATTTGTCCTTTGGGACAAATAACCCCTCAAAGTTGCTCAGGGGCTTTGAGGGTCCATTCCCAGTGATTCACAGTCAACTTGACCAGGGATTCAGGGGTAAAGGATGTGGAACTGTCTGTGTCCACATTACTGGGGACCTCCAGGGACAGTCTGGTGATGTTTAGGACCACCAGGGTTGCATCTAACAATGCTCAGGAGACATCAGGACTACTTGCAAGATGCTTAGAGGTCATGTGATGTTGAAAATAGAACTGGGGTTGAGCACTGGCAAGCATAAGTCTAAACCTCTGCACTGTCACTCCAGGCTCACATTTCCAAGTACCTGTTCCCTACAGCCTTTGCCCAGACATAAAGTGAAAGACTTCATGGGAGCATCTGTGATTGTCCTCTAAGCACGGTTTGAGGACTTCTAGGGATTGGCATTTTAGGACACTTCCTATTTCACATTTTCCTGCTCTCCCTACTTTGCCTCTTTCCCCCATCTTCATTGTGATTTTCTTTATCCTGAAGATTAAGGTTAAGATTAATTCTCCTTTGATTAAGCTCACTTAAATCCCCTGTTGATGTATCTTGTTTGGGCTGAGGAAAAAGTTCTGACATGAATCATAGCATTGACAGCTGATCTGTGGGAAGGTCATATGTGGTTTTTATGTTTTCTTCCTATCCACAAAGCCAGACCGAATTCTTACGTCATTTCCTAATTGCCAGAATTCTGTGTGTGTGTGTGGGGTGGGGGAGTCATGGAACGTGCTAGAGTTGATTCTTACATGGCTGGAACTCAGACCCTTGACTTCAAAGGGAAATTTGCTACTTGGACACATCTGATCCCATTTTTCCCATTCAGTTTGCTGAATCTTTTCCAAAGAAAAGGACTGATTTGGCCATTATCACAACCTCCATCACTACCACCACTGTCATCATCTCTGTCACTGCCCTCACCACCCTCATCTGCCAGAGTTTCTTAGAGTTATGTCTGCTGATGCCTTTCTCCATGAAAAAATCCCCTCTGATCCCTCTAGCATGCTACATGGGTCCCTGTCACCCTCCAATTTTCACTATATAAATAGCTCCTGGGGCATTGAAAATATGAGAAAGAACACACAGGTCAGAGCTATGAAGGGCTTTACATAAGCAAGTTAAGTAAAACTAAAAATAGATTTCTGATACAAAATGTTCCTGGTTCTTTGTATATGGACCTAGAGTTAAGGGACAAGCATATCTCTGATATTTGCAATGAAAATTATATATTGTGTTAGTGCTTCCTAGTCTCCTCATGTTTGACAATATTTTGTTTGACAAAATATTAGTTAAATATTTTTAGTTTGACGAAACTAAAAATGGAAGGATTTTTCTGATAGAAAATGTTCTTAATTCTTTTTATATGGACCCAAAGTTAAGGGTCAAGCCAATCTCTGATATTTGCAATGGAAATTCTATCTCTTCAATGTCAATGTTTCCAAGTACCCTCATGGTTTACTTTTTTTTTTAGTACATTTTGGCATCTATGCCCCTTACTAATCTTCCTAGTTATAAAAGTCGCTTCCTGTCTTTTGTTTTCTTTGTCTTCTGTGCCATAGCTTATTCCCGACATTAGACTACCAGCTTTGATTTCAGTATTGCTGGTTGATCTCATGGTGGGTGAACCCCAGGGCTTGGACGTGGGTTACTTTGCATTATCCCTGTGACTCTATGCGGAGGAGGTTCCATTTCCATCCTTAGTTCCTTGCCACACTCTTTTATTGTCAACATTTAAGCTTCCTTCTGGGGCTACATCATTCAAAATGTGGCAGCCCCATCTCCCCAAGCTTAAATGATCACCAAGGAAGTCTGAGAATGCTGAGCAGCCATCAGGGCTTTCTGGAGAGCTCATTGGCTGGTGTTTCTTCAGCTAACACACAGGTGGGTAGAGCTTCAGATCCCAATAACCGAGTTCCAGCAAGATTAAATGAGATAGGAGCCGGAGAGATAGCATGGAGGTAGGGCATTTGCCTTGCATGCAGAAGGACAGTGGTTCAAATCCTGGCATCCCATATGATCCCCCAAGTCTACCAGAAGCGATTTATGAATGTAGAGCCAGGAGAAACCCCTGAGCACTGCTGGGTGTGACCCATAAACCAAAAGAAAAAAAAAAAGGAAAAAAGATCAAATGAAATAGTTCAGTGTGACTCTTTTATTCTACTACTGCACACATTATCCATTGCTCCACAAGTCCCACCATTAGGGAAAAAAAACCCTTTGTTCACTGCATCAATATGATCCTTTCCAGGATACTCTTCTCTTCTGATTTGGGAGAATTTTGTTCAGATATATGAATAAATATTGGATCATATACTTTTCACAGAAATGCAAAATCTTAAAACCTTCAGTTAAGAGTTCTTTATTGAAAGTTCCTCTTCTTTACACCACCCACCATTGCAAGGATCTTGCAACAAAACAAAGGTCTTTAAACATTAATTGAATCAATTATAGGGAAATTTCTTATATGGCTATAAATGATTGCAGACTTACAAGGTTGCAAGGTTTTCCAGAAGTATCCATCATACCAATATGGTGTGCAACTTGGCAAGCTGTCTTGAAGAGAGTTGATGGTTGAAGGCTAGAGATGTATCTATTTCCCTCTCTAATGTGATAAGGATTTTTGATTGTTCCTATTCCGAGTGAATGAAACTCTACTTAGCAATAAATATATCATGGGATCAACTCTGTCCATGACCTACTGAGAAAAGTCTTAGTTTTCAATGAAGGCTTCATTCTAATGCACCCTTGAGAAATCAAATGTCATGAAATAATGGTCAAGAAATTTAATGCAGTTAAAATAGCCCCCATGGGATATTGGTGTATAACACTTATGTAATATCGAGTGCTCTCTAATACATTTACAAGATTTAAATATTTTATCTTGAGGTTTTATGTTTTGATCTACTTCCAGCCACAAATGAAGTTTCATAATAGTCTCCAGTGCTCACAACTCCAATCAGCATTGGTGTCCCTGGAGAAGAGAGCAGGAGGCAGAGATGCTGTGAGGTGGGTTGGTTCATATCAGCAGAGCTGATATGGGGACAGGTGTACAGTACCCTGGAAGGGACTTGTGCTCCTGTGTACCCCAAGAGGGTTGGATCCCTTTATAAATAGGCACAAATCATGGGCTGGGAGAAAATGAAGAAAGGCTCCAGTTACCCTGACTGATTTCAAGAGAGTGATTGAGTCAAAGTCAAACCCGGAGTCCCCCATTTCTCAGGTCTAATGTCATCTAAATTAAAGTTATGGATAATGCTGGAGGTGTCCTCCGAGCCCCCAGGTTAGTGCTAGTAGGGAGGCCACCCAAGATCTCTGCCCTCGAGCCATTAAGAAGATCCATGGGCCCCTAGTTCTCTGTTAACTTCCTACCTTGGAGCCTGATGACTTACAACTTTCATTCTGGGGGTAGTGGGGGTGGTTGTCAGCTGTGGTGACCGGGTTTTCAGAGGTACTCAATTTACAGTATCTATAGTAGGAGGGAAATGAATGAACATCTGTACATTCGCTCAGATACTATGTCAGCCGATACGAAATTAGCTGTCATAACAAGTCCATAAAGCCTGAACACACTATCCATCTTGTGGAGTTGGTGAGTCCATCAGCAGTGCTGATCTGATCTGTGTGCTTTTCCTTGGAGCCCAGCATGATCTGGGGATGCTGAGACACTCACACTCTTGACCCTGTATACTTTTCCTTCACTCTGAAGGTCTCACTATTGGTTTGCTTTTATATTGGAGGCAGCTTCTTTGTTGTTGTTGTTCTTTCCTATTCACATCTCATTAAAAAGATGCTTAGAAAACTCTCTCTTTTCCATCCTATACTTGTTAATATATGTTTTGTTTTGCTTGTTTGTTTCATTAAAATTCAGGGATATTCTGGTGGGAAAATGTAAGACTCAATAAAATCTGTTTCTTCAAAGCATTGGATAAAAGAAATAGAGTTGAAGAGAAAGAAGAAAAAAAAGCTAAACTAGTATTGAAAAAGAACTATGATAGTTTGCAAAATATTTCAAAGGTGTCTCAATACTTTCCAAGGGCAGTATGGTGTGTGTGTGATCTGAGCTTTATCTAACATTAGGTACCTGATACTTGTTAATACCAGGATTTTCAGGTTAGTGTATATGTATGTGGAGACTTTTAAACTTAAGAACTAAGAAGTGAGGCCAGGGAAAGAGTGCAGGAGTTATGGTACATGCCTTGCAAGCAACCCAGCTGGGTCCAATTCTAGAACTGCACAGTGTCCCTGAGATAGTCAGGAGTAATCCCTGAGCACAGAGCTGAGAGTAAACCATGAATAGATCTGTGTGTGGCCAAAAAAAATTAAGAAGTAAAAACAAACAAACAAAAACCTTCTTCTATATCTATTTCCCAGAAGTGGAGGATAGTAAAATCTAAGACTGTAAGCTGAGTATTGAAAAACGTTGGGTTTATGATTTCAAAGTGGGTTCTGCACATCTTAAATAATTCAATAGGATACAGAAGGAAAACACAAGAGAACTTAGTTACATTTCTTTTAACAGATAAATCAGTGTAGGCTTTACGTTTTGCTTATATTTATTATATGATCTACTACTCGGGCTATCCTTAGATAAGGTCAGACGGTGACTGTGGCTGCCTAGACTCAGGGACCTGGAGATTGGTGGGAAACTATCTCCAAAAAGCCTGTCGCTGTTTTGGCTTTAGCTTCATGGCCCTGGCACAGAAAGCAGGCACACTCAGCTTTGTGGAAACGTGAGTGAAAATCTGCACAAGAAGTCACAAGAAAGTGCCCTTCTGTGGGCATGTTATCAACCACAACCAAATAGAAGGATGACCTAATTATGGCGCAGAAAAGGGTGAGTCTCAGAAGACTTGGAATTATCAAATAGATTTGAAAAATGTTATTCCTGCTGCTATTTTTTTTAACAGATTCACCTTGTGAAGAGCAGGAGTGGAGACATGAAATGCATCCCGATCAGCAAGAGAATCAGAAATGAGCGGCGAGGACACCATGGTGATCACATCCCACCACGTTGGCCACTGTGTGTTCCTTCATACAGGGCTGGACAAAGGACTGTTAATGTGGAGAAGCCCAGCTGTGTGAAAGGTAAAAGGGCAGAGTTCAACAACCTTCTTTCTGTCTGTATCCGTGATGTATTCAAAGGTTTGCATTAAGTTTACCTGCCTTGGATGAGAATAAAAGGGCCTTAAGCATGCTCTGATTTTCCTATTAAAATTTCAGTCGTGAGACACAAAGAATTATTCATGTGTGCCTGTGTGTATCTCACCAAGCTCAATAATCAATGATGCCCTTTCATTGCAACACTATATGAAATATGAACTATAGAGATGCAATGGCTAGTCAAGAGGCCAGCTTTCTAGGAGTTAGGAAAACCAAGATATGAAAGGAAAGCTTCTCAGTTCATGGTGACTGAGATGGCACTACTCGTGCGATTCACCTGCCCAATGATTTATAGATCAACTGTGGCAGAGGAAACTAGTACCAGGAGTGCCTATCCCATGGCACAGTGTGGACAAAAATAGTTCATTGTTTGTCTGCAGAATCTTAGAAACCCCAGTGAGAGGTAAAGCTACAGAGAATAATTTTGTAGCTCAAAAGGCTTATGATGCTTAAACCAGCAGAATTCCTAATGTTTCTAGTTTGGAGATGAGAGATTCAGTTTTCTACCACAAAAATATGGCTGCTACATGATGCTGAGGGGGGGGGTCTAAGAAAGACCAGATTTGCTAGTGGGTTCTCTGAAGATTTTAGTTTTAGCTTTAATAATGATTTTAGCCACCACAATTTACAATTTACCAGCATGCTGCTGACTTCCTTCTGTCATTGTCTCAAGAACCCCTACATCCTTCCACCTCAACACCACCCTACTCCCCACATCTCACTGCTCAGGTGAGCTCCATTCTTAGACCTGCCTTCAGATGCTACTATTTTTGTGCTATTTGTTGTTGTTCCCCTTAAAGGCCTATTTTAGTCCTCATTTGAGAGAGATCTTTTAATTTATCAGAGGGTTATAATATTATGGTTTTTGTTTTAGTTTTGGGCCACACCCTGCAATACTCAGGGGTTACTTCTGGCTCTGCACTCAGGAATTACTCGTGGTGGTGTTTGGAGGACCATAGGGATGCCAGAGATCAAACCCTGATTGGCCATATGCAAGGTACATGCCCTATCCTCTATGCTCAGGTCCCAATCTTCTGGAATTTTGAGGGATCAGCTTTTGTCCTCCCTCTGCATATCACCCCCTACTTCATCTTCACCTGGACAGAAGTACCCTCTGTTCATATTTTCCACCTGCTCACCCTTGGTTGAGTCTCTCTGGGTGAAGGAGTTGGGTTCTTGGTGGTGGTGGTATTGGCAGTTTATTGGATTTTGTCATTTGTGCTCCACACCTTTCATCGAAGCATTTGGTCCTTGCCTTCTACTTTCTTCCTTCATTCCACAGATTGCTCAAACTCTACCTCTTTTGTTCTGAGAGGCTTTTTACTACTTCATTTTAGAGAGAGGATGCCTCAACCAGTGGTGTGCAGAAATGGCTCCTGCATTATGGTCATGGATTGCTCCTGGTGCTTATTTGGCCATATGTGGGGCTCAAACTTAGGTTGGCCCTAACCACTGTGCTTTCTCTTCAGCCAACACTTTCCTATTTCTAAGGGCAGAGCAGTATTCAGCTGAGAAGAAAGCACAACTACTCTGCCCAGCCATCTGTGCTTGGGCATCCAGGTGGATTCCAGGTTTCTGTGGTGGTGAGCAATGCTGCCACCCACACTGGTGCCCTTTGAAATAAGCCCATTCACCTTCTCCTGACATATGCCAAAGACCAAGCCTGCAGAACTTGGAATTTCCTTTCTTGATTCTCCCTGAGGAATCTCCTGTGTTCAGCAGACTGGACTGAAGCATCCCCTCATCCCCTTCTGCTCCCTTCAATGTGGGCTTCTATGAAGCAGATGGGTTGGGCTTTTCCTGCTATGTCATGAATAAATGCCAACACCACTTTGTGAGTGAATCCTTAAATACCACTTGTAGAGACTTGGATGAAAGGCCAAAACCTTTACTTTGGTTAAGAAAAACTACACGTATCTGGGGCTAATCTTGAAGCATTTCTTCATCCCACTGGTTCATCAAAGTCTCCTGTTTGACATTCAAAGTCTTCAGAGGCTTCGTCCTGCCATTTCCTGTCCCAACACCAGAGAGAAGTGCATTCTTGGCATAGTTCTGTTTCCCAGAGCTTTCTAGTCTTTTAAGGCCATTGAGATTCCTGAACAACACCTGGTCCCCTGGGACTCAGGAAGGGCAAAGCCTGTTATCACCAGCAGGTCTTGGGCTGATTGGGAGAAAATAATCTTCAAGTGGTCCAAGGTAAAAGTCATATCCCAGGCAGATATCCTCCAGATCACCACGCTGTGCCCACTCCTGGTCTCTCTTGCTTCTCTCTCAGCATGATCCTCTTCATGCTGAAAAGCAATATGGTTTCTTTGGCCCTGAGCTCCATTGGCACCATCTTGAAAATCCCACAAGGACTTGTGGCCTTTTTCCTGAACAAAATTTCTGAGCTGTGACTCCCTGAGTAGTGCTCCAAAGGGTTCCCTCTATGAAGGCCTGAAGGAGAGCATTCAGTGGCTTTGGCCCAGCCTCTCCCCATTCTTAGATGCTGCTGGATTTTTCCTTCTCAAGCCAAGAAGACTGAGTTTGAGTTTCCAGAAAGTATCTGGCAAATCAAGAAAGCAAAGAGCCTCTATCTAGCCCTGCTCAGAGGAAATGGAGCCTTCATGGCTCTTTCCCGGCCACAAGACTTGGGTCCATCAGGTATTCCTTTAAATATCCCTTTAGTAACCAAGCCAGGAAATGTCCATGCTCAGCTTTCTCTTTGGGTCTTTTTGTTTTTAGTTATTGTTGGGTTTGTTTGTTGTCTTTCTCTTCCCAAACGATACACGCCAATGATCTCACATAGCAATACAACCTCAAAGGTAGTTACAGCAAAACTAGACCTGCTGGTTGTGCCTCATTTCAAACTGCCAGGCTCCCTACTTTGAAGCACCAATGTCCTTGCAGAGCCTAAATTGAAACAAAGTGGAATGATGACAGATGAAAACACGCCCAAAGACCACCTCATTCGTTGAGTTGCCACGATTAACGATTGGCCATCGTGTGTCTGGCCTTCTTGTTCATTGACAGGAGAGGCCCTTTGCTTTCTCTGGGTTCAGAGCAGCCACTAATGTTATTTGAGACAATCTCCAGCAGCCAAAGAGGGGAGGGGAGAAGAAAAAAAAAAAAACCGAGCAAGCAACCCAGCCTGATAAGTCAAGGCATTAACGTTCCAGGGTGGGGAAGTCTACACAAGCCACTTAAGCACACTCATTATTATGGCTATTGCCACCCCAGGCCACTGGAGACCCGGTAATTTAGTCAGCTTTATGCAGTTTGAAGTGTTTCATGTTCTGCATGGGAGCCGGCTGCAATTCAAATATCAGTGGCCATGAAAAATATGCACATACGTTTAGTAGGGAAGCCTCCACGGGGACAACAGAGGGATAGGCCTGTGTCACAGTGTGTGATGGAGAGGCGCCGTGAATTAATCATCTGGACATAGTTTATCTCCATTTTTCATTTTGCCAGAAACATCCCCTCCCTCCGTTTGTGGAGAGACTTATTAGACATGCACTTCTTGCTACCCAAAGCCAGGCCAGGGTCTCAGTAGCTTCGAGGCCCTGGGGGTTCAGGGGGTCCTGCCTCACACCCTGTCTCCTCTGCAGAGCCCTTTCCTGAAGAGCTGGGAGGGACACTTGCTCACTGTATCCCGGTGAGGGAAATGGGCCGCTCCTCTCTGCTGTTTTAGGGCATCAATGATAGCAAAGTGGCGTCTTCTGTATAATTGATGGGAAAGATCCAATTCGCTGGGAGCCTTTTGTGCACACGGAGCATGTCCTTTGTTCAGGTGCTGCCACACTGCAGTGGGAGGACATGCTGGAGGGTCCCTGTGACTTTGCAGCATCTGGCCAGGCACAGAACTGCTGCTGGGATTTGTTTCTATCATTCAGGGCGACACCGGAGTGTGCTCTTTGGTCTCCCCATAAGGTGGTTCTCAGGAAAAGGCCTGGTCTTGCTTTTCAGGAGATGTTTGTGTAAAAGGGGGTTTAGAGTTAGATGGCCCTGCAGCCCTTCAGAGACTGGAAGCGTGGCCCTGCCCTGCCAGCCCTCTCAGCCCTCGTTCTGTGACGATGGCAGGCAGTCTAAGAGCAAACCACTGCAATTGCTTCTGACACTTAAAAAGGATTTTATTGACAGTTGGAAACACATTGGGGATTTGAAAAGAGGACTTTTCCATCTGTAATACTTGGTGTGATCAAAGATCGCTCAGCAGCCCTAGATTAGTGGAAATGCAGCGGCGGTGAGTGCCGGCCCTCCGCCCTGGATGGGGGTTTGCTTTTGATTTGCACTAATCCCCCTCGCGATCCGAGTGGAATTTGCCGTAATGTGGATATACTTCTCAGGGCTCCTGCCAACGTAGTTTTTTTTTTTTTTTAAAGAGTCCTAAAGTAGATAATAAAAGAGTGAGCTTTAAAAAATTTCCTTTTCAAGTTAAATCTTACTTTCCCATTCCCCATTCATGCGCTCCTGGAAGGTTCCCCACATACAATTTTTCCCTCTCTCTGCATTTCCAGTGTGCAGACAGGGATGTGGACCTGTACATGGAAGGAGTGTAGACAATCAGGGTCACTTTGACTCATCTCTCAGGGTAATGCCCAATGGGTGTAGAAAATCACTAGGCTGGAGTGGGGTAATTGGGCAGTGAGAGATACTTGTCTCAGCACTTTGGCTTCAGTTAGAATCTCTCCCACCTTCCTCTCCCCCTTTTTTCTCTTCCCACCCTCCCCCCTTCCTTCTTTCCATCCTTGCCTCCCTTCTTCCCTCTTTCTATCATCTTCTTCCTTGCATTTATCCTTCTCCCTTCCATTCTTCCTGACTTCTTCCTTCTTCCATTTCTCCCTCTTGTTTCCTTCCTTCCTCTCTACTGTTCCTTCTTTGTTTCACCCATCTATGCTTCCTTCTTCCCTATTGTGAGTAATAGAGACACATACTTATTGATGAATTTCCTACAGTGTGACTCTTGTCCAGTCTCTGATGGTGACTTGCTTGAACCTTCATTTGTACTCCTCTTAAGGGATCCTATCTCACTCACCATTTGAGGAAAATCTAACAGTATATGATTAACAAAAGTGCATGGTAGCTATACTTGGTTACCATATGTGGAACTGAGTCCAACCAAATGAAGACTGGAAGATGGTGGTTCTCTGGAAGATGGCGGTTCTCTGAAAGTCAGAGGACAGAGCTTTCTCTGAACAACCAAAGACACAATGAACTACTAAGCTGGGCAGGATTACTGGACCCAGGGAGACTCTGTCAGGGTTCAGGAAGCCTTAGAGGAGAAGAACTTTGGGAAAATATATTAGAACTTTATATACAGGCTGCTGTGGCCCAATCCACTCTGATCAAAGCCCCATTTTCTTGTAGGATCTAATCTGATAGATAATGCCAGGCCAGGCCCAAATCCTGTGGCTTGACCCTTACCCAAGCCCTATAGACCCATCATCAAAGTCTGAGGTCCAAGTTGAACTCCAACTCAACCAATTAAACCTGAAGTTCTACCCCCATAGAAAAACATTTGGACTAATCCAAACCCACAGGTATAGCTGATGCTTTGAAAAAATACATCCACAAGTTACACAGAAGTGATATATCTTGCATAGATACTTATTTTGGTATATCAATGTAATTATAGTCTATTGCTGCTATTTCACCACAAACAACCTTCATCAAAATAATTCCAAAGACCCATAGGCTAAAAGAAGAGAATCACAAATAAGAAACCAAAATAAACTCTTTATCTTCCTAGTTATTTTTGAGAATAAAGCTAGCAAACCAAACTAAATGCCTTTTTTTTTTTTTTTGGTTTTTGTCTTTGTTTTTTTGTTTTATTTTTGTTTTTTGCTTTTTGGGTCAGACTCTCAGGGGTTACTCCTGGCTATGTGCTCAGAAATCACTCCTGGCTCAGGGGACCATATGGTATGTCGGGGATCAAAACAAGGTTCATCCTGGATCTGCCATGTGCAAGGCAATAGCCCTTCCACTGTGTCAAACTAAAGGCTTTTATAGCATTCTCTTGGAGTTTTCAAGTTTTGCTAGCATTTCCAAACGTTATTCTAATGGAAAATAAGCACAGAAATAAATGTATTTCTTTAAATTAAAATATTAAGGAATACTTTCTAAGGGCCCAAGAATTTACATCAGAACCCCTTCTAGAAGCTCTTTAGAAAAGAAGGAGAACAGAGCCTGATGTTTAGGATGAAATACTTTGGGGAACACTGGGTGGTTGATGCAGTGTTGGAGTTATGCATCCAACTACCATTAATATCAACAACATTTCCATCAAAAGGACCAAGTCACATTTCTCTGGTTGTAAATAAGGATGTTTTCTCAGTTAGCTGAAGTCATTTTTAACAAGTGAATGCTAGCACTAGAGCTTAAAAGTTCATAGATGACCTTACTTTAAAAGGTGGTGGTCAACTCATCTACCTTTTGAAACCAACAATATTGAAACATGCCAAAACTTATAAATAATCAAAAATAACAAATTTTTTTCTTTCCCAGTGGCTTCCAAAGGAGATACGAGGGGACCTGGTCTATAGAACAAGTAGGGCTTATTTAGGAGAGCCAAGGCATTAAGGTAGTATAGCTAATCATGCAGGGAAGTGCTGCCCCTTTGGGCACCATGACTTTGGTCCTGCTTCAGGGATGGGTACCCTTCTAGTAGGACTTTCCAAGGATAGTGCTTGTCCTTACTGTGTTCCTGAACTCATTGAATAACACAGGGACCCTTTCCTTGATATTTGCAATTATAAGTATGAAACATTAAACCAGGAAGTATTTTCACACCCTCTTACAGATCTGCACACACAGATACAGCGTATACATGCATGGACACACATGTCATACAAGTGCAGGAACATAAGCACACACAGCAGCACACACTGGCATACACAGAACATGTGTGTACTAATGCACACTCATGTACTCACATGCTGCTGCTGCATGCTGGAGCTTTTATTGCTAGCCCTTCAAGGAGAAGATAATGAAAAGGCCCCGTGAAAGCTCTGTTCTTCCCCAGAAGGAAGCTGGGGAGCCTCCCTTCAAGCAAAGGGGTGGCATGACTTTATTCAAGGTTATAGAGGACATGTTATAAATCTTGTAATCCCACCATAGGAACATTTTAGAAGTAATACTTTGAGTTTTTCCCATTATATAAAACTTGCAGCAATATTTGGGTCTGAGCTTTGGTTACAGCTTTGTAAGATTGTTGGAAGGAAGGAAGGAAGGAAGGAAGGAAGGAAGGAAGGAAGGAAGGAAGGAAGGGAAGGAGGGAGGGAGGGAGGGAGGAAGGAAGGGAGGGAGGGAAGAGGGTGGTAAGAGAGGAGTCTATGGAGAAAGTGGTCAGTACTCTGTCCCTGTGAGTTTAGACAAACAGGAATTTGGTTGGAGAAGCAATTTGGCTTGAGAGCCCTTATTATTACCACTGTGCTGGTCCCCAGAAAACCTGGCTGGAATGAACCGGAATGAACTAACTAGGCAGCTAAATCTCGGGGAGCAGCAGGGAAGCAGTATAGCCTGAGGGTTCGAGCGGGAGCTGGCAAGCCAGAGATTGAATTCAAATTCCATCGCAGACGGCATCTGTGTTATTGCGGGCAAGCAGGCTCACCTTTCTGTGGCGGGGTTTCCTCCAGTGTCAGGAAGGATGAGGCTCACGTGTGAAAAATAAACAAGCAAATAGTACTTCAAGGGGGGCGGGGAAGCTGCCAATGTCCTCACCCTCCTTCCTTCCTCAATGGGAAGCCCCCAATTGTGGCCACCTAATCTGAAAGCTGGAAGCAATTGTCAGAAACATTTTCACTGCCCACCCACCCCCAAATCAGACCCACCTTCCCTATTTTGTGGCTCTTAATACTGAAGTGCTGCCCCCTCCGCTTGCACCCCCAGTTGAGTCCCTCTGGGTGTTTGTTTTTTTATTGTAAATCATAGGAAGTGAACAGCAAATCTTCTGAAGTGGCAGAGCCCAGCCCCTCCGGGCTCAATGACATTCTTTGTTAGCAAAAGAATTTCCAGAGAAGTCAAGTGCAAGGCGGCCCCTTTTAAACAATGGTGACCTGTTTCAAAAGTCCTAGGAGTGGGAGCTTTCCTATGCCCATTACCTCCCAACCAACCAGCTGAGAACCTGCAGGCAGCGCTTCCCTTCAAAGGTCAAGGACATGAAAGGAGCCCAGATCTTAAGCTAGAGGAAGTCACGCACAGGGTGCCTGATGCCTGCTCTCCGTGCATAATGATGCTTCAGATGGCAGATTCACTCTTGCACCTGCATCCATCAGAGTGGATTCTGGAAGCAAATGAAAAAGAGAAGAGAGAGAGGGAGAGACGGAGGGAAGGAGGGAGGGAGAGGAGAAACAGAAGGATAGAGAGAGGAGACTGAGAGGGAGAGAAAGAGAAGAGGGAGAGAGAAAAGAGAGGAAAGGGAGAGAAAAAGGAGCGAGAAAAGGGGGAGAGAAGAGGGAGAGAGGAGAGAAGGGGGGAGGTAGAGAGATAGGAGAGGGAGTAAGAGGGAGAGGAGAGGGCAAGAGGAGAGAGAAAAGAGGGAGAGGAGAGAGGGAGGGAGAGAGAAGAGGGAGAGAGTAAGAAGAGAGGAAGAGATAATCTTATTACTGCAGAAAGACAGAAAGAGTGAGAGGGAGAGAGAGAGAAAGAGAGAGAGAAGAGATGGAGGAGAAGTCCTGGGAACCATCAACATGCCTCTGGGTCCAGTAAGAACTGACCACTGGTGTGTTCCATTTCCAGGAGCTGTTCACCAGAAAGTCCCAGAAGTCCAGGCTCTGTCAATGGTGTTGACTGTGCTTGAAGTTGGTGACCACTAGAGAGAGTTAATTAAAAGTCTTGTGGGAATGCTAAAAAAGTAAGGCAATTACTCCTTGCCAGAGGTGAAGAATGTCACCATGAAGGATTTGGTAACTGCTGCCTGTACCTTATTGATTTGCATTTCCCTAGGGATGAGTGATGCTCAGCATCTTTTCATTTACATGTTGTCTCTTTGAACCCAATTGGAAAAATGTCTACCTGCTTCCTCTGGCTCATTTGAAATCAGATTTCTAAAAAAAAAAAGTTCCTGTTACTATGAGTTGCCTGTATTCCTCACATATTTTGGATATTAACCCCTTATCAGATAAGCGATTTGCAAATGTTTGATCCTGTTCTGCAGGCTGCCTTTTTTATATTGCTGATTGCTTCTTTTGGAACTGAGGAGCTTTTTAAAAAAATTTTTTTTTTGATAAGTCCCATCAACTTAGGCTTTGCCTATGTTACTTCAGCTTCTGGTATCTTATCCAAACATTACTGTCAAGTCCAAAGTCAAAGAGATATTCTCTCATCATTTTTTTTTCAAGAGCTTTCAAGGTTTTGGATAATGTATACATTGCACTTTCAAGCATTCAAAGTTAATTTTTGTGAGTGTTATATTTATTTAGTGAGACTTTTATTTGGTTGAAGAACATCTACCATTTTTATTGAGAATGCTCAGTTGTTGGAGATTTAGGCCTATAAAAATGAAACAACTTTCAGGAACTTACTTTTGTTTCTATGTGGAAAGAATGCAGATTGTAGGAGGAAATGGGCAGACCAGGGTGAAAATGGGAAGGTATGGGAAATGATTAGTTTTGGAACAAGAGAATTTGGATGAAGATCACAAATTTCTGTTAAGAGCCATGCAACATATGCTTTAGTTTGCACCATATCCACAATTTCCATCACTACTTTCTTTAAAAATATAAAACCAGAAATTTAAAAAGAGCAAAGTCTATGGCTGGGGTGATGTCTCAAGAGCTAAAGTACTTGACTTCCATGTGTTAGGCCCTGGGTTTGAGCCCCAACATACATCCTGGGCACCCCAAAGGCCAAGTACCAGGCCTACTCTAGCAACAAAGAATGATAACAGCAACCAGACAAAAACAACACAACTTCTCTATAAATATCTTTTCTTAGTGTGGTCCATATAAGAAAAATCTAATGGGCTTATAGGAATCTCTAGAGATAGAGTGTAGTCATGTGTGTTTGTGGTGTGTGTGTGTGTGTGTGTGTGTGTGTGTGTGTGTATGTGTGTGTGTGTGTGTGTGTGTGTGTGGCTGCAGACTGGAGCTGATGAGATTTGTTGATGCATGAAGCAAAAGAATATAAGAGACAATTCCATTAAGTTTGATATGAATAATGGGCGGGATTTCTATTCCTGCAATAAGAAAGACAAGAGCCTAGAGCCCATGTGTGAGGGAGCAAGAGCTGGTTTTGGGTACATTAGGTTTGTGACGTGTTCACCTTTTCTAATCACGGGTCCATGAGGGTGATAACTCACCCAGGGCACAATAACCTGGGTTTTCATAATCTGTAGTTTCTTTGAGGGAGGCAGAAATCAGCCTCCATAAATTCATTCTACCATAAAACTGTTCTCTTGGGGTTATAGCTTATGAAAAATATGCAGTGAACATCTGGGGCTTTTATAATAGTTGTACTGCACAAATGCTGGAATTATACAAAGCTGTTCTTATGTGGGTCTTTTAAATTCAATTCATCCTTTCAAAAAAAAGAGAGAGATGAGGTTAGCAACTTCTAGAATTAGAGTGAGAGGAACTAAAGGAAATGTCCTTCTCACCAGTAAAAGATTTACTTAACTGGTGACAATTATGACAAAAATAATTAAATTGTCCTAAAGGCATAGGGCAGATGTAAAAATTACTGGATAAAAACTCCCATATCTCAATAAGAATAGTGACAGTTGGCAGCATTGGAGAAGCACATCTCTATCCAAACTCCACTTTCAGCTCTTCGTATTGCAAATTGTACTCCAGGTGCTTATGATCAAGAAAATTGGGCTAACCATCTCATAGAAGATTCCAGTTGAGAGTCAGACCTTTATTTTGAAACTGCATATGGGAAAAGAAGATGTAATTATCTCTACATCTGTAGTTTCAGGACTTCTAATATGTACTCTTGGTGGATGCACCTGTGTGGAGTCTGAAGGATCTCCTGGCACCAGCCCCAACTTGTAGGACATAAGTTTCAATACAGTGTGAGCTGTCAGCAACTTTGACCCTGACCACTCATTCTAAGTCCAGTGCAAAGAGAGGCCAATCATGAAAAGACATGATTGGTCTTTTATGCTTAGCTTTGAGATCATAGAGCCATGAGAGTACATGAGAGATATCTTTGATTCCAGTTCCTGCTAAGAGAGAACCATAGACCAGCTAAAAGTTTAACCAAGCACAAGAAAGATCAGCAGTAAAAACCTTCCAAGTTTCTGAGAGAGCATTAGCATATGGTCTGTGTCTCATAGATATTAGATCTTACTACTTTGGATAGTAGAGCAATTGATTCTGTGGGAGAGTGTTGAAAATAGAGGGAAATTAGTGGAGGCATATGTATTTAGAATATTGCCAATAGAATCATGCACAACAACATTTAATGCAATCAGGTAAGGAGCTATTCAAGAATGATGAGTATTGAGGAAGAACAGAGGCCAAGACATAATACTTGGCCTATATCTTGGCTCTGACCTGGATTTGATCCCGGGCACTACATGGCCTCCAAATATTGCTGGGTACAGACCTGGAGGATCCACACATCACTTGTGGTTGATTCTGGTGATTCCTGTCACCTCAGGTTCTAAGATAAAACACATTCTCGAGCACTCACATTGATACATTAGCCCAGTTGCCAGGTACTCTTGGGGCTGACCCTTAAGTTCCCAACAAGTATGTGGAAGACCCTCCAGTAAAAAAAGATGCTGAATAGAGACCACAGATAGAGTCACAAAGACAGTGCCTAAGTGCTCTGAGTGACAGCTCTGGGGGAAAATCACCATTGAATTAACCCAGCTATCCTCTGAAGATGCAAATACAAATAGGAGAAATAAGCAGTAAGTAAGCTTCTATTGGATTAACTGGTCTTGGTTCTAATAAAAAAAATGGCTTCTTCTTTCCATATATTTATCCCACCTTGATAGAAAGAATATTTGTATAGGCTCTCCATTTTAACCTGTTTTCCACCCATAAGGGTGGTCCTATTCTTCCCAATAAAGACTGTGGCTCTGGGTCTCCATTTCTTGTGGTAGAATGAACCCAAGACATGTTTCATCTCTCCAGCTTGGTATTGATTATTTCCTGCACTGTTTCCAGAGCCATGTGGCCCCAATCCCATCAGGATTGGGGTATAAGGAATTGTCTACAAGCTTCAGGGAGAAATCCTTATCCAACATGGCTCTAATAGATTCTATGTAAAGTCCTGCTTTTCAATAAAAGAATAAAATTATAATACACTCAAAACATAAACAAAACACTGAAGAGAATAAAAGGAAAAGAGAGAGGAAAAATTTCCTGTGGGAGAGTCCAGATGTTGGTATTGCCAAGCAAAGACTTTAATGAGACTTTAATGAAGCCATTGTGTGCTCTAGAAACAATCAAACCCATATTTAAGTAATGTCAGTAAGTCATATAGACTCACTGTCTTTGCTGAAATAGAACTTAAGTAGATACACTAAAGATTAAATTTGAGCAAGCTAAATAATCAGTACACTTGGAACTAGAATAATAAAGATACCGTAATCTGGAGAAATAGTGAAGTGAATAAAACTGAATGTATCATTAGTTTTTGTATGTAATATAACATTATGTTGTATACCATAATTATGTATACTTTATACACAAACTGTGTACAATAAAAGCCAAAAGAAGAGGATATGGGTAAAGAGCTGAAAAGTTTTCAGATAAAGATGGGTAACCTCCCATTTCCTAACTGGATTAATTAAAAATAATAAAGAAGCATAAAAGTCAAAAAACTTCAAGTAGAAAAGAGTGTCCTTTTATCAGGCACAAATATTGAAAGACAAAAGCTACAAGAGTTTCTCAGTGATGTTTAGATTTTGACACACCAAATACAATAACTCTAGAAACTTAAATGATAGTTACCTTGTCACCAGAACCATTGGAAATGAGGAAACAGTAGGATAACAGTGACTAAAAGAAACATCTGTCAACTCAAAATCATATACCCAGCAAAATTATCATTGAGAAATAGGAAACAAAATAACTGTGTATTAAAATAAAAATTCAGCTAGGTCTTGATGTTAAAACTGCCATATTCCTAAAATGATGAGGCAGATTTATCTGAGTCAATTAATTCAATGCTGTAGACATTATTTGACCATTCAAGAGGTGCAACTGTGGGAACTTATCAGCCCAGATTTGCTTTCTTTGAAGACTCTAGTGACAGTCTCCTTATCTCTTCTGTGTCTTGTGGACTCTTACAAGTCTTGACTTGGGACATACACTTCCATTTTCTGTCACAGTGTTTATATTTTCTTCTTTATTATCTGTGTCTCTAAATAGCTCAGGTGTCTCTTTATCTAATCAGAAAATTAATTGGTGTTTTTTATCTAATCAGCAAATCAGTGGTGTGACTACAAAGAAACTACTGAAAGTGAATCAAGGTATAATAAAAATTATAATTTATTAAGAAGAGCATAAGCCTGTAATTCAAAACTATACAAAGTCCTAGTGCTTTTTTGGTAAACATACTCAATTTTAAAAATAAAATTGTTTTCACAAATCTTTTCACATGTACACCTGTGTTTGACATAATAAAGAACTGGTTTTACTCTGTCTTACTTATTTCACTTACCATGAGACCCCCACATTTCATCTATATTGTCTTAAGTTGAAATTTTTTCTTCTTTTTTAATACCTTCACAAGACCTTCACATTAGGTCTATGCTTTAACACTTGCAAAATCTCCCAAGATTCCGAAGGGGAAAAATAAGTTTTAGGTTACCAGGAACAAACGCAGCTTCTCCAATGAGCTATGTCCAGAGACCCCAGGAAAGAATGAACTTTCAAGTCCTTGAGTAGATAGAGTATATCTTACCTACTAAGGTGAACACATAAACACACTGAAATTAACCTGCTGTACAGTGAATTATACTTCAAATCTTGAAGGACAATTCCCAATTGTATATATTTCCATTTTACATTATCTGAAAAAGGAACTTAAATCAACATAAACCATGAATAAAAATCTCTTACAACCTCATACTAACAAAATCACCTTAAAATATGGCAAAGTCAACATGAATTTGCCCCTATATATAACCTATATAATAGGTTTGTTAAATATATCTACATATAGGTTATATAGATATAAAACCTATAGACATAGATATAAAACCTTGCCTATTAGCTGAAGAAAAATATCAACATCATTTATTAGAAAAATACAAGCAAATAAAATTTAACTACCCCTTCACATTTACTCTGTAGATATAAAGAAATGAGAGACATAATACATATTGGTGAAGATACAAAAATTTACTCCATTTGTTATGGTCATGGGAATAACTTCGTAAAATATTTTGGAAATTCCTTCAAATGCTTATCATCCAGTTAACTTGTCAGTCAGGAATTCTATTCTTAAGTACCATCTGATAAGAATGAAAACTATGCTCACCAAAAATTATACTAAGGTATATTTAATTTTATTTATATTACATTTTTCTGGTTTGGGACAACAAATAATTGTACTCAGGGATTACTCCTGGATCTGCACTAAGGAATCACTTATTGGCAGGTTTAGGGGTCAATATGGGGTGCCAGGGTTTGAACTCAGATTGAACATAGGATAAGGGTCATAATGTCTATAGCAAGATGCTACACAACCCAAGGAAAAATTGGGAGCTGGTGGACCTTACTTTGGGCAAATTTGTAAATATCCTCATATGAACAGTGGCCAGGAAACGAAATGTGGATCAGAACAAATCTAACATATTTCATATTGGGTAGGTTGAGGGGAAAATGCATTAGTGACTTCCAAATAACTGAAATTATCAAAAAAAATATGAACCCATAAAAAGCAGGGCTGTAATGTCAAAACCTTGTGAATAATAGGCACCACCCATATCTGTTAAGTGCCAACCTGAGGGCATAGGCATGTCCTCTGGACTCTCCCCAGCTGGCTGGATTTGGAAAGCACATCTCTCAACAGCCTACAACCCCTGGAAACTGCTAATTAGTGGACTGAGATAGCACTCATTTATCATGCATTGCACTCATCGGAATGAGTGGTACAAGGTCATCAATTTTAGCAAAGTTGTTTAATCATCAACAGAATTCGATTTATTTCATTTGTCATTTTAATTTTAAGCCCCAGTCATATATAGCATGAATCAACAATTTTATTCTTTATACTGTAAAATATATAGTCCATTATGAAGATATATCACTATTCTTTCTTTTACTTCTAAAGAACTCAGTCATACTGTATTTTCTCTTTTAATAATATTTTTACTTAAGCACCATGGTTACAAACATGTTTGTAGTTGGGGTTCAGTTATAAAAGAAACACCCCCCTTCACCAGTGCAACCTTCCTACCATCAATGCCCCCATCTCCCTCCTCCCCCACCCTCTGCTTGTCTTCGAGACAGGCATTTTATTTTGATCCCTCACCATTATTGTCATGATAGTTGTTGGTGTAGTTATTTCTCTAAGTGCACTCACCAATCTTTGTGGTAAGCTTCATATCATGGGCTTGTCCATAGATACAGAATAGTCTCACTCATCTGTGGGATTTAAGAAAAATAAAAGACAGTATGGTAATAGTACCCAAAGACAATAGATATGAGGGCTGGAAAGACTATCTCATTGATATATCACCACTTTTTTTTTTGATTTTTGGGTCACACTCAGCAGTGCTCAGGGGTTACTCTTGGCTTTACACTCAGGAATCACTCCTGGCAGGCTCAGGGGACCATATGGGATGCTGGGATTCAAACCACCATCCTTTTGCATGCAAGGCAAACGCCCTACCTCTATGCTATCTCTCTGGCCCAATATCACTACTTTTTATTCACTCACCAATTGATGTGCATTAGCTTGCTTCTATTTCTTATATAAAACATGCAATATTGTCATAGGCAATATGAAAATTTAACAAACAAAAATTAAAAGTACAATAAGGCATAAAAATTAAGTACTCTTATAGCTGGAGCAGTAGTACAGTTAGTCAGATGCTTACCACATTCCATACTTACCATGTTATCCTATGTGCTCTGTTCTTTAGGGGTGAGTTCAATCAGGTGCACTTTCCACAGAGATGTTCATCTCCTTCTCTGCCATCCCAAAAGGATTGTCTTGCTGCTAACCCTGTGGGATTATATTAGTGCCCATTGAGACAGATTTGTCTGCACCTACTACATTAGCCCCACATAGCAAACTATGGCTCTTCAAAGTGGCCAGAAGTGCATCCTCAATTCACACTTAGACTCATCTTGGGCCATTTCTGATAAAACCTAGGAGCCTGCAATATTTGATTTTCCTCATGATGTTGTGCATTCAAAGAAATTATGTGGGTAGTTATGTGGGGTATGAGCTGATGATTTGGCCTCCAATTCATCACCTGAGAATTCCAGAACCAATAGCGCTAGGTAGATAGTGTTGATGAAAGGGGAATGGCAGGGATTTGCTGAATGCTGCCATATTAAAAAATAAAAAACGTGTTTTTTTTATTAGTATTTTCTGTCAGCCTGGAAATAATTACCATCATGGACAATTGAATGGTTATATATTTTTTCAAATTAATTCAGTAATATCCCCCCCCAGAATTATGTATTCAGTGGTTATTTTTTATTCTTAAATTTGAATTGTGAGCTGACATGGACTTTGTCCGAGTTTCTCTGTTAAAATTTCTACTGTTCAGTGCCTCATCACAATAATGTCCTGTAGGTGGCTAATGACCACGTTAACTTCATCTCTCTCGATATTTTTGTTAAATCTCATTTACATTGTGATCTACACTGCCAGAACAATGTCTGTAAAATTATTTGTCTACTGGTTTACAAATAGCTCCTTTAATAGAAACACATACCCCAAATCTTCCATCCAGCCAGGCCTCTGCCATCTACCTTCAGAACTGGTGACAATTCACCATGGTGACATCTTCTTAAACAGATTTTCTGGTTGCAGACACAGTTGTAATAACTGTTGATGAAATCCTGGAGAATGTTGATGTATTGAAATGTGTTTTGAGAACCACATTTTAGATTTCAGATTTTATTGAAGATCTTTTCAAACTCTGTGTTAACCATAATATTGGTGACAACATGATGGATGTTGGGCCCTTTTCAAAGTTTCTTCATAGAGTTATTAGAAATCCCCTCTTGTCCACAGGCCTCATGCTTCTGTAGCTCCATGTCTTATGCAAACAGAGATTTAAGAATAAAGGCAACTTCGTGATGGCTTTGGACTAAACTACTGAGTCTGAATTGATGTCTAATACAATTAAAACTTTCCTTGTTGTATTTAAAGTAAATCAGGGAAGCTTGCCACAAAGAGCAGAGAATGCAGTTAGAATAGAGAAGGGTCCGCTATGACAATGATAGTTGGAATTGACCACTCTGGACAGGAACTGAGTGCTGAAAGGGGATAAGGTAAAATTCATAGCGGCCCTTCATTAATCACAATAATAATAATAATAATTGTGATTTAACACTGCAAACCACGGTGTTAAAAAGCAGAGCGAAAAAGAGATAAGTAAAATGGCTGCCCCAGAGGCAGGGGGAAGGGGGTGAGGAAAACTGGGGACATTGGTGGCAGGAAATGTGCACTGTACTGAAAATCAAAGTGTCTAAGAGGAAAAAAGGAAGAAAGAGATAGAGAGAAAAAATTGTATGCCCAAGATACAGAAAGGGGAGAGGGCATAGGAGAGGGTCAAAGGAAAATTGAGGACATTGGTGGCAGGAAATGTGCACAGGTGAAGGTCATATGTTGTATGATTGTAACTCAATTATGAACAATTTTATCTGTGAAGAAATAAACAACTGTATTATGAACAACCTTAAACCATGATGTTGAAATAAAAAATAAAATAAAACAAATACAATGGCAAAAATTAAAGCAGGTCAGAAACCTACATCTGTTAGTCACTCAGAATTTCCATGGGTCAGGGTTTAGGGAAATAGAGTGACTTTGGAGGAGGAATATCCACATCATCTACACTGAATACCAAGCTACTAGCTAATCACCATTCACCAAGTTACTAGCTTTGGTTCATCCTGACTTTCCCCCTTCAAGTTTTGTAGAAAAGTGACTGATATGTGATGTATGATATATAATGTAGCTGCTGTATTTCCCCCGTATCTCTCCTCTAAGGACCTCTGTATACCTTTTTTTTGGGGGGGGGCCACACCCGGTGACTCTCAAGGGTTACTCCTGGCTATGCGCTCAGAAGTCGCTCCTGGCTTGGGGGACCATATGGGACGCGGGGGAATCAAACCGCGGTCTGTCCTAAGCTACCCCTGGCAAGGCAGACACCTTACCTCTACCACCACTGCACTGGCCCCAACTCTTTTTATGGGACTTAGCAAGGTGTAGGAGAACAAACGAATAAGAAAGTAGGTGACCATTGGACAGTTCTCCTCTTGTGTCCTTGTTCCTATTCCTTTAGTGTCTGACATGTTTTCATCTGTTGCATTAACACTTTTTCTTTGCATATAGATATTCTCTCTCACACACAACTTTTCATGCACACTCCTACTGAAAAGTCATGTTTTCAGAGTCTGTGTTTGAGGATTAGTGCCAACACTCCTGTAACTTTATCTCAGCACTGCTGAGACCTACTGCCCGATGGGTCAACTGCCTTTTGGCCACCATGTGAAGAGAAAGGCTATCTGACCTATCAAGGGGTGCACTTTTGCTATAAATAATGAAGAACCTTGTCTTTCTCCAGTAAGGACACATAGGTACTCTTTGTAGATGACCCTACCAGTGGGATGTTTTAGGGATCCTGGACTTTAATGCACACATCTCAAACCAGATGTAAAATTCAAACAGATTTTTACATTGCAAGATTGTGATAATGAAGACATCAGAATATCAGCTGAGCCATAGAGCAAACATAATCAACATCTTACCTAAATGAAAAATGATAAGTGCTCAGATCTGCATTGAAAGTAACACTACCCCTAACTAGAACCTTCTAGTTCACAACAAATAAGAATTTGTGATGCAAGAGAAGAGAACTCAAACTCAGATCCAATTCCTAGACAAATACAAGGTTCCTTTCAGGGGCACTCAAGTGACTTAAGTAGGACACAATCACTTAATCATTTATTTATTCTAAAAGCTTTTACTTGAGTCTGTTATGCTTGGAATAAACCACACAAGGCACATGTAAATCTGATCGCAAGAATTACGTAATCTAGTGGGTAGATAATCCACAAATACTCCACTACATGAGTTTCTTTTAAATAAGTGATACACAAGAACAATCAGTGCTGGCGGGTATGTGGGGAGAAAGAAACTATCATTTGCTCTGGTGGAAATGCTGTCTAGTTCAGGCTTTATGGAAAACAATATGGACATTCTTCAAAAAACTGGAAATTTATCTCCCATATGATCCAGTTATATCATTCCTAGGGATATGCCCTAGGAACACAAAAACACAATACAAATATGCCTTCTGTTACACCTATATTCATTGCAGTGCTGTTTACAATATCCAGAATCTGGAAACAACCCAGATACCTTTCAATAGATAAATGTCTAAAGAATACATATACACAATGGAATACTATGCAGCCATCAGGAAAAATAAAGTCATGCAATTTTCCTATATATGGATGGACATGGAAATTATTATGCTGAGTGAAGTAAGCCCAGAGGGAGAGAGACAGACAGAATAGTCTCACTCATATGTGTTTTAAGAAAAATAAGACAATATAGGAGCTGGAGTGATAGCACAGTGGTAGAGGGCATTTGTTTTGCATGTGGCTGACCCAGGACAGACCTGGGTTTGATCTCTGTTGTCCCATATGGTACCCCAAGCCAGGAGCAATTTCTGAATGCATAGCCAGAAGTAACCCCTGAGTGTCACCAGGTACACCCCAAAACAAACAAACAAATAAAAACAACAACAAAAAGAAAAATAAGACAGTATTATAAAAATACCCAGAAACATAGAGATGAGGGCTGGAATAACTGGCCCATGATATGAAGCTTACCACAAAGAGTGTTGAGTTCAGTTAAAGAAATAACTACACTAACAACTATGATTACAATGGTAGTGAGTGAGAGAAATAGAATACCTGTCTTCTAATGCAGGGAGTAGGGAGGAGGGAGATGAGGGACATTGGTGGCAGGAATGTTGCACTGGTGAAGCGAGGGGGGAGCAGTGTTCTTTTGATGACTGAAACCCAACTACAAACATGTTTGTAACCATGGTGCTTAAATAAAACTATTTAAAAATAAATTAAAAATAGGTAATACAGTATTATCTTTTTTATTCAATTATTATAGTTTTAGTCACATTTTAACAGTAGTGTTAACATTTATTTGTTTTTTGTTTTGTTCTGTTTTGTTTTGGGGTCATGCCCAGCAGTGCTCAGGGGTTACTCCGGCTCTGTGCTCAGAAATCACTCCTGGCTGGCTGGGAGGACCATATTGGATGCCGGGATTCAAACCAGGCTCCATCCTGTATTGCCCATATGCAAGGCAAACACCTTACTGCTGTGCTATGACTCCAGCCCCATGTAGTGTCAACTTTTATAATTTCGATTCATACAGTTTCTATATCATACTACCATTAGTCAATAAGATCTCCTTGGATGACTCTATGCTGTTTTCACTCTATTTATCTGTTCTCTCTTACCCACTATCTCCTTGTTTTTCTTAGTTTTGTAATCCAGGGCCAAAGGGTTTATAATATTTAATATTATAATTATATAATATAAATATATTTATATAAATACATCAATATACATATTATATAATACAAATATATAAATATTATAAATTATAATATTATAACATACCTGGTTTTGTTTCTTTGTGAAATAATGAGGAATTTGTATCTCTCTCTAGAACTTACTTGGCTTGACATGATGCCCTCCAGTCCAATCCAAATTACTGTAAAGAATTTACCTTAAGAATTTATTGTTTCTTATGGTTGCATGGTGTTCCATTGTGCACATAAGCTACTCATCTGTTGGGCTATCTCTAAATTCTGGCTATTGTACTAAGTGATGCAATGAGCATAGATGTATCCATATATTTTTATATTTAGGAGGAAAATTGTCATGAAGGAAATTGTTGCTAAAAAATGAATATTGAAGCTCTATTTTTACATTCCTGAAAAATATTCATCCTGTTATTATATTAAAGCTAAACCTAAAAACAACATTGTCTCTGGCAGCAGCTGGTAATTCCCTTTTCACCACATCCTGGCCAATACTGGTTATTTTAATCTTTTTGATATACAGCACTCTCACCAGTGTGAGATAATATCTAACTGTGACTTTGACTTGAGCATCTCTTAGAGTAAGTAACAATGAACACTCTGTATACACCTCCTGCTCATCTGTATATCCTCTTTGTGGAAGAAATTGTTCATCTCCTTTTCCCACTTAGAATCAGTTTATTGGATTTTGTTGTTTTTGAACTTTGTGAGTGTTTTATGAGTCTTGGAGTTGAGTCGTTTTTGTCGGATGTATGCCCACATTATTTAGACAGCAGTTACATTATTGCCAAGAGGAGCGTGTATCACATTATGACAGGACCTGGCAGTGACTCTGAGGGGGACAAGAGGCTCAGGAGCACCTGTTAGAGGAAGTATTCCTTACAAAGAGTCAAGTAGATGATTGATGGTGTGGAGGAGTGAGGGTAGCGTGCCATCAGTGAGACACCTAATAAATGAGACACACTCATTTATTGAGCATATGGACATTTTCCAGAATTTGTCTAAATATATATTCTTAAAAAATGTTGTGAGAAAAAATTGAGGAATATTGGACAGTCTGATTATTGTATTTTGTATGAAGGATTGTTAGTCAACATTTCATGGTAAAAAAAAAGTGTTATTGTGGATTTGAAAAGCATAATGCATTTTCTTAATATGCTGGCCAATAAAGAATATGATATACCCCAAAAACCAAAATGAATCAAGAATTATGTAAAGCTTGCCTTACTTTCAAAAATTACAATTAAGTATCAGACTAAGAATTTATTGCCTTTTTTTCTAGCTCATTTGCCAACTAGTTTCTAACTCTGCCTCATATATCAATAATTTCCAACTTGATTTATAGATTCTGAACAATTGAAACCATGATCTCAGCTAGATATTTCATGGAAATTATGGGATTCATGATAAATAAATTCTTACTTAATAGAGAAAAGTATGATAACCAGAATAATCCCCACACACTAGTGAACAAATGAGAAGACTGTCTCTTTCTGACTTCCCCGTTTATTATCTGTTGCAGCAATCAAGATGAGGAAATATAAAAAAGAGAGACAGTGAAATAATCAAACATAACAGAGAACCCAGAAAGACTCATCAGAGTACATCCAATTGATCTCTGATAAAGAACACTTTAAGTCCATTGAAGGAATGAGAATCGATTGTGGTGGGATATTTGTATTGAAGACGGAGAATCCAAGCACAAAACATACACCTTTCATAAAGATTAATTCAGCAGGCTTTATAGATGAAAATATATAGAGTAGATTTATGTAAAAATATTTTAGATGGTAAAAAGAAAATCAATGTCATTCCGAATGAAAAGGTGAATGAAGAGAAGATTGGAATGAGGTTTCCCACTATAGAGTTACACACTATGGATCAGCAAAAGGATGGAGCTAAAATGTTCCTTATGGTAAAGTTGTATAACTGGGGGTATGATGATGACACATGCATCATGTAATATAAGAATATAGACTAATGGAGAAAATATTGATAGATATGTCTCCATAGACTCACATACATGTTCTAATACATTGCTGTATCATCTGAGATTATCTAGGATAAGTAACATTTTTTATCACTGAGCACCCCGGATCTTGGTTTCTAATTTTATTCTCCAGTAAGAATTGCATTGTTTATCTATATCACATAAATAGAGGACTGAGACAGAATAATTGAAAAAATTTTAAAAATGTACTGAACCACCATGGGATACAAAATTACTAAATTGTTTCTGAGTTTCAGTCACTATGTTCAAGCACTCATTTCTCCACGAGTGTCCACCACACCTCCCTCCCTTCCCCCCAGCCTTCCCCTCTGGCAGACATTTTTATTTTTTCATTTTTAGAGACTATGGTTTGCAATATGTTACTAAAAGGGGATCCTGCATATCACTTTACATCCTTTCAGCACCTAGTTCCTGTGGGACAAAATATTTACGAGAAGTAACTAGAGGACCAGAAAGTAGAGTGAGGATAAGCAGCTTTCCAAAAATATCTCACATATATGAATATGTCCTATGGATATGAGGTATATTATCTCCAAATAAGAATTTAGTGAATGAGCTGCTGGTGGTCTAAAATGGAACATTTAGAGATAAATCTATAATCAAATAGACATATTAATGAAGTAGGATGGATTCTAACGCCCACCAAGTTTGAATGTTTCTCCATGAATTCACATTATGTAGATAAATTAATGCCTGAGTATTCCAGGGTAATTTTCAAGAAGAGAAAAATGTTCTGTGCAAATGGAATTTAAGGAACTTATAGCAATGCCCCCTTGAAAGGAGATGGAACAAAATTCCCAGATATAGACTATATCTATAGACTATAGAACATAACACAATGGATGCCAGTACTTAGACTGACCTCACCAGAACACAGAACTTGGGGGATAATTCTAAAGAAGTTTCAAACATAACCCAACTGAGGATGATTCCCTATAAATTGTGAGACCTGAGCTTCTCAAAACCCTCAGGATGATTAAAAGCAAAAAATGGTTGAGGAATTTCAAGAGGGTTCTAAACAGACATGAAAAATACATGTGTGGTTTCCTGAATGAGACAGCAACACAGGAAAGGGACATGAGTGACAAGTCGTGAAGGTAAAATGCAGAATATAACTCGGTTCTACTATGGTGTCAGTATTTTCTTTTTTTTTTTTTTTCTTTTTTTTTAATTTTTTTTTATTTAAACACCTTGATTACATACATGATTGTGTTTGGGTTTCAGTCATAAAAGGAACACCACCCATCACCAGTGCAACATTCCCATCACCCAAGTCCCAAATCTCCCTCCTCCCCACCCAACCCCCACCTGTACCCTAAACAGGCTCTACATTTTCCTCATACATTCTCAATATTAGGACAGTTCAAAATGTAGTTATTTCTCTAACTAAACTCATCACTCTTTGTGGTGAGCTTCCTGAGGTGAGCTGGAACTTCCAGCTCTTTTCTCTTTTGTGTCTGAAAATTATTATTACAAGGGTGTCTTTCATTTTTCTTAAAACCCATAGATGAGTGAGACCATTCTGCGTTTTTCTCTCTCTCTCTGACTTATTTCACTCAGCATAATAGATTCCATGTACATCCATGTATAGGAAAATTTCATGACTTCATCTCTCCTGACAGCTGCATAATATTCCATTGTGTATATGTACCACAGTTTCTTTAGCCATTCGTCTGTTGAAGGGCATCTTGGTTGTTTCCAGAGTCTTGCTATGGTAAATAGAGCTGCAATGAATATAGGTGTAAGGAAGGGGTTTTTGTATTGTATTTTTGTGTTCCTAGGGTATATTCCTAGGAGTGGTATAGCTGGATCGTATGGGAGCTCGATTTCCAGTTTTTGGAGGAATCTCCATATCGCTTTCCATAAAGGTTGAACTAGACAGCATTCCCACCAGCAGTGGATAAGAGTTCCTTTCTCTCCACATCCCCGCCAACACTGTTTATTCTCATTCTTTGTGATGTGTGCCATTCTCTGGGGTGTGAGGTGGTATCTCATCGTTGTTTTGATTTGCATCTCCCTGATGATTAGTGATGTGGAACATTTTTTCATGTGTCTTTTGGCCATGCGTATTTCTTCTTTGTCAAAGTGTCTGTTCATTTCTTCTCCCCATTTTTTGATGGGGTTAGATGTTTTTTTCTTGTAAAGTTCTGTCAGTGCCTTGTATATTTTGGAGATTAGCCCCTTATCTGATGGGTATTGGGTGAATAGTTTCTCCCACTCAGTGGGTGGCTCTTGTATCCTGGGCACTATTTCCTTTGAGGTGCAGAAGCTTCTCAGCTTAATATATTCCCATCTGTTAATCTCTGCTTTCACTTGCTTGGAGAGTGCAGTTTCCTCCTTGAAGATGCCTGTAATGTCCTGGAGTGTTTTGCCTATGTGCTGTTCTATATATCTTATGGTTTTGGGGCTGATATCGAGGTCTTTAATCCATTTGGATTTTACCTTTGTACATGATGTTAGCTGGGGGTCTAAGTTTAATTTTTTGCAAGTGGCTATCCAATTGTGCCAACACCACTTGTTGAAGAGGCTTTCCCTGCTCCATTTAGGATTTCCTGCTCCTTTATCAAAAATTAGATGGTTGTATCTCTGGGGAACATTTTCTGAGTATTCAAGCCTATTCCACTGATCTGAGGACCTATCCTTATTCCAATACCATGCTGTTTTGATAATTGTTGCTTTGTAGTACAGTTTAAAGTTGGGAAAAGTAATTCCTCCCATATTCTTTTTCCCAATGATTGCTTTAGCTATTCGAGGGTGTTTATTGTTCCAAATGAATTTCAAAAGTGTCTGATCCACTTCTTTGAAGAATGTCATGGGTATCTTTAGAGGGATGGCATTAAATCTGTATAATGCTTGGGGAGTATTGACATTTTGATGATGTTAATCCTGCCAATCCATGAGCAGGGTATGTGTTTCCATTTCCGTGTGTCCTCTCTTATTTCTTGGAGCAGAGTTTTATAGTTTTCTTTGTATAGGTCCTTCACATATTTAGTCAAGTTGATTCCAAGATATTTGAGTTTGTGTGGTACTATTGTGAATGGGGTTGTTTTCTTAATGTCCATTTCATCCTTATTACTATTGGTATATAGAAAGGCCATTGATTTTTGTGTGTTAATTTTGTAGCCTGCCACCTTGCTATATGAGTCTATTGTTTCTAGAAGCTTTTTGATAGAGTCTTTAGGGTTTTCTAAGTAGAGTATCATGTCATCTGCAAACAGTGAGAGCTTGACTTCTTCCTTTCCTATCTGGATTCCCTTGATATCCTTTTCTTGCCTAATCGCTATAGCAAGTACTTCCAGTGCTATGTTGAATAGGAGTGGTGAGAGAGGACAGCCTTGTCTTGTGCCAGAATTTAGAGGGAAGGCTTTCAGTTTTTCTCCATTGAGGATAATATTTGCCACTGGCTTGTGGTAGATGGCCTTCACTATATTGAGAAAGGTTCCCTCCATTCCCATCTTGCTGAGAGTTTTGATCAAGAATGGGTGTTGGACCTTATCAAATGCTTTCTCTGCATCTATTGATATGATCATGTGGTTTTTATTTTTCTTGTTATTGATGTTGTGTATTATGTTGATAGATTTACGGATGTTAAACCAGCCTTGCATTCCTGGGATGAAACCTACTTGATCGTAGTGGATGATCTTCTTAACGAGGCATTGAATCCTATTTGCCAGGATTTTGTTGAGGATCTTTGCATCTGCATTCATCAGTGATATTGGTCTGTAATTTTCTTTTTTGGTAGCGTCTCTGTCTGGTTTAGGTATCAAGGTGATGTTGGCTTCATGAAAGCTATTTGGAAGTGTTTCTGTTTGTTCAATTTCATGAAAGAGTCTTGCCAGGATTGGTAGTAGTTCCTCTTGGAAAGTTTGATAGAATTCATTAGTGAATCCATCTGGACCTGGGCTTTTGTTTTTCGGCAGACATTTGATTACTGTTTTAATTTCATCATTGGTGATGGGGGTGTTTAGATATGCTACATCCTCTTCCTTCAACCGTGGAAGATTATAAGAGTCCAAGAATTTATCCATTTCTTCCAGGTTCTCAGAGTCATCATGACCTCATGTACTCAGCAGAGCTGCAGAAGGAAAGAGCCAGGCCTGGAGGGCAGCTTCTAGAATATTTCTCTCTGCCAGGGAATGTTTTAAAGAAAAAGGAAATAAAAATACCTGTGATTTTATTTCCAGAATGGCCCCAGATTATTTGATTCCCTGCCCTCATGGTTGGATAATAAAAATATGATATTTGATAGACCCAGGGCTCTCATTTCAGTGTCAGACCATCTGTCCAGCAGGTGTGAGACTCTGAGTTGGATCCTGGCCTTACAAAGCCCCAGAATCATCATCATGGGGGACATAGATGCTCCCGAGCACTGTGGAGCATGACCCCAGTCTAAGCTGAGCACCCTCCCAGTACATGGGTAGTTTCCATGTCTTCCAGCCTACTGCCCTCTCATACTTGTGCTCTACACCTTTATTGATCCCCTACATCCCCCTCCATGCACAGTGTGGCTTTGGGGAGCAATGCAGAGGGAGAAGGGGCACTTCCTGTCCTGAGGTGAAAGGCACAGGAACTGGTGTTAGAGTCTGATGAGGCAGTGCTCCTCTGATCACTCCTGCTGCTCCCATCCCCATGGTCCATGCACTTCTTTCTGCGTCCCTGTCCACCTCAGCCTGCAGACTCAGCCTACCCCAAGTCAGTGTGCTTCCTCAGTCCTCAAGGATGTGTCCCAGAATGGACGTTCCATGAGAGGTGGGGATATGCCCATCATTCACAGCAGAGGGACTCAATGTCCTTCACATCAGGACAGGAGGCTCTGTTTGTGGGTTTGGGAAGTTCCCAGAGGCAAAGCCAGGAAGGAAAGGAAGCACTGGAAGAGGAACATCAGGAAGGGCTTGAGGGGTGCACAGATGTCTGAATATGGCTGCCTCCTCTGGAGCACAAATAGAACCCAGAAAACACAGCCCAGGCCCTCTGGCTTACCAGAGCTCAGGTCCCCACAATTCCCCTCTTGGCCTCTTCAAATGACTTCACCGGGCACTAGGATGCGTGATGTGTCCTTCTGAGGACCATCCTCGCGATCAAGGTTGTCTTCCAAAGCAAACTTGGAGCTGTACACAGGCCCGGTAGGAATTTACCCTGCAACCTGCCCAGGATAAACTCTCCTCAAGCTAGAGTTCCCTGGGGCTCCCCAGAATGGCCCTTAGGATGAGGGAGCCCTGCGGTCAGCACCCCGTGTTGTCTGGATGCAGATACAGGGGAGACACACAGCCAGGATTCCAGCTTCTCACCTGAGGGGGTGATCAGCCACACTTGTCATCTCTCCTGCCAATGTCACCTCTCAAGGGCACTAATTCCTGGGCTGGATTTAGATGCAATGTTCATGCTTATCTTTCAGCATGGCAGCTTTTTTGCTAACCAGTGTATCTGAGCACCATTCTTTCTCTCTTTGACTATGTTTCACTCAAGCAGGCCTTATCCCAACAGAACATTTTCTCTCAGGGTATATTGGCTGTTGACTGAAGATCCTATAGGATGTTTGAAAAGACCCTTCCAGGCAGTGGGGATAGACCCCCGAGCCATGCCTAAGGTACTCAGGCAATGTACCTGAGGATGGATGGATGGATCCAATCAAAGGCCTCCTCAGGATCTCCAACATGAGCTGACCAAGCCCTGACCCAGGATGTACCCTGAGTTCCAGGAGACATGAATTTTTTTCTTTAGCTTTTTTCCCCATGAACGTCTGTCTTCCAAGCCTTTGTTTCTTTTCTCCTCTTTTCCCATTTCTCTCCCCACAGTTGAGTTCTGTGCTTTGGCAAGAGATGCCACCATCAGAACTCAGCAATGGAAGAAAAGATAGGGTTGTTGTGAATGGAAGCAGGGCTAAATGTGTTCCTGATTTCCTGCCAGGTTTCTGCTGAATACATAACCTTTGTGTGAACTTCCCTCATCAATCTTCGAAGGGAGAAAGCTACTTCATATGTGGAGGGTGTGGGGGGTAAAGGGAGTTACTCAGAGGCCTTCACAGGCCAAGAGCAGCTGTTCTGGGGGCATGGACAGGGATGAAGAAAGGGATAGTCCAGCCCAGTGCAGAAAGACCCTGTTTCTCTGGCAGCTGGGGTCCTCTCCTTGTCCTTTGCCTATGAGTGCCCAGCTTTGAGGTGTGAATGAGTTTGGAGTTGATGGCCAGCTGGATAGCAGAAGATTCTAGATGGTTTAGATCAAAATGTTATTATTTTGTCTGCAACCCAACTTTATTCTGGGGGTTCTCCAGAACTATGTGTGTCCAGAAACACTAGGGAACCCTAGGAAAGACCTCCACTTTTCTAGAGAGTGCCTCACCGTACCCAATGCCCCCAAACATCTTTTCTTCTAACAAATTAGGGAGGCCCTACCTGACTCCTCAGGGGTGAAGGGGAGAGACTTGGGTTTCAGCTCTCCCTGGGAAATCCCCGATTCTGACCCCAATCTACTCTGACAAGGTCGTGCCGTTGATAAGTAAATTTTAAGAACTTCTACTCACAGCTTCTTGTATTAATCAAAAAAAATATGTTCCAATTGGATGGAAATACGATTGCGGCCAACATTGACAAGCACATCTGGGGAAGTTTCCCTTCACTCCTGCGGGCACATGGCTTCAATCTAGGTTGGCAGATGAGGCTGGAAGGAATCAAAGGAAGCCAGAAGATGCAAGGCATTCCTGCTGCTTCCTCCATCTCTGTGCTCAGTCTGAACATGAGAGCCATGTCCAGAGTACAGGGCTGGCATTCTGGGTGTCTTCCCAGGCCCAGCACCCATCAAGTGTTTCCTGGCCTTGGGCCCATTTCATCTTCTCATCTGCAAGTGCTCCATGGATGATTCATCAGTACCTCCCTTTTCTTGCCATGGACAGAGATAGCACCGTGGTCCAGTCCTTCTTGATTCTGCAGCCTCCTCACTCATAGGATGTCCCTGCAGTGAAGTGGACCCTTGAAGGCACGAGCTAATTCACAGAGCCTCTGAAGCAAAGGTTTGGGAATGAGGAGCAGCAGGGAAATATTTGCTCATGTCCAAGCCACCCTCCTTGGTCTGAGCAGACCTACATGGGCCTCGCTACCCTGCCTACTTCTCCATGGCAAATGGGAGCAGGCTCTGCCCTGGTACCACAGGGGCCTTTGGACTGGGCAGCAAGGAGAGGTTCATGAGGGCCCATGGTCCAGCCTCTCTGGACACGAGCATGTCTGGAAGCAGAAAAGGGGGAAAGTGGGTTCTTCCAAGAAGCTCTAGCAGGAATGTTGCTTTGTGGGACACCCATAGAAAGATACCAGTGAGCCTAAATGTGACCTGTGGCCTCTGAGAAGTACACAGTCACCTCATCACCAAGACTTCCCTCCAGCTGGGCTCAGGGATTAATTCACTTGCCTTACATGCTGCAGACCCTAGTTTGAGCTTTTTCTTCTCTCTGAGCAACCCCAGGGGTCATTCCTGACTGCAGAACCAAGACTAGGCTCATTTCCTAGAATTCATGGTTGCCCAAAATCCAATATAATTCAATAAAATAATGAATTTGATCAATAATAAAATTTTAGAATTCCATAATGTTCCAAAGAACTACATTGTCCTGTCCAGTCCTGGCTAAAGGGACACAGCCAATGCAACCTCAGAGTGAGCTTAGACTTGGCAGCAATCAGGTCTCTAGGCACTGACCTTGGTGAAGTGGTTGCATCTTCTCTGAGGGACATAGTCTCACCTAGTTCAGTGGCAACATCAGAAAACCAGTGTCAAGATTAGGCTCAACTGGAATCTTCAGCTCTGGATCCTTCCTGTTACCCATCACAAAAGTCTTTTCACAGGGCAAATTATTTTTCTTGAAAAATGTTTTAAGCCTATTTCCTCGGCATGTCTCTTAGAGTTTGGGTCACTTGCTTCTGGGGTGCAGGGAACTTGGTCAAGCACCCACACAGACCCACAACATGCATGCAAATAGGATTCATTCAACTGCCCTTTATCAGAATGACCATGTTGCTTGGGGAGGGCTACCATCCTGTAGAAAGAACTCTAGAGGCCACCACACTCAAGGCAATAGATTTTCTAATACAATTTAGGGTGAAGAACTTCTGAAAATTTCTAGACAATTATTCAGTAGATTTATCCAGAGATGCAAATCAATTCATTGCAAAATATAGTGGAGCAACATTCTATAGGCGAAGGAGTGTGGGCTTTGTGTGCATGAGATTTCACTCTCCCCCAAAGTGCCCATCAGACCCATCTGAGGATCCAGGGTTCAGGTCCCTGTTTGGGCACCATCTGTTAATTAAGCATAAGCTCCAAAACCAGGACACTGAAGAGATAAGGCTATGGAACCAAATGTCAATGCAGGAAATAATTCATACACACTGAAGAGGGTGAAATGAGTTCAGGAATCCCAACATGCAAGCCTTCCACTCAAAAGAAGGAGTAGCTCAGTGGGGAAGTCCAGAAACTCAAGAAAGTATTTTCCCAAGACCTGAGATATTTATTAGGAAGAACCAGACCACACCTCAGGTTGAGAACAAGTGGTCTAAACACCAATGCAAGGTACTACATTCAAACATGCTTCCAACCAATGAGTGACAAGGCATCTACTGAGTAGAACAGTATCCAGTTAATCCATAAAGATCCAAAACACCTAAACATAACTTCTGGCTTATGTGCTTCTCCTGAGCATCCTCCTTACGTGTTCTCGGGAGCCCTTCACATTCCCCATGAGAAATCTATTATTACCTATGAGCCTCTCTCTTCCTTCCCTGATCCCTATTAGTGGACACTTGCAGGTAGGCATGGTCCCAAGCTGAGAAGTATGGCCCTGCCTGAGTAGCACAATTTAGAGATGACCAGTCACCTCCCACTCCCGCCCCCCTGGAAAGGACCCTGAGGGGCTGCAGAGTTAGGAACACCTCCCCTAAATTCTGGGAAGAGCAAGCAGTGATGATTGGATATCTGCACTAGTGCTGTCCATCATAGCGTCAACTTCATAGACAGCCACTCCCCTGTGTCAGTTCATCTGATAGAAATAATGGGAACAGATTTTGCCCAAAGAGCTCTTTAATTATCTCCATTGGAAAAACTTCAGCAGAAGGCAAAGTTCAAATACTCGGCTAATTTATCGCGGTTGCGAACGCTGAATGTTTAAAAACAGTGAAATAAATTTGGATTTATTGTGGGCAATAATGGGTAATCACCGCCGTTCCAATATATTCCATGATGGCATAACATTACATAAGCCCCGTTCTATTTATTACCAACATCTGGCGCTCTGCGCGCTGTTGAGATAGCTTTAATTAAAGGGGCCTCTCTGCTCCCATATCCAGCAATATCTATCAAGAGCAGCCGGGCCTGGGGAACGCCCCCTTGAAGACTGGCGGCGGAAACTCAGAGCCCGCCTCTCCATCAGAGCAGGGAGGTGTCTTTGGTGAATGCCCTAAATATCAGGCCTAGCGCTGTGCCCTGAGTCAGTTTGGATCTGCAGACATCCCCTTCCTAGGCATGGTTTGTGCACAGGAGACCTGGGCTTGTCTTTCCCTGCAGAAAGCCTTGTTCAACCCCTGAGGGGCCGGGCTTCTCATGGCAGGGGAGCTGCAGCCACCAACACCATCCCTTGTGTTCCCATTACACCATCCCTTGTGTTCCCATTGGTACCTAAGTGTGAGGTTGGCTGCAAGGACAGTGGAGCGGGAGTCAGGCTGGCAGACGACCCAGACCCAGATCTGCAAGAAATGCTCGTAATTCCTCTCCATGCCTGATGTCCCAAGTCTCGAGGGTCCCAGCAGTTGTAGGAGGGAGAAAGTTCCTCATGCAGGCTTAGGGAGGATCAGATCTGTTTGCTCAGTTTGCAGCCTTAAGGGAAGGAGAGAGGAGGAGTGAGGTTGCAGGCTGGAAGAAATCCAGAGAAAGAAAGAGGAGGCTCTGCCTCATGAAGTAGCACCTGAGAAAACCTGAACTCTGTCAACAACTGCACTTGCCCCATGTGTGAGAACACATAAACACAAGCAGACATAGAGGCACACATGGAGCCACAGAGCGGCACATAGAGCCACAGACATAAGGCACACAGGGATTCATCATGGTATGCACATGCAAACACATGTGTGTATGTATATGCATGGGCAGATATGCATACAACTTTGCATGTAGATAAATAGATACA